>NC_090649.1:195796064-196396064 GCF_040937935.1 Hyperolius riggenbachi
AAGATTAAATAAAAAATAAATGCTCAAGTTTTACTTTAGCTTTAACATACTCAAAAAATTAGTGTGCAGTACCATTACTTAACTACTAAATGCTCCTATGTAAAAAAATAAAGAAATAAACCACAGTGGATACAAATTAGTCATTGACAAAGTTTGACAAACCCGAGGAATGGTTCGACAGAGATGGGAGAGCTATCAGAACTGAAAGGCCCTTCATCTGGGGGAATTGGTGCCATTAGAGGGCATCATAGCAATGAGACTGCTATGGACTTTGGTTATTATTTATTATTATTATTATTTATTGTATTTATAAAGCGCCAACATATTATGCAGCGCTGGACATTAGTTTAGGTTACAGACAGTATTTAGGGGTGACATACAGCATTATGATAATACAGGAATACAACAAAAACCAGATCATGCGGCACAGTAAGAGTACAAGGTAATGCTTAGTCAGTCACTGGATGGGAGCATGGAGATTAGGCGATTTGAGTTCACTCAAATGTATAGCATGGGTGCACAGTAATGGAGGTGCATGATCAGGTAGGACACAAAAGGAGGAGGACCCTGACCAAAGGCTTACAATATAGAGGGAGAGGTAGGGACATGAAAGGTAGGAGACCAGAGTTCATCTGCGGGTTTAGAGCACTTGTGAGGGGTGGTAGACCAGAGTGACAAGGTGAGTTTTGAGGGCCTTCTTGAAGATGTTGAAGGAAGGGGCTGCCCTAATGGGTGGAGGTAGGGAGTTCCATATTGTTGGAGCAGCTTTTGAGAAGTCCTGGAGGCGTGCATGAGACTAGGTGATGCGGGAGGTGGTCAGGCACAGTTAATTGGAGGAGCGGAGTGAGTGGCTAGGTGTGTACCTCTGAGTAAGATCGGAAATGTAGGTTGGACAGGTTTTGTGGACAGATTTGTAGGTCAGACTCAGTATCTTGAACCTGATTCTGGACTGGATAGGAAGCCAGTGGAGGGATTCACGGAGGGGAGCTGCCATGGTGGAGCGATGGGAGAAGTGGATAATTCTGGCTGCCGCATTACAGAAGAGTCCTGGCGGCGGACCCACAGTAAGTAAAAGGAACCGCACCGCTTTGCATATCCCTATGGAGACACTCTGGAGGATAGAGTGACACAGAGGACACCTAAAAGCTGCCAGACATTCTTGTCTGGACACACGCCGGGGGCAACATGGCCAATCAGTTGTGCCTGCAGCAGTGTGCACATGGCTTGGGGGGGGGGTCACACGGCACACAGCTTTTTCTTTAATATTGAGGTGGGGCTGCACTTGGGGTTCACATGACCCGAGTATAAGCCAAGACCTCCACTTTTATACTCGAGTATGTAGGGTGTACAAATTAGGTAGCACAAGTTCTTTCTACCCTGTACTTATTTATAATTACTTGTTTTATTCACAAGAACACCACTACCTCTTGTTTATGATTAGCCTTATCTATGAATTACTTGTGGGTAAAAAAAAACACAAATCAGTAGATACCAAGTGTATGGATGGCTAAATGAAAACCGTATTGGATTATGACATTTTGTAAGTTGTTCTAAAAGTGAGATGATTGAAGCAAAGGGTTTATGCCTCTTTGTTTTGACAATTTGCACAGATATTGGCTCTCTCATGCCCTCAGTGTCTTCAGAGAGATGCTGTTCTGCATTGTCCCCGATCTGTTAGAATATGCAGGATTGTAGTTAGTTGGTTTGACTGCCAGCCTGCACTTAGATTAAAAGATCGTATAGAAGATGGCCGTTTTCATGAACATAAAAAATATGGAACTGGAGTTCAGCAACATGGGACATTAAAGTTTCAAAAATAAGGTCCTTCAACTTTTAATATTACATTATATACATTGGATTTTAATATTTTGGCCCATATGCAATTAACTTTTTCTCCTCAGTTTTCTCCTAGGAGATACATTTTCATCTTCTATTTTAAATAACTTTTTTGCACCTTACAACTGAAAAGTACCAAAAGGTAGGTGGAGCACTAACAAAATTATTTTGAGTATTGTCTTGCTGGTTGTTTAAAAGGCATTTTATTGGCAAGAGAAATAGAGATAAAGAGATACAAATAAAAATACTGCACATTGTTAAGTTATTCTGATATTAAATATTGTAATATAAACATCATATTAAAATCAGTGAACCAAGCCTTCAGGGAGTAATTATTTTGGATGAATGAGGAATTTATATTTATAAATACAGAAAAAAGGAGGTAGCAGTTTTATATAGCTACATTTTTACATTAACCTGTTACAAAACATTGTATTTTTAAACCAAGCAGCCTTATTAAAATACCTCTTGTATTTTTAAACACTAGAAAATTAGATATCTAGCTTTGGGTAAAGCATAAAACTTGTGCTAATGACTGTGTTTTTTATTTTATTTTTATTAATATTAAACAGCCCTATATATCAACATTACACAAATGTATTCAATACACTTTTCTATTTAATGGTCATTGGCTATGATAGACCTTTTTGTTTTTTTAAAAGATGTGTCGTTTTTGAAGGTTTTCAGGAGTTTAGTTTATAATATTTATTGATGATTAATTAACATATTTATTATGTCTTCCATTTCCAAAAATTGTGTTTTCTTTTTGCAGGCTCTTTCCATAGATATGCTTTTTCCCCTCTACATAAGCATATAATGATTTTTTTTATGTATGAACCCACAATAACATACAGTATATACTATGGCCTTATACACACTGCTTCATTGTGGTGTGGCACAATGGCCATTTTGTAACGCGGCTTGCCGCATGGCAGGTGCATTGAGTTACAATGGCAACATTGGCATGCAGTATGGTATGGCCTAAAGTATATCACCACAAAACACGCACGTTAACAGGTACAGTGAAGCATACTTTTCAGTAACTGCATGCTTCCCTGTATGCAATGCAACACAGACGTAATGTGCGGTACAAATTTTTCATTCCATTGGGTTGCATTTCTGTTATACAGGGAAACATCACAATGTCCCACTGTGAATATGGCCTAAAAACACAAAAACAGAATGATATACAGTAGTACTACCACTTTATTTGTGCTAACCCTTGGTGTTGCACATGAGGCCCTACCTACAATATGTACCATTCAGGCCAAAAAAGAGCTGAAAAAAAATAATAAGACAACATCCTTATATTAAAAATTATATCAGACTAAATAAGTTCAGTTTATCTAACCTTTCATGGTAAGTGAGACCTTCCATCCCTCAGATCAACTTTGTTGCTCCTCTCTGCACCTGCTCTAGAACTGCAATATGCTTCATGTAATGCAGTGCCCAGGACTGAATTCCATATTCTAGATGTGGCCTTACTAGAGAGCTAAACAGGGGCAATATTATGCTAGCATCCTGAGTTTTTATTTCCCTTTTAATGCATCCCAAAATGTTATTTGCTTTAACTGCAGCAGCTTGGCTTTGAATATAATTACTTGTTGTCAAAGGATTGTATTCCTAAGTCCTTCTCCAAGTTTGATGTGCCCATCTGTATCCCGTTTGTAAATCTACTGATATTCTACTAGCCCTTTACAGGTGACTTTTTGAAATGTATGCTTTGGAGGGGTCCTCTTTAAAATATCAGTACCTCAAAGTACAGTAGAAGCAGAAGGCTATTGGAGTGATCTTGTACAAAAATGATAAAGGCCTGAAAGCAGATTCTCAAAGAGGTTACTCTTTTTCTTTTCATTATGTAGCCCTCAAAGGCATTTGGAGGGATCTGCCTAAAAAATTACCCATGCCTCAAAGTAGAGACTGAGGGTTCCTGAAGTGGTCTACGCTTCTTTAAGAAAGGTTGTGCAGACCTTGGATTACAGATGGAAAATGTTTTGAGGGCTCTTAAAAATTATCCATGCCTCAGCAAGGATGCGGAAGGTTCATGGAGTTGTGAATACTTATGAAAGCTTCAGGGCAGAGGCAGATGGTGCTCGTTATGTGCAATTGTTCAATGAACCGGATGTAATATTATAGAAGTCTGGAAAACAATACTTTTCTTCAATTAACAATGTCACTATTTTAGTTTGTAAGTAACACACTTAAAATAGAATTTGTTCAATACTACACTGGATTTTAATAACACCATACAGACCTGGAAAATTATGCTTTTCATTAATAATAATTACAGTCACATTTTTTAGTTGTGTGTGTTTGCGTGCATGCAGAAAACACTAGGAACAGAATTTTACATAAACTGTGCAGTGGCATTGTGTTTAAAGGGGCCCATACACCGTTTCGATTTCAGACATCGATCAATTGATCGATTCTATGGAATCTATTGATCAGAAATCAATTCTATCAAATCTATCGATTGAACTGCAGCCGATTTCGAATGATTTGATCTATCTGACAGGATGGAAAATCTAAGTCAATCTGCTGCTGGCAGCAGATCCAACAGATCGATGGCCCATAGAGTTGCATTGGATCTAATAGTCCAAAAATGCATTTAGATCGATTTCAAATACATTTCCAGTAGCTTTCATTCTGAAATCTATTGGAAATCTGTTCCTAGTGTGTGGCACACATCAGATAGATTCCTGTCAGATTCGACTTGACAGGCATCTGACAGAAATCTATCTGATGGTCAAATCTGCTGCAAATCTATAAGTGTATCTATAAATGCATGGCCATCTTAACACTGGCCTTGGGGCATAGGTCCAAATCTGGGCCCCGTCACTATCTGTATGGGCTGTACAATTATCTACAATTCTCTGCAATTGTTTTGTTTTTTCCTGGGTGGTGGTGGGGGGTGTGCATTAAAAAAACTGGCTTTATGCATCTATTTTTCACATGCCATGAGCAATCCTAAATCTATGTAGTTTTCTGCAATTTATGAAATAGCATGAAAACCAATTTCCACAAATAAAAATCAGCTGCAGAAAACACAAATGTAAAAAAAATAAAAATGGCTGCAATTTGCACGTTCAAATGTGTACACAGCCTAACAATGATAAAAACAGACAATAGGGGGCGCTACCCCACATTTAAGTGTGAGCCCAACCTAACAATAAAAAAAAAACCAGACAGTATGGGGCCCTCTCTGCCAAGCGATCGTTAAAGAATATGTGTTGCCAATATAGGTATTATAATTTTCCCAGCTTCTATAGCCTTAAGTGTAGCTCTATGAACATATACCTTCACACAGCAATATGAGTCAACACTGTGGAGTCTGGAGGTCGCAGACACAAAGGGATAGCAGATAAAATTCATGGCTGGAACACTCGGAGGACAGGTGGAGTCGTTAAACTTTAGCCCTGAACAAGAAATTACTATCAGACCATAAATACACTTTGTGGGATTACCATATTATGACATAACTTTCCACACTTCTCCCTATAAATTGCACCACTTTCTCCATTCCCGCATACAGTGCACACAGCTCATAAACAAAACGGCTAAAAGCAAACACTAAAAATTTATGGCCACTTCTGTTTTGTCCCAAACAACTCTGCTTTAGCGTTTTAATGATGTTAAATACTGTGCCCTTATTTCATCATGATGCAGCTTGTTTTATATTCTCAAGACAATCATTAAACAGTAGCAAAACTCTTAGCAACGACAGCATTCACTTATCCCAAGGTGAACTAAGGTAATTTGGTAACTCACATTTCAATTGGCTCATTCATTTATCATATTATTCAAGAGAAATGTATTTGTTGAATGCTTCTTTTCCGAGCCGCCTGTTTTCCTAATGTGTGCTCTGCCGTATTTAATTAATATAAGTCAACAGCTGTTTAATGGTATAGAGACCTAATGTTCCCCTCATGTATCACTGAAGAGGCATGCTGATTCCTCTACCTAAATCTGCACACATTTACAGAAATCGTCCATCTAATGATGGAATGGAAGTTAAATAGGAATAAATGGTTCAGAAAGTGCCTCTGTTAATTGAAATAGATTCACCCAGATCAACCCAACCATTACAGCGAATGCCAGAACTAGGCAACCGGTTTACTGTGAGAGTGTGTAGTTACAGTGCAAAGCTACTTTGTTGAATTGCTCTTTCATTGATTATTGTTCTATTAAGCCCAACTCTAGGCATAACATTTTCCTAGTCACAAATAAGCACATTTTCTACTATGACTACTCTCACCAATCAACAAAAGCTGTCACTCGCTTAGAGAACCTACACAAGGCACTTTCTGCAGGAGAGTCTCAGAGCTTTAGGCTGTTATATTCTCAGAGAGCTTTATATGAAATTACCTAGGTGAGAGGAGAGGGTCAAGGCAGGCAAAAAGGGCACCGGACATTGGAGCGCTACCATGGTTGCAATGGCTATCATTCATAAAGCATTACCGCAGGTGGTAATGCTGATTGCAGCTGACTTTACCAAGCACTTAGCAAAATGGAAATTCATAAAAGCTGTTACCGCATGAAAAGCTCAAATTACCAAGCAGTGAGGTAAATTACCACCTTGTGCGGTGATTATTTCAACACATGTCACTAAATTTCAATTCATAAAGATTAGAGCAGGCGGTATTGGGACGGAGAATACCGCTTGCTTGGAGGAGGCAATAAGCATGCCGAAAAGAGCAAAGTAGGCTGTGCAGGGAGCAGAAGTCTCTGCAAGTCTGTGCAGGGAGCCAAAGTCTGTGTGAGTCAGTCTGTTCGAGTCTGTGCAGGGAGTCGAAGTCTGTGTGAGTCAGTCTGTTCGAGTCTGTGCAGGGAGCCGAAGTCTGTGTGAGTCAGTCTGTTAGGGTCTGGTCAGGGAGCCGAAGTCTGTGTGAGTCAGTCTGTTCGAGTCTGTGCAGGGAACCGAAGTTCCTTGCGAGTCTGTGCAGGGTGCCGAAGTCTGTGCGAGTCAGTCTGTTCGAGTCTGTGCATGGAGCCGAAGTCTGTGTGAGTCAGTCTGTTCGAGTCTGTGCAGGGAGCCGAAGTCTGTGCGAGTCAGTCTGTTCAAGTCTGTGCAGGGAGCCGAAGTCTGTGCGAGTCAGTCGGTTCGAGTTTGTGCAGGGAGCCGAAGTCTGTGTGAGTCTGTGCAGGGAACCATAATTACAGTTTTTTAACAAAAGCGACATAACCACACTTCTGCTGTACCGCTCAATGGGCTACAGTAGTTTACCGAACTTCAAAGGCAGCTGTGAAATTGTTTATGAATTAGCACACAAAGGTCTAAAATACCGAATGCGGTATTTTCCCGCCCGGATTTTTTTTACTGAACACACTTTTATGAATGATATCCTATGTGAACTACGGCTATAGCAGCGCTCAGAGGGTAATTTGGGCAGGAGCAGGGTGAGCAATTTTTCGGCTTCACCTTGCACCCAAATTTCCCAGATGTATGCGGGGAGGGTTTGTAAACTTCTGACATAAAAAAGCTGACAATTTTAAATAAATCCAGTAAAGGGTTGTAGAATCACACAGGCTCTTCGCTGCTATCCAACCTTAGTTAATCAGGGCTTACAATTATGTCACTTTTATCTATCATAGCTAGTGTTTTCTATTTTAATTTAGATTGTAAGTAAGTAAATAAAGTCTATTACTTTCCTATCATTCTTTTGCTAGTCTGGTGTGTTTTTCTGGAAAAGTCTGAATTCTGTCTAAAATCTGTTCTTTGTAATTTAAGTGTACCTAAAGTGACATGTTGGGTGATGACATAAACATGTGTACATAGACTACCACACCTGTTAAGATCCTACCTGTGTTCCGTTCATTTTTCACTATAAGGACCTGAGTACCCTGCTCATCTTACACTCCCACGCAAGACCCATGCAAGACTGCAGGACTTCTCAAAAGCTGCCCCCATCAAGGCCATTTCATCCTTGACCACCTTCAAAAAAGCCCTCAAACTGCACTTCTTCAAGATCGCCTATCCCACCTGCATCAATGCCATAACTCGCTCTGCTGAGCACGTATTATGCAATCTATACCTAGTGTGTCCCTACCTCTCTCCCCTCAATTTTTGCAAATGTCTGCCATCATCTGAGGTTTATGTTTCATTATTACTTTCTTTAATAGCTACATTTTCTTTTCTTTAAAATCCAGAAGTTTAGTTATCAAATTGTTCCAATATTCCAGATGAAGCTATGAAAAACCTGATACATGAGCATTCTCCAGCTGATTAAGTAGGTTTCTTATGACAAAAATGTAAGAGCATAACTTCCAATCGTTCTAATCGAATTTTAGTACAATAAAACATAAAGGTTGAAGAGTACTATTAAAATAATAGACTGAGCAGTGGTGCCATATACTGGTAATTAGCTGTGTGACTTCTTGTTACTACTCAGGTCAGGAAAGATAGCACTGAGGAGCATCTTCTTTTAATTTATGTTATGAAAGGAGCTGTTTTACTCAAAACAGTCATTTGGTAATGCAAGCCTTTGTCCTACCAATTTAACCCGGCGTTCAATAGCATGCTAAAATGAAGGAGGCCATCTTTACAGACTCAGGAATGGGAAGACTCTTTAGCATTTTGATCTTTGTCCACGTTTTGGTTCCAGTTCAATGTGAACACAAACAAGAAGAAGATGATAGGTTAAGAATTAGATATGGAGTGCATCTTCTGAACAAGTTCAGTTGTGTGTACCAGTATTTCAAGTTAATCTGTGTCGTCCTGTGAAAGATCAGGATGTGAGGGATAAGTCTGTGACAAATGTAAGTGAAGGTAAGATTTATGAACACTGTATGCTTACCGGATGAGTTGTTCTGTAAACAGATAAGAATCATTTATCTTTGTGTTCCATGACTGTTATTTCTTTGCTAAAGGCCACCATGTCACACTAAAAGAACCTGTGTGCAAAGTCCTGGGACAGATAGATAAGAGAAGGATTCAGAGGCAAGGACATTGTGGTATAGTCACTTAAACTGGATTTTAAGTGGAGCTAAAGTTTCTAAATCAAATGAATCCCCAAATACTTCTCCAACATTAGGGCAGACTGTAAATCAAGAAAAATGCTGAAAAGCTTTAAAGCACAGATCTTCCTTACAAAAATGTATTACATCCTGACACCTCCAAAATTGCAGTGGTAATAGTATAGGGTAACATATAAGTAATTGAAAAGTGCATCATGTAAATATTAGCCGTATAGATGTCAAGCAGGACTAATAACTACTATACAAAGGAAAGGATTATCCTGGACCTCAGTCTTTAAGCCTAAACATTCTTTCTAACATCTGAAACAATCATTTTTCCCTAATTGCCAGCCTACTGTCTGTACATCCACCTTCTTTTCAAATACAGGCAATAAGCAGTTGGCTACAGAAGATGTATTTGGCCATTTGCTTTTCTCACAGGTGCTTCCTGCTTGTTCTTCTATTCACTCTCCATAGCACAGAACATGCTACTTATTCTACTTATTAGAGTCTATAAAAGTACATGAACTGGTACTAGTTGCCGCCAGAGTGTTGGCCAACGCTTATTTTAGATGGGAAAACTTTATGTCTGCACAGAACTTTAGGCTATTTAAAAAACACAGACTGAATAAAACATAACCTTGTTCATACTGATTGGGTTTTATACATTCTCCCAAAATATACAATAATTTCAATTATTACTATTAAAATACCTATTCTGCATTGTTTCCATTAAATATTAAATATTAGGACAACATACTGTAAAATACTCAATAGAACTAATATCTCTGCATAAACTATGAGTAACTATTTTGAATTTTAAAATAACAACCTATAGGTCTTTAAATATTAGATTTTTGAAATGTAATAAAGCCAAAAAATGATTAGTGTGAACAATAGCATATGACAAAATGCTGCCATAAGTAGATGATACAATTGCCAAATTTCAACTAAATGGGTAGAGCACTGGGTTTTGATAAATTATGACACATACTTAACCACTTAAGGACCACAGGCTTACACCCCCCTAGTGATCAAGTGATTTTTTTTTACAATTCAGTGCCCTGCAGCTTAAACAGCTTGCTGCAGAGCCATACAACTTAGCACACAAATGAATCTGCCCCCCACCCACACCCCCACCCCAGAGGGCTTTCTGTTGGTGACATCTGATTGCTGCTGCGTTGTTTTTTTTTCAAATTAATTTTATTTTTTTTATTAAATTCCCCTATTTTTCTTTTATTTATATCCCTCCCCCTCGAGATCCAATCAGTGATCACCTCTCATAGGCATCAGACCTTAAGCGAAAATGGGGGGGGGGGGGGAATAATTCAATACATTACAAAGTGAGAAGTTAAAAAATAAAAGAGATGAAGAAATTATTGATATTTGCCATGACATTTGTTCATATCGTTTGATACGCAATCAGCCTGCATGTAATCATCTTTTCTACTGGCAGACTGTAACGATTGTGGAACTTTCTCCGTGATCAGCGCACAACGCGTGCGCTGACACGGCGGAAATCCTCCACAAGCGTGTAATTGCAGGCACCCAGCAAAAGGTGCCACGCACCTGTAGAGGGAAATTCCTGTCGGCAGATGACGCTGGGGAGTGCAGAGGAACCAATCCTCTGTACCTCCACAAATGCCAGACAGGAATTGTACGAAGCGCAGAACGCAATCGCAAGAGATGCGATTGCAAATGAAAATGAGCAAAGGGACAGGTTGTATGTGTGTGCGCCAATCCAGTCGCCACCCCGCGACCGCGCACACACAACAGCAGATATGAAATAGGAACGCGATCGTGAGAGGTGCGATCGGCAGACGTGACACAAGGCAGATCAGAATAGAATACGAGGGTAGCAAAGGCACAGCACATAAAACAATGAGAAGATACGGAAAATAACAAACGCTAGCTAACTGCGAACACCGCACTCATTCGCAACAGTGCACGCGGTTATGCGCGGTCTCCACGTGATAAGCACAATAGAGAGAAGCACGCCTAACTAACCATTAACAGACAAACATGAAACAGAGGACACAAGCGCTTGCTTAACGGTTACCTCACCGAGCCTCCAGCAAGCGTAGCAGACAAGACAGACACACGAAAACAGGGACAAGCGAGAGATAGGATCCACAGCACTAGCGAAAAGTGGCTAGCGCGATCCAGGTACAGAGTAGCAGAACAGAAGGATCCCCAGCGCCAACGAAAAGTGGCCAGCGCGATCCCAGAAGACAGAACAGAAGGATCCCCAGCGCTAGCGAAAAGTAGCTAGCGCGATCCCAGGAGACAGAACAGAAGGATCCCCAGCGCTAGCGAAAAGTAGCTAGCGTGATCCCAGGAGACAGAACAGAAGAGATAGCTGGTAGCAACAGCTGCACCAGCTATACTCCAAGAACAGAGATCAGAACCATTTCCTGTCGACCACCATTGGGACAGGACAATGGCAACAGGCAAGGCAAGACAGAACAGGCAATACAGATAATACAATCCTAACTGCACTAGGGAAATCTGCCTAGCGCAGATTCAGGAATTACTCTAAGCTGATGTTCAAACAGAGAGCAAGGCTGACACCCCACCAGGAGTGTTACATAGGACGAAATCCTTATGACCAGCCAAGCCTTGTGGGAAAGACATAGTACTTATAGTACACGCCTCCAATGAATGTGGCCAGGCAATTTGCATGACAATGTATGCAAATTCCTCTGCAAGCACAAGCTGCAAAACTGACAGAAGCTCTTCTTTCCAGAGTCCTGCAGCATGCAAACCTACACAATGGGCAAAGGGCTGCCTGCCTGCACAGGCAGCTGAGCAAATCATCACACAGACAAGAAAAAAAACAGACAGCACCAACTGCCATTATCTATAACCACACTCCCTAAAAATGCGATTGGCTAAAAGGTTGTTTTTGTTATAGATATGCATATGCACAGAACTAGATACTAGTTGCTTGGCAGTTAGAAAAAGCCATTATTTCCCACAACACAACAAGGCTCCCACAGTGTGATGTCAGGACCCAGGTCCTGACATCACACTGTGGGAGGGGTTTCACCATGACAATATCAGCCATGCAGACATCCCTGATGATCTATTCGAGAAAAGGTAAAGATTTCTTGTGGGAAAAGGGGTATCAGCTACTGATTGGGATGAAGTTTAATCCTTTGTTACAGTTTCCCTTTAATGAATGCTGAAATATCCTTATGCAGTTTCTCTAGCGCCCTTTGTAGAGTTTTTACATCTCTCATCCCCATTTTTCTTTTTTTTTCCGCACCTCTCAGCTTTTGTTTTGGTAAATGTCTTGGTTTATGTTACAATTTCCAAGATGGTCTGAGGATAGCTGATCTGAATTGTAAGTATGTTTGATTGTAAAAGCTTTGACTATTTGTAGTGCAAAGAGTATTTTGCTACACAGCTTTACACAGCAAAAGCAATCTAAGTTTAATGTAAAATGAGAGGAATAAATAGGTCTTAAGCCTATTCTTTGTATTGTTAAATTTATATTGAGTAGTAAAGTTGAAAACAAGAACTGGTAAATAAGCAAGATGATGTTATAAATATTATTTTCAGTGACACATTTCATTACCAGAAGTAGAGAGTTGTACCTTATAAACCTTTGGTGGAAACAAGGAAATGTACGCTAGCTAATAAAAAGGGTCATTTAATTCTACATGTCTCTTTATCAGAAGAAATAACTTCTATTTATTTTGTATGTTCTCTTCATGGACTGACTGAGAAAGAAAATGAATAATTTTAATTTCTTCACTAGAAATTTTATACATTAAATAATGGTTTATACCTTTCTTCCTAAAAACGTCAATAAAATAAATATTGAAACAGAAGAAGCACGGGACACTCAACAACAGTATGTGCAGAATACTCACAAGAATGGTTGCAAGACCAGCAACCACTGTGTAATGGCTGGTGAGGAAAGCCCATCCTCACTTGGGTTCTTTGGTCTTCCTCAATGTAGGTCGCTCTCCAGGAAAAGAAAAAGGGGTGTAAGGGTTCCAAGGAACCAACATACACGGCTAACACCCCGAGCAGAGGGGGTTGGTGTGGGATATTACTGGGAGGGAGGAGGCGCCCCAAGATGTGATGTGTGGAATGGATAATGTAAGCTGGATAAAACATACATAAATAGGCTTACCTCTAAAAGAAGGGGGTAGCTCAAAAAAGAAATAAAATTTTTAGTAGAAACTAGACACTTGAATGATAACACGTTTTGCAGATCGCAGTTCGTTTCTTTAGATCAAATAACAAAAGTTTCTCAATACTAGCGATTTACAAGCAGGGAGTGTCTCTTCTGTTATGTGTTCCTTTTGCTTCAACAGGTTGGACAACACCTCTGGATCCAGCCAGTTCGTTTAGAACACGTGATCTACATACTCTGGTTTGGAAAGTAGGATCGGGAGATCAATACATGATCAATACAACAGACAGGCTAGCAAGATTTTTAAAAGGATTTCTTTTCACTTCAGGCAGCCTTTAATATAGTTAATACAGTAACTTTACTAAACATTTTTTATTACTTTTTTTTAAGCTTGATTTTAGTACTGCTTTAACTTCAAGTGCAGTAAATTTGAACTCGCTAGACCTACAGGTTTAACCTTCACATCATACAGTACAATGGCATTATATTCCAAGTTGACCATTGTGGGTTCAACACTACTTTCCAGCAGAATCATGTAACCCCAAAGAATGTAATTTTTTGCAAAGGAACTGCCTACCAAGCTTGTCAGCCCAAACCAGCTTGTGTAGGAAAGATTATAGCTAAAGATTGTACTGCGCATATTATCATTTTAAGTCCACATTATTGTGTTAGGATCCCCAGTTTTGCCTGTCATTGCAGTGATGGGCTGACTCTGCATCTGCTTCAGTCTGCACATTACTACAATGGAATTGTATGTAAGTCTGTGAGGATTCTCAGTTCTGCCTGTCATTGCAGTGATGGGCTGACTGTCCATCGGTTTTTGTCTGCACATTGCTGCAATGGAATTGCATGTGTGTGTGCAAGGATTCCCAGTTCTGTTTCTCACTGCAGTTATGGGCTGGCTTTGCATTTGGCTCAGTCCGCTGCAGTGAGATTACATGGGAGTGTCTGAACACCTGCAAGGTGAGTGCCTCATTAGCGGAGTACTTAAGATCCAGACTTCCCAGCAGCCTTTGCTGTCGCATTGTTTGTCCTCCCTGCTTGTGCAGCCTCAGTTCCTGCTCCTGTCTTGCCTGAGTCCTAGGATTTATATCTGTCTGGTTGCTCCAGTTCTGCCTGACCTCTTGGAAGTTCTTGTTCCTGTCTTGCCTGAGTCCTAGGATTATAATCTGTCTGGTAGCTCCAGTTCTGCCTGACCTCTTGGAGTTATAGCCTGTGTGTTTGCTCTTGTCCTGTATGCTGTATTCTGGATGAATATCTACATACCTGCTGATGGACTTGAACTTACTAATATTGCCTGGGTAAATACTCCTGTCAAGTTGCTTCATGAACATAATGTTGCATGCTTGTTCCTGCACGGTCTGGAATCTACTTTGAATACTGTTGATGTACATACCTTCACTGTAAATAAAACATCACTTTGCATCATATCCTGGGTGTCTGCGTCTTTGGGAGTTCATCTGCACGAAGCAAAGCCTCGCCAGACGGAATGCCTGCTGGTGAGCATGACAGAATGCGACAGCCCACAACGACTCCCAGCGGATCTCAGGACAACGGAAGGTATGATTATATTCCTCAGAGAAAATTTAATAGACTTGATTCTGTGTTGTTTCTGGAGTTTTGTTCTGAACTGCAAAAGTTATTTCAAGTGCCTGCTGTTCGATTGTCATTACATACTACCTGGTCTGCATTGATTTCTCGTTGCCTATTTGAGGGTGAATTGCTCGATTGGGCCCTTGAAACTTTGAACTCATCTGACAGTTTTGTAAATGTTCCTGTGGAGTTTTTGAATTTTACTTGTGCTGTTTGGTTAGGAAAGACAATTCCTCGTGCTACCTTTGATGAGTTAATTTCTTCTGAACCTATACAATCAACTGCAGCCCTCATGCAAATCAGAAACATTGTCTCTGCTAAACTTTCAAATAGAAAAAGTAATGAGTCTAAAACCAAGTCTTGTCAATCAAAGAATTCTATTAAAAGTTCAGTTGGTGCAGTTAAACTAATTCTGAAAGATGGATCTGAACCTGTGCCTGAATCCACAGTTAAAACTTCTGCTTGTCCATTTAGGGCAGACAATCCTGGGACATTCAAAAGACCTGTAAAACAGTCTGCTAAACTCTCTTCTGTGCATAAACTGTGTATTGCATCTGATGTTATTCAGCAAACTACTGTTATCATGCCAAGTCAATCTGCATCTACTCAGCATGTTAATGATTCTGCAACTTCTTCCTCTGCAAATCAAGTACTGGAAGATCCGTAGTCAGTAACAACCACCTGTCTAAGTTATCAAAATGCTGGTTCCTCCATGTCAGAGTTAAAAACTGCTATGCATGCATCACCTTGTTCTGAATCTAACCCTGTGAAAAAAGTTTTTTCAACTCCAGCTTCTGTTGATCCATTGTCTATAGCAACAATAAGCAAAGTTCCTCAAACTGATGTTTTTGCTGCTGTTCTTCAAACTATTATGCATCCAGTTCAGTCTGATACTAAACTCAGTCCTGAGATGAAAAAATGTAAAACTTCAGTTTCTGCAATACGGTTGCCGTTCGCAACTGCAAACAAAAATACTTCAACTGACTTGCAGCCAGCAGCAACAGACTTTCTAACGTCTCCATTGAACCCATCACAATGTTGTCTGGATTCTGTGCTTAAGAGCAGTGCTGAATCTGCAAACCCAGTGTTACCGTTGCCCTTAGCAACCACCAACCAATTGTTAAATACTGCCGTATCACAGTCTGCTTAAAAAGATCTTCAAACTGCTACTTTTTACTCATCCCAAGCTTTAGAGATTAAAAGTGTGGTAAATTCAACACCAGTAATCCCGTTGTCCATAGCAATGTCTAATCAAACCTTGTTGAATAAAAATGCATCTCCACCATCATCTAAGGAAATGGACTCTGTTACTACGCATCTGCTTCATTCTGATTCGGACTCCAGTTCTGAAGTAAAAAAACGCCTCAAGTTCTATAGCTCCGTTACATTAAGCAATTCTCGTTTCAGCCGGTTTGCGATCCACATGTTCCATGTTCTTGCTGTTCCAAGTGCTTACAGATTGAGGGGCTCTATACATCCATGTGACCGTTTCTTTTCATGGTGGAGCACCGGAAAAACATATAAGTTACCTACTGGAAAATCATATAAGTTACCTACTGCTTCATCTGCCTCTAGTATCCAAGTGTTGGACTCTGCAATACAACCTTTATCTGCCAATCTGTCTATGCTAGAGACTTTGTCATCTAGTTCTGCTGTTGTGGAAACCCAGCATCTTGTTTCCCTGACTACAGACTCACTATGTACTGCAACAGAGTACCAGTTTCATGATACTTTAAGTTCTACTCCGTCTGCAGCATCACAAACTTTCTTTGCCACGACTGCCCAGTTGAACTCTGTCCAGTCGCAGTCCTGCCAGTCTGAGCTGGCCGATACTTTACAGCCTGATCAAAGTTTATGCCAAGTTTCTAATGTGAACTCTGATAAAAATGTTTCTGTGTTTAAACTTGTGTCAGTACAAGGGCCAGTTTGTACCCAGACTGTGAGCACATGTGCCAAGCCAGTGCTGCTCGTTAAGGAGAGCCAGCCAAAGCAGGCGAATGCTATGTCTAAGGGTGCAAACACAGAGCCTACACTCATGTGTAATCATGAATTAATGTTACCCAATTTTGAATCTGCAATTGAGCAAGGGCCAGTTTGTACCCAAACTATGAGCACATGTACCGAGCCAGTGCTGCTCGTTAAGGAGAGCCAGCCAGAGCAGGTGGATGCCATGTATCAGGGTACAGACACAGAGCCTATACCTATGTGTAATCATGATGAATTAATGTCGCTCAGTTTTGAATCTGTAATTGTGCCAGGGCCAGTCTGTATTAAACCCACGGCTACCAATGCCATGCCAGAGTCAGTCGATAAAGAGACAGGCTCAGTGCTGGTAGGTCACCTGCCAATGGGTACAGACACAGTGCCTGCACCTATGTTTAGCCATGAATCTGTTCTTGATGATAATGTTCTTGTTTCCCAGTCTAAGTGTGTCCCTTCCAGGGATATCGTAATTCTTGAATCTCTTGTAAACTCTGATCTGGAAGGTAAAATAGAACATGTCTCTGAGTTTCTCAAGTCTGAACCTATACCACCTAGTACTGAGTTTGAGTGCACCAGGTGTGAGCCAATCCGAGGAATGATTGTGCCGGTCTCAGAATGCACTATACCAGTACATACAGTCACTGGGCCCGTACCTGTGCATACCGTTTCTGAAGGTATCGACACTGTGTCAGAGTCAGTGAAGGCTGAGTTGGTATCAGCTTGTGCCACATACGAAGAGCATGGGACTTTACCTCTTGATGTTTCCAAGTTGGAGAATGAAATTGTGTCTGATGTTATGAATGGAGGAGTTTTGTGTTCCCAGTCCAGTAGTTCGCCGTCCAGCGGTTCCCAGTCCAGCAGTTCCCAGTCCAGCAGTTCCCAGTCCAGCAGTTCCCCGTCCAGTGGTCCCCAGTCTAGCAGTCCCCTCTCCGGTGGTTTTCTGTCTAGCAGCAGCTCCCAGTCCAGTGTTGAGTCAGTTATTGATTTGATGTCTGCAGAATTTGTGGAAGGTGAACAATCTCTTTTTGAGCTCTCCAATTGTGACAATTTGTCTAACACTCTGTGTACTTCAGGTATCAGTCATGTCATAGCTTGCCCTGATGCCTCCGCTCCAGCATGCCCAGATGTTGCCCTTGTCTTAGCATGCCCAGTCGCTGCCTGCGCTCCAGCATGCCCAGATGTTGCCCTTGTGACTGTATGCCCAGTTGCTGTCTGTACTTCAACAGGCCCAGATGTTGCTCTAAAGCCGGCATGCCCAGCAGTTGCTCATGCCCCAGCATGCTCTGACACTGCTACTGTCCTGTCTTGTTCAGACACAGTTGCCATGTCTTGCAAATCAGGTTTTGGGGTCTCTTTGGGTACTTCCATAGGTCTTGGTGGGCCGAATGGAATGTCTGAGGAATACTCCATTCCACTGGGAACTCTGGATGACTCTGTGGGGTTTCTAGAGATTTCAGAGAAAGTAGGACTTGGCTCAGTAGGTCAAGTTAGCAGTGTGCATTGCTCTGAAGGTTTCGGTTCTGCTGGGTATTGCTCTGAAGGTTCCGGTTCAGCTGGGTACTGCTCTGAAGGTTTCGGTTCAGCTGGGTATCGCTCTGAAGGTTCCGGGTTAACTGGGCATCGCTCTGAAGGTTCCGGTTTAACTGGGCATCGCTCTGAAGGTTTCGGTTCAGATGGGTATTGCTCTGAAGGTTTCGGTTCAGATGGGCATCGCTTTGAAGGTTCCGGTTCTATTGGGCATAGCTTTGGCAGAAATGATCCTGATGTGGTGTTTGAACGCATGTCTGGTTTTGGGATGTTTGGTAGGCACCCGGA
Source organism: Hyperolius riggenbachi (assembly GCF_040937935.1). Lineage (NCBI taxonomy): Eukaryota > Metazoa > Chordata > Amphibia > Anura > Hyperoliidae > Hyperolius > Hyperolius riggenbachi. Next base: position 195,814,393 of record NC_090649.1, read on the forward strand.
GTGTGCCTTTAAAGGGGGGGGTAATGTTAGGATCCCCAGTTTTGCCTGTCATTGCAGTGACTCTGCATCTGCTTCAGTCTGCACATTACTGCAATGGAATTGTATGTAAGTCTGTGAGGATTCTCAATTCTGCCTGTCATTGCAGTGATGGGCTGACTGTCCATCGGTTTTTGTCTGCACATTGCTGCAATGGAATTGCATGTGTGTGTGCAAGGATTCCCAGTTCTGTTTCTCACTGCAGTTATGGGCTGGCTTTGCATTTGGCTCAGTCCGCTGCAGTGAGATTACATGGGAGTGTCTGAACACCTGCAAGGTGAGCGCCTCATTAGCTGAGTACTTAAGATCCAGACTTCCCAGCAGCCTTTGCTGTCGCATTGTTTGTCCTCCCTGCTTGTGCAGCCTCAGTTCCTGCTCCTGTCTTGCCTGAGTCCTAGGATTATAATCTGTCTGGTAGCTCCAGTTCTGCCTGACCTCTTGGAGTTATAGCCTGTGTGTTTGCTCTTTTCCTGTATGCTGTATTCTGGATGAATATCTAGATACCTGCTGGTGGACTTGAACTTACTAATATTGCCTGGGTAAATACTCCTGTCAAGTTGCTTCATGAACATAATGTTGCATGCTTGTTCCTGCACGGTCTGGAATCTACTTTGAATACTGTTGATGTACATACCTTCACTGTAAATAAAACATCACTTTGCATCATATCCTGGGTGTCTGCGTCTTTGGGAGTTCATCTGCATGAAGCAAAGCCTCGCCAGACGGAATGCCTGCTGGTGAGCATGACATATTTGTTTTTTTCTTGTAAGGCAGTTCTTGGAGCTGGGTAGTGTACTGTTTAAGCATACGGTCTCTGATTTAGGAAACCATGGTTTGAATCCCTGTTTGGACCCGTACCTAACCACTAAGGAGTACTTGTGCTAGTCTCTGTAATATTCCAAAAGCCTACCCAGGGTGGCTTACCAAGTGGATGCAGCTCTTTTTAGCTACTAAAGTGCTTTGTGTTTGACAAGAGAAAAGCACTATACAAATGGTAGTATTTCATTTAATCCTTGAAGTATGTTTTGGGTCACTATCTTGCTGTAGAATGATCCTCTAACAAGACATAGCTCATAAAGCATTTTATGGCACATCAATAATGTTACTAGTCACTCTGTGAATGTTGTTAGTTCTGGATCCAGCAGCAGAACATTGCATCCTCTTTTTTTCTCCATTGTTGATAGTTCATGTCACACACTGGGAACTATTACTTCACTACTTAAAAGCATACAAAGACCTTACGTGAAGAACAAGGATTTCAGATTTTAAAGGAAGGTCCAGGAAGACTAAAATAAAAAAAAATCACTTACCTGGGGCTACCTCCAGCCCCTGGCAGCCATTCTGTGCCTTTGCCACAGCTCTGGTGGCTCCCGGTCCCCTGTGGTGCAGTGCAGATGCCGATCATGCCAGGTCGGCATCTAAATGCGCTCCAGCATGTGGCTCACGGAGTCACACTAACGTCATCCAGATTGTGCTGTGCAGGTACAGAACTACTGCACAGTACAGTCCGGCTGACATTAGCATGACTATGTGAGCCGCATGTTGGAGCACAAGGAGGCCTCTTGTACTGGAGAGGACCTTGTGCCACCAGCGGGAGCAGAGCTACGGCGAGGGCACAGAACGGCTGCAAGGGGCTGGAGTAAGCCCCAGGTAAGAGGATTTTTTATTGTTATTCTTCCTGGACGTGTCTTTTAAAGGACAACTGTAGTGAGAGGGATATGGAGGCTTCCATATTTATTTCCTTTTAAATAACACCATACTTTTAGCCATAGCCCCTGAACAAGCATGGAAGAGATCAGGTGTTTCTGACATTAATGTCAGATCTGACGAGATTAGCTGCATGCTTGTTTCTGGTGTGATTCAGACACTACTGCAGCCAAATAGACCATCAGGGCTGCCAGGCAACTGCTATTGTTTTAAAAGAAAATAAATATGTCTGCCTCCATATCCCTCTCGTTACAGTTGTCCTTTAAGTGTATTGGGCCTTCAGATTTTCTTCCAGGCTTTAGTAGTCCACTAGCAGTAGTTCCTAGACCAGGCAGAACTTTTTCCTTGTTTTGATGTCTTTACAATGGATTTTTTTACTTTCTTAACTTGTCAGCCAGCAGCTTGAAGCCTTCTCTTTACAGCTGCAAATTGGACTTGCTAACCTAAACAAGTCTTGAAGTTTATGAATCTATTTTCCTATGAGACACTTATCATGCAAGCACATATAGGGGATATAGAGGCGCCCTGGTTGTGTAAAATACGTTAAAAACCACTAAAAAGAAACAAGTGAGGTGGCTTACCTCAGAGACGAAATTCTTAGACAAAGAGTTTTTAATAACAAAGCACAGGCAACGTGTTTCACGGGTCTGAGCCCGCTTCCTCAGGAATGCCTATAAACACAACAACCGAGACTCCTAAATAGTTACACTCTAAACGCAGCAGAAATAATGCACATCAGTTAATCTGACAATAAATATACAGTAATTACTTACATATTAAAAAGTATTCTTTAGAGAAAAATACAAAATTTCATAATAACATATATCCATATAGACATATACAGTATGTACACAACAACCCAAAGGGGCAGAAATCATCGGTGTAAAGCCGTATATAAAAACAAATATGCTGAAATAGATATTCAAAAGGGCACATGTGCATACGCATATGTGTTGTATATCTGAGTTAGAAGCATATGGTACTCTTTGTTATATGATGAATCTAATTATATTGGACCTTATGGGGTGTATAGCAAGGATATACCAAGGTTAACCTCCTGGGGGCGTTACGCACGCCGGAGGGTTTGCAGCCAGGAGTCCCCCATTATAACTTTAAGCGATCGGATAGTTCTAATATCTTCAATTAGCACTAGGCTAGCTGGCAGTGGTGGTCGGCATCCTAAGATTACGTTTGATCCCCCCTGATCGTCGCAAAATACATTAACCCCCCTGGATCCAGCGATCGCTGCAGCCTCTCCGGACAGCTCCGCTCTTCTCTATGGGGAGGATCGAACATGACGTCATGACCTCGGCGATGTCATGACATCATGTGCACACCCGATCCTTCCCATAGAGAGGACCGGAGATGTGCAGGGAGGCTGCGAGATCGCTGGATCTAGAGGGGTAATGTATTTAGCGGTGATCGGGGGGATCAAACATAATCAAATGTAAGGATGCCGACCACCATTGCTAGCTAGCCTAGTGCTAACTGAAGATATTACAACTATCCGATCGCTTCAAATTATAATGGGGGACAGCCGGCGGTATGCCCGACACAGTGTTGGGCAAACCGCTAAGGAGGTTAAAGGGACTCAATTTATGTATCCATATACAAGTAAAACAACTCACTAAATATCTGTGCAAATAAAAAAACAATAAAACAGTAACCACAATTAACACAAACTTGGCCAGTGTATAATAGAATAGGACAGTAGGCTGGGGTTGCTGAGACAATCTTGCAGCAATGCACCAGCCAAATAACAATGGCGCTGGTCATTAAAATAATAAAATCAAAATACCTGGGTATGTGCTAAACCAAATGACAGCTAACCGGACAGGCCAGGCCAGGCCACGGAGGGCAAGGTGTAACAAAAAGAATAAACTTACCAACAGTCTCTAGATCGCTAACTTAGGGAGCCTCTGGATCAGGGTCTGCTCCCACTGCTGTATATATCCATAGTGAGGTTTTAATCTCATTAGGCAGGCCTAATGGTAGGGAAGGAAAGCACAACTTCCTGTGACATCAGCGCGCTTGGCTCTGGTCACAGTAAGTGCCTTATGCAAGCTCTTGACATTAGAGTTGGTGTTCGATACGGGATAAACCCAGTATTTGGCCCAAAAAAGTTGAAATTCAGATAGTGGTGTATACAATGGTCAAATTCAGCCTCCATTCAAAGGAAGGAACCTCCCCTCCATCTTGGTGGTAGCAGATATTTTGTTATCTATTACCACCCTATCTGATTCTGATTATCTGATATTATCTTCTGTCCGGCGCTATCAACCTAACCGGTCAATTTCGGCCAAACATTAGGCATCGATTTCTAGCAGATTCAATCAAATGATCATATCTTCCGGATATCGACAAAAACATTGACTAGTGTATAGCCACCTTTATACTGAGTGGGGTGGAGATCAATAATAAGTGGTGTATTAGAATTGTATTCTCTTCCTTCTTTCCAATAAACAGTGTTGTAGTTTAGATCAGTGGTGATCACATGATCACGTAATTATCAGGACTGAAGCTAAAAACTTAGCCACCAAAAGATTAGTATGTGCTGTACAACAAGGCCAAAACTTCATGACTTTAATTTACATAGGGATGGGCCTGACGTGGTTAATCAAAAGGTTAAGCAAAGTCTGCAAAATCCCCCCCCCCCCCCAAAAAAAAAAAAAAAAAATATATATATATATATATATATATATATATATATATATATATATATATATATATATAGAAACAGACATTGCAGGCATTTTTTCATCAAAACAAAAATAGACATATTTTATGTGAAATTGGAAATAGCCCTTAAATATCTTCAAGAAGGCCATCAAAACTCATCTATTCACTCTGGCCTAGCACCCCTCACAAGTGCTCTAAACCCACAGCTGAACTCTGGTCCCCTACCTCTCATGTCCCTACCTCTCCCTCTAGATTGTAAGCCTTTGGGCAGGGTCCTCCTCCTTTTGTGTCCTACCTGATCATGCACCTCCATTACTGTGCACCCATGCTATACATTTGAGTGAACCTAACTTGCCTAATCTCCATGCTCCCATCCAGTGACTGACTAAGTATTACCTTGTACTTATACTGTGCTGCATGATCTGGTTTTTCTTGTATTCCTGTATTGTCATATTGCTGTATGTTTCCCCTAAATATTGTCTGTAATCTAAACTAATTTCCAGCGCTGCGTAATATGTTGGTGCTTTATAAATACAATGAATAATAATAATAATAGTGTATTTACCCCTTAGTTTTCATTATTGATGCTTTTTTGCATAGCAAGCCTAAAAAAGAATTCATAGCTGAACCATTCAGTTCTCTAGCTTTTGACTGTAGTGAATGTCTTAAGTCCTTTATGGTTACTGCTCTGTTGTTCATTTTTTGAGCATTGAGAATAGCATGCATTGTGACACCATCCTCAAGAAACACATCATCATCTAGCAGCTTGTCTCCCAATAAATTACCTCTGCAAAAAGGGTCAACAACTTCCCCACTCAAGTGTGAAACACACTAAGCTCTTTCTATATTCATGAAGTGTTACAGAAGATGTCCAGTGTGTTTTCCGCATGTAACAAAGGTGCCTAGAAAAAAAAGTGTGCAGGGTATTGTCACTAGTAGATTATCAGTAAAATTACCAATCTGTTACTACTTCATTCCAATAATCTTTACTGATAATTTACTAGGACTTAACCTGACTATACTCTCACACAGAAGCCTCCCTCTACCGATGCCTAACCCTTAAAGAGAATCTGTATTGTTAAAATCGCACAAAAGTAAACATACAAGTGCGTTAGGGGACATCTCCTATTACCCTCTGTCACAATTTCGCCGCTCCCCGCCGCATTAAAAGTGGTTAAAAACAGTTTTAAAAAGTTTGTTTATAAACAAACAAAATGGCCACCAAAACAGGAAGTAGGTTAATGTACAGTATGTAAACATACAGAAAATACATCCATACACAAGCAGGCTGTATACAGCCTTCCTTTTGAATCTCAAGAGATCATTTGTGTGTTTCTTTCCCCCTGCAGCTATCTTCCACTGAAGTGTCAGGCTGTTTCTTCCTGCAGAGTGCAGACAGCTGTGCCTGTATGTAATTCCTCAGTATGTGAAAGCCCAGCCAGCTCAGAGGAGGATTTATCCAGCTTGTAAAAGATAATAGAGCAGAGAGAAGCTGCTGCACTAATCTAAATAATACACAGGCAGTGTGCAGAGAGGGGCCTGGAGGGGGGAGATGCCTCACAGAACCACAACACTGAAGAACTTGGCAGCCTTCCAGACACAGGCCGACAAGTCTGACAAGAGAGAGATACGTTGATTTATTACAGAGATGGTGATAGTAGAACGTGCTGCAGTAAGCCAGAACACATTAGAATAGCTTTTGGAACTTGTAGGATGATAAAAAACAGGATGCAATTTTTGTTACGGAGTCTCTTTAACCCTCTCTATACTGATACCTAACCCTTAAAGTGTAGCACCATAGATGAGTTCAACAGAAGAATGTGAATGTATACTTAACTGGGGCTTCCTCTAGTCCAGGGGTGTCAAACTCAAATACAAAGTGGGCCGAATTTGAGCTCTGGTACCAAGTCGTGGGCCAACCTCAATGACTAGTGGCTACCCTCCCTCCCTTATAAAGTTCCCTGGGGTCTAATAGCCTCCATCCCCTATCCAGTTCCCTTGTGTCTATTGCCAATGCCACCCTCCTTCCCCTATATGGTTCCATGGTGTCTAGCGGCCCTCCTCCCTCATCTGTATAGTTCCCTGGTACCTAGTGCTTTCCCCCTCACCATATGGCTTCCCTGGTGATCTAGGGCTTACCCTCCAATATAGCTTCTTTGGTGGTCCTAAGTGGGATAAACATAATGCAAAGTGGAGAAACCACCTGAGGGCCAAATTTGATGGCTCCAAGGGCCAGATTTGACCCATGGGCTGGAGTTTGACATGTATGCTCTAGCCCCATGTACTTGGTGGGCTCTCTCACTGTCCTCCCGAAGGGCTCCATTTGTCTTCAATCTTCATTAGGAAGGTTTCAGTGATGCCAGTCAGCCTGCACTGGGCATGGTTGGCCTGACCACATGCATGGTCCTGTCATCATGGTCCTGCCAGTGGGAACTTTCTGCACCTGCACAGTACTACCTGGCTGGTGTGACTGAAGCGTTCCTAACTGAGAGGATTGAAGATGAACGGAGCCACTCGGAAGGATGGTGAGGGAGCCCACTGAGTACATGGGGCTGAAGGAAGCCCCATGTAAGTATAAATTCTTCTATTAAACTCGTCTTAAACCTCCCTCTACCAATGCCTTTCCATTAACCCTACCACTACCTATGCCTATGCCACTACCTAACGCTTAACCCCGCCAGGCGATGCCTATTACTTAAACACCCCCCATGTTGCCTAACCTTACCCTTCCCCCATACTGCTGCAAAGCCATGAGTTGAAGGGAAATTTGGGCACACAGAGGCTCCCGATAAAATCGCCTTGGGCACCCGTGATTTTTTCAAATTGCAGCTTTTATAATGGGCATCTGCAATGGTGCCCTTCTTTCCAAGGTGGCTCCTGCGCCTATTTTTCCAGCTTCGGTGTTTTCCAACCCAAAGTAACAAAAGTACCTTCACAGAAAAAAAGCTTTCCTACACCCTATTAAAAAAAAATGTCACATTTGGATGAACGGTACTCATGCCATTACTCAGGGATTCCTGAAATGTCCTTTAGGTTATTTCAACCTTGTTCTAACATTTCACACTAGTTCTGTTTAAGTAGCCCTGCAGAATGTTCCCTATATACAACACTAACAACTATGCAACATTTTGTCAGGGTCTTAAAACCCAAAGGAAATGGACCAGGAATGATGGATGAAGGTGTGAAATATATTTGTCACTCCATTGGGAACAGAATTAATCAAGTGTCAAAACTGCTAAAGACTGCGGGGAAGCCTTGAGAGAGGAACAACCAAATACGCTTAAAACATATCAGACAACTCCTGATTGTGACATGGGATTGGGAACTGGAGTGTTAATGTTATGGACACCATTGTATTCAGTCTATCAAGGAGTTTATGTAGTTACGGGACATGTTAATGATGAATTATGTGGTTGCTAATAAATAGAGTGCCTTACGCGAATCGATCACAAAATGAAGGCTTTGGTATATCAGGAGGATGAAAAAAAAAATCATAGCTACCCGAATAACAAAATTCATAGTACATATTGCATTTACATCATGTAAAAGCAAACCATAAAGAATGGGCTGGTGACCCTAAAGGCTAGCAGATTCTGGTAATGACTGGGATCTCCTTAGACCTACCACTATGGATGCATCAAAATCGTGTGATACAACAAAAACCACTAGGAAAAAACGGAGCATCTTAGCTTCTAAAAGAGACTGCAAGGTTGTAAGAAATTGAGGATCTTAGCGGCCAAAATGGACTGTAGGGATTTTGTACTGCACCAACCCATCACGTAAAGGTTCCCTCCAAACTGTTGTTAAACTGATGCTGAGCAGAAGTAAGAAGCACTACCCTGGAAAGTGACCTATGTGTCATCTGACAAGCAAGGAATTTACAGACAGATAAAAACATTAGCTCTGCCAATGAATGCCTGCATGGGACTAGGAGAGCATTTCAGAATAGAATCAGAATCAACTTTATTAACCAAGTGTGACAGACGTCTCACACAGAATAATTTGTAGGACACACAACAAGAATAAAACATAATGTAGATAACAACATTACAACCAAACAACATTACAACCAAAGCAACATACTGCATAACTATATAGTGCAACAGGTAAAAAGGCATACATAGGGACACATATAAAGGAGTAAGACATAGGTCAGGAAGGTTAGAAGTCCAAAGATGCTGGAGGGAGTTTCTGGTGGGAGGTTTTGTTAGGGGGGGGGGGGGTTGAGGTCAGGAGGAGGACTGCTTGGGGGAAGAAGATGTTTCTGTGCCTGGAGGTTTTGGTGGGGATAGTCCAGTGGTGGCAGCCCAAGGGGAGGAGGTTAAAGAAATGATTGGCGAGGTGAGAGTTGTCATGCGTTATCCTGTTAGCCCAGAACCTCATTCTAGATGTATGGATGAGGTCCAGAGGTGGCACGAGTGACCCAATGTTCTTCTCAGCACCACTGATTAGTCTCTGGAGTTTGTGTCTGTTGCTTGCATTTGCACCTGTGTACCAGATGATGGTGGAGGAGCAAGGGACAGATTCAATTGTGGCAGTATACATACTGGTCAGCCTCTTCCGCAACTTCAGCATTTAACTGTTGTTCCTCCTCCTCTCATCCCCTTTTGACTGCACTACAGTAAGGTGAGACATTTAAATCCAACTAAAGTAAATACTAAAGAAAAAACACAGACAACAACAAACAGTTAGTGCTGGCTAGATCAATATTGCCCTGCAATGTTCACTGTTCTCAATCACTGTTTAGCACAGTGTTCATGCTGCTTCCTCTTCTTGCCAAACATCTACCCCATCCCCCTCTTTTAGGTTTCATGAAACGTTCAATAATTTGTACAATTTGATTGTACCTGGGTGCACCATTTGTCTCCGTTTTTTCCCATTGAAATGCAGAAATGATAAAATACAGTATTGAATTTCCCATCATTTATGAACAGCCCTTCAGCAGTGCTACAAACGGCAACTATTTTTCATGAAATATTTTCATCAGTATATTAAATATAGAAATAACTTGTATTGAGAAACAGCTATTAAAAAGACTAATGAGACCATTTACTATTAGTAATTATGATCATAATCTTATTGGTGATTAAAGCCCACTCATAAATTAGAATGAATTTATAACAGATAAGCTGGGAGTTGGCACCCATCTCTCGAGCTCTTGTGGTAAATAAATTGGAGAAGGGACTCTTCTGTCACCTTGAAAGTGACGGCTCACTGCTTGTAATCAATCAAATGATTTATACATTGTAAAGTTTCTCTCTCTGCTCAGTGACAGTAACAGAGTTCATTCCTTCTTGCCTTTGCAGGACACCACTCAGCTGTACCTTGCACCGCAGCTGCGGCCAGGCGATTACATGGAAACATTATCCCGGTTCACTCTATGTCATCCAGGTACTCGCTACTCTGATGAAGAGAAAGATTTGTTCAAATGCTGCCGTTTACATTTTACCATGCTCTAACAATAATACTTAACAATAAAATCTCTTGGCTTATATATAAAAAGGTATAATAGTTCAATTTCATAATTAGCAACATGTCTTTCACAAAATATTAAACTAAAATATATAACACTGGACTAGTACATCTCCTCATGGGGGATTCTCAGGGTTTTCTGTATTTTAAAACGCATTTCCTGAATGGCAGTTGACAAGTCAAACTGTGAAAACAGCATGCAAATGAGTAGGGAGGCTGAATAATCTTTTTTTTTGTAATGTGTGTGTGTTTGTGCTCGCGCCTGACTCAGTGGTGGGCCGAAATTTCGTATTGAAATTTGTGCCGACTTTGGCGGTTAATAGCAAAGCCCCCATACATACTATTGCTACCAAAATTGCTACATACAGTATGTTAAGGAGAATAGTGGGTACGAGGGAAAAAAGACCTTGTAGTTTTTGAGAAAATTGATTTTAAAAATGCAAAGAAAAATGTTTTTTAAACTGTTGTTTTTCAGTTTTAAAAATGATTTTTTCTTTGCATTTTTAAAATTGTTTCTCTCAAAAACTACAAGGTCTTTTGGAAAATTATGTTTTCCTCTTGTACCCACCATTCCCCTTAACATATGTAGCAATTTTGGTAGCAATAGCATGCATGGGGGCTTTGCTATTAACCAACTAATTCGGCAAAAAATTTCATGAAATGACATGAAAATATACGCAAAATTACGAATGACTACGTGAAATCAATTGAATTTATAAATCGTAATTATGTAGAGGCGTAATTGCAAAAATGTACGCAAAATTTTGCGTAATCTTAGCTGATTACGATCATCACCAGTCTGACTGGAAAAAGAAAGAGGAAGAGAAAAAAATGCTAACCACCCCTTACACCAAGGTCACTGCTTCTTAAAGTGGATCCGAGGTGAACTTTTACTCATTACATAATTGTGTTCCTTTCCTATTGTTTATAGGGCATTCCTCAAGCCAAATACTTTTTTGTTTTTGTTTTAATACTCTAATTCTCTATAAACTAAATAAACAATGCCCACAGGTTTTCAGAGAGCCTTGGCAGTAGCAAGGGCTCATGGGAGCTCAATCTGGGCAGAAGGAGGAGGAGGTGTTACTAGCCATTGATTTCAGAGGCAGAGGGGAGGAGGTAGGAGGGGGGATCAGGTTTTTTTACAGGCTTAGTGATCAAGATACAGATAAGCCTGCCTCTGTGTAATTTTTACAAACAACATGGCTGCTGTCATTGTATCACAGGAAGAAATAATCATTTTCTATTAAAGCTGTTTGCAGCTATATTTGCTGTGTAAACTATCTAAACTTTAGATAAGAAATATAGACAAGTTACTTGTTATAGTTTTTAATCTCGGATTCGCTTTGAAGAGGAACTCCAGTGAAAATAATGTAGTAAAATAAGTGCTTCATTTTTTACCATAATTATGTATAAATGATTTAGTCAGTGTTTGCTCATTGTAAAATCTTTCCTCTCCCAGATTCACATTCTGACATGTATTACATGGTGACATTTTTACTGTGGGCAGGTTATGTAGCTGCTCCTAGCTGTTTTGGCTGTTAGAGACAGCTGTAAACAGCTAATTCCTGTCTGTGAACATTGTTACATTGTGGCAGTTTGCCCAGAGTACCGCGGTACTCAGAGCTTCTTGTGGGAGGGGTTTCAGCACAAAATCAGTCATACAGCGCCCCCTGATGGTCTGTTTGTGAAAATCATTATATTTCTCATGTAAAAGGGGGTATCAGCTACTGATTGGGATAAAGTTCAATTCTAGGTTGGAGTTTCTCTTTATGTCAGCTCCCATCAGGCTGGAGGTTTTGGGCCATCTCCACCAGGTCCTCTAGATAGAAGCACTTTTTTTACCTCCTGCTGTCAGCCTCTTGAACTCTCTACACCCCCTCCTTCCTCCAGTGCCCATCCCCCCTAAGATTGTGGCCACTAGTAGTTTGGTACCGTTAAACTGTCTATTGTGCCTCTGCCTCTTGCCAAAATAATGTATCTTGTTGACAATGCTGTTTATTGTGCGTCTATCTCCTACTTTTGAGTCCTGTATGTACCAAACCCAATGCTGGGCACAAGCCAGTCAGTCTTTCTTGGTGAATAAAAAGAATGATTTTGGAACCAGGATAATTAAGATACAAATGTGGCATCCTAAATAATGCAGTGCATTCTACTACAGTATATCTCGTTGTGGGGTCTCTTTAAACACGTGAATAGTAATGAGCGCCGCACTATTTTCAGGTAGTCAGTTCTCAGAGAAAATAGTCACTACTTCAAGACATTGTTTCCAGGAGACACACTGCATTTAACAAATACCTTTTGGTAGCGACACAGAGCATGGCTGGATATTATTAAACTAAATGAGATTTCTGAGCATGGCTGCTTCCTATTCAAATCCAGACAGGGACTGCAGCATCTGTGAAACACGCACCGCCAGCAAGCTCACACTTGGCAAAGTCTCCAACAGAAAAATAAAATAGATATTAATCTTCCAGCTGGCTTAGATCTAAATGTTATTTTTAAAATATGAATTTCATCTTTTGCATGGCCCATTTACAAAACTTTGCAACCTTTAATAATAGTAATATTTCATTTGAACCTGGAAGATCATAAAAGCATGTCTTGTGATAATGGCACTGCTGGGATGTAAAGCATTCCTGACATGACAATCAGCCCCAGCACTACCCTGTGTGTTACATTGTAATATTGCTCAACAAGACCTGGGCATATTCTTCTCAAAACATAAATGTAAGCACTGGGTACTAAAGCTTTCCTGTACATTTGGTGTATAAGAGAGAAATATCAGAGCATTGATTATAATAATAATAATAATAATCCGAACATTTATATAGCTCTTTTCTCCTGTCGGACTCAAAGCGCTCAAGAGCTGCAGCCACTGGGCCGCGCTCAGGAGGTCGCCCCGCAGTGTTAGGGAGTCTTGCCTTGAACTTCTTACTGGATAGGTACTGACCTAGCCAGGATTCGAACCCTGGTCTCCCATGTCAAAGGCGGTGCCCTTAACCAGTACTCTATTCAGCCATTGCCACGTGGACAGGCTGAAATCCTATAGATTGTTCTAATAAAATATAATTCTCATAACATCCTGAGGTTTTGATGCACAGAGTAGTAGAGAAGGGACCATTCACACTGCCTGGAGGCACACCACTTTACACGACCTCCTCACTGCTGCTACCCAGGGATCCCCTTGGCTAATACAACACTGTTCACACTTCTGCAAATATGATGTGATACTATGTGCAGAATGAACCTGGAAGAATTTGCAAGTGAGCAGAATTCTTTTCTTGTATAAAAAGAGGTCACCACACATCAATATTGGCAGCAGTGGGGCCTAGCTGTGTGCACTCCTGGGCCCCACTCATCATGTGTTCGTATGTAGTATGTGAGGGATGAAGACACTTTCAGTCTGATTTATGTTTAGTCTTGGTGAGAACATGCAATTTTAATAATTAGGTAAACATCAGAATTAGGAACAAAAACAAAAAACGAGTAACTGACCATATTCTATAAGCACATAAAATACAGATATTTTTATTGGAATCCAACAGTGAGCATAAACCCCCAAAGGCAAAATCTCCCCACTTTTATTTTAAGAAAATACATCACTTTTAAAGCAGAATTAAACCCAGCATTTCTTCTTTGTTTTAAAGTATTATTTACAGCATATTATATACTACCACCACTTTTTTTTTTTACTAGAACAGCATTCAATTAGTTAAACACAGGAGTTACAACCTACCAATGCAGTCTTATTGTTGATATCTGACCAGAGGTCACACACTGCTACTGCCCTCACTGACCCATGCTTCATTTCAGGTCTGCCATTCTTGGGCCTAATGTTGCAGCGCTACTTTTAGATACCTTTATGGTTGGAATTCATTCCAAATGTCATGCAGTTCACGATGCCAACAAGCAATGTGTCTCCTGCTGTTTAATAGGTACAGACTAACCAGCAAGCTCATGGTGACCCAGAACTCATTGGAGTGTGTAAAGGGCTACAATGGTCCTAAAAGCCCCCTTACTAAGATGTTAAGAAAAACAAAAGTTTGCTTTCTTAAAACAGAAAGAATTTGTGATAATTCAGGTTGGAGTGAGCTTGGGATGTCTCCCAGAGCATCACTGCTGAATATATGCAAATTTGGCTGCTGTCACTTTAACTGCAATTTTCTGGAAAACAACAAGGTCCTTTGGATTTTTTTTTTATTGTTGCCACTGTTCACCTACACATACCTAGCACATGTAGTGGTTCTGACATGTATAGGGGCTTTGGCATTAACCTTTAGGGATTGTCCACAGTGCTCAGTTGCATTGCAGAATCATTTTGCATGTCAGTTTACCAGGGATGAGCTCCGGATCAAATTTGGATGAAATCCGAATGAGTTTAATTTGGATTTCATCCTCTAATTAGTGCAGCTGAGCGGATGTGAGCAGGGGGGTTAAACTGGGAACAGTAAATTCGGGCGCCTGAGGCAAGTGGACAAATCGGGCGCCGCCATTCACTCCCATAATAAATATCGTTTAATGGGCGCTCGACAGGAAAAAAGGGCGCCGGAGAAAAATAACGTTTTATAAGCGGCGCCCGGAGACTTTTACTGTTTTATAACTGCTTCTCATTATTACACATTATTTTATGATTTAAAATTTTTTAAACATTATTTTTAAACGAAAAACAGGACAATCTTTTTTAAAACATTATTTTTAAACGAAAAACAGCACAATATTTTTTCACACGTTATTAATGCTTATCACAGGGGGGTCTTAGGTTTAGGCACCACCAGGGGGGTCTTAGGTTTAGGCATCAACAGGGGGGTCTTAGGTTTAGGCACCACCAGGGGAGTCTTAGGTTTAGGCACCACCAGGGGAGTCTTAGGTTTAGGCACCACCAGGGGAGTCTTAGGTTTAGGCACCATCAGGGGAGTCTTAGGTTTAGGCACCACCAGGGGAGTCTTAGGTTTAGGCACCAACACGGGGGTCTAGGGGTTAGGGGTAGGTACAGGGAGGGTTAATTACTATTTTTTTTTAAACGTTATTATACGTTTCACTTTTTAAACGGAAGATTAACGTTTTCACAATTGCCAATTTCATGCACATTATTTAATGATTTATAACTTTATAAAACATTATTTTTAAACAAAATATAGTACATTATATTTTTAAACGTTATCCATGTTTATCGTTTAAAACCCGGCGCCCTTTTTTCCCAGCGCCCCTTTTTAACGTACAAACAGCCTTCTTCTTTAACCCGTCCCACGCTGCGTTCCAAGTGGTGTCACATGACTACTACACTTCCTCCTTCAACCCAGAAGGAAGAAGTGTTTGCAGTCATGTGACGCGGCTTGGAACGCAGCATGGGACACAGCGTGGGACGGGTTAAAGAAGAAGGCTGCTGGGTAAGTTCAACCCCTCTGCTCACATCCGCTCAGCTGCACTAAGTAGAGGATGAAATCCAATTTAAACTCATTCGGATTTCATCCAAATTTGATCCGGAGCTCATCCCTGCAGCTCAGTGCCCATACAATTCTATGGGGCTATTCACAGTACTGCGTTGTAACTGAACGTTACATAGTTACATAGTTATTTTGGTTGAAAAAAGACATACGTCCATCGAGTTCAACCAGTATAAAGTACAACACCAGCCTGCTCCCTCACATATCCCTGTTAATCCAGAGGAAGGAGAAAAAACCCTTACAAGGCATGGTCCAATTAGCACCTAAAGGGAAAAATTCCTTCCCGACTCCAGATGGCAATCAGATAAAATCCCTGGATCAACATCATTAGGCATTACCTAGCAACGTGTTAGTCTAATTTGCTGCATGCAGGATTTGTCTATGTCCTGTATCCATTGCACTTCACACTCATTTTACCACACATTTTATGCAATGAACCACTGTGAATCCAGCCTTTAGGCTGGATTCACAGTGGTCAGTTGCGTATTGCAAACCTTAAAATGTGTGTGAATCGCAATTGAGACTGGACAAAGACTTTAATGCAAAGCCTGCATGCAGCGAGTTAGACTTCCATTACTGTGAACAGGCGCATAGAATTGTATAGGCAACAAGTTGACATGCAGAATTTTTCTGCAACGCAAATGAGCACTGTGAACCTAGCCTTAAAGGAAACCAAAGACCACCAACTATGGAGTGTTGATACTTACCTGGGGCATCCTCCCACCTCTATAAACACATGTGAGTCCCTCACAGTCCTCCCACGGTCTGCCATTCAGCCACAATCAACCCTGGGAACTTTCTCAGTGACATCATTCCGGGTCTACTGCGCAAGCGCAGGAGGTCCGTGCATGTGCAGAAGACCCAGAATGGACGCGACTGAGGAAGCTACCGGGGCTGATCATGACTGAACGGCAGACTGCAGGCGGACGGTGTGGGACTCGCACATTTTTAGGAGGAAGCCCCGGGTAAGTATCAATTCTTCATAATTGGTGGTCTTTGGTCGGCCCATTTACTTTAATGGAATTCGCAAATTTGCTTCAAAGTCAATTCACAGTGCAACAAAGTTTAAAGAAATTTTCAGTAGACTGCCAGGCATACTTGCTCACCCCTAATTATATACAGAACATTTACAAAGAATAAACTCTTCCCACAGACTGTATGTCTTTTTACGCTTGCCTGGGATTATTTAATGCCATTTCAGTTACAGTATATTTTTCTTTATTTCTTTATGATCACCACATAAATTTATCCTCACATTGTACTTCAGCATTCAGAATGAATGCACCTTTCATACCGTACACCTTATCAACACATAATAGCTGAGAATTCTCAGGCAGCAATTATTTTCCACAAGTAATTTGGCACAATAAACATAGGAATAAATGCTTTTTATTTGACGGAGCCATTTGTGAATACCAGCTATTAAACTGCTAGATTATATATCAACGGAAAAGCATCTTCTGAAAAGAGAGAAGTGAAATGTACAAACACCATATTCATACCGTGGTGCCATTTTAGAAGGCCCATTTATCATGAAGTGACATTCTGCAACCATAAATCACTCCGGAATCATAAAGGGAACAAGTTTATCCCCGCTTTAAGTGCACAATAAATAGTTCCAGAAACTTTGTCCCACCACTTAAGAACAAGGTTATTGGGTTTGAGGCATCATCTTGGACAGGAACCAGAACTGCTTTTTATTTTCTGAGAAAACAAAGTAGATTTCCGTTTTTTTCTTTACTCAAGTATGGCAGCTTCTTGTCATTTTATTCAGTCTTTTTATTCAAACCAAAAGTTAGATGTAAAAGAAAATCAAGGAAGTAGAAATCGTTCAGTCACGTTACACCTCACATGAGAGGAGCACATGGGGCGTGAAAATTGTGAGGGTAAACAGTGTAAAATACAGTTTTTGCAGTTCGGTATATCCAATGATCTTTGTGTCAACGCTTAGCAAAATAATCACTACATAGAAATCATTACTGGAACTTATAAATAAAATGAAATCCACTGTACCCACACTAGATATAAAAGATGAGACTGAAAGTAGTTATTAAAGAAACAAATAAACATACATGTTAAATTGTGAATGTCTGCAAAACGAGGGAAAATGCAGCTACAGTTAAAGAGGAACTTCAGTGAAAATAACGTAATGAACATAAGTGCTTAATTTTTACAATAATTATGTATAAATGATTTAGTCAGTGTTTGCCCATTGTAAAGTCTTTCCTCTCCCTGATTTACATTCTGACATCACATCGTGACATTTTTACTGCTGGCAGGTGATGTCAGTGGAAGGAGATGCTGCTTGTTTTTTTTTTTGCAGTTGGAAACAGCTGTTATTTCCCAAAATGCAACAAAGCTCCCACAGTGTGATGTCAGGACCTCAGAGCTGTTAGGCGCTAACATCACATTGTGGGAGGGGTTTCACCACAAAATCAGCCATACAGAGCCTCCATTTGAGAAAAGGAATAGATTTCTCATGGGAAAGGGGATATCAGCTACTGATTGGGATGAAGTTCAATTCTTGGTTACGGTTTCACTTTAAGTGTAGATATGAATCTTTTTTAAAAAACCTTTGCAAAACCACCAAGTTATCATAATTCTAAAAGCATGCACCTCAAATTATTTTAAAATATTTGGTGTGTGTGTGTGTGTGTGTGTGTGTGTGTGTGTGTGTGTGTGTGTGTGTGTGTGTGTGTGTAAAGGTAGGAGGAAAGGTGTTGCCACACTTACTCCGTTGCAAGGTATCCCAATGTTAAAAGCCATGCAGGTTGGCATTGGTCAGTTCAGGATCCGTAAAGTGTACCTAAGGCAACATTTGACATGATGAGATAACCATGTGTATGGCATGGCATGTCACCTCAAAAACACAATACCAACAGTGAAGTTTGGCGGTGGGAACATGATGGTATGTTTTTTTTTAGTTCATAATACTGGCAGACTTCATATAAATGAAGGATGGAGGAATGGAGAAATGTATTGTGATATTCAGGCGTCTGGAAGCTGTCATTACCAGCAATGGCTTTTCTACTAAGTATTACTGGTAAATAACTTTCAGTAACCATGGTCAGTACTTATTCTCTGTATCATTCCTCTTTACTACATGTAACTTAATGTATGGATTTATATGTTCTGATTTCTTTGGATGTGTGAATTGCTTGTATTGTTACCATCATCCGAAGTAAATTTCAGAAATATGTTTACTTTAATCACTTCAGGATTCGGCGTATGCTTAACTACGCCCCTGAATCCTGAAGTGGATTGCATGGAAACGTTCCATGTCAGTTCACGGAGGGTGTCTCCGTGAACACCCTGCGAGCCGCCGATCGCGGCTCGCAGGGTAAATGTAAACACACGGGGAAGATCTTCCCCGCTGTTTACATATATACGGCGGTGCTGCGTAGCAGCGCCGTAGAGGAGATCGGAGATCCCCGGCCTCTGATTGGCCGGGGACCGCCGGCACCTGATAGGCTGAAGCCTATCCTATCTGGCGCAGGACAGGGGTTCACAGAGGGAGAGAGAGGGAGGGAAGGGGAAGGAGGCCAGGAAGCGCTGCGGAGGGGGCTTTGAAGAGCCCCCCCCCCTCAAGCGCAAGCAGCCGGCGGCGATCAGACCCCCCCAGCAGGACATCCCCCTAGTGGGGAAAAAAAGGGGGGAAGTATGATCGCCCTGGCTGCTAGCTGATCGGTGCTGCGGGCTGGAGAGCCCACGCAGCACCGATCAGCAAAACCACCCCCTGGTACAGAAGTGGTTAATTGACTGGGCCCTCAGTAGCATAATATAGCAACCCAATTGACTTTACAGCAATATCTTAAATAAAGTAATTTTATCTATTGCCCAGTCATACATGATATCCCCCATAGCAATTCCATTCAAATCTACAGATTACCTCTAACCTCTAATCACCACCCTACCTACCATTCCTCATTAGCTGTGCCCAGTGACGTAGCTAAGGAGCTTTGGGTCCAAGTGCAAGTTTTACTTTGGGCTCCCCAAGCATTCTATACATAACAATTCATTTGGTACAAAACCTGCCAAGGACATCCACAGTATGACAGGTGTAAGCAGGTGGGAAACAGTTTGTTAATGATTACCACTATTCAAAGCATAATACTCCCTCAACTGCAGTATTCGCTCTCCATTGGTCCTGTGCTCATAATAATGACTTCTATAGATACTTTAAATAGTGGTATTCATTAACAAACTGTCCCCCATTCCCTACCTGCACTGTAGTTGCCATTGGCAGGTTTTGGTGCACCATATCAATTGTTTTGTATAGAGTATTTGGTGGGTCCCCAATGTAAAACTTGCATCGGGGACCACAGCTCCTTAACTACGCCACTGCAACATAGCACCATTGGAGAGCTAATACTGCAATTGAGGGATGGCCCCCAGTTGGTCCCTCTGGTCCAAGGGCCCCGCTGTGGTTGCAAACTCTGCATCTCTTATTGTCTACACCACTGACTATGCCACAATACTACCTAATTATATGCAGCAGAAATAACTTTATATTCTAATCTATTTCCCAAGCTAAAAAATCTGTTCTCATTTTTACGTAAACTTTTTTTCTACCAAATAAGCCTTGAAAAACTTTATGATTATAGATAATTTATAATGATTTGATTTCAGTCTGAAACATTTCTACTAACTTCAAATAAAAAGACCTGACAGAGAAAAAATTATTTGTCACTGAATATAAAACTTTTTCAAAATGTATAAAAACACACCCGCTATAATTATTTGTAATAAATATTAACAATAAAAAATCCCCTACAGGTGGAGGTGCTATAATATACGCTGATCAAAGTGCAATGCGATGAACTGAAAAGCAGCTAGCGCAAGATGACAGCTGAAGTCTGCGTGTGCGGAGATCAAAAAACGATTATACAATATTTATAAGGATTATAAGACACAGAACTGTCAGATGCAGAACTCTTTGAGGAAATACCTAAATTAGTGTGTTAAAATGTCTTGAAATAACAAAGACCTGAAAACAATTCAAAACTACTCAAACAACTTTACTGAAAAAGTAGCACAACAGTCAGAGCGAGGTTACATGCAAAGGGCAGTAGAGATGGTCAGTGAAATGCACATATATCTGGTTTGCATGCAAATGTATTGCAAATGGTACAAGTGAGCCACTCAAATGTACTTCCTGCTAATTTTGATTGGCAAAATTCCAAGCTGCACTTTTTTTTCTAATAAGCTGTATTGTGGTATTCCACTTTGAACTGTAATAATCTACTACTGCAGTGCAAATATATGATTTACATGCAGGCAGTGATTTGCTCTTCTTCAGATGCATATTGGCACAAAACAACCCGGTGCAGGGCCGGGCCGAGGCAGAGGCTGAAGAGGCTCCAGCCTCAGGGCGCAGTGTAGGAGGGGGCGCACAATTCATTCTGCTGTCATTCCCAATTGTGTTTGAAGCACAATGAAATAAGGAAAGGGCATACATAGCAGTTACTGCAAGCCAGATAACTAGAGATTAAGGTGTTGTGGATTTTGGGGGCACTAGGGCACCTCTTAGTCTAATAGAAATTAGTGTGTGACGGCTGGGGTGGGAGGGATGGAGGGGCGCACTTTGCTGTCTCAGCCTTGGGTGCTGAAGGACCTTGTCCCGGCTCTGACCCGGTGCCTTTAACCCTATCAAATAAAACACATCAAACCTGTGACACTTACAGTAGGTACATTTAAGCTTGACATTTGTCTCTTCAAGAGACCAATCTAGGGAAGGAACACTTGTAATGTATGTTGCAAAAGGTGGGTACTGTGCAGGAATCCCCTGCAATCCATAAGAAAGCAGGGTTACTAATAGGAAGCTTAGATAGAAGGTAGAAGCTGTTGAATGTAATACAGAAGGCAGATGGATCAGGTTGCAACTCCAGCTGGCTCTTGAAAGAATGGTAATTTACAATGTGTATGGTCCTAATGTACATAACAAAGCTTTTTTTTAACAGGTTGCAGAGCCACAAGTCCTGGCCTATAATGGCATAATAGGAGGGCATTTGAACAAAGTAGTAGATCTCTGGGAGGGCAGAAGTCAGATAACGGGTTCTTTAACACTTTACCGGTTGAGTTTCAGAATAATTCTGAATGTCAACTCACTGCCCATACAATTCTATGTTCACAGTGCTGCATTGTAATGGATTATGCTATTTTAACTCGCTGCATGCAGGTTTTGGATTAATGTCTGTCCAGTCCCCATTGTAGTTCCTACACATTATAACACATGCATTATATATACAATGCACACAGTGTTAATCCAGCCACCAAGAGCCCTTTGGAAAAGTGATGAGCAGTTCAAATCTATGATGGAAGTTCTAGGTCTAAAACATAAAATAGCAGACATCAAGGTATCCAGAGACAGGTGCAAGGACATTTATTTCAGCTGTTATTGCAACATGGTTCAGTTATTGTTTACACATTGGCAAATAGATGTATCTGTTCCTTGGGTTTTTAAATAATTGTCTGATGTTTGTGGTTTAACGCACCACGCTGTGCGTTCCGTGCAGTAGGAAAGCATGCATGAAATTGTGTTTGTGCATGCGTTCTTTAGTGTGAATGAGCCCTAAAGCTGGCGTGACATTGCACACGTTGCATAAAGCACTCATTATAATGTGTGTGAACTGCAATGGACACTATGGGCTTGATTCACTAAATCGTGATAACTCAAATATCACACCTTATCAAAGATATCACACCCTACCAGAGTAGCATAGCGAGCGCTACGAACTTATGCCTGCTAATTGGCAATGGCACTCATCCTGCCCTGAGCCCCTGCGGGTTCGTAGCGCTCGCTATTCTACTCTGATAAGGCATGTTAACTTTGATAAGGTGTGATATCTTTGACAGCAAAGCAGCTCCAGTCTCAACCAACACCGCTAAGTATAGGGAGCTCAGACCTGAACAACTCAGACTGTGTGCGCAGCCTGGGAGTACTGATTGATGGGAAATTAAGCTTCAGGAATCAAATCTCAGCTGTTGTGAAACATTCCTTCTTTCACCTAAGGAATATTGCAAGGATTAAACACCTAATTCCTTCAGAGGATCTTCCAACCCTAGTTCATGCCTTCGTCACATCAAGGTTAGACTACTGCAATGTCCTCTACACAGGCCTGCATAAGAAAGACTTACGCCGCCTGCAATTAGTACAGAATGCCGCCGCAAGGCTGTTAACAAGCCAACCCCGCCATTGCCACATAACACCAACCCTGAGCTCACTCCACTGGCTACCGATAAAATGGAGAATTCTGTTTAAGATTGGCTTACTGACATTCAAATCCTTGCACAATCTGGGCCCTGGATACCTGAAGGACTTGTTGCAACTACATCACACCCCCACAATCTTAGATCAAAAGGACGTAACACCTTGGTCACCCCCAGAGTCCACCTCAAAACCTTTGGAGACAGAGCCTTTTGTCATGCTGCCCCTACACTTTGGAACTCCCTGCCACACCCAATCAGGACAGCCCCATCCCTGGAAACATTTAAGTCTAAACTGAAAACCTACCTTTTCAGTCTGGCATTCATGAACATCTGACTATCCCCTCTGTAACACAACCCAGCCTGCAACCCTGTATTAATCTGAGACACAGCTATGCGCTTTGAGTCCTATGGGAGAAAAGCGCTTTACAAATGTTATTGTATTGTATTGTATTATTGTATAAGGTGTGATATTTTTGATAAGGTGTGATATTTGAGTTATCACGGTTTAGTGAATCAAGCCCAATGTGTGCTATAACATATATGTTAATACATGGGCCACTCTGTCAGCCTTCTTTCTCTCTCCATACCAACAGAACATGTCACTAACCTGAAGGCTAGCAATGCATATGTACAGAACTTGGCCTGAACTGTCAGCCAAACGATCAAGTCCCGATCCCTACCGGGCAACATTCACCTGTGTATCCAGCCTTGACTGACCAATTTTGCCATTTCCATATAGTATGAGGACCAACAAATTTTTATTACTTTCAACAGATTGTGTAGATAAGCTCTCATACTGCACAGAAGTGGTAAAATTGGCCAGTCAAGATTGTATGTGTGTATGCACCTTTAGGCCTCTTTCACATGGCTGGCTGAAGGCATTGAACAGAAGGTAGTAGAACAGATATTGTACTTAGTGCCATTACAGTGGAATTTGTGGAGGCGTTCTTAACCACTTGAGGACCCACCCTTTACCCCCCCTTAAGGACCAGCGCTGGTTTGATTGATCTGTGCTGGGTGGGCTCTGCAGCCCCCAGCACAGATCAGGGTGCAGGCAGGGAGATCAGATTGCCCCCCTTTTTCCCCCCCTATGGGGATGATGTGCTGGGGGGGTCTGATCTCTCCTGCCTGCTGTGGGTGGCGGGGGGGGCACCTCAAAGCCCCCCTCCGCGGCGAAATTCCCCCCTCCCTCTCCTACCTGCTCCCCCCCCCTGAGATCCGGGCTGCACAGGACGCTATCCGTCCTGTGCAGCCAGTGACAGGACGTCCCCTGTCACATGGCGGCGATCCCCGGCCGCTGATTGGCCGGGGATCGCCGATCTGCCTTACGGCGCTGCTGCGCAGCAGCGCCGTACAAATGTAAACAAAGCGGATTATTTCCGCTTGTGTTTACATCTAGCCTGCGAGCCGCCATCGGCGGCCCGCAGGCTATTCACGGAGCCCCCCGCCGTGATTTGAGAGGAAGCAGCCGCTCGTACGAGCGGCTGCTTCCTGATTAATTAGGCTGCAGCTGGCGACGCAGTACTGCGTCGCTGGTCCTGCAGCTGCCACTTTGCCGACGCACGTTATGAGTGTGCGGTCGGCAAGTGGTTAATGGTGCAATTCCAACAAAAACTGGGATTTCACTTAAATCTATAGAGCTGAAAGGAAAACTAAAACAAGTCAAGTTTTTACAAAGTTGCTGTAAAAGTACATTAATCAGAATTAATTCATGAAATGCCCTTCAAATATAAAGACACAAGCTGGAAATGATGTTAAAGTATTTTATCAAGCAAGTAATGAATGCATCTGAACTTACAAGGACAACTGTTCTTCCTCATCAGCTGAAAAACATGAAAATCAGTAACAGGAAAAAAAAAATAATGAAAAGATTGGGCATGTGTTAATCAAGACATGAATAACGGATCAAAAGAGGAAAATAGCATCATCTAGGGGAATATATAATTCTGGTATGGAGTCACATAAATTACTAAAACAAGGCATTATGTTTGTTTTTATCCACCTCAGTTTCACCATTCAATCTTAGCAAATAAACCTCAGTGTATATGATATATGGAGTCGCAATTGCACTCCCAGTGTGAACTAGCTCCATAAATCCACAAATGCATGGCGTTTTTCTACTTAAGGGGACCCAGCAAGAAACCTCTTAGGGAACAGTTCTCCAATCACAGCACACTCTACAGCACAAAGTGTTGTGATTGACTGAATAGTGTAGTCGTCGTTTACTACAACCCTTTGGAAACCTAGTAATTCGAGAGGGTGCCGCCCATCCAATCACATTGGCTAAATATCCTATAAGGTTTTTTGTTGGATCCCCTAAAGTAGACTAGTGCCCAAGTGAATTACTGCAGATGGTCAATGAGATGCTAATAATTCCAACTTACATGTAAATTCCATGCAAATTGTATGAAGCTTGGAATTAGGTAATGCAAGTACACTTCCTGTTGATTTTGATTGGCCCGATTCCAAGCTAGATACAATTTGCATAATATATGCACGCAAGCTGGAATAATTTGGATATCACTGCCTATCTCTATACACTACTAAGAGGAGATGAGAGTGGAATCCTGGGTCACAACATTGCACCTGATAAACATGACTATATTATCCAAGTAAACATGGGACGTACATAAAAAAAAAGAAATGCAGTTCAGTGGATATCCCATTACCGGACACACATCATAGCATAGCTCTCCCGTATGTAAAAAAAACAGCTATGTATATATGTTGGGCTAAGTATCAATCCATTTCACAATTTAACTATTAATTCTATCATGTTTCTTATAATATAAAAAAGCAGTAAAATATGTCCCATGCATAGCAAACTATGCTGTATTTAATTAAACTGTGGCTCCCCCTCACAATAGCCACATTACAGGTCTGAGCACAGAGGCCGGAGCTATACCGGTTGACTTGAGGAGATAGAGGACAGCTGAGATTGCAAATTAATTGTGATGCATGATTGCTTCTTCCCTGCAAGCTCTACTACTTTTAGGATTTTTTTTTTCCCTACAAAATTGGAAGGAAATGAGGTAGTTCACAATGCTTAGAAAGCAGTGGGAAGACTGTAATTTGCAGAGTGGAATTCTTTATAAACACCATCTGGGGAAGCACTCAGACTGAATCCTTCACATGAGTTTACTGTGTAATATCTAGGTATGCATCAGGACCTGGAGATGAGTGTAGCGGTTTCTTCAGTGAACTGAGTAACCAACCAGCTTGGGGTGACCCAAACCACTAGAAATGTATAGGGGGGATAAAAGAGCCCAAAAAGCTCTCCTACTAATAAGCACTGCTTGGTGTAAATTGCCTTCAAAAAACAGAAGGAAATTTGCAATAATTCAGCTATAAGTGAATATTTGTGGTTACCCACAATGCACCACTACTGAATATGCAAATTATCTCTTTTCACCCCTGTAAGCCAGGCTAGCATCCAGAACCTCTGCTGTATAGCAAGCCTATAGCTTTACTTTTTTACACAGCCTGTTTCAGACTTTTGGTCCTCATCAGTACATTGCAGTACATGGCAGGGATTAATATGGCTGTATGGGATAGGCCTTGGACCAGTACAACTGAATAACCAAGCAGCTCAGGGTGACCAAAACCACTTAGAATGTATAGGGGAATAAAAGAGACTGAAAAACCCTCCTACTAAAAAGCAATGCTTGTTGTAATTTGCCTTCTTAAAACAAGTACATTTGCAATAATTAAGCTATAAGTGAACATTTGTGGGTACCCACAATGCAACATTACTTAATATAGGCTTGGTATACACCAGCGGCTCTAGATGATAGCCTGGCTTACAGGGGCGAAAAGAGATAATTTGCAGATTCAGTAGTGGTGCATTGTGGGTAATCACAAATAGCTGAATTATTGGAAATTTCCTTCAGTGAACTGCACACTGTCATGTTTTGGGAAGCTTTGCACAGCTCTCCAGTGGAGCTGATGTTGGGGGAGGGGTTGTATCCTGATTCACCCCGCTCGATGTAACCAGGAAACCTTTTCTACCTAAAGATGGCGCCGGACTCGGACGCCACGGCCACAGGGCTCCGGCTCTTTTAGTACTTTTAGTACTTTCTCTCTCTCCACTCACCTCTTAGCTTCACTCTTGCTGGGTAAGAGGCGGAGGCAGAGGACATGGGCACTACCGGTCCTGCTCCGCATCAGACACGGATCGCAGGCGACATGAGGATCAGCTGATCAGGGCCACGTGGTTGTGCGCAGGCATGGAGAGGCAGCACGGAGTTCCGCTGGTCTGCCACCGCTGCATCCAGATCATCACGGACTCCCCCTGCGCCGAACACCGCAGCTCGTCACCCAGGACGGTTCCCAGCGGTGGGGACCCCCTCGGGTGGGGTTGGAGGAAATCAAGCTGCCGTTGGAGGAAATCAAGGACGTCGCATGGAGGAGCCCACAGCCGTCCCCCTGCCACATTTCACAGCGGCCTGAAGCCGCTGCCATGGAGACCCGGACGCCACAAGGAAGGAAGGATCTCACAGCCGTTCCCCTGCCGCTCACAGCTAGCAGGCGCTGCAAATGGATCCAGGCCAGCGGAGGGTCACAGCTGCTCCCAGCCTCTCACTGCACGAGGGACACGCAATGGCAGGCCCCATCCACCAAGGCCGGAGGATCCTTTTGTCTACCTGAACTCCCATGGGCCCTGGAGCTCGGTCCTTTCTCCACTGGTCCTGGCTCTGTATGCTACAGCTGCTGGAAGCACAGGGTCCCATCTGCCTGCATCCACCATAGATCCCTGCACAACAACTGGGCCTGCATCCACAATAGATCCCTGCACAACAACTGGACAACTGGACTGGTCTGATGGTCGGACCAAGGGGTGCTTTTCAATCTGCAGCTCCAGGGACTCTGCCTCTGTATCTGTCTCTCTCTTCTTGCCTAGGTCTTCTCTTCGTCTCTCTCAGCTATCCTTTCTCTCTCTCTCTCTTCGTCTCTCTTAGCTATCCTTTCTCTCTCTCTCTCTTTCTCTATCCACTCTTTCCAGGACACACTGCGGGGCATCTGGAGCTGCTGTGGAGCGAGCGAGCGCCGTCGATAGTTGGCAGGCTGCTCCCCTCACATAGCACTCCAGATTTCCCCACGCGTCCTTCACTACAGTTACTGGTAATATGTATATATAGGTATATGCTTAATTGTACTATTGTACCTGATTGTATGTGTTGAATTGCTGCATGTGTTTGTACCATCTCCGCCCCTGTATGAGCCAAAAATAATTCCGGGTACAACCCCCGTTGTACTTGGCGAAATAAATTTGATTCTGATTCTATCAGAAGATACAGTTAGAAGCGGTGAAGTTGATTAGCTTTTAAATTTCCAACATCATTATGCAAACATCTCAAACAAAACTTGTTTATGTTACCTAAATAGAATAAACAAACAAGTTTAACTTACTTAAGGCTTTTATCAGCCCCCTGCAGCCACACTGTGCCCACGCTGTCACTGAACTATCTTCCAGTCCCTTGCAGAGCCCCTCTCTCTTTTGAATCCATGGCCCATGGCCTCCTGATCGCACTCTTGTGGGTGGGAGCGTTCTGCACATACGCAGTATGTGGAAATGTCTACCGGTTGTGGGTTGCAGCCATGTCCTCCACTTTGTCTCCTTTTTGTGTTATGGTGGCACTGTTCCATCTGTCCTAGGTCACAAAGAGTAACGCTGGGTACACGCAAGACTACTGTCACCCGACAGAGATTGGGGCACCATCCATTGCAGGGCCAAGGCTGTACAGACTTATTCCTAGCCTGCAAGCTAGCAACACATTCTGTCACTATTATTATTATTATTTATTGTATTTATAAAGTGCCAACATATTACGCAGCGCTGAACATTAATTTAGGTTACAGACAATATTTAGGGGTGACAAACAGCAATATGACAATACAGGAATACAAGAAAACCAGATCACACAGCACAGTATGAGTACAAGGTAATGCTTAGTCAGTCACTTGAGGGGAGCATGGGGATCAGGCAAGTTAGGTTCACTCAAATGCATAGCATGGGTGCACAGTAATGGAGGTGCATGATCACTATGGAGAGTAGCAAACGCATAAGAGAAAGGTTTAGTCTGGCAGCATTGCATTTTTCTCCTAGGAGATAATTTTTCATTTCATTTTTAAAATAACTTTTCAGCACTTTGCAATTGAAAAAGTACCAAAAAGTAGGTTAAAAAAAGAATTGTCAAAATTATTCAGAGTACTTTCTTGCTTGCTGGTGGCTTAACCACTTGAGGACTACAGTGCTAACCCCCCCCCCCCCCCGAAAGACCAGGCATTTTTTCTCTTAATAGGCCACTGCAGCTTTAAGGCCAAGCTGTAGGGTCGCACAACACAGCACACAAGTGATCCCCCCATTTCTCCCCACCAACAGAGCTTCCTGTTGGTGGGTCTGATCCCCCCCCCCCCAAGTGTTTATTTTTTTTAAATAAATATTATTGTTATTATTTTTCTAATAAAAATGTGTATTAATTTTTTTTTTTTAACAACTTGCCCTCCCTCCCCCTGCCAGCCAATGACAGTGATCGGCTGTCATAGGCTTCAGCCTATGACAGTCGATCACTGCAGAGTGACCCAGGGGGACAGCTGTGTCACACGGCTGTCCCCAGTACAGCGCTGCTGCAGATCGCAGCGCTGTACTAAGTGAAAAGATGGCAGTTTCGCCGTCTTACAGTCTCCCGAGCAGTGATCGCTGTTCGGAGACTGAAGGCGGGGCGGAGCTCCGCCTCCCAAACAGGAGGTGTGTGCGATCGCCTACAGTAGCCAGCCCCAGGACTTGACACCAATTGGCGGTCCTGGGGCTGCCGCCGCGGCCACACCTATTAGCGTGGGGCAGTCTTTAGGTAGTTAAAATGCATTTTATTGATAAAATGTGAAAATATCACCTAGAAGAAAACTTAGGAGTGAATTGAATAATGGCCATGCTGCGTTCAAGTGAGATGATCTGGAATGCCGTTCTCTCACTGATGCATCGGGGCCACCATACACAAACTACATTCTCACTAGAGGTAGTCTGTAGCAGCTGTGTCAGCTGAATTTAATCCAATGTGTTTACAAACATTCAATTAAATTCAATTCAAGCACTTTATTGTCGTTGTGTAACACAACGAAATTACTTTTCATGACAACCCCAGGGTGCACATAGGGAACATAGTGATAGTAACAAGGGTAGGAAGAGAAGAAATTATACAAGTATGCCAGGTATTACAGATATTTTTACAATTTGTACACAGTGTTAATTATTTCAGAGAGGATTCAGAGTTTATCAAGTTTATGGCGGATGGGAAAAAGCTGTTTTTCAGTCTGTTTGTGTGTGTGCGGATTGATTTAAAACGTTTACCTGATGGAAGGAGCTCAAACAAGGCATTTCCAGGGTGAGTGTTGTCCTTGATAATGTTTTTGGCCCTTCACACGCTGCGAGTATTATACAAAAGTTCCAGTGATGGTAGTTCAGTGCCAATAATGGCTTCTGCTGTTTTAACAACTCGCTGCAGGGCTTCTCTAGTAGCCTTGGTGCAGCTGTTGTACCAGGCCGTCATGCAATTGGTCAGAACGCTATAGTGCATCTGTAGAAATTAACCAGCAGCTTCTGTGGGAGGTTAGCGCTCCTTAGTTTCCTCAAAAAGTAGAGGCGTTGTTGTGCTTTGCCAGTTAGAGCTAAAGCATTGTCAGCCCAGGACAGGTTCTCTGCGATGGTGACTCCCAAAGATTTGAAGCTGGAAACTCTCTCCACAGCCTCTGCATTGATCATTAGCTGTAGGTGAGTGGTCTTTTTGGTGGTCCTAAAGTCCAGAATAATTTCTTTGGTCTTCTTTGTATTTAATAACAGGTTGTTAATGTCGCACCATGCAGTCAGGTTCCTAACTTCTTCTCTGTATGCAGCTTCTTCATTGTCTGATATAAGCCCAATGACATTAATGCTAAATCCTAACATTAGTGCATGGAAGCTAGAACCACAGGAAATGGGTTATGGAACCATGATCCCTAGCACAGAGGGGTGGTGCACACACCACTAGGCTTTCAAAAAAAAAATAAAACTCACACACACAAAAATACTATTGAGTGGAGAGACGTGCAAGGCAATGCAGGATTTTGAAAAACAAAGGTGTGGGTGGATGTGGCGGTGGTTGGGGAAACATTTTCTCCTATTAGCACAACATAGTATGAAGTCAAATCTCTACTGATATTTTTACTACCACCTTAATGCCTAATATTTTCCCAGTGATACCACAACGTTTTTTTTTTATTTTTAATTTTATTAAAAGGACTCCGAGCACCTCTCATGGGTATGCCTTTAAGCCAGTAGACCTCCAACAAAATCGTGCTATGATCCCTCTGGAGGAGCCTCTTGCAATGGCCATGCGTGTCACTTCCTCTTCCTGCTTCATTCAGTGATGCACTTCTCTAACAGAGAAGACAAGGGCGACCCGGCAGCCGCGATTTTTAAATTGAAATCGAACGAAAACTATTTGATGTAGAATGGCGATTCAGGCATCAAATGAAAGAGGAGAGCACAAGCTACTTTAACCACTTCCCAACCGCCTAACGCACAGGGGCGGCCGGTAAGTGGAGCCCGCAAGGACCAGCTCACCCACAGAGGCGGCGGTCCTTGTAAGGGCATGGGCGGAGCGATTGCGTCATCCGTGACGCGATCCTCCGCCGGCGCCTGTCACCGCTCACCCACCGCAACATCCCGCCGGCCATACGGAAGCGTCGGCGGGATGTTAACCCCGCGATCGCCGCATACAAAGTGTATAATACACTTTGTAATGTTTACAAAGTGTATTATACAGGCTGCCTCCTGCCCTGGTGGTCCCAATGTCCGAGGGACCACCAGGGCAGGCTGCAGCCACCCTATGTCGCACCCAAGCACACTGATTTCTCCCCCCCTGCCCTAGATCGCCCACAGCACCCCTCAGACCCCCCCTGCCCACCCCCCAGACCCCTGTTTGCACCCAATCACCCCCCTAATCACCCATCAATCACTCCCTGTCACTATCTGTAAACGCTATTTTTTTTTCATCCCCCCCCTGCCCCCTCCTGATCACCCCTCCACCCCTCAGATTCTCCCCAGACCCCCCCCCCCCCCTCCCTGTGTACTGTATGCATCTATCCCTCTGATCACCTGTCAATCACCTGTCAATCACCTGTCAATCACCCATCAATCACCCATCAATCACCCCCTGTCACTGCCACCCATCAATCAGCCCCTAACCTGCCCCTTGCGGGCAATCTGATCACCCACCCACACCAATAGATCGCCCGCAGATCCGACGTCAGATCACCTCCCAAGTGCAGTGTTTACATGTGTTATCTACCCTAAACACCCACTAATTACCCATCAATCACCCATCAATCACCCCCTATCACCACCTGTCACTGTTACCCATCAGATCAGACCCTAATCTGCCCCTTTCGGGCACCCAATCACCCGCCTACACGCTCAGATTGCCCTCAGACCCCCCTTATCAATTCGCCAGTGCAATATTTACATCTGTGCTTCCCTGTAATAACCCACTGATCACCTGTCAATCACACATCAATCACCCCCTGTCACTGCCACCCATCAATCGCCCCCTGGCACTGCCACCCATCAATCTGCCCCTAACCTGCCCCTTGCGGGCAATCTGATCCCCCACCCACACCAATAGATCGCCCGCAGATCCGACGTCAGATCACCTCCCAAGTGCAGTGTTTACATCTGTTATCTACCCTAAACACCCACTAATTACCCATCAATCACCCCCTATCACCACCTGTCACTGTTACCCATCAGATCAGACCCTACTCTGCCCCTTGCGGGCACCCAATCACCCGCCTACACGCTCAGATTGCCCTTAGACCCCCCCTTATCAATTCGCCAGTGCATTAGTTACATCTGTTCTTCCCTGTTATAACCCACTGATCACCTGTCAATCACCTGTCAATCACCCATCAATCACCCCCTGTCACTGCCACCCATCAATCACCCACTGGCACTGCCACCCATCAATCACCCCCTGTCACTGCCACTCATCAATCAGCCCCTAACCTGCCCCTTGCGGGCAATCTGATCACCCACCCACACCAATAGTTCGCCCGCAGATCTGACGTCAGATCACCTCCCAAGTGCAGTGTTTATATCTGTTCTCTACCCTAAACACCCACTAATTACCCATCAATCACCCCCTGTCACTGCTACCTATCAGATTAGACCCCTATCTGCCCCTAGGGCACTCAATCACCCGCCCACACCCTCAGAATGCCCTCAGGCTCCAGCCCTGATCACCTCGCCAGTGCATTGCTTGCATCTATTCCCCCCTCTAATCACACCTTGAGACACCCATCAATCACCTCCTGTCACCCCCTAGCACACCTACCCATCAGATCAGGCCCTAATTTGCCCCGTGTGGGCTCCTGATCACTCGGCCAAACCCTCAGATCCCCCTCAGACCCCCTTCCGATCACCTCCCCAGGGCATTGATTGCATCTATTTTCCCCTCTAACCACCCCCTGAGACACCCATCAATCACCTCCTGTCACCCCCCCCAGCACTCCTATCCATCAGATCAGGCCCAATACAACCTGTCATCTAAAAGGCCACCCTGCATATGACCGGTTCCACAAAATTCGCCCCCTCATAGACCACCTGTCATCAAAATTTGCAGATGCTTATACCCCTGAACAGTCATTTTTAGACATTTGGTTTCCAGACTACTCACGGTTTAGGGCCCCTAAAATGCCAGGGCAGAATAGGAACCCCACAAATGACCCCATTCTAGAAAGAAGATACCCAAACGTATTCCGTTAGGAGTATGGTGAGTTCATAGAAGATTTTATTTTTTGTCACAAGTTAGCGGAAAATGACACTTTGTGAAAAAAAAACAATTAAAATCAATTTCCGCTAACTTGTGACAAAAAAATAAAAACTTCTATGAACTCACCATACTCCTAACGGAATACCTTGGGGTGTCTTCTTTCTAAAATGGGGTCATTAGTGGGGTTCCTATACTGCCCTGGCATTTTAGGGGTCCTAAACCGTGAGGAGTAGTCTTGAAACAAAAATGACCTGTGAAATCCTAAAGGTACTCTTTGGACTTTGGGCCCCTTAGCGCAGGTAGGCTGCCATAAAGTGCCAATCATGTGGTATCGCCGTACTCGGGAGAAGTAGTATAATGTGTTTTGTGGTGTATTTTTACACATACCCATGCTGCGTGGGAGAAATACCTCTGTAAATGACAATCTTTTGATTTTTTTACACACAATTGTCCATTTACAGAGTTATTTCTCCCACCCAGCATGGGTAGGTGTAAAAATACACCCCAAAACACATTGTACTACTTCTCCCGAGTACGGCGATACCACATGTGTGGCACTTTTTTGCACCCTAACTGCACTAAGGGGCCCAAAGTCCAATGAGTACCTTTAGGATTTCACAGGTCATTTTGAGAAATTTCGTTTCAAGACTACTCCTCACGGTTTAGGGCCCCTAAAATGCCAGGACAGTATAGGAACCCCACAAATGACTCCATTTTAGAAAGAAGACACCCCAAGGTATTCTGTTAGTAGTACGGTGAGTTCATAGAAGATTTTATTTTTTGTCACAAGTTAGCGGAAATTGACTTTTATTGTTTTTTTCACAAAGTGTCATTTTCCGCTAACTCAAAATGACCTGTGAAATCCTAAAGGTACTCATTGGACTTTGGGCCCCTTAGCGCAGTTAGGGTGCAAAAAAGTGCCACACATGTGGTATCGCCGTACTCAGGAGAAGTAGTATAATGTGTTTTGGGGTGTATTTTTACACATACCCATGCTGAGTGGGAGAAAGATCTCTGTAAATGGACAATTGTGTGTAAAAAAAAATTAAAAAATTGTCATTTACAGAGATATTTCTCCCACCCAGCATCGGTATATGTAAAAATACACCCCAAAACACATTATACTACTTCTCCTGAGTACGGCAATACCACATGTGCACTTTTTTGCAGCCTAACTGCGCTAAGGGGCCCAAAGTCCAATGAGCACCTTTAGGCTTTACAGGGGTGCTTACAACTTAGCACCCCCCAAAATGCGAGGACAGTAAACACACCCCACAAATGACCCCATTTTGGAAAGTAGACACTTCAAGGTATTCAGAGAGGGGCATGGTGAGTCCGTGGCAGATTTAATTTTTTTTGTCGCAAGTTAGAAGAAATGGAAACTTTTTTTTTGTCACAAAGTGTCATTTTCCGCTTACTTGTGACAAAAATTAATATCTTCTATGAACTCACTATGCTTCTCAGTGAATACTTTGGGATGTCTTCTTTACAAAATGGGGTCATTTGGGGGGTATTTATACTATCCTGGAATTCTAGCCCCTCATGAAACATGTCAGGTGGTCAGAAAAGTCATAGATGCTTGAAAATGGGAAAATTCACTTTTTGCACCATAGTTTGTAAACGCTATAACTTTTACCCAAACCAATAAATATACACTGAATGGGTTTTTTTTAATCAAAAACATGTTTGTCCACACTTTTCGCGCTGCATGTAGCCAGAAATTTTACTTTATTTGAAAAATGTCAGCACAGAAAGTTAAAAAAATTCATGTCTTTTTTGATGAATATAATAAAAAGTAAAAATCGCAGGAGCAATCAAATAGCACCAAAAGAAAGCTTTATTAGTGACAAGAAAAGGAGCCACAATTCATTTAGGTGGTAGGTTGTATGAGCGAGCAATAAACCGTGAAAGCTGCAGTGGTCTGAATGGAAAAAAGTGGCCGGTCCTTAAAGCGGAATATAACCCTGCATTTCAACTTTGCTCTAAAATATTATTTACAGCATATTATATGCAAAAAGCATTTTTTTTTTTACTAGACCAGCATTGGAAGGGTTAAACACAGAGGTTTAAAGGTCCTGGAGAGATATGCAGAAGTTCAGATAGATACATTCTATTTAGTTACATGTATCTATTGATAAACAGTTACACACTCTTTGGCTGTCGTCCAAGCTCCTTCTCAAGGTGGCCACTAACAGTGCAATTTCTAGCGAAAAATCGTTCGAGCGATCAGAAATTCTGATCGGATGAAAAATCGTTCACTAAACCATCAACTAACCAATCCATTGCTAGCTATCTATCACGACCACCAAGAAAATCCAAATTTTCGTTCGACGAAAATTCATTCGGGCGACATGTTTTTCACTCGTTCATAATCGATTGTGTCCACCAATGGAGATTATTTACAACCAATCCGATCAGAATTTCTGATCGCTCAAACGATTTTTCGCTAGAAATTGGACCGTTAGTGGGCAGCTTCAGTGAGAGAGATGAGTCATATTCAACACTTAGATACATTATGTAAACAAAATGTATCTATTTCAGCTTCGGATGCGTCTGCAGAAATCTAAAGGAACTTTAAAGCCCTGTGTAACCCTTCCAATGCTGGTCTAGTAAAAAAAAAATGCTGGTTGCATATAATATACTGTAAATAATGTTTTAGAGCAAAGTTGAAATGCAGGGTTATATTCCGCTTTAAGGGGGGTAAAGCCCACGGTCCTCAAGTGGTTAACATACTCCAACACCATCTAAGTAGGGTTTCTGTCTAAAAACTAACAATTGTTAATATTGCAGGAAAGGGGGTTAAATTTGTGTCTGTATGCAATGTTTATTCTCCGGCCTTATATTTAGAGAGATTATGTGCATCTCTTCAAGTCTTTTTACATTGGAACAATTAGCAGATAGGGGTGATTGTGCTGTGTCACATTATCAGAGACCACCCTGATCAGTTTTTGATCTTTTTTGGGGTGTTCTGGAGATAACTGTTCATATAAGTGTACTGCAGGTCAGAAATGAATGTGCTTGCAGCACAGAGATTATGCACCAATGATGTTCATTTATTGGCCAGTGGGGGTGGGGGAAAGCATTTAAATATTTTTTGATGTTTTGCCATTTATTGTATTCCCGCCAAACAATTTTTACTTAAAAGATGTGAAAACTTACATTCATCAACTTTATTTGGAATAAGAAACAAACAAACATGGCATTGAAAAGAACAAGCTCCAAAGAACAAGGGAAGAACAAGAAATGTTGTAGTTTATAGTTTTGTCAGTCTAAAGGCCCATACACACGTCGGACTTTTGCGAACGACGGGTCGTTTGAACGTCCCGTCGTTCAGTCGACCGCACGCCAAATCGGGCGTGGGCGGATCGCTCAAGACCAGTCTTATCACCCGAACGACAGTCTGTACACACGCCCGATTTGGCGTGCGGACGACTGAACGACGGGATGTTCAAACAACCCGTTGTTCGCAAAAGTCCGACGTGTATATGGGCCTTTAGACTCATACAGGATTTGATTATGGCAACATATTTCTTTTCAAATATGGATTTTAAGTCAAACAATAAAGGTTTTTTTTTACATGGGAACATAGCTAAATTGTTGACCAACTTTGATTGCTCTTTTCCACTGTGAAGCGTGATCACAAGTGCGCTGCGTTGCGATTGGGCAACCCGCAATTTACGGAGCACAATCACAAGAAGAATCAGGCAAGCTGGCAAATTGCTTTCTGGGAAAAAATAAAGTGTGCTAGTGGCAAATGAGCACCATGATTTACATGTAAATCGCAATACTGTTGTGATCAGCAAAATGGCTGTTTTTTTAAGTGGATTGCAGCTAGTGGAAAAGGGCCCTAAGAATAAGTTTGTGATACAGTTATTAAATGGAGAGAAATACAGAAATAGTGCTATCTCTATTTTTATCTAAATATTGGCCTATAGACAGCAAGTCCACTGTGGCTCAAGGTTTTGATTAGTTCACCGTCAGGCTAGGTTCACAGTGAGAGCTACACTGCACTGGATATCACCGCTCTCTTCATCACTATAGTTGCCTTCAAGCTCCTACCACATTGACAAAGGAGTTACGTTCCAAAACATCGTACGCCACCTGGGTGATATTGCCGGTGGATGCTCCTCCATAATGCTCTGTTTGTAGCTTGGACTTTTCCTGCTATGTTGCATTGCATTTTTGATGATATTGAACTGCCAGCACAGGCTTTGTTGCAGATCAGTATAGCCTCTGGTGGCTATACATGGACTATGCCAAGCTAATCATTGAGGAGTTCATGACTCATGTCTGATAAATGATGCCGGCTGCTATGATTTGTATCCCCACCTCCTACCTGCTTCCTGTGGGCACCTCGTGCACCAGGCTGACCAAGCGGTCTCCTGGGGTGCCGTGCGGAGAGCGGGGGACCGTGCCTGCCCCCCTGCTAGATTGTGGAACCCCTCAGGTGGTTAACTGGCTTGCGGCTTCTAATAGACGCCGCGCCAGTTCACAGCCTGCAGCTCACCTCAGCCTGAGGAGTCTTACGGCAGGCAGTGCAGGGCAATGGGAAGATGGCGTCCAAAGTCCTGCACTGGAGACTATTTGCCATTTTCCCGTAGCCCTGCTCTCTGCCTGTCAGCGCGGGACTTTCTAAGCAGCTGGCTGCAGGAAGATCGTCGTGGAGCTGCGCGCCGGGAGAGGAGTCTTCTGCAGGTGAGTAAATGCTTTCTTTTTACAGGGGCACATTATTTTATGGTGAAACGCTGCCCATATTACAATTATTTTCTCGTGAAACATTGCTGCATTACCATTATTTTCTGATGAAAGATAGCAGTATACGATTATTTTAGGGGGAAACTTTGCCGCATTACGATTATTTTCTGGTGAAATTCTGCCTACATTGCAATTATTTTCTGGTGAAATGCTCACATTACAATTATTTTCTGGTGAAAGATTACCACATTACAATTATTTTCTGGTAAAACATTACTTCATTACGATTATTTTCTGGTGAAAGATTGCCGCATTACTAATATTTTCTGGTGAAACATTGCCCTCATTCCGATTATTTTCTGGTGAAACATTGCTGCATTATGATTATTTTCTGGAGAAAGATTGCCGCATTACAATTATTTTATGGTGAAACATTGCCACATTACGATTTTTTTCATGGGGAGGGGGCACCACAGGTTTTCTCGCTTAGAGTGACAAATGGCTGGATCTATTGATCTGTTTAGTGTGCAGTCGTATTTTGTATATTTTACGGCCAGAACCCGAAGTTTGGCTACTCCTCGTTCTGGCCGGCCAATGTGAGAAATGGAATGATTTCTGTAACATTAATGTATCTTCTGGCCGTCTCGCTGCGGCCAAACTTATCAAAACTTAGTTAATTTAATGAAATTAAGCCGGCGGCAATGTAACAGACGAAGACGCCGGCTTTTGCTCTGCCTCTCTCTCCACCCCCCGCCTATCTCTCTCTCTCTTATGGGCAGCCGGGGGGGGGGGGGGACACGCATCCCCAGAGTCGTTTGTGGCGACAGGAAAGCAGAGCGGGGAGGCTGCAGACATAGCTTCGGCCAGCACCCGCTATGCAAGAACGGCAGGATTCCCTGCTGCGACGAGCGACTCTGGGGGGGACACGCATGTCCCTGCCGGCTGCCCATAGGAGAGAGAGATAGGTGGGGGGAGGAGAGAGAGGCAGTGAAAAAGCCGGCGGCTTCATCTGTTACATTGCCGCCGGCTTCATTTCGTTAAATTAACTAAGTTTTGATAAATTTGGCCGTAGCGAGACGCCCAGAAGATAAATTAATGTTACAGAAATCATTCCATTTCTCACATTGGCCGCAGCGCAGCGGCCACTTCGCACGTTGGCCGGCCAGAACCCGGAGTGGCCAAACTTCGGGTTCTGGCCGTAACATATATAGTGTGCATTCATTTTGTATA
This sequence comes from Hyperolius riggenbachi, assembly GCF_040937935.1. Taxonomy (NCBI): domain Eukaryota; kingdom Metazoa; phylum Chordata; class Amphibia; order Anura; family Hyperoliidae; genus Hyperolius; species Hyperolius riggenbachi. Next base: position 195,853,670 of record NC_090649.1, read on the forward strand.
TTACTCCTTGCTGCATTGTCTGTCTGATATGTCGGAACTTTATTATATTATATTTGCTTTATAAACTCATACTGTGCGTGTTTCGTTGCTTCACTCTAGCTAAATTGCATTCCCCACATTTTGGGAGTGTTGTGTTGCATGCAGTGAAGCATACAGTCAGTGAAAAGTATGCTTTACTGCCACTCTTAACACGTGCATGATGCGGTAATGTATTGCATGGTTTGGATATTGGTGTCTGTTGGGTTGCATCGCACTAGATGCACTCAGACTGTTTAGACTTATAATTTGCAGTAGGATTTTGTGCATTAAAATGCCTCCGTTACATCTCACTGCAACGCCCCGCTGTGAATTTAGCCTAATAGATTGAGGGAAAAAAACAGATAAATATTTTTGATTAAATTATTCATAAGAATAAAAATTCTCCTCTTACCTTACAAAAAGTAAATTTCCATTTCCACTCCTATATGCAAATATTTCTGTGAAGTAATTTGCTAAAGTAAAGTACAAGAGACGTGTTCCAATTAAAATGCATTTACAACCCCTTATTTGAAACACTTGTTATGAAAAGCCATTTTTTACTGTCAGAGCCACACTTAACAATAAATAAAGATTGTATGAAACCGACGATAAGAAGTATAAACTTTGGGGAGAAGACTTCAAAACAGGGAGAATTATAGGTGGATATAATATCCTTAGAAATAGAATAACACATTAATTATGGATAGAAAGCTAGTTTAATTCCCTAGTCACATTCCTGGATTTTTCATTGTTAGTAAAGCTGAACAGAGAACTAAGCCATTACTCACAAAGTTTTCATATTTGATGCAGCTGTTACACAGAAATTCCCTTTGGAAAAGTCATTCACATGACTTACAGAGTACAGAGCTGTAAAACTAAATGGGAGGGGCTTCTTCCTCTGCACAGAGGCATCCCCTGATCAAACCCACCCTCCTCCCTCATGAGAAGCGCAGGAAGGATGTGGGCAGAATAATCTCTATGTTCGCAGGAAATGACTGACTGATGCCCTGCTCCAAGCTCCTCCCTAACTACCTCATGGGGAGGAGTTTGGAGAGGTCTTTAGATTGTTGTCCAGGCAAGCTAAACATCAAGTTATGTAAAGATTAGAGAAAGTGTATTTAAGGTTTTTTTTTTTTTGCAAAATGACAAAACAAATAGCAAGTAAAGTACAGTGGATTACATAACATAAACAATAACCAATGTAATGTAATGCTAATCTTTAACCTCCTTGGCGGTTAATTTTTTCTGCAAAAATTGCAGAATTCCATTTTTTTTATTTTTTTTTTAATGTTTCATGTAAAGCTACCAGAGTGGTAGCTACATGAAACACCACTAGAGGGCGCATGTGGCCCTCTAGTCCGATCGTCGCCGGCATCTATAGCAAACATGGGAACGCGTATATAACGCGTTCCCCTGTTTGGCTTCTCCTGTCGCCATGGCGACGATCGGGATGACGTCAGCATCTACAAACAGAAATTATTTAGGATTAAAAAACAAAACAAAAACAAGTCGCATTACTTCCACCTCCCACAAAGCCAACCCTGGCAAATGGCGTGCCAGATATTTATTTCAGGGAGGCCAAAGATGATGGTGAAGGGAAGATAGAGTACAGAGAATAAACCAAAGATGTCCACTAATAATACAAACTGATCTGAAGAAAATGATCTGCTTTGTGCTGGAAAAGAACATCCACTCTCCAGGCAATAAGGAGATACTGGATGTAGCCTGCCAGAAGTCAGACATGTACAATCAATCAATATATTGATAGCAAAAAGTACAGATGTATGATACACAAATGTTTGGGACTTTGGGTACTACTAATTAACAAGGCTGTAAAGGCCACAAAGGCCCAGGTCTCGGTGACAGCTGACAAAGGTTGAAAAGGGAAAAGCGGTTGCTGAATTTGGAAGAGAAGACTGAAAATGTAAAAAGGAGGCTGTAAATGGGGAGTAGCATACTGAAAAGGGGAGATCCTGCCCAAGAGCATGAAGTACATGAAATGTACATAAAAAAGAGGACTTCTGTACATGGACGTTATACATGGAAGAGGGGTGGCACATGGAATGGGAGGGACAGGGTTGCACATGGATAGGTAGTAGCAAGAAAGGTGACCTAAGAGCAGTAAAAGTATAAACCTGGCCTTGCTAATAAATGCATATTTACTATTATGTGCTTTAACCTACTTAAGGGGCCCATACACCTACCAATTTTCCCGCCGATATACAGGCGTTTCGATCACAGTGATCGAAACGGCTGTGAAATCGCCGCGCACACCGCTGACAGAACGATCGATTTCCATCCAAAATCGATCGTTCCCGTCGATTCCCGTTGACCCATCCATGCGGAAGATTTTTCTCGGCCGCCGGCGGGTCGGGAGTGCGTCGTTAGCGGCGTTCAAATGCCAGACGACCGACGCAATACAGCGGTAATACATTACCTGCTCCAGCCGGCGCCAGTCCCCTGGTCTTCTTCTCCGCTTCGGGCTCCAGACCATTTCTTCTCCGCTTCGGGCTCCAGACGAGCTACACAGAACTTCCTGTGCTGACAGGAAATTTAAACAGTAGAGCGCCCTCTACTGTTTAAACTTCCCCTGGACAGGAAGTTCAGTAGCCGGAGCGGAGAAGACCAGGGGGCTCGCACCGGCCGGAGCAGGTAATGTATGCAGGGGGGAGCGGCAGCAGCGGCAGCTCCACAGATTGTGATCGGTTTCAGACTGAAATCGATTCACAATCTGTTTGCAGTAAAGGTGGCCATACGATCCCTCTCTGATCAGATTCAATCAGAGAGGGATCTATCTGTTGGTCGAATCTGATGGCAAATCGACCAGTGTATGGCCACCTTTAGCGGTAACCCCGTGCTACATACGGGGAAGCCGCCGCGGAGGATCACATGGCCCCAGGTCTTTAAAAATAAAATAAAATGGTGCAATATGCTTTAGCTAGTAGTTCGCTAGCTAAGCGTATGCACAAAGTTGCTCCGGTCGCCCGCGATCACCCGTAATGGCCGCCAGTTTACGTACCCCCCAGCGTTCCCATGCAGGCGCAGCTGCCCAATCGGCTCCAGGCTTCACGATGACGGCGATCGGGATTGCGGCTGACGTCATGACGTCATCTCCGATCGTCGCCATGGCAACGCCGGAAGCCGATCTGGAAACTGTGCTTTGCGTGGGATCGTGGCCAGGTATGTATAGCCGGCGGCGATCGGCGGGCATGCGGTGGGGACTGGAGCAACCTAATACACACTCTTAGCTAGCGAAATGCTAGCTAAAGCATTCAAAAACATTTTGGGGGGCACATAACCTCCTGGTGGACGCAGCGTCAGCAACTGCGTACCGACAAGGGGGTTAAAATACGGTAGGGATTGGATATAGAACTGAATTGTTATTCTGCTGTAAGTATTGTTCTGTTATTATTGTAGCAATATGCAGTATTGCTGTTTAGCCACTAGGTGTCTCTCTCTACTACTGTTGTTAAGGATTCAGTTATGTTAATCTTTTTGGTTCCTTCCTCTCAGTTATAATCTACCATGTGGGTCTGCAAATAGAAGCAATTTAACATAACAAACATGGTGGCAGTGGTGGGATTTGAACCCCCACCCCCAAAGAGACAGGAGAGATTGCACTCCACTCACACAGGTGTAGAAGGATGTCTATGCAGAGCATGGGAATGTGTTTATTAGCCAGGAATGAATGACCAAATAACATGTGACATATGTGCATCATAGTCTGACAAGCAGCAAAAAGAAACTTTGCAACCACATGCAATTCCAGATAGGCCATGGTCAAAAGTAGGCCTAGATTTGTTCAGCTGGAATAACAAAGAGTACTTTATAACTGTGGACTATTCCTCCAACTTTTGTGAAGTGAATTACTTACAGGGCACAAGAGCAAAAACAATTATCAAGAAACAAAAAGCACATTTTGCAAGGTATGGCATTCCGGAGATTGTATTCTCTGATAATGGGCCTCAGTTTACGTCGGATGAGTTTAATTAAGGTGGCCATACATCTATCGACTTGATGGCCGATCGACCATCCGATTCAATAATTATTATTGAATCAGATGATAATCGGTGCCGCCAAGAGCATGCCTGATTGTTCCAACAGATTTTGGGCCAAAATTGTTTGCATGTGTCGATTGGACATGCTGCAAGATGTGAGGCCGTTGTGGTCAATCTGGTGTGCAGTGGTAATGGCATGTGATATTGGGATGAATGCGATAAAACACCCGGCACTGTCCCTTCTAATGTAAAACATTCCTGCCCGGTGCAGTATACTTTACTTGTCCACCTCTGGCTCCATCCGCAATCCGCATACACGCGCCCACGTATACACCGGCAACCATTTGGGGCACATGGCCAGGTAAAGTATACTGCACCAAGCATGGCGGAGGGTACATTTTACAATGGGGGGGGGGGCAGCATTGGGCTGGCGAGAAGGCAGATGTGGCATTACCTGGCCGATTTCCAATTAATTTCCAGCATGAAATTGATCGGCAATCGGCCTGCGGTGTATGGGCAGCCAACAGGTCTTTCTCTGAGAGAGATCTGTCTCTTGGTCGATCTCCCCACATACATCGCCCGATGTATGGGCACCTTAAGGTGGACATAGTGCAAGGACACAGCACAATAACTTCATAATAGAAAAAGAGAGCAGGGAAAATGCGCACATGTGCACCCTTCCTTATTTATGTCAGTGGTGTCTAATGTGTAGGAAGCCACAGGAATCTCCACTTTCTATACATTATAGCTGCATTGCCACCTGGGAAGAAAGTGATTGCATCCCACCTGGCAATTCTAATCACAACAGGGATACTAAGCAAACTGCAGTTCTTTGGCTTCCTAAATCAGGCCCAGGATGTGCTTATTTCACACATAAAAGTAATGATGGCACTCCAAACAAAAACTTCTGCACATAAATTCCCAATCACTGCCACGGAACAAGGATTTTGTATTCGATTTTGATTACAGAGAAACTTCGGCATTTGGCCATCCAGACAAAAAAAAAAAGAATTCTTGCATCATATGCTTTACATTATTTTCTTTTCTGTTCAGTGTTTTCCATTCCTATTCATAAAAAGCTTGTTATCTCCTGCTTGTTTTAAGATTAAAGCCTCTGCAATAGTCTGATGTCTCTTTGATGTTCCCTGCAATTGGTCTTGGGTGTAGATGCTTGTCAGAACAAAAACTGACAAAATACCATCTAAGCAAAAAAAAACTAGGAAGCAGGATAAAGTAATGATCATTCGCACAGAGAATGCAGAATACTCACCACTACACTGGAAATACTTCATTCGTTTTCTGCTGATTTCACATCTAAAAGAAGGGATGTCTAAGAACTTTTATCAACAAAAAGGCAAAAAGGCTTTCCAAATTTGAAAGCTCAGTTCTGCACAAAAATCTATTTTCGCACCTTTGGCTGTTCCCAGTGGCTATGTAAAAAAACATCAGCAAACAGTTATAGTTACAGTCATTTTATTGGTGAAATCTTCTTAAAGCGCAACTGTAGTGAAAATAACGTAATAAATAAAATGTCTTATTTTTGTGCAATACAAAACACAAACACAATCTTCCCTCTCTTAAGTTTATAAAATTTATATGTACTATCAGGTGATCTCTGTGAAATGTTTGTTTACTGAGAGTTTTAAAGACAGTTCAAAGAATTCAACGTAGATAAATAGCCTAGGCTAAGCCTAGGCTATCAAATTATTACAAATCAGTGGACATATATTAAAAATATTTTTTCTCCATTCCAAAATAAAAAATATGTAGAGAGTTTGAGGCACCCAAAACTATATCTCTGAGGCTAGATTCACAGTGGGACGTTGCGTTTTGATGCCACGTTAAAGTCGCACCGCAAGCTTACAACGCAACGCGCCCAAAAAGTGGCAATGCAGCGTTATTGTCGCATACAGCAGATACAGTAAAAAATACAAGCAATGAAAAGTATGCTTCCAAGTCATTACTGAGCATGTGCAAACAGTCCAACGCAGCTTATAACATGTATAACGCACTGCATGCAGAACTTTCACTTAACGTGCAGCGTTAGACACCAACGCAACGTGTGCACTGTGAACAGGGCATTGATTTTTCATTGCAGTGAGTTATTCTGCGTTAAATGCTGTTTTAACGCGCGACTTTAACGTCCCACTGTGAACTTAGCCTCAGAGTAAAATAAAGTATATGAGGTGTCTTGCCTTTCCAGATGAACCAACCCAGAAAACAAGAGCTCAGATCAGGTGAGGTTTATTCAAGACAAGAACAATTCTTAAAAAGACAACATGTTTCACGGGTCTCTGTCCGCTTCCTCAGGTAAAGTTCCTTAAAGAGTAACTGTCAGGCTGCAAAAGCTAATTTAAACCTCTATTCTCCTGTGTTAAACAGTTTAGAAGGAAGCCAAAAAGGCAATACTGAAGTTAAAAATCTCTCTTACTTTTAATGTGTGCTTATCAGCAAAGCTGTTAGACCCAAGCTCTCAAAAGGACGAAAGGCCGCATACCATACTGCAAAGCATTCTGGGGCTGCTTGGATCCTCCCCTCGGCTGCTAGTGAGAAAGTACAGGCTCATGTTACAACAGCGTAGCAGTGAAAAATCTCCGGGCAGAGTACACTGCAGGAGTCCGCTATTGTTCCTAGCCACATGGCTAATCAATATTCACTGCACAGTAGTGTTATTCATTACGGATCTTTTGTGTGAGTGAATCATCAGGAAGCAGACAGGACATGAGCTGTCAGGAGCATCATTCTCTGCAAATACTATATAAAAATTCTGTGAAATCCAAACGTGGACAGTGAAATGCATATGTAATGTATGTACAGCCAATCTTTAGCTACTGATATATGTGTTTTTTTTCTCTGAGACCCTATACCTAACAGCTCCTCTTTAAGAGATTTAGTTTACAGAAAGGGGGCATGAAGGTGTCCTTCCCACTAGTGTGTTGCCATCCTCAGCAAGTAAGGACCCCAGGAGGGTGAACACTCGTTTGCAGCAGGACCTGGAATACCGAAGCGCTGCGGAATATGTTGGTGCTATATAAATAAATAATAATAATAATAAATAATAATAATATCGAGCAGGGACAGTGATTTCGCCGTAGGCAATATACGGTGGTTGCAGCAACTCACCGCTGCAACCCACCTTTGTTAGTATAATTACTCTTGTACTATTGAACTATCCCTATATCTTAGGATACTGCACCATTTGGCTCTTGCTCTTATCTCTGTCAACACAGGCTACCGTGGTTCCCCCACAGTGACGTTGTAATTAGATGGTGGCATGGCAGATTGCAAGCACATTGGTTAAAACTTCAGGGAGTTTCTGAGAAAAAGAATACCAAGGATTAAAAAAGGATGCAAAATCACATAGCAACAACAGATTCGGTACTTATCCGTTAGCCGGGCGCATCCGGCAGGTGGCGCTGTTGTAGCGAATTTCATTCATGCTTAGTTAACGTAGTGCTGTGTGAATGGAAGCGCCGCAGGTGGCGCTAATTACATTGATACGGCACATAACAATAACAGTGTTAATGGGAACTAATATGTATTTCAAGTGGCCGGAACTGTTACTTAATGCAATTAAAATGAAGGCGGCGGCAATGTAACAGATGAAGCCGCCGCCTTCGTCTGTTCTTCGTCTTCTTCTCCCCCTTTGCCCTCCTCTGGCTTTTATACAATGCTGGCAGCTGGGGGGGACATGCGTCTCCCCCCAGAGTTGTTCGTCGCAAGAAAACAAACAGGATTCCCTTCCGCGACGAACGACTCTGGGGGGAGACGCATGTCCCCGCAGGCTGCCAGCATTGTATAGAAGCCAGAGGAGGGCAAAGTGGGAGAAGAAGACGAAGAACAGACGAAGGCGGCGGCTTCATCTGTTAAATTGCCGCCGCCTTCATTTTAATTGCATTAAGTAACAGTTCCGGCCACTTGAAATACATATTAGTTCCCATTAACACTGTTATTGTTATGTGCCGTATCAATGTAATTAGCGCCACCTGCGGCGCTTCCATTCACACAGCACTACGTTAACTAAGCATGAATGAAATTCGCTACAACAGCGCCACCTGCAGGATGCGCCCGGCTAACGGATAAGTACCACAGATTCTCATATGGAAGTGGTAAAAACGGTCAATTATTGGCCAATCATAATTGGATGTGTGTACGCACCCTTAAGCCTGGTACACACATCCTGGTACCACGTCCTCGAGTATAAGAGCTTACCTACACAAACTACTCATAAGCTATCATTCAGAAAGAATTTCCGCATGCAGAAATGCTTAAAACAGCTGAATTTACAGAGCACTTAGCAAAGTGTTTATTCATAAAGTCTGTTTCCGCATGAAAAGCTGACATTCTGGAGCAGAGCGATAAATTACCGCCTTGTGCGGAGATTATGTTAACAAATGTCACCATAAATCATTTCATAAAGATTAGAGCAAGCGTTGTCAGCATGGAGATTACCGCTCCCTTTGAAGTAGGGATAACCATGCCTAGAACAACTAAATTAATGAGACAGACACCCCAAGCAGCAGCTGCAGTGAGAGCAGACAATGCATTCCGGAATATCAAGGCTGTGTTTTTTTAACCCCTTGGGTACCTGTTTTCAGATCTATTTCACATCAGAAAGCCTGGCATGTGTAACATTTTTTTGCAGTTCTTCTAAGCTGCCAATTAAATAGATTGTTTAGAAAGACTAATAGACAGATTCAGCGCAGATTCCGTGCAAACAGAAGCAGTTTTTTAAAAATGCACGTGTAAAGGGATGCTGGGGCTGCCTCTTCTATAGTAAGCTGTCTCTGGAGGAGAAAATGTATCAACTCGGCAGCTTCTCATGTTACACAAACCTACCGCCTGCCTAGTTCAGGGAAAATACCGAACTTGTATCGCAACTGTAAACATTTTTATGAATGAGCACACAGAAGTCTAGACTACCGAATGCGGTATTTTCCCGCACAGATTTTTTTTACGGCACTGCATTTATGAATGATAGCCATTGTATTCAAAATCTGTTGGCCCTCATACTACATAGAGGTGGTAATTCTTTCCCAACATAACTTTTGGTCACACAGAAGAGAAATGTGAAGTCATAGGAGAAAGTATTTTGAGTCAGCATAATATAGATTGATCACACATATGACAGCCAGAGGCATAATAAGATCCCAAGGACACATATTGATCAGGATCATGAAGAAAAGGCTTACCGTATTTTTCGGACTATAAGACACACTTTTTTCCTTTCAAAAGTGGGGGGAAAAAGCCCCTGCGTCTTATAGTCCGAATACAGGGAGTCCCTGACTTACGAACGCCCGCCGATATGAACCGCCGCCTCGCCGCGATGTCAGGGACTCCCTGCAATGCCCCCGGTGTCCTGCACTGCCCATACGTAGCTTGAATATCGGCGGCAGACGTATCTGCCCTTTGTCTGACCTAATTAGCCGCAGTAGGCTATGCATCTGCCCCCATGTTATTTAATTAGTGTTGTATCCCCTGTGTAATGTAATTAGCATTCAATACCCTGGCCGCCCATGTATTGCAATTAGCTTTTAATCACCCCGCCTCCCGCCCGGGTATTTACAATTAGCTTTTAATCACCCCGCCTCCAGCCCGTGTAATGCAATTAGCATTTAACCACCCCCGCCTCCCGCCCGTGTAAGGCAATTAGCAGCGGGCATCACTCACCTGAAACTTGAAGCCCGCGGTGAAAAGCTGTTTGTCTCGCTCGTTCTTTCCTCCAAGTGCCGGCACTTCCTGGTCGCGTATGTAATGACCAGGGTATTGAATGCTAATTACATTACACAGGAGATCCAACACTAATTATATTACAGTGGAGGGAGCAGTTGCATTAATTATATTCTATGGGGGGGCAGATACATTAATTATATTACATGGGGGCAGATGCATTAATTATATTACATGGGGGGGGGGGCAGATGCATTAATTATATTACAGGGGGGAAGATGCATTAATTATATTACATGGGGGCAGATGCATTAATTATATTACATGGGGCAGATGCATTAATTATATTACATGGGGGCAGATGCATGGGCTACTGTGGATAATTACGTCAGACAAAGGGGAGATACACAGCTGCCACCGCTATTTACATTACATATGGGCAGTGCAGGAGGACACCAGGGGCATTGCAGGGGACTTAAGGAAAATACATTATTGAGTTAGAACATCTACCAGACGCTCCTGGACCATGGACGCACCAGCTTTAGTATTTATTTTTTTCCCCCTGGTTTTTGCCCTCTAAAGTTAGGTGCGTCTTATAGTCCGGAGCGTCTTATAGTCCGAAAAATACGGTAATTGTCGCCAGGGCTTCCATTTACCTAAATATTAGTAAAACTCGCCAAGGCTATCAGCCAGAGGATTATCTACAGACTGCACTGCAGACAGAAGGAAGACTATAAAACCTTTATTTATCTTTGCCTTGTGCTTTTTTGCTTTATCACTGTGATTATTACATTAGTGTAATGCATCGTGAACGTTCTGTCCATATCTTTACTTTCCAGTCATTTTATTTAGTGCAATATGCAGATTGTACTGGAAAATAACATCCACTTAAAGTAAAATACCACCTTCATTAAAAAAAAAAGCTGCCATGACTTGCATCTGTGCTACAGAGGTCATTTTGTAATTTAATATTATTAAAACATCTATTTCCAATTCATTTTTCTTCTTTGTAATTCGTATATGGCCTGAATGCCCGAATCTCTTTTTTTTTTCCTTCAAAAAAGAAGATAATACATTTTGCTGTTGTTTAAAAAGTTCTGACTGCCCAGTAATGCCCCAGTAACTCTCCTCTTCCTGCATGTGTAATTATCAGCAGAGATCAGAAAAGAATACAACTGAATAGCACTAACCAGAAAACTGAGGCGCTGTACCCCTCTATGAAACATGGTGTTTGCTATGTCTTTCTTATCATGGGTAACATCTTAAAGAGAACCCGAGGCGGGGTTCTTATAACGCAATCCCCATACAGAGGCTGTGTCTGCCTATAGAGCCCAGCCTCTGTTGCTATTTAGCTTCCCCCAAAGCCCCCCCCTGCATGCTGTGAGACCCCATTAATCACAGCCGCGCTGTGCGGGCTATGTTTACCTCACTAATGTCAGTCTCCGCTCTCCACCACCCCCTGAATCGCTCCGGTCCCCGCCCACGTCCCTTCCCTCCAATCAACGGGGAGGGAAGGGATGTGGGCGGGGACCGGAGCGATTCAGGAGGCGGGGGAGAGCGGAGACTGACATTAGAGAGATAAACACAGCCCACTGCGACACGCTGCGTGTCGACAGCGTGGCTGTGTTTTATGAGGTCTCACAGCACGCAGGGGGGGCTTTGGAGGAAGCTAAATTGCAACAGAGGCTGGGCTCTATAGGCAGACCTAGCCTCTGTGTGCAGATTGAGTTGTAAGAACCCCACCTCGGGTCCTATATTTGATAAGAGTACTCCATAATTGTATACAAACGCTTTGTAAAATTCCTTTAGGTTTTTAACCTCCCTAGCGTTCTGGACGAGCTGAGCTTGTCCAGTAACGCTGCTGTGCACTGCTCCGGCCCTGGTGGGCCGATTTGCACAATTTTTTTTTCAAACATGCAGCTAGCACTTTGCTAGCTGCGTGTTTGTTTTTCGATCACCGCCGCCGATCCGCCGCTACCCGCCGCGAAAGAGGGCCCCCCCCGCAGACCCCTTGAGCAGCCTGGCCAATCACCACCAGGCTGCGCTATGGGGTGGATCGGGACTCCCTGTGATGTCACTCCGTTCGTCCATGCCAGGGGAAGCCCTAAAGGAAATCCCATTCAGAATGGGATTTCCTGATGGGCATGATCGCCAGCAGCAATCGGAAGGGTGGGAGGGAGGGAGCAGGGAGGGGGGAATCATGTAGCTAGCGATAGGCTAGCTACATGGTAAAAACAAATATTGGGCGATAAAAACCCTCCCGCGACCGCACGGCCGCGGGAATCAGAACGCCCAGCAGGTTCAAGAAATAATTCCTTTAATGTGATGATTTATCATACTTGTGAAGCGTAACATTGACTGTAACAAGTTCAAGTACGCCTTGGCCCTGACATAAAGACCTCCTAACAGACGTACCCAGGAACCTTACAGAAATGCCTCCCATATTGAACACAAAGATCCCATGGACTAAGCCCATTCACACTAGGCCGATTTTAGCGGGCGATTCCCACTAATCACGAAAGTGCTAGCAATTTTTAAAGCACTAGTGCTATTCTAACCTATGGCAGTGTTCTCACTGCCGCGATTGGAGCCAATCGCAAAATGCATTACCTGCAGTATTTTTGCTGCGATTCTGGAGTGATTGCGGTACAGTGCTTAGTAAAGCTCTGATCGCTATCGCTCTGAATCGCAGACGTGTCCAGTGATTTTTACTGTGCTAATCGTGGTAAAATTTCTCACACAAAACGCTAGCGCTTAGAGACTTCAGATGTGAACGGGGCCTAAGACAAGAACCCCTTGGACAAATACAAATACCTCTGGACCTAACATAAGTACCCTCTGGACTTAAAAGACTGAACACAAGCATCCCATAGACCTAACACAAATACCCTAGGACCTAACATAAATAACCCCTGGAACCATTCCCGGGCCGCCCATGAGGCGGGGTAAGGCGGCAGAAGTGGGGGGTGTAACCTGTTTTGACTCGTATTCCTGCCCGACTGAGAGGAATCCACCAGACACTGATGTAAATGAGAATATCAAGAATTTATTGGTAAACGAGGATTAGTATCTCAACCAAAGAACTCCATTCACAATTTCTCCATTTGTATACACTACACATATACAGTATAACTCGTATCTTCTTGTCTTCACAGCCGGTGCACCGGTAATAGCTGGAGAAGAAAGTTCAGGTTATATATCACTTTTATAAGTACTGTATTTTTTTGGACTATAAGACTCATTTTTTCTCCCCATGCCCCATATGCAATTCACATTTCACCTGAAAGTACCAAAATCTAAATGACATAGTGACATCAAAATTATTTTGAGTATTTTCTTGCTTTCTGGTGGCTTAAAAAGCATTTTATTGACAAATTTAAAAATATCACCTAGTAGATAACTCAGGTGAAAAAGTGAATTGCATATGGGCCCAAAAGTGAAAAAAAGTCACATGCGTCTTACAGTCCAAATGCAGGAAATTCCTGACTTGTGAATGCCTGCCAATACAAATCTCCAACCCGTCACAATGCCGGGGACTCCCTGTACTGTGCCCATGCAGAGGAGGACACAGGGACAAATGAAGGGCACAGGGGGACACAAATGGGCATAGAAGACACAATGGGGACACAAAGGGGCATAGAGGAGGACAGACGTGGACACATAGGTAAACAGAAGGACACAAGGGGGACAGAAGAGGTACAAGGGGGCATGAGGTACAAAGAAGGCATAATCCACAAGATACCCCTTCACCATGGATGCACCAGGTTTAGTATATATTTTTTCCCTTGGTTTTTGTCCTCTAAACCTAGGTGCGTCTTTATGGTCAGGAGCGTCTTATAGTCTGAAAAATACGGTACTTCTACATATATTCAACTTATGTTTACAATCATCAATGGCTATCCATTACACATATATCATAGTACCATATTCTCTTGGCTGAAGCTTTGGTAGGAACAGGTCTACTGATCAATTTCAGTTCTATCAGTCTCTGTCCCTTGCTTCCAAGTCCAAGTTATATTGCTCAGCAAAACCTCCTCTAGTAACTTGGTAATAGTACTTAAACTTCCACTCCTTAGAGTCAAGAAATCCCTCAGGCCTTTTTCTTTTGACATAAACAAAAACAAACAAACAAAAAAACAAAACAAAACAAACATAAAAGAAAGTAAAGAAAATAAAGAAATTACAATAAAATAAAACAAATAAAATGAATTAGAGATTACTTATATTTAGCTCTGGTAAGCAAAAGCTCCTCTTTTCTTTCCTTAGGCCCCACACCAACTGAAGTTCCAGTAAGGGCTCGTTTCCACCATAGCAAATCCGCATGCGTCGCCGACATGCGGATTCGCTTGGTACATTGAAGTGGCCGGGGCTGTTTCCATATGTGCGGCGTGCGGGAGCGATTTGGCGGCGGGCCAAATCTGCACGACGGGACCCACAGAATTCGCCTGCGTCGGGAATCCATGCGAATCGCCGCTAATGTATTTAAAGAGGAACTGTAACGCCAAAACGGCCCCTGGGGGGTACTCACCTCGGGTGGGGGAAGCCTCAGGATCCTAATGAGGCTTCCCACGCCGTCCTGCGTCCCTCGGGGGTCTCGCTGTAGCCCTCCGTGCAGTCCGGGCAGCGGTGACGTCATTATTTACCTTCCTGGCTCCTGCGCAGGCGCTCTGATGCCTCTCGGCGCCGAAGAAGGCGGAAATACCCGATCGCCGTCGGGTCTGCTCTACTGCGCAGGCGCAAGTTTCCGGCGCCTGCGCAGTAGAGCGGACCCGACGGAGATCGGGTATTTCCGTCTATTTCCGTGCCGAAAGTCGCCACAGCGCCCCCGCTGGAGCCAGCAAAGGTAAATATTGAACTGACAGTCGGCACAGTCGCCGGCTGTTCGGAGGGCTGCGGCGAGACCCCCGTGGGACAGAGGACGGCGTGGGAAGCCTCATTAGGATCCGGAGGCTTCCCCCACCCGAGGTGAGTACCCCCCAGGGGAGGTTTTTGTTGTTACAGAGTCTCTTTAAAAACGCATGCGTTTTTTACATGCGTTTTTACCCGCGATTCGCGTGCGATTTCGCACCTTTTTCAATGTTATTTTGCCCTGGCAGAGTCATGGTTAATTTCGCATGGCACCCTGCCATGCGAAATCGCACGCGAAATCGCGGGTAAAAACGCATGCGGAAACGCATCCGTCTGCGTTTTTACAAGCGTCGGGATGCCGGCGAAATCGCGTCGCAACAGTGGAAACGGGCCCTCAGTAAGTGCAGCAACTGGGTTCACACAACCAGTTGTCTTCTTCTTTTCTCAGATGCTATTCTCCTTTAATTGAAGTTCTTTTCTTTGAACAAGTTTCACAGCAACTCAGCTACATCGTTTCCTTTTCTTCTGGTAAGCTAACAAACATGTGGAGTCTGACTGATGAATTCCCTTGTTTCAACTTTTTCTCTCTCTCTCTTTCTCTTTTACAGGACTGGCACTCTGGCAGAGCATCTATTGAAATATATTCACTTTACTGTTGGGCTATAACTGTTAACAGAGAGAAGGCCCAGGCGACTGAGTTACACCGCCACTGAGGGTTTCAAAGAAGGCCATACACTTTCTGGCAACACAGTTAAAGATACACTGGAATAACCCTGGATACAATCTTAGTTTCTCAGTCATAAACAGTGCTATAACACATGAATAAACTGTTCATCAATTTTAAGGTTACTGTTTCCTCAATTTCAAACTGGACAGGCAGATTCTGTTTGGCCACGTCAATTACAGGAAAAAGGATGCATGAATTTCTGTCAATAACTGTCACTCTTCATTTTGCAATTATCACTGAATACTTTCTCTCTTTGTCTTTTTTTTTTACTTATGCTCTGATTACTGACTGTGGCACCTTTAAATAGCAATACTCTTACTTGTCTATTACTTCTGACTTGCTGCGTTACATTTGGATCTGTTTCCCAGCTATGGTCTATGTCACTTCACTCCACTAAATGCTTAGCTGGAGTCCGTCCCTCTGTCGCTATTGTGTGTTGAGGTGAGGAGGAACTCCTCTATCTTCTCCCCAAAGTAAGTAAGTTCTCCTCTGGGAAAGCGATAACTCACAACCTTCTGCGTTCCAGCGTGCGTTCAACCTCTCGTCATTTCATGCAATGCTTCCCACTGTACTGGCACTGCAGGCAGTGACGAGAGGTGGAATGCACGCTGGAACGCGGAAGGAGCTAAGTCATTGCTTCCCCATAAGCTGCCTACTACATTGCGGGTAATAGCTGGAGGGGGAGAGCAGACGGGGGGAACCAAGTGAGGAAGGGGGGGGATCCGACCCTCTCCCTGCCGCTGTGCCCACTGCCCCCCTTCCTGCCTGCTACCCCTCCAGGCTACCTATGCTGGGGCCTGGAGGCAATACTACCTATTGGGGCATCTCCACAAATTTGCCTCAGGCGGCAAAAAGTCTAAAATCGGCCCTGCCTGGACCTAGCACTCCCAGGACCAAACATAAATACCCATGATACCTAGCTCAAATTTTTCCGGGAACTAACACAAGTACCACGTGTACCAGTGCACAGTGTCTGTGTTTCAGGACTATTTACAGCTATGACCTCATGTTGTACCGCCACCCAGGTGGGGTATTGATGCCTTCAGCTTCAGTTGCCTTCAGCTACAGCTTCCTGTGGATTACACCATTAATGGAGCATGGTGCATGAGAACACTTTACATGGGGTGGTGAGAACCTCCCATTTGCTTTTGCTGCACATTTGTTTATGTGACTGCCTGACAGATCTGCCCACTGTCTGTGCTGCTGCCAGCTTTATGTGCTCTATGATCATTGCTTTAGCTAATCTGCAAATTGCTTTGGGTGCCCCCCAACCTGAAACACTGGCATGGTTGTTTGGTGACATGAATGTGCGGGCGTATTCTTTGTTTGTGTGTTAATTATCTGGCTAGAGAGATAAACATGTCCATATTTATAAATATAATATAATGTTACTTATGAATTTATTCTTTCATTAAAGAGTAACTGTCAGGCTGCAGAAGCTAATTTAAACCTCTATTATCCTGTGTTAAACAGTTTAGAAAGAAGCCATAAAGGCATTATTGAAGATAAAAATCTCTCTTACCTTTGATGTGTTCTTATCAGAAAAGCTGTTAGACCTAAGAGGACGCAAGCCGCATACCATACTGCAAAGCATTCTGGGGCCCTCCCCTCGGCTGCTAATGAGATGTTACAGAAGCTTGTAATCAGTCTAGCGCGTAGCACTGATAAATCTCCGGGCAGAGTACACTGCAGGAGTCAGCTATTGTTCCTAGCCACATGGCTCATTAATATTCACTGCACACTGTGTTATTCAGCACAAGCTTTTCTGTGATCAGGAAGCAGGCAGGACATGACGACACATTTGACAGAAAAACATGGAACCTGCCATGAGCTGTCAGGAGCATCAATCTCTGCATATACTATATAAAAATTCTGTGAAGTACAAACGTGGACAGTGAAATGCATATGTAATGTAAGTACAGCCAATCTTTAGCTACTGATATATGTGTTTATTTTCTCTGAGACCTTATACCTAACAGCTCCTCTTTAATGAAATGCAATCTTGAGTAGTTTGGAGAAAATACAAATATAATAATTATACTTACTGGCTAGCTTTGAGTAAACAGGGGAAGTTTTTTATGACACATCAGTACAAATTGTGTTTTGTTATAGAAGGAGTCTAGTGCCATAAAGAAATCTAGGTAGAGTCTAGTAAATTGCAAACTACAGTATATAGCTTTCAATCTCATGTTCCAGAACTGCCTTATATTGAAAATACTGCAGTGTACAAGGACTTCACAAGTTTAGGAGGATTTGGCACTGCGCACACACACAAAACTGCTCAAACAAATGGGCAAGAGCAGTTAATTAACACAATATGCCAGATTGTAAAGAACGTTAGAAATAAACAGACCTTCATTTAGCAATTCTTTTCTTTTTCTTTTTTCTTTTTTTTGTTGTTGAAACAATTGTACTGTAATGTAAATTAAACTAATGCGAAGAATGCAATGGAGCTTATTTCCAAATAAATAAATGTGCTATTGATTAATTTACCCTCCACCAAGGGAGTATTAAAAGAGAATTTCAAATTTTATTATTATTACTACTATTATTGTTATTATTATTAATAATAAACGTTTTTACAGAAGTTCCCAATTTGCATCTCAAATCTCAATGTCCATTCAGATATTTAAAATACAACTGAACTGAAAGGGATTTGGAGGCGACCATATTTATTTTCTTTTAAACAATACCAGTTGCCTGGCTGCTGATCCTCTGCCTATAATACTTTAAACTGTACACTCTGAACAAGCATGCAGATCAGATGTTTTTGAATGAAGTCTGACTGGCTTAGACAAGACACAGAACATTTATATTGTGCTTATCTCCTGTCGAGCCCAAAGCACCAGTACTGCATACTGAGGGCGTGCTCAGTAGGCAGTAGCAGTGTTTTGGAGTCTTGTCCAATGTCTCCTTACTGTATAGGTACTGGCTTAGTGAACAGAAAGAGTCCAGATTTGAATGCTGGTCTCTTGTGTCAGAGGCAGAGTCCTTAACCACTTCACTATCCACTCACAGTTACATGCTTGTTTCAGGTGTGTGAACCAGATACTACTGCAGCCAAAGAAATCAGTAGGACTGCCAGGCAACTGCCAGGTAAAAAAGGAAATAAATATGGCCACCTTCATATCCCTCTCAGTTTAGGTGTCCTTTAAGCTTTTTTGACAATGTCGATCAGTCTCCACGGACTATATAGTTGAAACTAAGCACACGTTAAGGAATTATTATTAGATTAGACCTTACATTTGATGAAAACATGGAATCATTTGTAAAGTTATTATTGTTGTTATTTTTTTAAAGTCTCCTCTGATCAATGTCAATGATTTTGTTGATCAACATTGTTCTTCTTTGAGATCAGAGTGTGAGCGGAAGGGCAGCAAGCAGAGTGGTACAAGAGCTAAACTGCATTAGCTTGGTACTGCATCAGGCAATACGAAGCTTGCAGCTGCAGGAGAGAGCGTGACATTAGATCAAATATCTGCTGAGCTCTGCTCTAATAATGAGTGGAGCAACATATATGACCGATGTCGAAAAAGTAACATTTGGAATATCACGGATTACCTCGATTTTGCATATGTTTTTATTGGTTGTCCTTTCATTGTAAAGAGTATTTGTACTTTGGACCCTGCCCATCCTGTGTCCTTGCCCAACTATAGCAGCCAGGGATACTGTCAGATGGTTAGTAGGAAGAGAATCCACATTTTTGTGGACCTTCCTTACTCCCACTAACCCATACTGGCCCAAATATCTTTCAACATGGGGGGTACCTTGTGAGAGTGTAAGGGAAATATAATCTTCAGATTCTCTAAGTATAGTTCCTTATCACAGTGAGCATTTGGCTTTTTGGGCTGCTAAGAATGTGAGAATTTCTGGTGTGAATTCTGTGTTATGGTGGCTACCCTCTTCAAAAAGATAACTCAGGTAGCCACTAACTAGCCCAGAGAATTAAGTAAAATGCAGCATGTAGACACAGTGATGTATAGTTATCTGACATTCATTTTTTCAGGCTCCATTCCTATGATTTTCCCAATGCCCACACTGTTTCCCAACCAAGCTCCCAAACTGCTTCCCTTCCCGATATGACCCTTATTTTGACACCTTGCTTCTTTACACTTAACACATGAGTTTAAAGGACAACTGAACTGAGAGGTATATAGAAGCTGGCCTATTTATTTCCTTTTAAACAATACCAGTTGCCTAGCAGCCCTGCTTGTCTATTGCAGTAGTGTATGAATCACACCAGATGCAAGCATGCAGCTAATCTTCTCAGATCTGACAATAATGCCAGAAACACCTGATCTGCTGTATGCTTGTTCAGGGCTAAAAGTATCAGAGGCAGAGGATCTGCAGGATAGCCAGGCAACTGGTATCACTTAAAAGGAAATAAATATGACAGTACCAGTTGTCCTTTAAATGTAAAAAGACCAAAAAAAAAAAAATGAATTAAAAATATACCGTAATAAGAAAACCTACACCTGATGTTTTTATTATTTATATATGTTCATTAATGCCCACATTCTGTTATGCATCTGATCAACATAAATCAGGTAACTGCATTTGGTAGCAACAGTACACAAAGTCAAACACCCAAATAGCAGTAAAATAATGTTTATTGTTGATAGCATACATATTCACAGCAAACATTTGAATGATAATGCACTATATACACACATGATGCACTATATACACTGGATTTGTTGGTCATACAAGTGAGAACTGCTGTGTTCTCACTTGTATGACCAACAAATCCAGTTGTCATAATTAATTAACCTAGCTATCTAACTAAAGTTGGCCACTCACTACTTAGTTTTTGATCGATATTACAATCAATATTGCAATCGATATTAACCACTTTGTCCTCCTTGACGTATAAAAACGTCAAGGAGGACAGGCGCGCTCCCGCGCGCTCCCGCGGCCGATCGCGCGCGTGCACGCGCACTCCCGGCCGCGGAGTCGGTAGCCACGGAATCAATTTATCGGGCTATGGAGCCCGATCATTGATTCCTCTCCCCCGCTGAAAAAGCGACAGCTTCTCTCGGAAGCTTCGCTCTTTCTGAAGCTGTGTCTCTCTAAGCGTACATTGTACGCTTAGAGTGACGTCATGTAAAAAAAATCGAGATTGCCATCTTGTGGCCAAAAAGTAAAACTACAAGTAAATTCCCAAAAACATTACAATACACCAATATTTCCCCAAATAAAACACTTTTATATCCCACCCTCCCAAAAAATGCCCACATAAAATGTTTAATAAAAAAAAAACAAAAAAAACATTACTATAAAAAAAAAAAAAAAACATAAATATTTACCTAAGGGTCTAAACTTTTTAAATATCTATGTAAAGATGAAATATTTCTCTCTATTTTTTTTTTTATAAGCTTGTAAATAGTGATGTATGCAAAACGGAAAAAATGCTCTTTTATTTCCAAATAAAATATTGTCGCGATACATTGTGATAGGGACATAATTTAAATGGTGAAATAACCGTGACAAATGGGCAATAACAATACATGGGTTTTAATTATGGAGGCATGTATTATTTTAAAACTATAATGGCCGAAAACTGACAAATAATGAATTTTTTCATTTTTTTTCTTATTCTTCCTGTTAAAATGCATTTACAGTAAAGTGGCTCTTAGCAAAATGTACCCCCCAAAGAAAGCCGAAATGGTGGCGGAAAAAACAAGATATAGATCAGTTCATTGTGATAAGTAGTGATAAAGTTATAGGCTAATGAATGGGAGGTGAACATTGCTCGGATGCATAAGCTGAAAACGACTGAGATGTTAAAGAGAGTCTGAAGCGAGAATAAATCTCGCTTCAGACCTCATAAATAGCAGGGGCATGTGTGCCCCTGCTAAAACGCCGCTATAGCGCGGCTTAACGGGGGTCCCTTCACCCCCAAATCCCCCTCGATACACCGGGGGAGCGCTTCCTGGTTGGGGCAGGGCTAACCGCCGCAGCCCTGCCCCACGCGCGTCTGTCAGCGCGTATCTCCGCCTCTCCCCCGCCCCTCTCAGTCTTCCTTCACTGAGAGGGGCGGGGGAGAGGCGGCGATGCGCCGCTGACAGACGCGACTGGAGGCAGGGCTGCAGCCGTTAGCCCTGCCTCCAGGAAGAGACAGCCAGCGACTTTTTCTACGACACACTTTTGCGGGGGGTGGGTTGGGGGTGAAGGGACCCCCGTTTAGCCGCGGGATAGCGGCGTTTTAGCAGGGGCACACGTGCCCCTGCTATTTATGAGCTCTGAAGCGAGATTTATTCTCGCTTCAGAGTCTCTTTAAGTGGTTAAGGGCTAAAATCAATCGACAGATTGATCTGGAATGTTGGTCTTTAGTCAGATGTATTTGCAACCAAGTATTAAAAAGTGAAAGTTTGATTTGATATTATTCTGTCCCATTACTTTTGCTCCCTTAACAAGTGGGAGACACATATGCAAACCACTGTAATTCCTACACCGTTCACCTGATTTGGATGAAAATACCCTCAAATTAAAGCTGACTGTTTGCAGTTAAAGCACATCATATTTGTTTCATTTCATATTCATTGTGGTTGTGTATAGCGCCAAAAATGTTAAAATTGTGTCAATGTCCCAATATTTATGGACCTGACTATATTAGTCAGTCTGCACAGCACATCTCAGAAAGAACAGATCAGAAAGAGCTGACAGCTTAATTTACAGAGGCTCATTACTTACAGATAAGTGATAATTAGACAGGCTGTACTCTTTAAATACACACAGGGTGGGTATATTTAAGAGGAAGTTTCATCTTTCCAAAATCCAAACTTTTTAACAGTAATGGGTGACAGCTATATGGCAAGATTATACAAATTAGCACTAGCCAAAACAGCTGATTATTTTTAAGGTTTTATATATGGACCTCAAAAAGGAGCATTGATCATCCCTATCAATCTCTGTTGATGTTTATTACAGTCGTTTTTGACATCTTACAGAAATGTCATACGACTGGATTTTTCTTTAAAATGTTGTGCATGTAAGCATACACACAATTCTATCAATCTTCTGTCAATCTTATTGAGCTATGCAATATGTATAAAGGGAATTATAAAGGTAATCGAATTATGTCCACTGGCCTGAAAAATCAAGGTGATTAATTGTGATACAAAATGCTGTATAGCAGTACTTTTCTATTTTTCAGATTTACTACAAAATTAATCTCATAATTAATCACAAAGCAATCACCTGACAGCTCCATGCTGTAGTACATATTCACTGAAGAAGGTTTTTTAAATAACATTAACAGAAATTGTTCTGAATATTCTCTTGCTTGCTGTGGCTTAAAAGGCATTTTATTTATAGGATGTGAAAATATCACCTAGGAGATAACTGGATCGGGCCAATTATGTTGGTATCCTTCTTAATGTGGCTACACACGATACAATAAAATGATCCGATTTTACGGGAATTCAATCAAAACGATCGGTTTTCCTGAAAAATCAAAAGCTTTTTTTTTCTTACTCGAGCAAGAAATACGATCGGATTTCCCATTTTTATTCAATAAAAGTCGATCGGGAAAGGTGGATTTTTCTGATCAATTTTTATTAAAATTGAATGGTGTATGGTAGCTTGTCAATTTATTAATATATACACCCAAGAAATGTTCTCAGAGTTTCCAATCATTGTTATCATAAGTGGGGAAAAAAATTGAACACGTGTGTGGTACATTAGTCAGATTTTTGAAATGTTACAATCCGTCATAAAAATTGATTGCTATTCTTGAATTGAACAGATATTTAAAAAAATGTATGGTGTGTGGCCACCTTATGACACTCTTGCATAATAAATGTTAAATCAACTCTCAAGCAGTGTAGTGATATTGTCGTTGTACACAATTGTAAACATGAGTATTGTGAACCATACCTAATTTTTTGGAATTAACAGTATTTTTAAAGAAGGAGAGGAGGTCAGCTCATCATTTAATACATCATAGATAAACTTAAGTCACTGTTTAATAAATCAGTATTAAGTAGCCATGTGCCCTCAGGCATCTTTATTTGCTATGTATCCCCTTATAGCGGATGAAGTAGATGTGAGCAACCAGATTGATCTGGTGACTGATAAGCCACGGGGCAGCGGGACCACTAAAACTATGAATTTTAGAAAAGCAAAGTTCAATCAAATTAGGCAGGCACTAAGTTTGGTGAACTGGGATAATGTACTACAAGGGGAGGACACTCTCTTAAAAAGAAATTAGGCTGGCAAAGATCGAAGCTGAAAATCAAATCGCTAGGGATATCAAATCTAACCCAAACAAGTTTTACAATTACATCAACTCTAAAAAAAGAAAGGTTGACTGTATAGGACTCCTAAAGGGTGAGGGTGGGGACTCAATGGTGGCTGACCAAGGTAAGGCAGAGTTATTAAATGCTTTCTTTGCTTCTGTCTTCACAAAGGAAACAGCACTGTTGCAAAATACAGAGGCAGAAGAGTCTCAATCTTCTAACTGTAATATTAAATACTTAACGCAGGAAGAAGTGAAGGCAAGACTAAATAAATTAAAAATAGACAAGGCACCTGGCCCGGATGGCATGCATCCTCGGGTCCTAAGGGAATTAAGTTCAGTTATAGATAAACCCCTTTATCTTATCTTTTGTGACTCTCTTTCAACTGGCAGAGTCCCAGTGGATTGGCGTACAGCCCACGTTTTCCCATTATTTAAGAAGGGCAAAAAATCAGATCCAGGAAATGATAGACCTGTAAGCTTAACATCAGTTGTATGCAAACTATTTGAGGGGTTAATAAGAGATACTATACATGACTTCATAGTAGAAAATAATCTTATTTCTCAGCATCAACATGGGTTTACTAAAGACAGGTCCTGTTTGACTAACATGCTCAGCTTTTATGAGGTAGTGAATGCTAATATGGATATTGGGAATGCTGTAGATGTGATATACTTGGACTTTGCAAAGGCCTTCGACACTGTTCCCCACAAAAATCTGGTGCAAAAGTTGAGGATGCAAGGACTGGAGAAGAGTCTGTGTGCATGGATAGGAAACTGGCTAATGGACAGAAAACAGAGAGTTGTGGTCAATGGATCATACTCAAAATGGGAGACTGTTAGCAGTGGGGTACCACAGGGGTCTGTTCTGGGTCCAGTGCTCTTCAATTTATTTATTAATGACCTAGTAGTATTTGCAGTAGTGAGCAATGTTGCTATTTTTGCAGACGATACAAAATTGTGCAGAATCATCAACTCTCAGGAGGATAGTGTCATATTGCAACAGGATCTGGATAGGATGGCTATATGGGCACATACATGGCAGATGAAATTCAATGTTGAAAAATGTAAAGTCATGCATTTTGGTCGTACCAATGGTCTAGCACCATACAAAATAAATGGGATCCAGTTGGGGACATCAAACTTGGAGAAGGACTTAGGAGTACTCATCGACAACAAGTTAAATAATTGTACTCAATGCCAAGCCGCTGCAGCTAAAGCTAACAACATTTTGGGATGCATTAAAGGGGAAATAAAAACTTGAGATGCTAGCATAATATTGCCCCTGTTTAACTCTCTAGTAAGACCACATCTGGAATATGGAATTCAGTTCTGGGCTCCACATTACAAAAAAGATATTGCAGTTTTAGAGCAGGTGCAGAGACGAGCAACAAAATTGATACGTGGGATGGAAGGTCTCACTTACCAAGAAAGATTAGATAAACTGGGTTTATTTAGTCTAGAGAAAAGACGCCTTAGAGGGGATCTAATTAACATGTATAAATACTTCAGAGGGCAATATAATAGCTTGACGGATGAGATTTTTGTCCCTAGGCCTTCTCAAAGGACTAGAGGAAATGATCTGCGCATGGAGGAAAAACGTTTTAGCCATTTATTTAGGAAAGGGTTCTTTACAGTAAGAGTAATTAAGATGTGGAATGCATTGCCACAGGAAGTCGTTATGGCAAACTCTATACCTGCATTTAAAAGGGGCTTAGATGCTTTCCTTGCGTTAAAAGACATCCATGGCTACAATTACTAGGTAATGCCTAATGATGTTGATCCAGGGATTTTATCTGATTGCCATCTGGAGTCGGGAAGGAATTTTTCCCTTTTGGGGCTAATTGGACCATGCCTTGTAATGTTTTTTTTTGCCTTCCTCTGGATCAACAGGGATAAGTGAGGGAGCAGGCTGGTGTTGTACTTTATACTGGTCGAACTCAATGGACGTATGTCTTTTTTCAACCAAAATAACTATGTAACTATGTAAGATTAACCTGCCACCCCAGATTAGAGATGGCTCGAACCTCCGATTTTCGGTTTGCGAACCTCGAACGCGAACCTCCGAAGGTTCGGGTTTGCGCGAACTTTCGAACCCGCCATAGACTTCAAAGGGGATGCAAACTTTTAAAATTACAAACATTTATGCTGGCCACAAAAGTGATGGAAAAGATGTTTCAAGGGGTCTAACACCTGGAGGGGGGGCATGGCGGAGTGGGATACACACCAAAAGTCCCTGGGAAAAATCAGGATTTTACGCACAGCAGGGTTTAAGGGCAGAAATCACATTATATTGCTAAATTGGAGGCCTAAAGTGCTTTAAAACATCTTGCATGTGTATATGTTATGGCCAGAAGCCAAAGTCTGGCCACTTCGGGATCTGGCCGGCCAAAACGCGATGTGACCATGCCCCTGCGGCCAATGTTAGAAATGAAATTATTCCCCTAAGAATATACATCAATCTGGTAGTGTAATTAGTCTACTGCTTCACACTGACAGAGTAAACTCACCGTGTAACGCACCGCAAACAGCTATTTGTGTAGTGACAGCCGTGCTGGACTGGTGTGCACCATGGCGAAAGTGCAGGCGATGGCGGTTTTCAAGCCCATGGTCGGACTGAGGTAGCTGAATGACAGAACAACAGTGACTGAGTGTCCAGCTGATCGAATTTGGTCTGTCCACAATGAAGCAACAACCTTATTATCTATCTTCTTGGGTCAGGTGTGCCCCCCAACTCCAACACACTCATTTAGCCGGTCATTGCTTCATTGTGATACGCAAGCCTCTTCACCGCGGCAAGGTAATGATCACGAAGGGGAATTGGCACATGTACATGCCTTTTGTTTTGTTGTTGCAGCTGCAGTGCAGGCAGAAAAAATTAGGCAGGCATGTACATGCACCAGAAAAATTATTATAGCGGCCGCTGCAATCCACCTGGAGTCCTGGACCCTGTTGGCGTTGGCGGAGAAGGCAGTCAAGCGGCCTGCAACCAGAGATGCTGTGTGGGGACCGACTTAGTCTTGGGGCAGGTAAGTAGAAAAGTGAAAAAAAAAATAAGAAAGGAGAAGGGACAGGCAAGTAAAAAAATACAAGTAAAGCGAAGGAGGGAAGAAGTACAAAATAAGGGGGTAAGTAGAAAGATCAAAAGGTGAAGAAGAAAATTAAAAGGAAGTGACAAGAGGTAAATAAGAAGGATGACAAAAGAAGAAGGAAATGGAATAACTAAAAGAGACACTATTCTGTGCAAGTATAAAAATAAATTACTCAGGTAAAAACTCCATTTCTTACCATAGAAAAATTATCTGTTTCTATAAAGCTGTATACCCTATGGGCGCCTCCAACAGTGTCTTTTGTTAGAAATATTAACCTTACCCTAGTAGGGTATTCGCTACTATATGTTATAGAGAGAAATTCTTCTGCAGCAGCCAGCGACCGACAAGGCCGAGAGGAGACGTTTTTCCTCTACATGCACTGAATAGTGGTTGCCGTCAAAAGCAACCCACAATTGTGAGTATAATTCGACCTTATCTGAATCCATTTGCTGCTACGTTAATACATGATAGTGGGCTCCCGGCGTCATTGTGTTTTTTGTTTTTACTAGTTTGAATAACTAAAAGAGAAATAGTTGGATTTGGAGGTAAGTAGAAAGACTGAAAAAAAAGACACAGAAAAAAAGTTTAAAAGAAGAGCTAAGAGATACAAAGTTTGATAGAAAAAACAATAAGCAAGAGGTTCCTCCCTATGCAAGGATACTGTAGTTCTCCTTAAAGTGAATGTTTACCGTTTCAAAAAAGAAAAAGTCAGATACTCACCTAAGGAGAGGGAAGGCTCGGTCCTAATGAGCCTTCCCTCTCCTCTCCCGGTGCCCGGTCCCGCGCAGGATCCCCCGTGGCAGTATTCGACCAGTTCGGTCATATACTGCCACTTCCGCATGCCGAAGGGAGCTTTCGGAAGGCTTCGGGAGCACTCGGGCTCCCGAGGACGCGGCCGCTCCATACTACGCATGCGCGAGCACCCTCTATGACGCGCTCGCGCCTACGTAGTATGGCGCGGCCCGTCTTCACAAGCCCGAGTGCTCCCGAAGACCTCCGAAGTCCCTGCGGCGGCGGACGCGAACGGGGGAGCCAGCCCAGCACCGAGGGCACCGGGGGAGGAGAGGGAAAGCTCATTAGGACCGAGCGTTCCCTCTCCTTAGGTGAGTATCTGACTTTTTTTTTTATTAGCGGTACCCATTGGCTTTAAGGGGCCCATACATTGGTTGATTTTAGCCATCGGTCGATCGATTCTATGGAATCAATCGATCAGAAATCTATTCTTTGATCAATCTATTTGTGGCGGATTTTGATGGATTTGATCTATCCGACAGAATGGAAGATCTAAATAGATCTGCTGCTGGCACCAGATCGATGGCCCACAGAGTTGCATTCGATCTAATGGTCCAATAATGCAATTAGATAGATTTCTGATCGATTTATTTCTGAAATCTATTGGAAATCTGCTCCTAGTGTGTGGCACAAATCAGATAGATTCCTGTCAGATTCGACTTGACAGGCATCTGACAGAAATCTATCTGATGGTCGAATCTGCTGCAAATCTATAAGTGTATGGCCACCTTTACTTAATATAAAATTGTGGGCTCCTCAGAATGGCTTCACCACAGCTTTGAAAACCAAACTCTCATATTTTTTACGCTTTCATAAATTACTCCTAGAATCCTTTAAATCAAATACTAATTCCACGACAATAACAAAAAAAGCTTTCACTTACATTAGATCAGCAGCTTCAGGAGCACAGTTTCACACAGAATAGCCATTAAATGCAATTAAGACATAAACACACTTTATACAAACAAATGCAAGGTCAAGCGTGTATAAGGTCTCTGCATTTAAGCACACCTGTCTAATCCCATTTATTTTGCTCAAATTGTTTTTACTCTGGTGCCTTTAGAGCTACGATAAAGCTGCAAATTCAGTCTCCATTAACGAAAGTACACTCATTCTTTTACATTATGAATTGTTTGTCAGGGAAAGGTACATTTAGAAAATTACAGAAAAGGTCCTTTATTGAAATCATGTCTCAAACATTCATATGTACATCATTTTCTGTTACACCTTTCAGAAATGCAGCAATTTGAAAACCTCCCCAGTAATATCAGTTAAAGTATAGGACAATATTTGGGTGTGTACACATGCGATATAACTATTGCCTGCAGAGATCAGGACTTGGTCCCTCGGGCGACAGTTTGAGTCTGAGTGCTGTACTGATGTTCTGCTATGCTATTAGCAGAGCCACATGTACTGTTGCTATGGGGATGGGCAGTGGGACGACAATACAGTGCATAATAGAGCGGCTTCCAGTGGGTAAGGTAAGTAGGGGAACAGTATTATAATATGCTACTGATATTAAAAGCTCAGCACTCATAGCTCCTACACACTCCAAATTTTGAGGGTAAGGAGGTTACACTGGATCCTAAAATAGGGTATATTGACGATATCTTGTGAACCTGTGGGGCTGGGATTTCTGAGATATCCAGCATTTAATATCAGCATATGGAAATCAGGAATGAGCTGCATGTGATGCCATTACCCACAAGACTGCGCATCAGTAGGCTGAATTTTAATTAGGTCTACACTATTGGAGGGTTGGAAGTTTATGAAGAAGTCCTCTTTAATATGGTGCCTAAGGGATCACATATGATCTCCTTTTGTTAAGACTACCTTGCTTTATGATATAAATATCAAGTTAAAAAAAAAATTGGAGGTCCATTCAGAACATTTTCTGGCTCCAGTAATGCCTGTTTTAACTCCTATTTTAAGTCTTTTTATTGCCTTTCCTTTATATAATGTCAAATCAAAAAATATTTCACAATTGAAGCTTTACATCAGTTTAACACCTAATTATTCATATACATTGGAGGTATTTGTGTAATTTACACATAAAATAACATGTTTTGAACTACAATGAATTCAAAAAACACTTAAGAATATCTGCCTTTGACGCTCCCTGGTGGTCCTTATAGTTTCCCTGGGTGTTCTTCTGTAGCGCCTCCGACCTTTATCAGCAGCAGGGCTGGCGCTGCCATAGAGGCAAAGGGGGCAATTGCCCCAGACCTCTGCTGGGGCCTCACACCGCTGACCCTGCTATATGTTGCCTGCTCCCCCCAATCGCACTGCTCCCCGGGGCCCTGTAAGTATAATAGTAAGTATAATAGCAGCAGCCATAATTACCTGTCAGTCCCGGCGGGCGGACAGCGGCTGCACGTTGAGACACGCTGTCTCCCTCCTTCTCTATGACCCGGCGCGTCATGTGTAAACACACACCGGGTCATAGAGTAGGAGAAAGACAGCGTGTCTCAAAGTGCAGCCGCTGCTTGTCTGCTCACCCGCCGGGACTGACAGGTAATTATAGCTGCTATTATACTTACAGGGCCCCGGGGAGCAGAGGGGTAATGGGGGGGGGGCTTTTCGCAGGAGGGCCCCAATGCTACAGTTTGCCCCAGGGCCACAGGGCCCCTTAAACCGGCCCTGATCTTCATTGAAGTATGGCCCTGTCTTGTTGATTTTGGCCTTCTCCTCATGTTGATTGCAGTCTGGCTCCTGTTGGTCCTGCTGATTACTATGTTATCAGTTTTGGAGGAGATCCGTCCCACAGAGTTTCTAACATATCGGACTGATATTGCAGTTTCTGAGTTTTCTTCCAGTCAGTGGATTAGTATGGGTGATATTAAATGAGAAACAAGTTCCATCACTGTGCATATAGTTACTCAAGCAACAAGATGGAAAGCTTCTAGAATGTTTGTATTCCACAAAGAAACTACAGGCAAGCAAAGATCTCATCTTTATTGACTATTGGAAATTCACAACTGCCTGCAAATGTAAATAGAAATATACTTTTTAATAACATTAAATTACAAATAACAGTTTTCTGGAGCAGTGTTTTATTTACAGAGATGTTCAATTAGAGTTTCGCTTTTAACTAAAATTCAAAATGAAGAAGCTGAGGTGTACAAGTGACGTTCAAAACAAAATGCTGCATTAGGAACATAGTGGCATTTTTTTAACTGCATTAAAGTGACACTGAAGCGAGAAAAATAAATATGATATCATGAATTGTGTAGTATGGATAAGGAATAGAACAAAAAAGATCCTCATATCATAGAAAAGAAAGCAGTCTCTTATTTTTATTTTCAGCTATATAGCTTTTTATAGCATTTCATATATTTTTATATTTGCTGTTTGCTCTGTTTTGTAGTTTAACCACTTGAGGACCACAGTGGTAAACCCCCCTAAAGACCAGGCTGTGTTTTGCATAATTGGCCAGTGCAGCTTTAAGGCCAAGCTGCAGGACCGCACAACACAGCACACGAGTGATTTCCCCCCCCCCTCCCTTTTCTTCCCACCAACAGAGCTCTCTGTTGGTGGGGTCTGATCGCCCTACCAGTGTTTATTTTTTTTTTATAAATATTTATGTGTTTTTTTTCTATTATTTACTATTTTTTATATATTTATTTATTTAAAACCCTCCCTCCCCCCAGCCAGCCAATCATAGCGATCAGCTCTCATAGGCTTCACCCTATGAGAGCCGATTGCTCTCTTATCCCCCAGCGGGACAGCCGTGTCACACGGCTGTCCCCAGTACAGCACTGCTGCTGATCGCAGCTCTGTACATGTAAATAGACGGCAATCACTCCGTCTAACAGTCTCCCAAGCGGCAATAGCCGCTAGGAGACTGAAGAGGGGGCGGAGTTCTGCCCCCCAAGCAGGAGATGCGCAAGCAGCCTGTGCACGATCTCCTGCAAAATGCAGCCCCCGGACTTGACGTCAATTGGCGTTAGGCGGTCCTGGGGCTGCCGCCGCGACCACGCCCATTGGCATAGGGTGGTCTTTAAGTGGTTAAATACAGAGTGCGGTTTGCAAAGCTAATAATCCTTTGAACTAATGTGCAGTAAAAACCTTATTTAAAGCTGTCACACTGGTTCTTTGATGTATAGGTGCCCCCCAAAAAGCATTGTAGCTGACCCAAGTTGGGTCAGAGAGCTCACAAATGCTCTTTTGCATAGATAACAACTGACATTTCTTTAAGGGGTTCTGTGGCCATGTTTCTCATTGCAATTGAAATAAATGGATATGCTCCTTTAATAAGTACAAATCTTTTTTTACCTCTAATGTGTTGAAAAAAAGCTGTGCTGTCTCTCTCCAACAAATATTGTGCGTCAGGAAGAGGCAGACTAACAGCGACTGTTCCTCCTTGTCTTTCCCTCCCCTTGCTGTCTGGAGCATGCACAAAGGTCAATGATGACTTATGACGTGACGATTTACTCCATCAGATTAGCACCATCTAAAATAGGTTTTATTAAGCAATCTTCAATTAAAATGTTACATCAATTAAAATCCACATGTGGGTATGCTTCAGATGACGCACAGGCATTTCGGGCCGTTCTCAGTCCTTTCTCAAATCATGGCAGGCCCACACTAACAAAAAGACTGCTCACCACATATCTATAAGGTCCACAGGAGGACCACATAGAGAACTACCAATTAGCATATATACATATTCATAAATACCAAAAGTACCAATCACATGGCAGATTTCAAAAACATGGTTACAAATACTGAATAAATAAAGCCATAACCTCACAGTATAAAACATATACATATTAGATCTGTGGGACACTGACCCAAAGCTCCCTCCTGTGAAAAACACTGAGAGAAGGCATATAAATGTGGATCACCGTGTCCCTATGTAAATCTTGAATGTAGGCACTGATAACCAATCAAAGAATAGCCTACAGCGTCCGCACATGGGACTCTTTGAAACAGTGGCCAATCCCCAGCAGCTTTACAGATTACCCACCCCAGCCGAGGGACGAAGTACACCATCAAAGGTAACTTTAGCTGTGATTCAAGATTCGTGGTGTATCTACTTAAATGTCCCTGTGGGCTGGGATATGTGGGTAAAACGACTCAGCCCCTTAGAGACCGTGTGGCTTCTCATAAGTCCAATATTAGGAATGAAAATCGGGAACTCTCGGTCTCTGATCACTTTTGTTCTAAACAACACTCTTTATTACAACTTAGGGTACAGGTAATTGAGGGGATACCAATTCCGCGAAGAGGGGGGGGGGCAGACATAAACTTTTAGCCTTGAGGGAGAATTATTGGATAAATAAGCCTGATACCCTTGTACCCAAGGGCCTTAATAGGGACTACGAATTGGCTACACTTGTTTCAATTGATAGATGATGGTTCTACTGATAATATTGTCCTTTTCTTGCAGATAATCGTTGGCGCGGTGTGGGTAGTGAGAGTCTGGCATGGTGAGCATTTATATATGTATTTTATTATGATTTTCAATGTACTGTTAAACATGGGCTTATTGCTTAGCTCTGATGGTTTTGGCTCTCACTCCCCATTACTGTGGCAAAAGGGGTGGCAATCTCTGGTGGCTGAGGCTTCATAAACATACTTGCATGGCTAATTTATATTTATGACATAGGGGCGCTGTTTACATTGCACCTTATGTGTTGTCACTGAGTGGCTGGTGTGCAGTCACCCTCCGGCGACTGTAGGAGCGGACGCTGTCGGCGCTGATAGGATTGGCGGCCGCATTATGTTATGCGCACGCCATTGGTTAATTTGAGCAGGTGGGTTGTGATATTGCGTACGTACGCTCCACCCAGATACTAGCTGTACTGGCGGACGCTGTCGGCTAGGAGGTGATTGGTTCCCTTATGGGTAACTCCCTCTCCTCCATGCCCCTTGTGGGTCTTCGTTCCTGATTGGTCCTCTTTGTATGTGAAATGTTGTGAATCTGTAAAGCTGCTGGGGATTGGCCACTGTTTCAAAGAGTCCCATGTGCGGACGCTGTAGGCTATTCTTTGATTGGTTATCAGTGCCTACATTCAAGATTTACATAGGGACACGGTGATCTCTCTCAGTGTTTTTCACAGGAGGGAGCTGTGGGTGAGTGTCCCATGGATCTAATATGTATATGTTTTATACTGTGAGGTTATGGCTTTATTTATTAAGTATTTGTAACCATGTTTTTGAAATCTGCCATGTGATTGGTGCTTTTGCTATTTATGAATATGTATATATGCTAATTGGTAGTTCTCTATGTGGTCCTCCTGTGGACCTTATAGATACGTGGTGAGCAGTCTTTTTGTTAGTGTGGGCCTGCCATGATTTGAGAAAGGACTGAGAACGGCCCGAAACGCCTGTGGCGTCATCTGAGGCATACCCACATGTGGATTTTAATTGATGTAACATTTTAATTGAAGATTGCTTAATAAAACCTATTTTAGATGGTGCTAATCTGATGAAGTAAATCGACAGTGACTTGTGACTCCAAAGGCGATTAGAGCACATCAACCAACCATTGGTGCTGTTGCAATTACTATATGACTCATGACGTGACAGCAGGGGGAGGAAAAGGCAGGGAGGAACAGCTGCTGTTCGTTTGCCTTTTCTTGCAGCACAATATTCGTCTAACAAGACGAATAATTAGAAAGGAGCTGGAGAGAGACAGCACAGCTTTTCCAACACAAGAGAGGTAAAAAAAAGATTTGTACTTATTAAAGAAACATATCAATTCATTTAAATTGCAATCAGAAAAAGGGCAACAGAACCCCTTTAACTCTTCCTGCACTGGAAACAATACATGACTTGTTTTTTTTGCTATTAATGTTCTATTTCTTAGCTGTACTACACATACAATTCATTATATCATAAGTTTATTGTCCCTTTAGATTTACTTTAAAGACATGAAATATTAATACATAAAATGTTGCATTTTTAGCCCAGTTACTTCTGTGCATCCTGTTAATAAAGATGCAGCATGACCTATGACACATCACTATTGCCATAGTGCATCTTTTCCTAGAAAAGCCTTTTAGGTAGAAATAGGGAAATATACATTTTTAATATTTTGTGGAACACTTCTATAATTCTATAAGATTTAGCAAGTGAGATATGGTCCGTCGTTAAGTCTGGCACACACATTTAATTTTGTTTGTCCAATCATTGACCAATTTTACCACTTTCCTGTAGTATGAGAGATTACCTACACTATCTGTTCTTAGTATTTAAAATCTGTTGGCCCTTATACTACATACTAATTATACTTATAATTTGATGCATGTACCAGGCTTTAGTCATGGACCAGATTTCCTGAGATCACAGCAACAAAAGTTGGTTCAGTTAATACCTTTTCTGGTTCTGATCCGGTTCTGTATTAAGAAACCTTAGTTTTAAAGGTTTGATAGAAAATGATGTACAGCTAGTGACTAAAAGTATTATCAAAATCAACATTTGTTATATTGATTATGGAAGATCTATAAAGTTTCTGAACAACTTGTACAATTCCTACTCAACTGCCTGAACTTTGTTCAACTCCCTATCACCATTTTTGGTTTCTCCCCATCTCTGACTGGTAATCTAAGTGACATCATCTTTCTAACATATGATACTGCTAGTCTGGGGTTATTAGTTTACCAGCAGCACTTTTCACCATTCTTTAAAAAAAAAAAAACTGCAAACATTTATAAATAGATACCAGTTTATTTTTGCAAAATAGTGCAATATGCAGTGATGCAGGATGAAAATGTAAGATGTGATCTATTGCACATAATGCACTGTTCCAGGCAACTGTAAAGGCATCTGTCAGTGGTCATAAGGTGGTGAAACCAGGTGTATAGCTGCTAACTATCGCTGTGCCGCAGTGCTCCTCAATGTGGCAAACTGCCCAACATGACTGAAGGACAATAACAGATGCCAGAGGAGTATACAAACAGAAGTCAGATGCTTTTCTGACAAGACCAGAATGAGAACATGGAGATCGGAAGACCAAGCTTGGAAGCCATGGCTGCATTTTTCAACTAAGAAGACCCGGACTAATTTAATTAAAATATAGCTACTAACCATTTGGCAAAATTCCCAAACCAATGTATCATATAAAACAGACACATACTCAGCTCTTTTACATCAGTCACTCTAGACTTGGCCATCTATTGTGAAGCAGATATGTTTACCAGCAGGGCAGCATGATGGTGTAGTGGTTAGCTCTTTCGCCTTGCAGCACTGGGTCCCTGGTTCGAATCCCAGCCAGGGCACTATCTGCAAAGAGTTTGTATGTTCTCTCCGTGTCTGCGTGGGTTTCCTCTGGGCACTCCGGTTTCCTCCCACATTCCAAAAACATACGGATAAGTTAATTGGCTCCCCCTAAAATTGGCCCTAGACTACAGTACTTACACTACATAATATAGACATATGGCAATGGTAGGGATTAGATTGTGAGCTCCTTTGAGGGACAGTTAGTGACAAGACAATATATATATACACTGTACAGCGCTGCGTAATATGTCGGCGCTATATAAATACTAAATAATAATAATAATAATGTTTACATTGTGCTCTATTGTTGCTTCCAGTATTTATGGCATGGAGCAATCAGACTTATAAAAATAAGAAGCTAAGCATTGAAGATAAATCAGCAATCCTTGTGATGCTTGTCTGGTACTGGTACATGTCTGGCTGGTATGAAAGGACATACTGAATAAAGAAAACATCCCAGTCTATATGTATTCTGTGTTAGCTGCACAATCAATTTTTTTTCATTCAACAAAGGCCACATCCTATATGCTATATTGTAATATAAAAGACAGCAAAGCATGACAGAATGATTTAAAACAAACTCTAAAGGTTTTTATTTTTAGATTTGCACACAGAGAGGAAGGATTAGAAAACATCTGTTTCTATGGCTGTCTGTTTTCCTATTTCAGACGATTTCCCATAATCTCCAACAGCTTTGCTGAATCTAGTGGTCTCATTAACAGCATTTAAAAAATAGATTTTAGATCATTGGCAGTTGTTATAACCTTAGGTGTTAATTTGGGATTTTTGTGGCATTTTTACTTCCTTCCTCCTCTAACTGTCATGTCTTGGAAGTAGGAAATCATGAGAAGGTTCCATATTGGTGACTTGGACAGCTGTAAAATCCTGGTAGAGGTACTACCACATCCTCCTTTTTGAAGTTAAAACACATTTCATGGCCTTTATTTTAAATGTCCCTTTTTAAGTCCAAGTGTCCAAAAGTTCTAGAGCCTGTGAGAGAAGTTCAGAATTAAATTGCCCTCACCTTTTTTCACAAGTACTAGACTGTAATTTAGTGCAAATCGCCCAAATGAGAACGGGCCCATAGACTTTTATTACCCTAGCGCATTGAAAAGCGCTAGCAGTTGAGCGTTTTTCCAAAATCGCCAGCAAAACACTCAAGTGTGAATGGGCCCTAAATGTTTTCACTTTCTAGATAGCTCTCATAGTCCTTGTACATTATTTTCCCATCTATGAATGAGGCTATGGATGCCATTTTTGTAGAATTGGTTAAGCTGCTCTTTTAACCTTGATTCTGTTGCAGAAATAGGTGACAAGAAAAGAGTCACCTGAAGATATGGAACAAGAGGTATTATGATGCAAGACTAAGAGAGCAGCCTGGATGGGGAAGTATGTCAACTAGGGGTCACTTGTCTTTTGCAACTTCAGAATTGTGAACTTTCTCAAACCACTCTCATGGGGCAATGTCTTGAAGCAATATCTCACCTTTGGACAGCAGACCATGCTTTGATTTTTCCTTGTAATTTTGAGAAGAAATTATCCTAACAGGTATCTATAATTGTACCACCATTTGGCAGGTAATCATTCATTATTTTAGCTCACCCAATATGAAAAAAACAGTCAAACAGGATATTTCCTGCCATTGCTTGGACCCTTGCATTCTTGCGGTGTGGAGAACCATAATGTTGCAATTCCAGTTACTTCTTTTTATTTTCATGGTCAAAATGGTGTATTCAGATGAGTGGAGGGATTCAATGTGAGAAAAAGCATCAACATAATGTTGGCAGAGGTTCAATAATTTTTGTGATTTCTTTTGTTAATCAGCCTTATGGAAACACATTTATGGTGTCCATCTGGCTTTGAATTTCTGTAAATAGAGATGGTCATGAATGATTATTACGGTAGAACATGCGCTAATCTCCTCATCTCCTGGGACAATTCACTTACAGAAACCATATGATCTTCCATAATTAACAACTTCCCTTTTCTGGCTGTGTTGTCATCAATGCCTTAATATGGCAAACCTGGCTTGGGCTTAGATTCAACTGGTACTACAACTAAAATGTGTATACCCATGTTTCACAATGACAAAGGTTGGGACATTGTTCTTATACACAGTATTTATCTCCTTGTGAATTTCCTTTGGAAATTTTCACTTCAACAACAGTGGATTACTGCTAAGGCTTCAGCTTTATGCATCTCATAAGCTCAGTAGAAAAAAATACCAAAAACAAATCACATGACTGAAATTTCATTGTTTTAGTACAAGGATCATACTTCACAAATAAAGGTGCAGAGGCTAGACAGTGCCATTTCTAATGATGTCACTTTTGACAGGCCTGTGCTTATGTGTGCATATGCGTATGCACAGTGTGTCAAAAGTGGGACTTAGCTTAGCTGCACACGGATCAGATGGTTTAGACGCAGGGATTGGCAGGCGTTTAATAGGCTCTTGTGCAAAGTATTGGTAATTGGGTGCCCAGGCAATGAGTTGGGTGCCCAATGCAGTACTAGTAGCCGATCGACAACTGAAATAGCTGATCAGATACTGGGTAGGGCAGAAATACAGGAGTCGGTTGTCTATTTTGTAAACGTTTTGGCGCTGGAGGGAGAAATTAGTGTTAGGCACTCGGAGTGTTAGTGTTGGACATTAGGAGGGAAGGGTTCAAGTGAGAATGGGTGCCAGGTAAGTGCATAGTAAAATATTGATCATGTAAATTTACACTGTTAACCAAGCTGTACACTGATTACTGTACATTGTATCAGTGTCACATCTTCAGTGTTGTCCCATGAAAACATTTACTACAATATTTGCAAAAATGTGAGATGTGGACTCACTTTTGTGAGATACTGTACTTTTTAGTTGTGGTATTATGTCACAGTGGTGTCACATTTTGAGCACAGCCAATGGTACACTTTCTGGGGTTCATATGCACATCCAGAATCCACAAAGGAAAACACATCTTCAGAACTTTTGGGTACCGATCCAAAGTCACTTCTGCACAAGAGGACAGCAATGTTTCCAGACATTACCCACAATGAAAGTGGAGACTACCTGATTCCAGCTGTTAATATGTGGTCTATGATATATTCAAGTGGTATATATGTGGTATCGCTGTATTCCTACTTCTTTTACAGGGACCATATGCACAAGAATTGAAAGGAGTGGAAGATTCAAAATTAGATGTGTTTTTCATGAATGTTGTCTTTTTCTTAATGTTTTTTTTTAATACACATTTTATATACTCTTTTGATACAATCATGCTGCAATTTATTTTGCATACGGCACTTTATTATTTTAATTGCATATAATTGCACACAGTAATGTTTTATATTAGAAACCTTTGAAATACACATCTTCTATATTTTCTAGATGCAGTTGTGCTACTATATCTTGCACGTGGCACTTTATTGATTAAAATTGCATACATTTGCACACAGTACCATCTTATATTGGAAACCTTTTAAATGCACAATTTTTACAGGGTATGTAAATATAAAGGCGACTAATAATGATTTTATGTTTTTGGGATACATGGTGTATTTTGATATTTAAATGACCTGCATATGGTAGCTTTGTGTTCAGTCTTACTTTGCTTAAAGTCCACAAGGACCAGCACACTCAGGGATTTCTTCCAAAACTCATAGAAATCTTTATTACAAAATCTTCAACATCATAAACATTAAAATACATGAGCCGTCACAGGGACAATCCAGCAATAGAGATGGCCCTAACGGTTCGCACGCAAACTTTTTCGCACAAACTTCAGTGGTTCGCGTTCGCGGTGAACCGCGAACTATATGCGAGTTCGACCCGCCCCCTGTACTACATCATTAGAGTCAACTTTGACCCGGTACATCACAGTCAGCAGGCACAGGGTAGCCAATCAGGCTACACTCCCTCCTGGAGCCCCCCCTTTAAAAAACGCAGGCAGCGTCAACCATTTCACTCACTCGTGTGGCTGCAGTAATTAGAGAAGGGAGAGAACCTGGCTGCTGACATAGGGAAAGCTTAGTTAGGCTCTTGTGTTAGGCTTGTTAGGTTGCTCCTTCTTGCTGATCTTATTGCTAAAAAACACTCCTCATCCTCAACAGCTCTTTTGAGAGCTAATAATGTTCTTGTGATCTATTTTTTTTATTTTGGATGATTTTGATTATTATGATGATACGGATGCCACGTGGGCAGTGTCGGACTGGGAGGTGGGAAAACTGAAGAAACCCACCTGCTGGCCAAGCAGCAGTAACCCTGTGTTATCACTCCCAATAGAAACCTGCAGCAAGTCTTCACTCTGAGCAGCAACTCCTGGTAACTGCTGCTTGGCCAGCAAGTGGATTTTCTCAGCTTTTCCAGCTCCCAGTCCGACACTGCACGTGGGATCCTAAGAGACAAGATGACCAAGGGGACAGTTCAGAGGGAGAGTCAGAGAGGAGTAGGAAAAGTAACATGATGAATAAAAATGTATAATGATTTCCAAGACACAAAAGGAGGAGAGAGCCCTGCCCTTGCAAGCTTACAATCTAAAGGGAATGGGGGGAAACAAGAGGAGGGGTAGTATACGATAAAATATATAAAGGCAGTGTGCTTTAGGATACCTAGTAGGAGTGCAATTTGGTCTTAGGACAAAGGGAAGTGGCCTAAGGTAGCGGTTGTCGGAACAAATTAGTTTTTAGAGAACATTTAAAGGTAACCAAGGTTGGCGAGTGACGCATGTGACATTCTGCTTAAATACCCAAGAGCACCAATCACAAAACAGTAACACATTTAAAACATCCAATCAGGATGAATCTTACCCCTGGAGGACCTGATGGGAGACTGAGCGACCAGTAACAGCCATGTGACCCAAGGTAATAGCTGTTTAAACTGCAGCTGTACATCCAGTCCGGATCAGATGCGAGCACCCCGCCCACCACTCACATCAAAGCTATTGTTGGGATCTGGGAGGAAGAACCCCTTCACAATGAATCTCTCAACATCCGGAAGAGTCTATAGAGCAACACCACCTACTATAGTGTAGTGGTCAAGGGCTCTCAGCCTCTGACATGGGCAACCAGGGTTCAAACCCTGGCCAGGGCCAACACCCATGTAGCAAATGCAACTTTTATTATTATTACTATCCAAGTTATCACATCAAAAATCCGACTTCCGCAATAACGTGCGCATGAAAAAACAATGGAGCACATTGGTAAGAAAAAAGGAGGGGGGTCCCTGAATTCCGGCACCCTACTCAATCCATCTCTCAAAAGACGCCATCTCCTTTGTATGATGTTCTTTAGTTTACCTAAAACAGTACAATATTTGAAACAAAGGGTATCCTCCCACCCTTTGCTCCTCCACTACTCCTTTTAGATCGGAATTCACCTTTCAAAGCTGATGCTGGATACCCACGATTTCTGAATTTCTGACACATTTCATTCAGCCTATTCTTCCTAATTCCCTCATCCGACACAATTCTTTCTACCCTCAATAATTGGGATTTTGGAATAGCCATTTTTAACGGTGGGGGATGGAAGCTCTCAAATCTTAATAGGGAGTTACGGTCCGTTGGTTTATAAAACAAATGAGTTACTAATCCTGTCCCCTGCTTCTGTACTCTCACATCCAAAAACTCACTTCAATCTCATTCCATCCAGTGAGTCGTCAGTCTGATGATAGGATACCTTTCATGAAGTTCCTGGATAAACAACTCAAGGCTTGTGTCATTTTCCGCTTGCTGGTATGCATTACGATTTGCAGGCGGCTGGTTTTGTGTGTGCACGCGTTGCTTGGGTGCAGTTATGTGCATGCACGCTTGTACGTGTTGCAATGTGACGTAGTTATTTTTGCACGTTTGCGGTTTTTGTTGGTCAGTGGTGTTTTCATGCGCACGTTATTGCGGAAGTCGGATTTTTGATGTGATAACTTGGATAGTAATGATAATAAACGTTGCTTTTGCTACATGGGTGTTGGCCCTGGTCAGGGTTTGAACCCTGGTCTCCCATGTCAGAGGCTGAGGCTTGAAGACAGGCTGTATGCCTGAAACAGCTCTTGGCCGGTGTTGGTCGCTGTGATGTTTGCACTTTTTAGATGATGGTAACCTTTGTCGACTCGACTGCTATAAATACTTTGCCTGCTTGGGGCTAGGCTTTTGATGGACATTGACCGTCTTTGGCAGTTATTGTATTGCTGGATTGACCCCTGTGACGGCTCACGTATTTTAAGGTTTATGATGTTGAAGATTTTGTAATAAAGACTTCTATGAGGGTGTATGACCTGGTGCTCTGGCGGACTGACCTTGCACCTCAGTTTATGCTGTGGGGGAGTGCGGCCTGGAGACCACACTTGGACATTAAGTCTTACTTTGCTCATATGCTGTTCTGCACTTACAGGTACATAGCAGTATTAGCTGTAATCAGTGTCTTCTTGATGCAATCATGCTGCTATCTTTTGCATATGGCACTTTGATGTTTAAAATTGCATATATTTAACACAGCTATGTTTTATATTAGAGACTTTGTAAAAGCACCATTTGTACAGGGGATTTATAAAGGGGATTAAGGAACTATAGCTTTTGGGAATCATGGGGTGTTTTGATGTGGGAATGACCTGCATATGGTAGCCTTTGGGTTGAGTCGTCCTTTGCTCACATGTTGGCTCTGCCTTTACAGACACATGGCAGCACTTGCTGCAATCAATGTTTTCATGATATAATCGTGCTGCTATCTCTTACATGCGGCACTTTAATATTTAAAATTGCATACATTTGCACACAGCACTGTTTGAAAATTGGAACTTTTTAAATGTACCATTTTTATAAGGGTCTTATAAAGGTATATTTTAGGCTATTGCGTTGCATGATGAATAACCATTATGTAAATTATATTAATTATAGTTGTAGAAGGTATTTGTATTCTTTTGTTGTAAATTAGGTATCAAATTTCATTATATGTGCTCCTGAGAGGTAATTCTGATTCTCAGCATAGATCATTTTTGGTACTTAAATGGATTTATTTTTTTTTACCCAAGTGGAGTTGTTATTACTAGTTTTAATTACATGCATTCATAATGTTGCAACTAAAGTGCACGTAAAATATGATTATCTGTACATGTTCCCTTATATATATACCTATTTATTGTTTTAGGCATTTTGTATTGACCTGAGGAAGCAGGCCATGACCCGTGAAACGCGTTGTCAGATTGCTTTTTGTGTAAAAACTTTTTCCAGTTAAATTAAAAATGTTGCAGTTATCTCCAGTGATGCTCATCCGAACTCGGATATCCGAGATACTCGGATATCCTAGCTCTTTTTTCACTATTCGAGCTTAAATACCGAGCCAGAATAGTATTAGCTATCCGGGCTGTGCTATCCGAGCGCACTCGGATAGCAATCAGCTATCCGGAGATATCCTAGCTATCCGAGCTCGGATAGCGTCATCCGCTCGGATAGCGTCACGTCACCTCGAGTCCTCACAAGCGAATCAGAGGGCTCCCAGCCCTCTGACTGCAGCCAATCGCAGAGGTGGAGCCTGGCCAAGCCCCCCTCTATAAATAGCGGGCGCCATGTTGCCTCACTCGTCCTGCTTGCGACTTACTGACTGACTGTACTGAGAGATTGCTCCAGTGCTTTTTGTCTGTGCAAGTGCATTTATTGTTCAATACACCTAGCGTTTTTACACTCCAACACTTGATATTCACCTGTATTGCTTTGTATTGTAGATAGATTGTATTTTAGGCAGTTTAGTTTGTGTGATTAGGGACTAGGGAGGGAGACTGTCACTGGTGCTGCTGCAGCTGCAGTCAGCAGCTAGGCCCTGTGCCTAGGCAAGGCAGCTTGCCCTGCTCTGTGCTCTAGTCTCTAGTTACCTGTGCTCTCACCTGTCCTACTCTACTGTACTACTTCTGTGTTAGATAGATTATTGTACTATTTTGTAGTTAGCAGGCCCAGCTTTACTGCTATACCTGTCTTGTATCTGCTCTCTGTAATCTAGTCACACCTGTTCTATTGTTTAGCTAGATTCTTCTATTGTTTAGTTAGTACTGTAGTACTGCAGTCAGTGCTAGTAGTTGTTAGAGTAGTAGTACTACTGTGTTAGCTTTCTACAGAACTGCTGTGCTGTGAGCAGTGCCAGTGTGACAGTTAGTGTACACTAGTGTCTTCTCCTCTGCTGTCTGACTGGCACTTGGCACGTGCCACATCCGGCATGCTCCTGGCACACGTTACACCTGCTGCTGCTGCTGCATTGCTCTGCTCCTGCTGCCTGTGCAGCTCCCACCACCAGGGTGCCACAGGCCACTGATACCACCTATATTTAACCCAAAACACAATTGCTGCGTAATTTTTTGGAGGTGTCTGGGGTGAAAACTGTCATGTCCCAGTTGTGCGGTTGAACTTTGGACACAATTCAGGCTGCACGACTGCTGTCTGGAACCTAGGCCTGATGTTAATTTACAGTTATTTTTTTTTTTGGGGGGGGGGATTTTAAGTCCCCACATTATCAATTAGTGTTCCCCTTTACAAAATAATGATGCTACATGCCTCATATACCCTAAAAACGTTTTTAAAGCAATTTAAAGGCCACTTCGGTTTTTTCTATCCGGATATCCGAATTTGCCCGGATAGCCCGGATACTGTGGTCGGATATCCAATTTGCTTTCGGATCGGAAAATTTTGAACTCGGATATCCGACCCGGATCGGATATCGGGGTAGGGGTATCCGAGCATCACTAGCTATCTCTTCAACATTAAGGATAAGCTACAATCTTGCACGTGAGTCCCTGGAGGGTAAAATCCATTCTGTTGCATAGCACACTGATATAATCAATTAAGGCATTTACTGCTCTTTTGTGTGCTGATTATGAACAGTTCATAATGCATTATGCTTGCTATCTAAATCAGCGACCTCCTCTGTTTTGGGCTGGCAAGGACTAAAGTGCTTATGGACGCTGCTTGTATTGAACTAATGCTGCTTCCTTCTGTCTGCATGGCTTTGCTGCATAGATGCCCTAATCTTATCTGCTGAACTTTGCATTGAGATCTCTATCATCTATGGTACCAAATATACTGTGACGTCACTGTGGGTACATGGATCAGTAATTAGATAGTTATTTGTAAGCAGGATTTTCTGTGATACCATTTGTTAGATAGAGGCTGTGTGTGTGTGTGGAGTGCGT
Organism: Hyperolius riggenbachi; assembly: GCF_040937935.1. Lineage (NCBI taxonomy): Eukaryota > Metazoa > Chordata > Amphibia > Anura > Hyperoliidae > Hyperolius > Hyperolius riggenbachi. The sequence continues at coordinate 195,898,428 of NC_090649.1, forward strand.
GCTTGACGGCGCTAGAGGGGAGCTGGGTGGCCATCTGGCAGTTCTTTTTAATTTGATGTTTGTTTGTAAATTTTTGTTGTATTTTTTGATTAATAAAAAGGTAATTTTTGATATTTTTATAAAAAACCATTGTGGTTGTTTGACTCAACTTAACTCATTTCTCTATCCTTAATATTTTCTGATTATGTAATTTTTTATTTGTATTTAAAAATACTATTAGAGAATGCACATTGGGCACCTCCATCCTACCCGCTACTTAATGTTGACTTATTCATGCTTCAAAGGGCGTCTATTTGAAAAGAGCTCCTGGAAAAGGGCTCCTGGTGTAGCCCATATATACCAAATTCGGCTACAAAAAGGGCGCCTGGTGTAGCCCATATGCCAACTTTGGCTACAAATGGCACCTGGTGTAGTCCATATGCCAACTTCTGCTACAAAGCGCACATGGTGTAGCCCACATATGCCAACTTTGGCTACAAAAGGCACCTGGTGTAGCCCATATATGCCAAATTCAGCTACAAAGGGCACCTGGTGTAGCCAAAAAAGCTAGTTTTAGTTTATTTAAAAGGATGCTGTTATAGGCAAAATTTGTTGGGCTATAAAAGGGCTCTAGGTATAGCTAAGAAAAGTGATTATTATGACCTAACTGCTCCCTACTACCACACAAAACCCTCCCCTGATGGTGCCTAAAGCCAACGCCCTAGGTTGTGCCTAACCCTAAGACCCCCTCATTTGGTGCCTAACCCTAAGACTCCCCAGGTGGTGCCTAACCCTAAGACCCCCCCAGGTGGTGCCTAAACCTAAGACTCACCAGGTGGTGCCTAACCCTAAGACTCCCCAGGTGGTGTCTAACCCTAAGACTCCCCAGGTGGTGCCTAACCCTAAGACCCCCCAGGTGGTGCCTAAACCTAAGACTCACCAGGTGGTGCCTAACCCTAAGACTCCCCAGGTGGTGCCTAACTCTAAGACTCCCCTGGTGGTGCCTAATGCTAAGACCCCCAGGTGATGCCTAACCCTAAGACCCCCCCAGGTGATGCCTAACCCAAGACCACCAGCTGCTTGTAATGCCTACTCCTAACCTCCCCTGCACCCTTGAATCAAAAATCTTGGCTATAAAAAGGTGCCCTTTTGTAGCAGAATCAAAAACCTTGTAGCTTAAAACCTTGTAGCTGAATAAAAAATATGGGCTACAAAGGGGCGCCCTACTGTAGCCGAAAACCTTGAGGCCAAATAAAAATATGGGCTACAAAGGGGTGCCCTTTTGTAGCCAAAAACCTTGTAGCCGAATAAAAAATATGGGCTACAAAGGGGTGCCATTTTGTGGCCAAAAACCTTGTAGTAGAATAAAAAATATGGGCTACCAAGGGGTGCCCTACTGTAGCCAAAAACTTTGTAGCTGAAAAAAATGATGGGCTACAAAAGGGCGCCCGCTTGTAGCCTATATCAAAACTTGGGAGCCCTTTTCACCACCTTCTAGCCCATATTTACACAAATAACATTGATGTCTATGGAGGAGCCCTTTTCATACAGGCAGCTCAGGAGCCCTTTTCAACGGAACCCTTGAAAACCTCTAGTCTCCAGATCTCCTCTGCTGCAAGCCAAACCAGGCTCATCAGCTATTGTATGCAATCAAGGCTCCGGAAGTGTGCCACAATCTGGAAACAATCCATGGGGCCATCACCCGATCGATTTTCATATTACACAGAATTGACACAATCACAAGATCAGCCAGCTAATGTGAACATGGCTTGTAAAATCATAAGAAAATGCTTATTCCATGTCTCACACATGCTCACCTACCCTGTTACCCGAGGAAGCGGATGAGATCCTCCAGAAAATGCACATACAGTGGTGTGAAAAACTATTTGCCCCCTTCCTGATTTCTTATTCTTTTGCATGTTTGTCACACTTAAATGTTTCTGCTCATCAAAAGCTGTTAACTATTAGACAAAGATAACATAATTGAACACAAAATGCAGTTTTAAATGATGGTTTTTATTATTTAGTGAGAAAAAAAAACCTCCAAATCTACATGGCCCTGTGTGAAAAAGTGATTGCCCCCCTTGTTAAAAAATAACTTAAAGGTGGTTTATTACACCTGAGTTCAATTTCTGTAGTCACCCCCAGGCCTGATTACTGCCACACCTGTTTCAATCAAGAAATCACTTAAATAGGAGCTATCTGACGCAGAGAAGTAGACCAAAAGCACCTCAAAAGCTAGACATCATGCCAAGATCCAAAGAAATTCAGGAACAAACGAGAACAAAAGTACTGTAATTGAAATCTATCAGTCTGGTAAAGGTTATAAAGCCATTTCTAAAGCTTTGGGACTCCAGAAAACCACAGTGAGAGCCATTATCCACAAATGGCAAACACATGGAACAGTCATGAACCTTCCCAGGAGTGGCCGGCTGACCAAAATTACCCCAAGAGCGCAGAGAAAACTCATCCGAGAGGCCACAAAAGACCCCAGGACAACATCTAAAGAACTGCAGGCCTCACTTGCCTCAATTAAGGTCAGTGTTCACGACTCCACCATAAGAAAGAGACTGGGCAAAAACATCCTGCATGGAAAATATCCAAGGCGCAAACCACTTTTAAGCAAAAAGAACATTAAGGCTCATCTCAATTTTGCTAAAAAAACATCTCAATGATTGCCAAGACTTTTGGGAAAATACCTTGTGGACCAACGAGACAAAAGTTGAACTTTTTGGAAGGTGCGTGTCCCGTTACATCTGGCGTAGAAGTAACACAGCATTTCAGCACAAGAACATCATACCAACAGTAAAATATGGTGGTGGTAGTGTGATGGTCTGGGGTTGGTTTGCTGCTTCAGGACCTGGAAGGCATGCTGTGATAGATGGAACCATGAATTCTACTGTCTGCCAAAAAATCCTGAAGGAGAATGTCCGGCCATCTGTTCGTCAACTCAAGCTGAAGCGATCTTGGGTGCTGCAGCAGGACAATGACCCAAAACACACCAGCAAATTCACCTCTGAATGGCTGAAGAAAAAGAAAATGAAGACTTTGGAGAGGCCTAGTCAAAGTCCTGACCTGAATCCTATTGAGATGTTGTGGCATGACCTTAAAAAGGCGGTTCATGCTAGAAAACCCCCAAATAAAGCTGAATTACAACAATTCTGCAAAGATGAGTGGGCCAAAATTCCTCCAGAGCGCTGTAAAAGACTCGTTGCAAGTTATCGCAAATGCTTGATTGCAGTTATTGCTGCTAAGGGTGGCCTAACCAGTTATTAGGTTCAGGGGGCAATTTCTTTTTCACACAGGGCCATGTAGGTTTTTTTCTCACTAAATAATAAAAAACATCATTTAAAACTGCATTTTGTGTTCAATTATGTTATCTTTGACTAATAGTTAACGGTTTTTGATGAGCAGAAACATTTAAGTGTGACAAACATGCAAAAGAATAAGAAATCAGGAAGGGGGCAAATAGTTTTTTACACCACTGTAAAATGTTATTGTTGCTACGCTATCTTACCTTGTCTATTTTAGTAAGTGGATACAGCCTTCATTCTTCAGAATCAGAATCAAGTTTATTTCGCCAAGTACAATGTGAGTTGTAGCAGGAATTGGTTTTAGCACAAACAGGGTCAGTGGTAGTACAATAGCAGCGTGTTTTAGCATATAATATATACATACAATACATACATAGAGGTATATACATACAGTAGGTACAGTGCAATACAAGGCACAGAAATATAGCATAGATAGAATGATGCGTGAAAGAAGAACCCAGGGGAAGGTCCACGAGGGTAATCCGCTGCCGTCTATGGCACTCAAAACGCTTTGCAGTGATGCTTTGAATCAGATGCCAACCAGTCTAACCCTAGGAAAAAGACAGAGAGAGGAGAGGAAAAAAAAAAAGAAAGAAAGGTAAAGAGACAAGTTGAAGAGGACAATAAAAAAAAAATAGTCCCCTTAGAAATGTGGCGTAACCTGGTCAGTCAGATAGTGTTCAGTTAGTGTCCCACAGGCTGGCTGCGTCGCTTGGTCTGCTGTGGACACTGGTGGGTGTCGTAAGTGGCTGGGGTGGATGCATGGCTGCAATCGCTGGAACTCTCCCTGTGAGGCTGGGGGCCACGTTGGACCTGCAGCTAGGGCCCTGTTCTGGATCCTTGGCTTGATGGGGTGCTGCTACAGTGTCAGTCCCCTGGAGCAGGCTGTGTGACCTGAGCAGCAGCAACAGTGGATCAGAGTGGACAAAATGGTGTCAGCAGGCTCGAGGCAGAGGGCTCAAGGATGGTAAGCTAGGGGAGTGATGGCCCAGGCATGTGCAGGCAGCCACATCTGCCCCTCTGCAGTGGTGGAACAGTCCCTGTGCCTTTCATTGTGATCGGCGTCCTTTGGTTCCCCTGGCATCGGCGGTGTAGTTGTTCACGTGGTGGCCTTGTGTCAGGAAGTGCTGTATCATTCCCCAGCCGGCACTGGGGCGAGGCGGCCCAGAGCAGGGACAAGGTCCTCCAGCACCCAAGGCTGAGACACCAAAGTGCGCCCCTCCATCCCTTCCACCCCAGCTGTCACACACTGATTGCTATTAGACTAAGAGGGCCACAGGGCCCACAACCTCCCCAACACCTTAATATCTAGTTATCTGGCTTGCAGTCACTGCTATGTATCCCCTTTTCTTATTTCTTTCTGCTTCATACACAATTAGGAATGACAGCTGAATGAATTGTGCACCCCCTCCTACACTGCGCCCTGAGGCTGGAGCCTCTCCAGCCTATGCCTCGGCCCGGCCCTGGGCGGCCCGTTCCCTGGCAGCAGCCAGCTGCTATAACCACTGGGTGGTGTCCTGTCCTCCTCAGAGCGGCCGCATCAGCGGCTGACCTCCCGCGGCGGTGGAGCGGCCCTGTGTTTGGTCCATGTGGCTAGCCACGTGGTAGATGGCTGCAGGTGGCGATGTGATGGCAGCGATCCGGGTGATCCAGGATCTGTAGCACAGCGTGCCCAGGCTCCCCAGGATGAGGAGAGCAGGGGGAGCTCCTCCGACCTCCTAGCACAGGTGAGCCACAAAGGGAAGGGGGGAAAGAGTTAGAAGAGCCGGAGCCCTGCGTGCCGAGGAGTCCTACTCAGGCGCCATCTTATTCCATCATTTGTTTTTTTGTCCCATTCAATTTCCTGTAGCCTTATGTTCCATTTTGCAATAATCTATGTTTATGATTTTAGATAAATTAGAAAACATATAGGACGCAAAAAATTGGAGAGACAACAGGATAGTACTCATTACATCTGCATATGCATTTTGCTTTTTGATACAGGTTTTCTTTTAACCACTTGCCGACCGCGCACTCATAACGCGCGTCGGCAAAGTGGCAGCTGCAGGACCAGCGACGCAGTTCTGCATCGCCGGCTGCAGGCTAATTAATCAGGAAACAGCCGCTCGCGCGAGCGGCTGTTTCCTGTCATTTCACGGCGGGGGGCTCCATGAATAGCCTGCGGGCCGCCGATCGCGACTCGCAGGCTAAATGTAAACACAAGCGGAAATAATCCGCTTTGTTTACATTTTTACAACGCTGCTACAGTAGCAGCGTTGTAGTAGATCAGCGATCCCCGGCCAATCAGCGTCCGGGGATCGCTGTCACATGACAGCGGGGAGCCTGTTAGAGGCTGCACAGGACAGATCCGTTCCTGTGCAGCCTCCGATCTCTCGGGCAGGGAGGGAGGAAAGGGGGAATATTGCGGTGGAGGGGGCTCCCCCGCCACCCACAGCATCAGGAGCGATCAGACCCCCCCAGCACATCATCCCCCTAGTGGGGAAAAAAGGGGGTCGATCTGGTTGCTCTGCCTGTCACTTGATCTGTGCTGGGGGCTGTAGAGCCCACCCAGCACAGATCTGAAAAAACAGCGCTGGTCCTTAAGGGGGGGTAAAGGCTGGGTCCTCAAGTGGTTAAAGTGAAATAAAATTGTCACACATGTAGATCAGAGCGGCGCCATTCTTTGTATCTTTAACAGCATGACCATGGCAGTGAGAGATTTTCTGTCTAAAATACCGTACATGATTATGAAGCAGTATGGAAGGCTATTTGTGTGTGGCCACGGCAACCACCACTTTAAAGTGGACCTGAACTCTTGCACAGAGCAGAAGGAAAACATAGAGAAATGCACCCTGTATGTATTTATTTAGAGAGTTAAGCCTGAATTCCCCCTCATCTGTGGCTAATCACCGCATATGTTTATGTACGCCGCTGGTGAGCTGGGAGCAGGGTGAGCCGAATGACCGCTCACCCTTCTGCCACTCACATCCCTTGCGGCGTAAAATACTATTCCCCCTCTAAGTCATTGCAACTCGGAGTGTGATGTGATGTGTTGGAACCCTGAATTACCCTTACACCCCCCCCCCCCCCACACACACACACAGTATGACATTACTGCTATGGGGCAGCTAGTTTCAGTGCCTGCCACTGAGTGCTGTGCGCCCGAACCACCTGCTTCGTAATAACCACTGAAATTTGATCCCTCAGCTGTGTCATCTCAGGAATCCCCTCTGTCACGGAGAAGCAGCTACTTTGTAAGCACAGGATGTTAACAATATGCCTGCTTCCATAAAAGCAGGAAGTAGAAACACTGGAGATTTATTGCAGGATTTTTATCAGCTGTAACAAGGAAATGATTTTCTTTAAGGGTAGGCAGAATCACATATGCATTTTCCACTATGTGCTATGGAAAACGGATATGCGATTCTGCCTAGTGTGTTCCTACCCTAAAGGTTATTATGCAGTTGCGTATCTTTTAGAGCAGAGAGAAAGTTCTGAGTTCAGGTCCACTTTAACTGCGCTGCTGTGAATCGTGGTGTTATTATATAAAGCCTAGAAAATATTACAGCCGGAGAACAAGCATGACAAGCCAGTGACAAGCTTTTCCAGGAGAAGGTCAGCAATGGCTGCTCCCTCAGTTCTGTCATACGAGGTGTACTTTATCCTTTATCTAACCTTTACATTCCTAAAAGTCAGGAAACACATAAAACAGAGATAGCGATATATTAAAGGGAAAATCAACTGAAAGGAAACATCAGAAAAATGGCAAACATAGCATTATAACAACATTTCTGTATTCTATAAATACAGGGGCTGGTTCTGGGGAAAGGCTTTGGCAGACCAGCCAGTACACAGATTAGTCTAGACAAAATGCTGACTCCGCCATACTTAATATACATTTCAAGGGGAATTTAATATGCACACGGTTTGAGTAATAAATGAAAGGCAGCAGTAGAAATATAAATGTGAAATAATGCATTGTGAATGATGCCTAGTAACATTAACAAACCTTGAGTCCTGCTTTCTGTGTATAATAATAATGCTGGCATAAAGATTAGATTGATGGTGGTCACTTGATATTACTTTCCTGACACTATCGCATCCTGAAATTAGGGCTCATTCACATCTAGGCGTTTAGCGGGCGATTCACGCTGATCGCTGAAGCGCTTGTGCTTTTTAAAGCGATGGCGCAATATTAAGTATATAGCAGTGATCTCACTGCCGGAATTGTCGCCGATTGCGAAGGCTTTGCGATTAGTGGCAATCGCAAACGCGTTACATGCAGCATTGTTCGGCGATTTGGAAGCGATCTCAATTAGCATGCTATAGAAGCTGAAATCAATTTGATTGATTGCACTGGATGGAAGGTATTGATTGATTGGCGGTGGGTCAGGAGCACATCGCTATTGGCATTTGATTTCAGGACGACCAACTCAGCAGCATAGCTTGCTCTCAAATTTCCACCAGCACTTTCTCTCGTGCCTTCTCTTTTCCGCTAGGCGCTCCTAACTGTTTATTCTCTTCTCGGGCGCCTGTGTCATGTGACAAACACTAGAGGCTCAACACTAGAGACCTCTAGCAGTCACATAAGGTACATGCCATGGTGGTGTCTCCAGTGTTTGGCCTCTAGCATAGTCACATAGACACACATGTCCACCCGGAAGAGACAGAGAGAAGCACCTGGCAGCAGAGACAAGACACGCCAGCAGACAGGTGAGTGTAAGATCCATTGCCTCCACTCTGCCTTTCGGGGGGATGGGGGGGGGGGAGGGGGACATCGATGGGAAGACCCAGCAGGCAGTGCGCACAGATTTTTGATATATTTCATGCTGAAACCCATTGAAAGTCTGTGTACAGTGTGTGGAAGGATTGACTCGGATAGATCCCAGTCTGATAAGATAATGATCTGAGAGGGGACTGTTTGTTGGACACCTTTACTGGTGCATGGCCAGCTTAAGAGTACTTTGTCAGGAGTCCCTTTCCCAGCCACTTCTGAGCCACCGTCTCAATCAGTGTTAGGGCTTGTTTCCACTAGGGGATAATACTGCCAATTCCTCCTGTGGCTTGCCGTCCAAATCTTACTGCTGTGCGACTGTGGGTACCATGCTGCAGTTTCCCGCAGCACGCTCCCAAATCCCTGTAGCCATGCATGACACGGCTAACAACTTCGCCCTGCGGCTTTGCTGCAAGCACGGGTTGCATCCAAACCGGAAACGGCTGCGCCACCTAGTGGAAATAAGCCCAATGGTGCTGAGCCAAAAAGTGGCATTCCTGTCCATAAAGTCTTTGTTCTGCTCTGTGCAGTAGGATGCTCTCGCCAACATCACATTTTAAAGCAGGATTTTTAGCTCCAGAAACTCCACAACAGAGTAACATCTGGGCATCGCTCACTATGCTGTCTATTGTTGAATTCAGAACTGTCTCCCTGGAGTTTTATAACAGGAGGAACATGCAAAATTTAGATACATGAGTAATTAAACAGATTAGCCGGCAATCTGGTATAGTACACACATTATTTTAAAAGAATTGTTCATTTGAAAAGTGATTGGAATCCAGTCAGCAGCACCTCCTCCTTCTGCCCATCATCATGTAAATCACTGCTATAAATATGCCCTATGATTTTCTGACAGCATTTTATATTTGTGCCTGTTCCTGGGGCTGAAGTGATTGGCTTTTCCAGTGGCACTAATGCTTGTAATTGTCCCGAGTAGGTGGCTAATTTGTTTGAAGTGATAGAAAGCTGTGCCGTTATCTTTTAATGATATCCCTGGTGCAATGCAGTGCTGTGGCGAAAGATAACATGTAGTTCATTCCACATGTGGTATTGCTGTGTTATGTTCCGTGTAGCGCTTCCTGAGGTATTGTATGTAGCTAACAAGCTGCACTGAGCTTTCAGAAAAGGATAGTATCTCTTATTACTGGCTAATGGTAAAAAATATCAGCTTTCAAGCACTGTGCCCAAGTGCTTGCATTGCATATTACTACTGTATAGTGTGTCTGTCAACTCCTAAATCACTGCATTATTGGATGACATTTTAAACAGAGGAGACTCTGATAATAACACAGGGTTGCCAACCTAATGGTAGTTTTCACTGACAACCGCTGAACAATTCTGGCCAAATGGGGCACACACACATAACCTCCATATATCTATAACTTTCAATAGGGGAGGGGGAACGATAGAATATTGTTTCTCTTTTTTTTTTTTTTTACTTCATTTGAACAGCCTCCGTGTCCAGGTATTTCTGTGTGATCCCATTCCATACAGCCTCCCAAAACAATCAACACAGAGCAATCTAGGAGTGAGAGAGACAGATGGGGAAGAGAAGGGTAGGCAAAGACATAGGGCCTGATTCACTATTTGGTACTAACCTAGTTAGCACGCCTTAAGGCTTTGGGCATGCTAACTAGGGTGCTAAGTAGTTAGCACACACCAAGCTAAATAAGATCGCACGCAAAGCACCACACGCAAAACGTTGCGCGTGCTAAGGCCAGTGCGCGTGAAATGTCGCACCAGGTGCGACAAAAACGGCGCACTCTATGCTCCTATAAGGTCGCATTGGATGGGCCCTAAACGTTGCATGGGTGCGAAACGGCCTTTGCGGGCGCAAAACTTTGCATGCGAGCGCTAAATAGCGCGCACTAAGTTTCTTTAGGCCTGATAAGGTGCTTTTCACAAGTGTGCTAACAGTTAGCACCGCTTTGTGAATCAAGCCCATAGAGAGTTAAGTGTGAGGGAGAAATGACTGTGGAAAAGTAAAAAAGAGGCAGCTAGGGGTAAGATAGATGGTTAGGTGGGAGAATACAGACTTAGCAGCAGCTTAAGGCAGAGCAGGATCATCCACAAGGCAATCAAGGCAGGTGCCTGGGGCCTAGCGGGTGCCAAGGGCCCTGACTGCCAGTTTCTCCAACCTGTCTCCCATCTCAACTTACTAAAAGGATGATTGTAACGATTGTGGAATTCTCTCCGTGATCAGCGCACAAGAGGTGCGCTGAAACTGCGGAAATCCTCCACAAGCGTGTAATTTGCGGGAACCCAGCAAAAGGTGCAATGCACCTGTAGAGGGAAATTCCTGTCGACAGATGGAGCTGTGGAGTGCAGAGGAACAGCTCCTCTGCCCTGCCACACACGCCAGACAGGAATTGCACGAAGGGAAGAAACGCAGGGTAAGATAGCCCTGAAAGAGAGAGATCAAAGCGACAGAGGGTATGTGTGTCCACCAAACTAGTCGCCACCCAGCGATGATGAACACACAACCATGAAGACAAAGTGAGAAGGCAATCGCCAGAGATGGCGATTGCTAACAGCGACACAAGACCGAATAAGCACAGATGAGGAGTGCATGTATGTCAGCCAATCTAGCCGCCAACCTGCGACAGTGGACACACAACAGAAGAAACCAAGTAAGAACGCAATCGCAAGAGAAGTGATTGCGGAAGAGAATGAGCACAGGGACAGATTGTATGTGTGTGCACCAAACTAGTCGCCAACCCGCGACGGTGCATACACAACAGCAGATATGAAGTAGGAACGCAATCGCGAGAGAAGCGATTGCCAGAGGTGACACAAGGCTACAACAAGGCAGAGCACGAGAGTAGCAAAGGCACAGCAAATCATACAATAAAGAGATAAGGAAAATAACAAACGCTAGCTAAACGCGAACACCGCACTCATTCACAACAGTGCACGCATTTATGCGCGGTCTCCGCGTGTTAAGCACAACAGAGACAAGCATGCCTAACTAACCACGGACAGACAAACATAAAACAGAGGACGCGAGCGCTTGCTTAACGGTTACCTCACCGAGCCTCCAGCAAGCGTTCGTAGCAGACAAGACAGATACACGAAAACAGGAATAAGCGAGAGATAGGATCCACAGCACTAGCGCAAGAGGCTAGTGTGATCCAGGAAGACAGAGCAGAAGGATCCACAGCACTAGCGCAAGAAGCTAGTGCGATCCATGTATAGCAAGAGAGATGAAGATCAGACGGATCCACAGCACTAGCTCAAGGCGAGTGCGATCCTGGCAAGACAGAACAGATAAGATAGCTGGTAGCAACCGCTGCTCCAGCTATACTCCAAGAACAAAGATCAGAACGACTTTCTGTCGACCACCGCTGGGACAGGACAATCGCAACAGACAAACAAAACAGATATGCAATCCTAACTGCACTGGGGAAACTGCCTAGTGCAGTTCCAGGAATTACTCTAGGCTAATCTTCAAACAAAGAGTAGAGTTGGGCCGAACCTCCGATTTTCGGTTCGCGAACCGGGTTCGCGAACTTTCGCGAAAGGTTCGGTTCGCGTTAAAGTTCGCGAACCGCAATAGACTTCAATGGGGATGCGAAGTTTGAAAAAAAAAATTAATTATGCTGGCCACAAAAGTGATGGAAAAGATGTTTCAAGGGGTCTAACACCTGGAGGGGGGGATGGCGGAGTGGGATACATGCCAAAAGTCCCCGGGAAAAATCTGGATTTGACGCAAAGCAGCGTTTTAAGGGCAGAAATCACATTGAATGTTAAATGACAGGCCTAAAGTGCTTTCAAACATCTTGCATGTGTATACATCAATCAGGTAGTGTAATTAAGGTACTGCTTCACACTGACGCACCAAACTCATCGTGTAACGCACCGCAAACAGCTGTTTGTGTAGTGACGGCCGTGCTGGACTGGTGCGCACCATGGCGAGAGTGCAGGTTTTGGTGGCTTTACAGCCCATATGGTCAGTCACCTGGCTGATGTAGCTGAATGACAGAACAGTGACTGTCCAGCTGATCAAATTTAGTCTGACCACAATGAGGCAACGACCTTATTATCGTGGGTGTGCCCCCCGAGACACTCATCTAGGCGCCGGTCATTGCTCCATTGTGATACGCAAGCCCCTTCACCACGGCAAGGTAATGATCACGAAGGGGAATGGGCGCATGTTTATGCCTTTTCTTTTGTTGTTGCAGCTGCCCGCAGTGCAGCCAGAAAAATTAGGCAGTCATGTACACGCACCCGAAAAATTATTACAGCGGCCGCTGCTAGCAGCGGCCTAAAAAATTCAGCAATCCGCCTGGAGTCCCGGACCCTGTTGGTGGTGGCGGAGAAGGTAGTGAAGCGGCCTGCAGGCAGACATGCTGTGTGGAGGGACTGGGAGCGACTTAGTCTTCTTGGGGCAGGCCAGGCAGCCAGTCACACGGCGTGCAGGCAGAGATGCTGTATGTGGGGGGACTGACTTAGTCTTGGGGCGGGCAGCAGCCCTCCGGGATCCATGCCTCATTCATTTTTATAAAGGTGAGGTACTTAACACTTTTGTGACTTAGGCGACTTCTCTTCTCTGTGACAATGCCTCCAGCTGCGCTGAAGGTCCTTTCTGAGAGGACGCTTGCGGCAGGGCAGGAGAGAAGTTGGATGGCAAATTGGGACAGCTCTGGCCACAGGTCAAGCCTGCGCACCCAGTAGTTCAAGGGTTCCTCATCGCTGTTCACAGCAGTGTCTACATCCACACTTAAGGCCAGGTAGTCGGCTACCTGCCGTTCCAGGCGTTGGTGGAGGGTGGATCCGGAAGGGCTACGGCGAGGCGTTGGACTAAAGAACGTCCGCATGTCCGACATCACCATGAGATCGCTGGAGCGTCCTGTCTTTGACTGCGTGGACACGGGAGGAGGATTAGTGGCAGTGGTACCTTGCTGGCGTTGTGCCGTCACATCACCCTTAAAGGCATTGTAAAGCATAGTTGACAGCTGGTTCTGCATGTGCTGCATCCTTTCCACCTTCCGGTGAGTTGGTAACAGGTCCGCCACTTTGTGCCTGTACCGAGGGTCTAGTAGTGTGGCCACCCAGTACAGCTCATTCCCCTTGAGGTTTTTTATACGGGGGTCCCTCAACAGGCAGGACAGCATAAAAGACGACATCTGCACAAAGTCGGATCCAGTACCCTCCATCTCCTCTTGCTCTTCCTCAGTGACGTCAGGTAAGTCAACCTCCTCCCCCCAGCCGCGAACAATACCACGGGAAGGTTGCGCAGCACAAGCCCCCTGCGACGCCTGCTGCGGTTGTTCTCCTGCCGCTGTCCCCTCCTCCTCCTCCTCCTCCCCCAAAGAAACACCTTGCTCATCATCCTCTGAGTCTGACTCATCTTCTGCACATGACCTCTCTTCTTCCTCCTCCTCCCCCCTCTGTGCTGCCGCAGGTGTTGAGGAAACAGCTGGGTCTGATGAAAATTGGTCCCATGCCTGTTCCTGCCGTAACGGTTCCTGGTCACGCTCATTCGCAGCTTCATCCGCCACTCTACGCACAGCACGCTCCAAGAAGTACGCGTAGGGAATTAAGTCGCTGATGGTGCCCTCACTGCGGCTCACCAGGTTGGTCACCTCCTCAAACGGCCGCATGAGCCTGCATGCATTTTTCATCATTGTCCAGTTGTCGGGCCAGAACATCCCCATCTTCCCAGACTGTTTCGTTCTACTCCAGTTGTAGAGGTACTGGGTGACGGCTTTCTTCTGTTCTAGCAGGCGGGAGAACATGAGGAGGGTCGAGTTCCAGCGAGTGGGGCTATCGCAAATGAGGCGTCTCACCGGCATGTTGTTTTTACGCTGAATTTCTGCAAATCGTGCCATGGCTGTGTAAGAGCGCCTCAAATGCCCACAGAACTTCCTGGCCTGCTTCAGGACATCCGCTAAGCCAGGGTACTTTGCCACAAATCTTTGAACCACCAGATTCATGACATGTGCCATGCAGGGTATGTGTGTCAGCTTCCCCATATGCAAAGCGGCAAGCAGATTGCTGCCGTTGTCGCACACCACGTTGCCTATCTCCAGGTGGTGCGGGGTCAGCCACTCATCCACCTGTTTCTTAAGAGCAGCCAGGAGAGCTGCTCCAGTGTGACTCTCCGCTTTGAGACAAGCCATGTCTAAGATGGCGTGACACCGTCGTACCTGGCATGCAGCATAGGCCCTGCGGAGCTGGGGCTGTGTAGCTGGAGAGGAGAACTGCCACTCAGCCAAGGAGGAGGAGGAGGACAGCGAAGAGCATGTAGCAGGAGGAGAGGAGGTGGCAGGAGGCCTGCCTGCAAGCCGTGGAGGTGTCACAATTTGGTCCGCCGCTTTCTGCTTGCCATCGTTCACCACCAGGTTCACCCAATGGGCTGTGTAGGTAATGTAGCGGCCCTGCCCGTGCTTGGCAGACCAGGCATCCGTGGTCAGGTGTACCCTTGACCCAACGCTCTTCGCAAGAGATGACACCACTTGCCTCTCAACTTCACGGTGCAGTTGGGGTATGGCCTTTCTGGAAAAATAAGTGCGGCCTGGCATCTTCCACTGCGGTGTTCCGATGGCCACAAATTTACGGAAGGCCTCAGAGTCCACCAGCCGGTATGGTAACAGCTGGCGAGCTAACAGTTCCGCCACGCCAGCTGTCAGACGCCGGGCAAGGGGGTGACTGGCCAAAAGTGGCTTCTTCCGCTCAAACATTTCCTTCACGGACACCTGACTGCTGCTGTGGGCAGAGGAGCAGGAACCGCTCAAGGGCAGAGGCGGAGTGGAGGAGGGTGCCTGTGAAGGTGCAAGGGAGAGAGCGGCATAAGCAGATGATGCACCTGAAGGAGGAAGAGGAGAAGGAGGGTGACTTTGCTTTTGTGTGCTGCTGCTGCTTTTGCTCAGGTGGCCATCCCATTGCTGTTTGTGCCTTTTCTGCAGGTGCCTTCGTAAGGCACTTGTCCCTACGTGAGTGTTGGCCTTTCCACGGCTCAATTTTTGTTGGCAGAGCGAACAGATGGCTTTGGTCCGATCTGAGGCACACACATTAAAAAATTTCCACACCGCTGAGCCACCCTGGGATGTGGGCACTATGGGGACCTCAGCAGCTGATGCTGAAGGGCAAGTTGGCTGGCTGTACATAGGTGGCGAATCTGGCGATACATGGTGCCGGACTCTGCCACCAGCTGTTTCTGACGAAGAGCTGCCCCAGCTTCTTTCAGCAACTTCTATCCTCCTACTACTCTCTGACTCCCCCTCTGAACTGTCCCCCTCTTCATCTCCTCTATTGGGAACATACAGAGGATCCCTATCATCGTCATCATCGTAATCATCCTGCCCAGCTTCGCTTGCCTCAGAAAAATCCAAATGTGTAGGTCCTTCATCCTCCTTACACGTTACATCCATAGTGTTGTCGCGTAACGCAGACATATGAGCTGGTGAAAATTCATCTGGCTGTAACAATGGCTGTGCATCAGTGATTTCACCACCACTAAATAATTCTTGCGAAGTGTCAAATGCAGCGGAAGTGGTGCTAGTAGTAGCGCTGGTGGCTGAGCAAGATGAGGTGTTCTGTGTCGCTAAATACTCAACCACGTCCTGACAATCTTGGGAGGTGATGGGACGTGCCTTCTTCCGAGCACTGTACTGTGGGCCAGGTCCACACGAAATTACATTTACACGACCTCGCGCAGACCTGCCGGGTGGCCTTCCTCTGCCTCTGCCACTACCTCTTCCTCTTCCTCTACCTGTTTTGTCCATATCGGGTATGCACGGAGTGGTATATCACACTGCGTGCACTTACGTAGGTAGGTGGGTTCACTTAACTGCACAGGTATGCGCACTGATGCGGTGGGTTCACTGAACAGTACAGGTATACAGTGGCGGGTTCACTGAACACAACAGGTATGCAGTGGCGTGTTCACTAAACAGGTATACAGTGGCAGGTCCACTGAACAGAACAGGTATACAGTGGCAGGTCCACTGAACAGAACAGGTATACAGTGGCGGGTCCACTGAACAGAACAGGTATACAGTGGCGGGTTCACAGAACAGGTATGCAGTGGCAGGTTCACTGAACACAACAGGTATGCAGTGGCGTGTTCACTAAACAGGTATACAGTGGCAGGTCCACTGAACAGAACAGGTATACAGTGGCGGGTTCACAGAACAGGTATACAGTGGCGGGTCCACTGAACAGAACAGGTATACAGTGGCGGGTTCACAGAACAGGTATGCAGTGGCAGGTTCACTGAACACAACAGGTATGCAGTGGCGTGTTCACTAAACAGGTATACAGTGGCAGGTCCACTGAACAGAACAGGTATACAGTGGCAGGTCCACTGAACAGAACAGGTATACAGTGGCGGGTCCACTGAACAGAACAGGTATACAGTGGCGGGTTCACAGAACAGGTATGCAGTGGCAGGTTCACTGAACACAACAGGTATGCAGTGGCGTGTTCACTAAACAGGTATACAGTGGCAGGTCCACTGAACAGAACAGGTATACAGTGGCGGGTTCACAGAACAGGTATACAGTGGCGGGTCCACTGAACAGAACAGGTATACAGTGGCGGGTTCACAGAACAGGTATGCAGTGGCAGGTTCACTGAACACAACAGGTATGCAGTGGCGTGTTCACTAAACAGGTATACAGTGGCAGGTCCACTGAACAGAACAGGTATACAGTGGCGGGTTCACAGAACAGGTATACAGTGGCGGGTCCACTGAACAGAACAGGTATACAGTGGCGGGTTCACAGAACAGGTATGCAGTGGCAGGTTCACTGAACACAACAGGTATGCAGTGGCGTGTTCACTAAACAGGTATACAGTGGCAGGTCCACTGAACAGAACAGGTATACAGTGGCGGGTTCACAGAACAGGTATACAGTGGCGGGTCCACTGAACAGAACAGGTATACAGTGGCAGGTCCACTGAACAGAACAGGTATACAGTGGCGGGTCCACTGAACAGAACAGGTATACAGTGGCGGGTTCACAGAACAGGTATGCAGTGGCAGGTTCACTGAACACAACAGGTATGCAGTGGCGTGTTCACTAAACAGGTATACAGTGGCAGGTCCACTGAACAGAACAGGTATACAGTGGCGGGTTCACAGAACAGGTATACAGTGGCGGGTCCACTGAACAGAACAGGTATACAGTGGCGGGTTCACAGAACAGGTATGCAGTGGCAGGTTCACTGAACACAACAGGTATGCAGTGGCGTGTTCACTAAACAGGTATACAGTGGCAGGTCCACTGAACAGAACAGGTATACAGTGGCAGGTCCACTGAACAGAACAGGTATACAGTGGCGGGTCCACTGAACAGAACAGGTATACAGTGGCGGGTTCACAGAACAGGTATGCAGTGGCAGGTTCACTGAACACAACAGGTATGCAGTGGCGTGTTCACTAAACAGGTATACAGTGGCAGGTCCACTGAACAGAACAGGTATACAGTGGCGGGTTCACAGAACAGGTATACAGTGGCGGGTCCACTGAACAGAACAGGTATACAGTGGCGGGTTCACAGAACAGGTATGCAGTGGCAGGTTCACTGAACACAACAGGTATGCAGTGGCGTGTTCACTAAACAGGTATACAGTGGCAGGTCCACTGAACAGAACAGGTATACAGTGGCGGGTTCACAGAACAGGTATACAGTGGCGGGTCCACTGAACAGAACAGGTATACAGTGGCGGGTTCACAGAACAGGTATACAGTGGCGGGTCCACTGAACAGAACAGGTATACAGTGGCGGGTTCACAGAACAGGTATACAGTGGCAGGATCACTGAACAGGTATGCAGTGGCAGGATCACAGTACAGGTATGCAGTGGGCTGAGGGCTCACTGAACAGAACAGGTATGCTGTGGCAGGATCACTGAACAGCTATGCAGTGGCAGGATCACAGTACAGGTATGCAGTGGGCTGAGGGCTCACTGAACAGAACAGGTATGCTGTGGCAGGATCACTGAACAGGTATGCAGTGGCAGGATCACAGTACAGGTATGCAGTGGGCTGAGGGCTCACTGAACAGAACAGGTATGCTGTGGCAGGATCACTGAACAGGTATGCAGTGGCAGGATCACAGTACAGGTATGCAGTGGGCTGGGGGCTCACTGAACAGAACAGGTATGCTGTGGCAGGATCACTGAACAGCTATGCAGTGGCAGGATCACAGTACAGGTATGCAGTGGGCTGAGGGCTCACTGAACAGAACAGGTATGCTGTGGCAGGATCACTGAACAGCTATGCAGTGGCAGGATCACAGTACAGGTATGCAGTGGGCTGAGGGCTCACTGAACAGAACAGGTATGCTGTGGCAGGATCACTGAACAGGTATGCAGTGGCAGGATCACAGTACAGGTATGCAGTGGGCTGAGGGCTCACTGAACAGAACAGGTATGCTGTGGCAGGATCACTGAACAGGTATGCAGTGGCAGGATCACAGTACAGGTATGCAGTGGGCTGGGGGCTCACTGAACAGAACAGGTATGCTGTGGCAGGATCACTGAACAGCTATGCAGTGGCAGGATCACAGTACAGGTATGCAGTGGGCTGAGGGCTCACTGAACAGAACAGGTATGCTGTGGCAGGATCACTGAACAGCTATGCAGTGGCAGGATCACAGTACAGGTATGCAGTGGGCTGAGGGCTCACTGAACAGAACAGGTATGCTGTGGCAGGATCACTGAACAGGTATGCAGTGGCAGTATCACAGTACAGGTATGCAGTGGGCTGAGGGCTCACTGAACAGAACAGGTATGCTGTGGCAGGATCACTGAACAGGTATGCAGTGGCAGGATCACAGTACAGGTATGCAGTGGGCTGAGGGCTCACTGAACAGAACAGGTATGCTGTGGCAGGATCACTGAACAGCTATGCAGTGGCAGGATCACAGTACAGGTATGCAGTGGGCTGAGGGCTCACTGAACAGAACAGGTATGCTGTGGCAGGATCACTGAACAGGTATGCAGTGGCAGGATCACAGTACAGGTATGCAGTGGGCTGAGGGCTCACTGAACAGAACAGGTATGCTGTGGCAGGATCACTGAACAGCTATGCAGTGGCAGGATCACAGTACAGGTATGCAGTGGGCTGAGGGCTCACTGAACAGAACAGGTATGCTGTGGCAGGATCACTGAACAGGTATGCAGTGGCAGGATCACAGTACAGGTATGCAGTGGGCTGAGGGCTCACTGAACAGAACAGGTATGCTGTGGCAGGATCACTGAACAGGTATGCAGTGGCAGGATCACAGTACAGGTATGCAGTGGGCTGAGAGCTCACTGAACAGAACAGGTATGCTGTGGCAGGATCACTGAACAGGTATGCAGTGGCAGGATCACAGTACAGGTATGCAGTGGGCTGAGGGCTCACAGAACAGAACAGGTATGCTGTGGCAGGATCACTGAACAGCTATGCAGTGGCAGGATCACAGTACAGGTATGCAGTGGGCGAAGGGCTCACTGAACAGAACAGGTATGCTGTGGCAGGATCACTGAACAGCTATGCAGTGGCAGGATCACAGTACAGGTATGCAGTGGGCTGAGGGCTCACTGAACAGAACAGGTATGCTGTGGCAGGATCACTGAACAGGTATGCAGTGGCAGGATCACAGTACAGGTATGCAGTGGGCTGGGGGCTCACTGAACAGAACAGGTATGCTGTGGCAGGATCACTGAACAGCTATGCAGTGGCAGGATCACAGTACAGGTATGCAGTGGGCTGAGAGCTCACTGAACAGAACAGGTATGCTGTGGCAGGATCACTGAACAGGTATGCAGTGGCAGGATCACAGTACAGGTATGCAGTGGGCTGAGGGCTCACTGAACAGAACAGGTATGCTGTGGCAGGATCACTGAACAGCTATGCAGTGGCAGGATCACAGTACAGGTATGCAGTGGGCTGAGGGCTCACTGAACAGAACAGGTATGCTGTGGCAGGATCACTGAACAGCTATGCAGTGGCAGGATCACAGTACAGGTATGCAGTGGGCTGAGGGCTCACTGAACAGAACAGGTATGCAGCCAGGAAGAAGTTAAGCCTAACTAATCTTTCCCTGAGAGACAGTCTGCAGCAGCTCGCCCTACTCTGACTAATGCAGGCACACGAGTGGCCGTAATGGCCGCCGCTGCCTGCCTTATATAAGGGGGGGTGGGGCTCCAGGGGCTAGTGTAGCCTAATTGGCTACACTGGGCCTGCTGACTGTGATGTAGAGGGTCAAAGTTGACCCTCAGGTGCATTATGGGGCGAACCGAACTTCTTCCGCAAAAGGTTCGCGTGCGGTACCCGCACGCGAACCACCTAAGTTCGCGCGAACCCCGTTCGCCGGCGAACCGTTCGGCCCAACTCTAACAAAGAGCAAGGCTGACACTCCAGGCGAGTGTTACACAGGAACTAACTCTTATGACCAGCAAAGGACTCTGGGAAACATAGCTCTTTATACTTCCAGTCATCAAAGGAGGCAGGTAGGAGATTTGCATAACGAGTGTATGCAAATTCCCCAGCAGCAGAACAGACCAGAAACTTGTAATGGAAAAACAGGTCTCTCTTGCAGAGACCTGCAGCCCTGCAGCCCACAGACTAGGGGAATGGTCAAACAGCTGTCTGCCAGTGCCTCCAGCTGGGCGGACCATTACAATGATAAAGGGCAGCCAAAGATACTATCTTGCCTAGGGTCCCATTTCATCTTAATCATCTCTGGCTGAAGGTAAAAGAGATAGGTGCTCAGAGTAGTCTTGTTATGCACACTGCAGGTGGGTTGGGTGCAGACTGGACTCTTGAAACAGACAGTAATGGAAGTCTGCCCTTCAGGAAGTGACCGATAATGAGTTTTTGTTTCTTCACGGGTACTTCAAAGCAAATGTATTTGCCATTTCCTAGTCTAGTAGCTTTAGCAACAGATACGATATGTCTACCTTGTGTTGGGCTTCAAAAACACCTTTGGATGATTTTTAAATTTGTTGTTTATTTATTTTGGCCGAGTTTTGCTGACAATGGTGATAAAGCAAGTACCCCCTAGTTTCCTTCAACTCTCCCCACCACCCGCTACCAAATACCAGATACCAGGTAATCCCGGTGGCTGGTTGTGGATACAGGCATAGAATCATTTCCCATTCTGACTGCATGCCATCAATTTTAAAGACTATTATCTTCTGTCTGTAGGTAACTTTTGTCTAGTGTCTGTAGTTACCTTTACAGGATCCTAATTTGCGCCAAAAAAAAATCGAACAATGTGAAGACAAAAGGTTCTGCTAGTAAGGACCTCAGCAGCTTAAATGAATTGATCTTGTAAGAATGTCAGTGTAAAATATGCAGAAGTATTTGCTAGATAAAACGGAGGCTCACTAGTCACCTCTGATCAACTTCATTTAATGTAACCGGTCAAATGAGCAGACATTGCAGGTTACAGGGCAAGTGATTGAATGAGATGTAATCATACATTTTAATGAATTCTTCAGCGAACTGGCAATTAATTATTAACAAGAATGAACTAATGTATCATTGCTCTCATCTATAGACGGTGAACACAATGTTATTGCACACAATGCCACCATGTGGCAATAATGAGGGATTCACCTAGCCTAGTAAATGTACAGTACTGTGATTACAGCATTTCATCCCTCTGTCATGCTTGAATTACATTTAAAGAAGAACCCTGATCTAATGGTAAAACAGGGATTTATCCTAAAGAAAGATTTATAGAAGCCACTGTCCATAGCAGTCATTGATACCTTTTTGACCTTAAATAAACCTGAACTGCAAATGAAAAGTCAAAATAAACATACAAACATCATACTTACCTCCCGTGTAGCCTACTAATCAATCCCTTTCTCCTCTCTTGCGTCTTGTTTGTCCACTGTAATTAATGGAATTCTCCTTTATTCATTTTGAAAATAGCCATTACCCCATAACAGCTGCCTGGTCAGCACACTGTTAAACTGTAATATTGTCCATGTGAGCCATAGGGAAACATGGACATTACCTTGCTCATCAGTTGTTCTTTCTGTTATAACTGACAGCAACCGATATATAACGGACAGCAACTAATATATTTTAGTTCTGACAAAATCTTTTGTTGTAAGAAGAAAACGGTGAGCTTTTGAGAGGAACTCATGGTGAGGTAAGTATGTAGTTTTCATTTGCAGGGACATCGTATTAATTTTACACAATTCAGGTTCCCTTTAAAATATCTGTTACCAGATATGTGTCTGAAGCTTTATCATTGTAACAGGGGGGTGAGATTACAAAAATGAAGTTATGCTCTAGCTAGCTACTTCAGGCAACAGAGTTTCAATTTCTTTTTCAGTTGTTATTGCCAACCAAAACTGGATGCTGCACATATATTTTACAATACAATGACCTTGATTTTAAAGCAACGGTGCTGTGGCCAGTTAGAAACAGGCAGCTCGATAAAGGTGCAGTGATCCATAATAATGGCCAGATATATATTGTTTAATATACCTATTATAGTTCACATGAGATTTCCAATGTTTTGGAACCATGCAGTGTTCGTTTGTAAAAGAATGAACTGAATGCCACTCTCCCAAATCATTGGAATTTTCATGTTAATTATCAGAAGAATAAAGAACTTTCTGGGACTTAATGCATTTTTGTGCGGCACTTAAAGGCCCATACACACGGTAGATTAAAGTTGATAGCAATCACTGCCACCCTTCTGCCCCCAGCTCTCCCCTTTCTTTCCTGGTGCCCTAGGCCTTTGGCCCTTGTTGCCTTGCCTGAATTTCGGCCATGGCTGGAGTTCGTACCTGGGACCAAGCGCTGTAAGATGGGAGTGCCCCCCATACAATCATTTTTTATAAAAAAAAAAATAAGAATGGGAAAATGGCATATCTTGGTTGAATCATGTATCATCAACTTTAGTCTATCTATCTATCTATCTATCTATCTATCTATCTATTTATCTATCTATCTATCTATCTATCTATCTACCGTATATATCTATCTACCGTATATATATTTGAATACAAGTCAACTCCAATATTCAACCTTCTTAAGCTGGAATTTTTTTATTGACTCAAGTGTAAGTCCAGCCAGCAGAGTAATGGCTGCACTTGGGGCTCAGGAGGGGTTAATGACTGCACTGCATACAGTATTGCAGCCGTTAACCCCCTCCTGTCCCTTAAGCACAGCCAATACCTCCTCCAGGCCTCCAAGTGCTGCAATTATTCACTCCTTTTTATGCAGCCCAATATTTCCCCATGTCCCTTTCTTTAATTGTTGTGGCCAGGACTTTCAGACCAGTGTTTTCTTGGCATTTCCTTTTCTTAAAGGAAATGCCAAGTGGTCACTTATCATTGGGTAAATTGCTGCAAATGGGAATATCACTATTAGTACACACATAACTCAGTGTGCTCAGTGCTGCATGTGACTCGTGTATAAGTCGATCCTTATACTTTTATGAAGTGAATCAGACCTAAATTTCTAGACTTATACTCGAGTATATACAGCATCTATCTACCTATGCATTACTAAGTCCATAGGCCTGCTACGGAAAAGTAATCATGCATAATTGCATGAATCTACGTGTAAGTAGTCAAAGTTTGTCTGACTGGTTTGACAACTTCTGTAGCATTAACAGGAAAAATATGTTTACAGACTGAACACCGATTCTGAGCAATTTTCAGAATGTGGTCACAAGAGAACTTGTGGTAAGGGAGGTGCTAATAATTTTGCTTCCCAAAACAGAAACTAAAGTTATGCTGGCAATTTCTTTTCACATTCAGGTGATCTTGAATTTCAAACCAAAAGAGTGAATGAAATGTGCAAACTGAAGCAGGAAGCCATTATAAAAGCTAACTTAATAAAATACTACAAGGTTAAAAGACTACATTCAAAGTGCTGTAATCCATAGGAAAGATATTTCATTTCTCTGCAGTAAGTTGAGGAAAAGTAAGGTTTCAAGGACAACTGAAGCAGGAGGAGTATAAAGGCTGCCATATATATTAGAGCAATACCAATTACTTGGCTCTGCTGCTGATCCTCTGCCTCTAAAGCTACATACTCACTGCAGAGATTCAGGAAGAAGGATCCAGTGTCATACTCCAATGACGAATGCTGCCCAGTCCATTTTCCTGAGGGTGACGTCTCGCGATGCTATATGAAATGACTCAACGGCGTGAGCAGGAAGTCAAATGATCGCGTTACTTTGTGCGAAGTGGTCAGGGATCTTAAAGATCCGCTGTGATAGCCGTTATTGTCGCGTGATGCTAAACAACGTTCATATGATCGCGTGCCTGTACCCACATCGCAAGATACATTAGCCATAGATAGGGATTTGTTGCAGCACTTGTTTGTGATTACAATTCACTGGCTGCAAAGAGGTCTGCGGCAGGAGCATATACAGAATTAATAGAGCACCCTGCAAAAATGATAGTCCCTAAACCCCATGCAGATCACATGAATGGGAGCCGGTGAATGGCAGCAGAAAATGTTCTGCTGTGAAGCAAGAAAAAATTACACCTGCTCCTGCACATGGTTTTTGTGAGCAAACCGTGAGGATTTTGTGGGGATTTTGTGTTAATTGGCTCACTTAATTCAGACACTACTGCAGCCAAATAGATCCGCAGGGCTGCCAGGCAACTGGTATTGTTTACAAGGAAATAAATATGGCAGCCTCCATATTCTTCTCACTTCAGTTGTCTTTTAACTACTTACTGTTGGAATTTGTATATTGCACATGTAGCACTCCCCGTTGGGGCTGCTGAACATTATTGCCCGACTCCAGTGCCTGGACTCAGATATACCTCCAGCTTGTTGTGTAAGTATATATATATATATATATATATATATATATATATATATTCATATTATTATATTTATTACAATATATATATATATATATATATATATATATATATATATATATATATATATACTGTACATACAGTATATATTATTATAACCTTATTATGGTTGCAGTCAATCCACAGTCATTGTCAAACTCCAGCTAACAGTTTCAGTAAGTTCCCTTTCACACATAACAAAATTTGTGTGTGGTTTCTGTTTTTGCGAATTCACACTTGCCGATCATATATTGCAAGTCAATGGTATCGTATTTGACTTTGTAGTGTGAATTTTTGCATACAAATTTTCTGCAGAAAAAAACGCCTAATTTTATTGGGCCAGAAATGCGAATCACATACAATGCAAGTCAATGGAAATGCAAATTTTCAAATTCCAAATGTAAACATTTGCATGTGAATGTAAAGTTAATCACATAGAATTCATGTAAATCAACTTTATTAGTATGCATGGAAAAATCTAAAAAAAAAACAGGAACAGGTAAAAGGGGAATCAGATTTGAAGCACTGACTAGGCCCAATGGCGCGCGTCATTGGAGCGCCAGGAGTGCTCTGCACATGCATACTATGCCTTACATAGCTGAGAGGAAGGGAACTATTTACATGGTGCTACCTGCAGTCCTGATCCTAAAGTGATGCATGCAGGTATTGCTTTTTGGATATGTGTAAAATCTTAAAGGACATCTGAATTGAGAGGGATATTAATTTCCTCTTAAATAATACGGGACGAGTATCAATGTCCCTGTGAAACACCACTACAGCTCACAGGGACGTAGATACTCATCTGTTGCCACCGCACACTCCCACTTGCTCCCACGTGCGTTTGCATTGCTGACTGTTAGAGGGGATATCAATGAATGGGAACAGAGTTCTCATTCATTAATTTAAGTTTCCGTGTCAATGATCACAGGCATCAATGAGATGCCTGCGGTCATTGTAATACCAAAAGTAACACGTCCACACATTACTTCCTTTTAGCGTATTAATAGTACGCTCAGGAAGATAATAAGTGAGGACATCTTGTGGCCAAATAGTAAAATTACACCAACATTTTTTTTTTTTTTAAAGACCCATACATACATTTAAAATTAACCCCTTACCTCCCACACTCTCCTTAACCCCTTACCTCCCACACTCAAATAAAACTTTTGCATTAAACAAAAATGACAGTTCAAAAAAATACATAAATAGTTACCTTAGGGACTGAAATGTTCTAATATGTATGTCAAAAGGGTATATTAATTTTTTTTTTAAATTATAGGCTTGTTAGTGATGGTAGTGGGTAGAGATGGCCCGAACCTCCGAACCGCAATAGAGTTCAATGGGGAGGCGAACTTTGAAAACTAGAAACATTTATGCTGGCCACAAAAGTGATGGAAAAGATGTTTCAAGGGGTCTAACACCTGGAGGGGGGCATGGCAGAGTGGGAATCATGCCAAAAGTCCCGGGGAAAAATCAGGATTAGACGCAAAGCAGCGTTTTAAGGGGAGAAATCACATTGAATGCTAAATTGCAGGTCTAAAGTGCTTTAAAACATCTTGCATGTGTATACATCAATCAGGGAGTGTAATTAGAGTACTGCTTCATACTGACACACCAAACTCACTGTGTAACGCACCGCAAACAGCTGTTTGTGTAGTGACGGCCGCGCTGGACTGGTGTGCACCATGGCTAGAGTGCAGGCAGTGGCGGTTTTCAAGCCCATATGGTTGCCCTGGGCTGTGGTAGCTCAATGATACCACAACAGTGACTGTCCAGCTGATCAAATTTGGTCTGTCCACAATGAAGCAACGACCTTATTATCTTTTGTGTGCCACCCCTCGAGACGCTCATATAGCCAGGGGCAGTGCAGTTTCTAGGCTAAAATGCACCCAGGGCGAAGGTGTAAAAATTGCGCCCCCTTCCCCCCCCTCCCCCCGGACCCCTCCCCCCGGAGCAAGGTATAAGTGCCCGCAGTATAGGTTTGCCAGGTCTAGTTGCACTTAGCTCCAAAAGTTCACACGTCACCCACCTTCTGGGCCTAAGACAGACCCTCGTGCCGGTGCACTTCTCCTCCAGGTACACCAGTCCTGCTCCACTGACATACAAATTCAAAAACGGAGACTGCACACAAAGGGCTTTAGCGACAAGCTGTATTAGTGTATACACCGTGTATGTGCCTCTACATGCTCACTAATACAGCTTGTGGCTAAAGCCCTTTGTGTGCAGTCTCCGTTTTTGAACTAGTTGCACTTAGTATAGGTCCCCCCAGTATAGGTAGCCAAGAATAGGTACCCCAGTATAGGTAGCCAGCTATAGGTCCCCCCAGTATAGGTAGCCAGGCATAGGTGAGCCAGTATATTTGCCCCGTTATAGGTTAGCCAGGTAGGTGCCTCCAGTATAGTTGCCCCAGTATAGGTTAGATAGGCAGGCGCCCTCGGTATAGGTTAGATAGGTAGGTGCCCCAGTACAGGTTAGCTAGGTGGGTGCCTCTAATATAGGTAGCCTGAACAGTTGCCCCCAGCATAGTTTAGATAGGTAGGTGCCCCCAGTACAGGTTATTTAGGTAGGTGTCTCCAATATAGGTAGCCAGTATAGTTGCCACCTGTATAGGCTAGCTAGGTAGGTAGGTGCCCCCAATACAGGTTAGATAAGTGCCCCCAGTATAGGTTAGATAGGTAGCTGCCCCCCAGTATAGGTTAGATAGGTAGGTGCCCCTCAGTATAGGTTAGATAGGTAGGTGCCCCCCAGTATAGGTTAGATTAGGTAGCTCCCCCCCAGTATAGGCTAGATTAGACAGGTGCCCCCAGTATAGGTTAGATAGGTAGCTGCCCCCAGTATAGGTTAGATTAGGTAGCCCCCCCCCCCCAGTATAGGCTAGATTAGACAGGTGCCCCCCAGTATAGGTTAGATAGGTAGCTGCCCCCAGTATAGGTTAGATTAGGTAGCTGCCCCCCAGTATAGGTTAGATTAGGTAGCTGCCCCCCAGTGTAGGTTAGATTAGGTAGGTGCCCCCCCCCAGTATAGGGTAGATAGGTAGCTGCCCCCCAGTGTAGGTTAGATTAGGTAGGTGCCCCCCCCTCAGTATAGGTTAGATTAGGTAGCTGCCCCCCAGCGTAGGTTAGATTATGTAGGTGCCCCCCAGCTTAGGTTAGATAGGTAGCTGTCCCCCATAATGGAGGGGGGAGCCGCGGGGAGGGCAGCCCGACTTCTCCCTTCCTCTCCTGGGCCGCCCTCCGTGCTCCCCCCTCAGACGCATACTCAGGCAGGAAGCGCCGCTGTTTACAACTCACCTCCCTGGCTCCAAGCGCTGCTCTCTCGCCGCCGGTCTTTTCCTTTCTGCCTACACGCTGATACACACGCTGCTTCTGGCAGCGTGTATACAGAGAGGAGACCTGCGGCGAGAGACGAGCAGCGCTTGGAGCCAGGGAGGTGAGTTGTAAACAGCGGCGCTTCCTGCCTGAGTATGCGTCTGAGGGGGGAGCACGGAGGGCGGCCCAGGAGAGGGAGGGAGAGGTCGGATTGCCCTCCCCGCAGCTCCGGCTCCCCCCTCCATTACAGCGCCCGCCCCCCAACAGCGCCCCGGGCGGCGGCACGCCCCGCACGGCCCAAGAAACGGGCATGGCCAGGGGTCATTGCTTCATTGTGATACGCAAGCCCCTTCTCCGCGGCAAGGTAATGATCACGAAGGAAATGGGCACATGTACACGCCTTTTGTTTTGTTGTTGCAGCTGCAGTGCAGCCAGAAAAATTAGGCAGGCATGCACCAGAAAAATCATTATAGCAGCCGCTGCTAGCACCGGGCCAAAAAAATTCAGGAATCCGCCTGGAGTCCTGGACCCTGTTGGTGGTGGCGGAGAAGGCAGTCAAGCGGCCTGCGGGCAGAGGTTCTGTGTGGGGTGCGACTTAGTCTTGGGGCAGGCAGCCAGTCTCACTGCGTGCAGGCAGAGATGCTGTGTGTGGGGACTGACTTATTCTTGGGGCAGGCCTTCAGGGATCCATGCCTCATTCATTTTGATAAAGGTCAGGTTCTGAACTCTTTTGTGACTTAGGCGACTTCTCTTCTCAGTGACAATGCCTCCAGCTGCGCTGAAGGTCCTTTCTGATAGGATGCTTGAGGCAGGGCAAGACAGAAGTTGGATGGCAAATTCGGACAGCTCTGGCCACAGGTCAAGCCTGCGCACCCAGTAGTCCAAGGTTTCATCACTGCTCACAGTGTCTACATCCACACTTAATGCCAGGTAGTCGGCTACCTGCTGGTCCAGGCGTTGGTGGAGGGTGGATCTGGAAGCGCTAAGGCGAGGCGTTGGACTAAAGAATGTCCGCATGTCCGACATCACCATGAGATTGCTGGAGCATCCTGTCTTTGCCTGCGTGGACATGGGAGGAGGCTTACTGGCAGTGGTACCTTTATTGCGTTGTGCTGTGACATCACCCTTAAACGCACTGTAAAGCATAGTTGCCAGCTTGTTCTGCATGTGCTGCATCCTTTCTGCCTTCTGGTGAGTTGGTAACATGTCCGTCACTTTGTGCCTATACTGAGGGTCTAGTAGCGTGGCCACCCACTACAGCTCATTCCCCTTGAGTTTTTTTATACAGGGGTCCCTTAACAGGCTGGACAGCATGAAAGACACCATCTGCACAAAGTTGGATCCAGACATACTATCCATCTCCTCTTGCTCTTCCTCAGTGACATCAGGTAAGTCCTCCTCCTCCCCCCAGCCACGAACAATACCACAGGAACGTCGAGCAGCACAAACCCCTGCGACACCTGCTGCGGTTGTTCTTGTGCTGCCGCCTCCTCCTAATAAACACCTCCTCCCCCCTCTGTGCTGCTGCAGGTGTTGAGGAAACATCTGATGTAAATTGCTCCCACAACTGTTCCTGCCATAACTGTTCCTCTTCACGCTCCTCCACAGCATGATCCACCACTCTACGCATGGCACGATCCAGGAAGTAAGCATACGGGATCAAGTCACTGATGGTGCCTTCACTGCGACTCACCAGGTTGGTCACCTCCTCAAAGGGCCGCATGAGCCTGCATGCATTTCGCATCAGTGTCCAGTTCGGGGGCCAGAACATCCCCATCTCCCCAGATTGTGTCCTTCTACTGAAATTGTAGAGGTACTGGGTGATGGCTGTCTCCTGTTCTAGCAGGCGAGAGAACATGACCAGGGTCGAATTCCAGCGAGTCAGGCTATTACATATCAAGCGTCTCACTGGCAAGTTGTTTCTCCGCTGAATGTCCACAAAGCGTGCCGTGGCCGTGTAAGACCACCTAAAATGCCCACACAACTTCTTGGCCTGCTTCAGGACATCCTCTAAGCCTGGGTACTTTGACATAAATCTTTGAATGACTAGATTCAGCACATGTGCCATGCAGGGTCAGCTTTCCCAAATTCAAAGCAGAAAGGAGATTGCTGCCGTTGTCACACACCACGTTGCCGACCTCCAGCTGGTGTGGGGTCAGCCACTGATCCACCTGTTTGTTAAGAGCAGCCAGGAGAGCTGGTCCAGCGTGACTCTCCGCTTTCAGGCAAGACATGTCTAAGATGGAGTGACACCGTCGTACCTGGCATGCAGCATAGGCCCTGGGGAGATAGGGCTGTGTAGCTGGAGAGGAGATCAGAGCACCAGTAGAGTTGAACTGCCACTCAGCCAAGGAGGAGGAGGACAGCGAAGAGGATGTAGTAGGAGGAGAGGAGGTGGCAGGAGACCTGCCTGCAAGCCGTGGAGGTGTCACAAGTTGGTCCACTGCACAGCCACGTACTCCCTGCTTGCCATCGGTCACCAGGTTGACCCAATGGGCTGTGTAAGTTATGTACCTGCCCTGACCGTGTTTGGCAGACCAGGCATCCGTGGTCAGGTGGACCCCTGACCCAACGCAGAGATAACACCACTTTCCTCTCAACTTCATGGTACAGTTTGGGTATCAGCTTTTTAGAGAAATAATTGCAGCCTGGTATCTTTCACTGCGGTGTCCCAATAGCCACAAATTTACGGAAGGCCTCAGAGTCCACCAGCTAGTATGGTAACAGCTGGCGAGCTAACAGTTCCGTCACGCCAGCTGTCAGACACCAAGCAAGGGGGTGACTGGCAAATATTGGCTTCATTCACTCAAAGATTTCCTTCATGGGCACCTGGCTGCTGTGGGCAGAGGAGCAGGAACCGCTCAAGGGCAGAGGCGGAGTGGAGGAGGGTGGCTGTGAAAGTACAAGGGAGAAAGCGACTGAAGATGCTGCACCTGAAGGAGGAAGAGGAGGAGAAGGAGGGTGGCTTTTCTTTTGTGTGCTGCTTTTGCTCAGGTGCTCTTCCCATTGCAGTTTGTGCCTTTTCTCCATGTGCCTTCGTAAGTGTTGGCCTTTCCACGGCTCAATTTTTGGAGGCAGAGACAACAGATGGCATTGCTCCGATCTGAGGCAGACACATTAAAAAATTTCCAAACCGCTGAGCCCCACTGGGGTTATGGCACAATGGTGGCATCAGCAGCTGACGTTGATGGGCATGTTGGCTGGCTGTACATAGGTGGTGATACATGGTGCCGGACACTGCCACCAGCTGTTTCTAACGACGAGCTCCTCCTGCTTCTTTCAGCAACTCGTCTCCTCCTACTCTTCTCTGACTCCCCCTCTGAACTGTCCCCCTGTTCATCTCCTCTATTGGGAACATACGTGTGATCCGTATTATCATCATCAACATAATCATCCTGCCTAGCTTTGCTTGCCTCAGACACCTCCAAAACTGCACCAACAGCAGGTACTTCATCATCTTCACACGTTACATCCATAGTGTCACCGCCTAACTCAGACTTATGAGGTGGTGTAACTTACTTAGCGCCTTCATCTGGTTGTAACAATAATTGCTGTGAATCAGTTAATTCCCCACCAATTAACTCCTGCGAAGTGTCAAATGCAACAGATGTGGTGCTTGTAGTAGTGCTGTTGGCTGCGGAAGATGAGGTGTTCTGTGTTAAATAGTCAACCACATCCTGACAATCTTGGGAGTTGATGGGACATGCCTTCTTCTGAGCATTGTACTTTGGTCGAGGGACGCACGAAATCACATCAACATGACCTCGCATAGACCTGCTGGGTGGCCTTCCTCTGGCTCTGCCTCTACCTCTGCCTGTTTTGTCCATTGTGTCCATATCGGGGTGGATGAAGTGAAAGGTATGCACTGACTTGACTAATACAATGTGCAGTCACAAAGGTGCAGTTAACAGGTATGCATGGAGTGGTATATCACACTGCGTGCACTTACATAGGTGCACTGAACACAACAGGTAGGTATATGCAGTGATGAGGTGGGTGCACTGAACACAACAGGTAGGTATATGCAGTGATGGGTATTACAATGTGCACCTGTCACATATAGACAGGTAGCGGACAGGCACAGTAACACTGCGTGTGCTCACATAGATAAGTGGGTGCACTGTGAACAACAACAGGTAGGTAGGTATATGCAGTAATGGGTATTACAATGTGCACCTGTCACACACAGACAGGTAGCGGACAAGCACAGTGACACTGCGTGCGTTCAACTCACGTAGGTAGGTGGGTGCACTGTGAACAACAGGTAGGTAGGTAGGTAGGTATATGCAGTACTAGGTATTACCATGTGCACCTGTCCAGAGGCGTAGCTAGGGCTTTCAGCGCCCAGGGACAAATACTATTAATGCGCCCCCTAAGGTAAAGGCACGCAGCGCCAAAAAGGGGCGTGGTCACATTAAAATGTTGGTGTGGTTATGAGTGGAGCCAAATGTACAGGAAGTTTACAGGTTCACGCTCACCCACCCTCCCTCAGTATGTACCTTCCAGCATGTTCCAAGACAAATTCAGCAATCATGAGCCCCCCCCCCCCCAACAAGACAAATTCAGTAACCATGAGGCCTCCAACAAGACAAATTCAGCAGTCATGGGCTACATAAATAGACAGCATTTCACATAAATAGGCAGAATGCCCCCTTAATATGGTAGACACCTCTCACCTGGCAGCAGTTCCCCAAAATACACTCAATCCGACAGCAGTGGTTCCCCAAAAATAGGTAGCCCCAGGTCTATAGGTGTCCCCAGAATAGGTGGCCAGCAGTATAGATGCCCCCAGAATAGGTGGCAAGCGGTATAGATGTCCCCAGAACAGGTAGCCAGGGGTAGAGATGTCCACAGAACAGGTAGCCAGGGGTATATGTGCCCAGTATATGTAGCCAGGTGTATATGTGCCCAGTATATGTAGCCAGGGGTATATGTGCCCAGTATGTGTAGTCAGGGTTATATGTGCCCAGTATATGTAGCCAGGGGTATATGTGCCCAGTATATATAGCCAGGGGTATATGTGCCCAGTATATATAGCCAGGGGTATATATGCCCAGTATATGTAGCCAGGGGTATATATGCCCAGCATATGTAGCCAGGGGTATATGTGCCCAGTATATGTAGCCAGGTGTATATGTGCCCAGTATATGTAGGCAGGGGTATATGTCCCAGTATATGTAGGCAGAGGTATATGTCCCAGTATATGTAGGCAGGGGTATATGTCCCAGTATATGTAGGCAGGGGTATATGTCCCAGTATATGTAGGCAGGGGTATATGTCCCAGTATATGTAGGCAGGTGTATATGTGCCCAGTATATGTAGTCAGTGGGTATATGTCCCAGTATATGTAGGCAGGTGTATATGTCCCAGTATATGTAGGCAGGGGTATATGTCCCAGTATATGTAGGCAGGGGTATATGTCCCCAGATTAGGTAGCCAGGTGTTCACCCAGCAAGAGGGGAGAAGCGCAGTGGAGGGAGAGCTATGGGGACAGTGGGGAAGGGCGGACATCTCCCCCCCCCTTCCCTCACCTTAGGGGGCTCTCCCTCCCTCGCTGTCCCCTCCACAACTGATGTCCGGGTGGCTGGCAGCGGCGGGCGGAACTTACCTGCGTCTCGTCGCAGCGCGGGATGGATTTGCCGCTACTCTGGTCTGGTCCAGACCAGAGCAGCGGCTGCAGGACCCGAGCTTCCGGCGCTGGAGCGAGACGGAGGTAAGTCCCGCCCGCTGCACCAGCCACCCGGACATTGGTTGTGGAGGGGGGAGTGAGGGAGGGAGAGCACTAAGGTGAGGGAAGGGGGGGAGATGGCCCCCCTTCTCCACCGCTGCTCACAGCTCTCCCTCTTCTCTGCGCTGCTCCCCTCCCAAAAAAAACCCCCTGCAGCTCAGCTGGGCGCCCTTGGGGACCTAGCGCCCGGGGGCACGTGTCCTACCCCGACCCCCCCTAGCTACGCCCCTGCACCTGTCACACACAGACAGGTAGTGGACAGGCACATTGACACTGCGTGCGCTCAACTCACGTAGGTAGGTGGGTGCACTGTGAAAAACAGGTAGGTAGGTATATGCAGTGATGGGTATTACAATGTGCACCTGTCACACACAGACAGGTAGCGGACAGGCACAGTGACACTGCGTGCGCTCACGTATGTAGGTGGGTGCACTGTGAACAACAGGTAGGTAGGTAGGTATATGCAGTACTGGGTATTACCATGTGCACCTGTCACACACAGACAGGTAGTGGACAGGCACAGTGACACTTCGTGCGCTCAACTCACGTAGGTAGATGGGTGCACTGTGAAAAACAGGTAGGTAGGTATATGCAGTGATGGGTATTACAATGTGCACCTGTCACACACAGACAGGTAGCGGACAGGCACAGTGACACTGTGTGCGCTCAGCTCACGTAGGTAGGTGGGTGGGTGCACTGTGAACAACAGGTAGGTAGGTATATGCAGTACTGGGTATTACAATGTGCAGCTGCCTGTCACACACACACAGGTAGTCACTGAATGTGCTGGGCCTGGCAGTGGAACACAGAGTATGAATTATCAAGGCTGTCTATGCAACACAAGTGTCAGTGGGACACACAGAAAAAAAATAGATCACAAGAGCAAGATTAGCTCTCAAAAGAGCTGTTGTGGGGTGCTATTGTAGCAATAAGAATCAGCAAGGAGCAAGCTAACAAGCCTACAAGAGCCTAACTAATCTTTCGCTATAAGAGAGTCTGCAGCAGCTGTCCCTTCTCTATTTACTGCAGGCACACGAGTGAGTATAATGATCGGCGTTGCCTGCCTTTTATAAGGGGGGAGTGGCTCCAGGAGGGATTGTAGCCTTATTGGCTACAATGTGCCTGCTGACTGTGATGTAGAGGGTCAAAGTTGACCCTAATGGTGCATTATGGGGGCAAACCGAACTTTCGAAAAAAGTTTGCGGTCCTCCACGATCGCGAACCACCGGAAGTTCGCCGGCGAACCGTTCGGCCATCTCTAGTAGTGGGTAAAATTTTAAAAGTAGCAATAACCAGGACAAATGGGCAAATAAGATGTGTGGCTTTTATCCATAGTAGAATATTTTATTTTAAAACTATAATGGCCGAAAACTGAGAAATAATGATTTTTTTTCCATTTTTTTTCTTATTATTCCCATTAAAATGCAGTTAGAATAAAATAATTCTTAGCAAAAAGTATTAAAGAAAGCTTACTTTGTGGTGAAAAAAACAATGTATAGACCATTTCCGTGTGATAAGTACTGATAAGGTTATTAGCAGATGAATAGATGCAGTGGTGACATGCAAAAATTGCTTAGCGCTAGCGTTTTGCTGTAGGGATTTTACCGCGATTAGCATGGTAAAATCACATTATACTTCCTCGATCTCAGAGCGATCGCGGTCAGTGCTTTATAAGCACTGTATCACGATCGCTGCAGAATTGGCCAGAAAATGCTGCAGGTAACATGTTTGCGTTTGGTGCTAATCGTAAAATGCCCGTGATCTGTGCAATCGCAGAAGTGAGAACACTGCCATAGGGTAACAAACCACTAGCGCTTTGGCGATTAACCGCAATAGGCCGCTAATCACTTAAGTGTGAATAGGCACTTAGAGGCAGAGGATGGCATATGGCAACCTCCATATACAGTACCTCTCACTTCAGTTGTCCTTCAAATGTTTGAAAACATGCTTTACTTGCATTGGATGCATTACCGTGCAGTGTTATTACACTATTCTAAGAAGCCACAGCATTAAAAGGGAAATAAAAACTTGAGATGCTAGCATAATATTGCCCATTTAACTCTCTAGTAAGGCCACATCAGGAATATGAAATTCAGTTCTGGGCACCACATTACAGGAAAGATATTGCAGTTTTAGAGCAGGTGCAGAGACGAGCAACAAAATTGATACTATAGGTTAGATAAACTGGGTTTATTTAGTCTAGAGAAAAGACTCCTTAGAGGGGATCTAATTAACATGTATAAATACATCAGAGGGCAATATAAAAGCTTGG
Organism: Hyperolius riggenbachi; assembly: GCF_040937935.1. NCBI lineage: Eukaryota > Metazoa > Chordata > Amphibia > Anura > Hyperoliidae > Hyperolius > Hyperolius riggenbachi. The sequence goes on from NC_090649.1 coordinate 195,934,566, forward strand.
CGGATTAGCTTTGTGTCCCTAGGCCTTCTTAAAGGACTAGAGGACATGATCTGCGCATGAAAGAAAAACGTTTTAGCCAGGTATTAAGGAAAGGGTTCTTAACAGTAAGAGTGATTAAGATGTGGAATGCATTGCCACAGGAACTAGTTATGGCAAATTCTATACCTGCATTTAAAGAGAACCTGTACTGAGTAAAACTATTTAAAATTAACACATGAGGTAACTTCAAATCAACATTACATTACTACCTTGCCATCAGTTCCTCTCAGAAGCTCACCATTTTCTTCTGACAATGATCCCTTCTAGTTCTGACAATATTTTGTCAGAATTGAAATATATCAGTTGCTTTCAGTTATATATCAGTTGCTGTCAATTACAGCTGAGAGGATAACTGATGTGTCCATGTTTCCCTATGGCTCAAGTGGTCGATATTACAGTTTAACTGTGTGCTGACCAAGAAGCTGTTATGGGGTAATGGCCATTTTCAAAATGGAGGACGGAGAATTCCATTAGTCACCGTGGACAAACAGGACACAGGAGAGGAGAAAGAGATTGATAAGAAGACTACGCAGCAGGTAAGTATGACCTGTGTATGGTTATTTTGACTTTCATTTTCAGTACAGGTTTTCTTTAAAGGGGGTTTAGATGCTTTACTTGCGTTGAAAGACATCCATGGCTACAATTATTAGGTAATGCCCAGTGATATTGATCCAGGGATTTTATCTGATTGCCATCTGGAGTCGGGAAGGAATTTTTTCCCTTTTGGGGCTAATTGGACCATGCCTTGTAAGGGTTTTTCACCTTCCTCTGGATAAACAGGGATATGTGAGGGAGCAGGCTGGTGTTGTACTTTGTTCTCTGGTTGAACTCGATGGACGTATGTCTTTTTTCAACCCAAATAACTATGTAACTATGTAACTGATCAGGTAGTGAGCATCAGAGTCCAGACTAGATAGTATTAATGCTAGTCTTCCTTCATATCAGAGTTAGAAACTTGTATACTCTCTTTCTGTGCGATGAGAAACTTCCAAATAAACTACATGCTGAACAAGGATCATGAGCTAGCCAAAATACAGCAATAGCATCCTCTGATTCCATACTGCAGAACTTGCCACAGCGTGAACCATAAGGCCGCCAGACCTGCCTACTAGTCCATCTGTAGCCTGACTGATGCAGGTCTTAGTGATATTCTTGGAACCGGATATAAGAGGACAGGACTTTATGTCAGGACCTAGACAGTCCAAGCTATATCGCTACCTAAAAAGCCATCAATACTAATCAATATGCCACATTTCTGCCCATGCATGAATTAATGTTTTCTGGAGGAAATTATGTTTCAGATCCCATTCAGCCTTTCTGCTTTCAGAGAGCTGTTTTTTTTTTTTTCTATTTTCCCATCAAGTCGTTATGGCAGTGTGCCCATAGCATACAGCAGAGAATGACAGCTGAATGGAAGTCATTTACATTCACCATAAATGAATACACAACAGCAGGGAAATAGGGATATTTCCAGGTTCTGTGGATAGTCTGTAGATGAGAATTATTGCAGTGATTTCCCAGTGCATAGTTTCATTTTTGCAGTATTTTAGACAGTATGACCAATAAGATGAAGATCTATACCTTGATCAGCACTCACATATACATGTGCTATAAAGTTCTAAAAGGCCATAGCACCACCTGCAGGATAATCAACAGCTGTGCATTTCAAGGCATTTGTTAATATACCTGCATAAAACTGTTCTGTATTGCCATTTATGCTCTACCTGAAGCAGATATCTAATTTTAAGAGCCACAGACCTCCCATACTTTCATACAAAGTAATATAACTTTTTTTGGGGGGAATGTATGAATATTAGATTGTATGTAACTTAAACCTGGAGTACATTTTAAAGGGATTCTGAAGTGAGAAATATGAAGGCTGACATATTTATTTCGTTTTAGGCCTCGTTCACATCATACTTGCTGCCGTGCATATTTTGGCAGCATGTATGGTGTGTGCAGTGGCGTAAGTAAGGAGCTTGGGGCTCCAGTGCGAGTTTTACATGTGGCCCCATGCACTCTATTGATATGGGGCCCCAAAAACTACCAAGGATAGCTGCAGTGTCATAGAGGTGTATTTAGAGTAAGGAAACTGTTTGCTAAGGCTTACATCTGTGCAATGCACATATAGAGGTGCTCATTACCAGCATAGTACCAATAACAAGCTAATAAGAGGGATAAAGGAGGGCCCCTACTGGGCCCTTTTGGTCCAGGGGCCCTGGTGCGGCCGCTTCCTCTGCAACCCCTATTGTTATGCAACTGGGTGTACAACACGCAAGAATGTCAGAAGTGTCTAGAACGGCAAATGTGCGTTGCGCAGCAGTACAATGTGCTATCACACTGCTGCATGCAGCCAAGCCCAGCGCTGACCCATTTTCTGTAGTGAATGGGATCAGCAGCACAGATGGCGTGCAATCGTGTGCGTTGGGTTCTGTTTGCACAGCCATTCTGTGTCAATGATGTGAACCAGGCCTTAAAGGGAACCTAAACTGAGAAGGATATGGATTTTTCCTTTTAAAATAATACCAGTTGCCTGAATCGCCTGCTGATCCTGTGTCTCTAATACTTTTAGCCACAGCCCCTGAACAAGCATGCAGATCAGGTGCTCTGACTGAAGTCAGACTGGACTAGCTGCATGCTTGTTTCAGGGTGTGATTCAGCCACTATTGCAGCCACAGAGATCATCTGGACTGCCAGGCAACTGGTATTGTTTAACAGGAAACATCCATATCACTCTCAGTCAAGGTTCCCTTTAAACAATACCAGTCCAGAAGGATCTGCAAACTAACTGTTTGGAGTGTGGCAGTGGATCTGCGCGCTCTGCTGACATCACAATCGGGCTTCTTTTGAACCTACTAACACATAAATAGTGACAATGGCCTCAATTCACTAAGCTTATCTCTTGTCTTTAATAACGTTTCTATAGTTATCACCATGGTGATGAGGCATGTAGTATTCAGGAAACATTTTACCTCAGGCAAACCTAAAGTTAACTCTTCTGTCTTTAAGTTAACTCTTCAACCCTTAAAAAAACTCCAGAGTTCTAAAGTTAAAGACAGGCTGTGGGTGAAAATAACTACAGAGGAGATAATTTAACTACAGAGGAGGTAACATAAGGAATGAAGAGATAACCCTCTCACTGTGTGGAAGTAAATTTTCTCTTGCCTTATTATCTCCAGCTTGATCTTAGTGAATTGAGGCCAATGTACCCTACTGCTCCCTAAGCTCATTATTAAGAATCCCAGCTAGTGGCCTGCATGAGTGGTGCACCTGTTGTGTTTGTGGTGAGTTGTAAACATGGTGGGGTAGCCATCCCATGCGTTTTTAATTAATTTTTTAGCTTTAATATATACTAATAAAATAATTTTCTATATTGAATTTAATTTTTTGGTATTGAGTAATTTAATCACACAAGTCAGTTATTTACATACCACTTCCAATTTATTTGGGGGTTTTTTTTGGGTGGGTTGAAATCAAAAGGCTAATAAATTCGCATACATGGAAAAAACACAAGGTCGGTTGCATTATTGTTAACAATAATGATCAAGGATGAGATGAAGTTAGAACTGAATTGGTGGAAGAACCGTCTCAACTTAGAGAATCGCTACAATATTCAGAACCCAGCATCATTGGTGATATCGACAGATGCAAGCGAATGGGGCTGGGGAGCACATTTCAAAGACGAGGTAGCCCAGGGGAGATGGATGTTCAAAGAACGAGGACTATCATCCAATATCCTAGAACTTCGAGCAGCTTACCAAGGACTGAGAGCATTCTAAAGCAGGATTTGGGGAAATGCTGTCATGTTAAGAATAGACAATACGACAGCAGTAGCTCACATTTAAAATAAGGTGGGTACCCACAGCAATTCACTGTTGAACGATACGGCAGAAATAATGGAATGGGCTCAGAACAACTTGATACTGTTGCAAGCAATACATATTACAGAAACGTAAAACATGATAGCTGATCGACTAAGTCGAGAAAAGATGGGCAACGAGTTGAGTCTGAGATGGGAAGTATACAGAACCATCTACGACAAATGGAGAGAACCCCAAATAGACCTGATGGCAACACCATCCAATGCCAAGTGCAAGAGGTTCATAATGAGATACAAATATCAAGAGGCAGAGAGTTGGGATGTACTAACAAGCCGCTGGGAATGCAAGTTAACATGCATGTTTCGCCCAACACCGATGATTTATCGAGTATTCCGCAGAATTCAACAAGGAAACAGTGACTGTAATAACAATATTACCAAATTGGACACTCAGGCCTTGGTACCCGCTTCTGCTGGAACTAGCGACAATGCAGCCCATACCTCTGCCATGTCACCAGGATCTTCTGACACAAGGAGAGATCATACATCCAGACCCAGCAAGACTAAATTTGATAGCGTGGAGATTGAGCGCAAAAAACTGTTAGAGTTGGGGTGTTCGGATGAAGTGGCGCTCCTGGATAGTGCTAATGTAGCATGAACTAATTCCCGCAGGGCAACCGCTTTGTGGTATTGGTTTTTGACCCTGCATAGTTTGGCATGTGAAAGCAAATGCATATTTGCATGAGAAATGCCTCATGAGTCATGATAAGCCAATTAGGCCAGATTTGCAAAGCCAGATTTGTTAGGGTTAAACTTGGTTTTTGAGAACGCATAAATTCTCTTGTGGTAAGTATTTATACTTACCTTGGGCCGGAGAGGATGGCGAGGGAGCTTATGAACCACATGGGGCTGGACGAAGCCCCAGATAAGTATAAATTATGCCCTATTCAAAGTCTCAGGTATCCGTTAAATCCTAGGTAAATATTTTATTAATTGGATCCTGTTACCACATTACTATTAAAGGTTACATTGTTTAAATAAAAAGAAACAAAAAGAGGGACCAATACAGTGTAGTATACACTAATGAAGGTGTGGGGAAAGAGTATGTGCAGTATACTCACAAGTCAGGGTTACCGCATAGGCAACCACTGTAAAGGCAGGTGGGAAGATTAGACCTGTCCCTACTCAGGCTTAAGAAGTCGCCCTGGGTAGTTTAGGGAAAAAAGGGAAAAAAGGGGTAACACCCCTCGATCAAGGGTGGATATGTATGACGTAGTATAGATACAGAGGCGCCAGAAGGATAAAAAGATCTAAAATGTTTAGAAATGAGGAGGTAGTGGTGGACTTACCTCCTCCAGGAAGACACAAGAAAATGCTGATCAATTTTCAGCAACAATTTATTTACATACTCCTGGAGTATTTAATAAATTGTTTTGCTGAAAATTGATCAGCATTTTCTTGTAAACAACAATTCCCCTCTATTGATGGGACAAATTTAATAAAACGTAACTTTTATTACTTTAATATATTTAAAAACAACCAATGGCTGATGTTACCATCATATAAACTCTCTATTATAAATCACGAACTGAAGGGTACATTATAAGTATTGTTTGTTTACAGACCCCAGAGTTCGACGAACTCTGGGGTCTGTAAACAAACAATACTTATAATGTACCCTTCAGTTCGTGATTTATAATAGAGAGTTTATATGATGGTAACATCAGCCATTGGTTGTTTTTAAATATATTAAAGTAATAAAAGTTACGTTTTATTAAATTTGTCCCATCAATAGAGGGGAATTGTTGTTTAGAAGTTTAATTATCAGGCAATTTGTGAACAGCATTTTCTTGTGTCTGCCCGGAGGAGATAAGTCAACCACTGCCTCCTCATTTCACAATGTTTTCGATCTTTTTATCCTTCTGGTGCCTCTGTATCTATACTACGTCAAATTGAATGAATAGAATATATAAGTAGACGTTTTGTAAAAAATAATACCCTTTAATAGATAACTAATAGAGTTAAATGATGCAAGCTTTTTTGGAATAGAATAGAATAAAATGCAGAAGCAGTAATGAGATCTACAGCTCTTGGCAGCCCCCAGATGAGTTACATGCTACAATTCCTTGTCCTCATTGACTGCCCCACCCCTCCATAGAGCTCTACGGGGTTAAGTGGCATGCTAGCCATGCCCTCTCATAACATACAGTGGCCCATATGCAATTCACGTTTTCTCTTGAGTTTTCTCCTAAGTGATATTTTCAAACCTTGTTATGAAATGCCTTTTAAGCCCCCAGCAAGCAAGAAAATAATTATGATAGCAGTTTTTCACCAACTTTTAGGTGCTTTTCAATTGTAAAATGCCTAAAAGTTATTTTAAAGAGAATGTGAAAATTATCTCCTAGGAGAAAACTCAGGAGAAAAGGTGAATTGCATATTGGCCAATATGTCTTAATTGGCAGGAGACTGAAATATGGTTTTGCCAGGGTTTTACTATTTTTTCAGAATGGTGGCAATCAGAACTGAAAGGCATGGCGTCCACGATGACCCGGGGGTGGGGGGGGGGGGGGGGTGTAACTCAGGTGTTTGCGTAAGCACCCACATGACAATGCTGGAATGTTTTAAAACATCTCATTGCTATGTTGCATAGAAGTAGCAGGCTTGGCTAATGTCCCTCAACACGGAATCTCAGTAGCAACTGCTACTTGATAACATGACTGGTTTTGTTTGAAGATGGCCTTATAGTTTTATTGGAATGTGGGGTTTTGTTAAAAAAAAATGTAAGTGTAATTGTTAATCATGATGTGTTTTCATTTGATTTTCTTGCAGTGACAGAACAGACTATATATGAATTCATATTGGTGCAGTACATTCTTAAAAGTTCAGTATATTCACTCACCCACATCATGCCACTGTTATTGGGTCCTGCTCATGTCTGTATTTGAAGGCTGTATTTGAAGGGATTGTTTGGTGAGTGTTTCTGTCTCCAGATCCTGAGAGTAAAACAGGCAAATAGTGTTTCAGTATATGCAAATATCACATTCCACATGTACTGTATGTTACATTCCTCATTGTATTAAACTTTGCCTCCCAGCAGAGAAGATTACTTGTCAATGTGCCAGGTTCTCAAACAATGTCCCAGGGGCACTCTTATAGGTCAAGGCTTATCTAGTCAAGTCCAGGTCAAGTCTATGACCTATTCAGCTATGACATGCTGAGTGTAGCAAAAAACAAAAGTTCAGAATTCAGAGAGCTACAGGGATGCCACAAAAAGCTCTACATACCAGGAGCGTAATAATAGACCCTGCAAGGGATGCAGCCACGGGGGGCCCAGAAGCCACAGGGGGCCCCGTCCTGAGAGACTGACAACTAAGGGCAAGGAAAAAAGCTTTCTGCTCTCTGCACGATTGTTTGAATGACTGCATCTGCTCAGCTACTGATAACAAATTATTCAGTGGCTGGAAGGTGTAATGGTTAAGGGCTCTGCCTCTGACACAGGAGACCTGGGTTCAAATCTCGGCTCTGCCTGTTCAGTAAGCCAGCACCTATGTTGAGTAAGGAGTTTCTTGGGCAAGTCTCCTTAACACTGCTACTGCCTACTGAGTGCGCTCTAGTGGCTGCCTCGCAAGCGATTTGAGTCCGACAGGAGAAAGGCGCTATACAAATACTGCCATTATTATTATTATTATTCAGAGTTTTGCAGACAAAGGTTTAAAGACAGTCCATATTCAGTGTTCAGCAGGGTCTTCTGTACAATGCCCAGCCCTCAACCTCTCTACCCCTCCCCACGTGCTGTGTACTCACTGTAGTGATGCTGGAGGAGTCTGTAGAGCCAGTTCTGCTCCATCAGAGATGGATAGAGTGAGTATAATAAGCTGAGGCTGGGAGCACACCCGTCTGTCGGTTTTCTGCATGTGTTTTCTGCACACCATGTGTGTCTGTATATGTAAAAACGTACACGTTTTATCACAGCAGCTAATGTAATTGATGCTTTACTGCTGTCTGCTTTTATCTGCATGGGGAAAAGCACATTCAAGTGTGCACTAGCCACTTGAATAACATTGGTTCTCAGTTTACCTGTGCAGAAAGCGAGGGGGGTGGGGGGGAAGGGGGCCCCATCCAAAGTTTGGCAGGGGGGCCCAGTGCTTTTTTAGTTAAGCCCCTGCTTCATTCCGGTGTAGTTGTTTGAACATTAGAATCAGATTGGGTTGTGTGTGACCATACCATTATTAATAATATTATTGAACAAAGGTAGTATACAACATAAGTATGGTAATCCAAAATCTTGTACTATACAAAATCAACAATTGCAATAAACAATAGGGGAGAAAGCCCTACCCTTGCGAGCTCACAGTCTAACATTGTATTCAGAGAAACAGTGTGACCTCATCTGAAATGGGTCATAACTGATAACTTCAGCAATAGTGTTGTAAAGTGTGGGGGATTCATGCTGGGAACAAGAAAATGTATGCGTGCTCAAACACCAAGTTTAACCCTAACAAATCTGGCTTTGCAAATCTGGCCTAATTGGCTTACCATGAGGCATAGCTCATGCAAATATGCATTTGCTTTCGCATGCCAAACTATGCAGGGTCAAAAACCAATACCGCAAAGCGGTTGCCCTGCTGGAATTAGTTCATGCTACATTAGTACTATCCAGGAGTGCCACGGGGAGGCTTCCCAATGCCCCTAAAGTGTGGGGGATTCATGACCTGTTCCACAACCTACATAAAAACTCGGTTTCTTTCCTAGAATGAGGTAAAGAACATTAAGCGTTGGTGTAAGTTGCATGCAAAGCTGGGATTTTCTATAGAATGCGGATTTTACACCTCGCCTCTAACATGTACCCCTATCAGCAAAATATGTACTTTCTACATACAAATATTTCAGCCAAGAAATAGAAATTGACGTATGATGACAATGTGCTCATTCCCCAAAACTGGTTTTTCCTGAACTCGACATATCTGTTGATCAGCGAAACAAAATAAGGCAAGAGGTCTTCAAATGCAGCTCTGCAGGGCAGTTAGCAGGTACACTGACCATGTGTGCAGCGGCTGAGCATGCTACGATGCTGATTAAAGGGGTTTTTAATGCCACTACAACAGCGAAGACTAAAGGTATGTAGAGTCCTTCTATCTCTAGTACAATAACTTAGTCTTAGTGTTCATTATTTTCTATTGCGTGTCATTCTTCAGTGTAAGGTTTGTGTAAAGGAAGGAGGAAGTAAGTACATATCTGTGACAGTACATCTTTCTGTTGCTTTTCTTTTAAAAGGTACTTACAGAAAAACTAATGATAATTGCTATGGCTATTGTGGATATGAGTAATATTGCCTGTGTTACAAATCCTAAAGTGTCAGTGTGCTTAAAATGGGGCCCTGATCAGTAAAGCCTGTGTTATTTATTTTACCCCAAGAGGCACAGACTAACCAGCAAGCTCATGGTGACCCAGAACTCATTGGAGTGTGTAAGGGACTACAATGGTCCTAAAAGCCCCCTTACTAAGATGTTAAGAAACACAAAAGTTTGCTTTCTTAAAGCAGAAAGAATTTGCGATAATTCAGGTTGGAGTGAGCTTGAGATGTCTCCCAGTGCATCACTGCTGAATATATGCAAATTAACCATTGTACCCTTAGAAGCTAAACACACCTCCAGAACCGCTGGAATGCAATGATGTGTCAGCTTGTTAATTTGTACAGAGCCATAATAATCCAACATGCATACAGACTGTTTCGGATTGTTTGATCCTCATCAGTGCATGGCATGGATTAATTTGGCTCTATGCAGTAGGGCTTGTAACACCGAGAGGTACAGACTAACCAGCAAGCTCATGGTAACCCAGAACTCATTGGAGTGTGTAAGGGACTACAATGGTCCTAAAAGCCCCCTTATTTTACCCCAGTATTTCTCAAACCTGTCCTTGTGACTCAAGTCCCCAGCGTTGCATGTTTTGCAGGCAACCGCATTTATGCACAGGTGGGGTAATTAGTGTCTCGGCCAGATGGAATCCACCTAGCTGAGACAGTAGTTGCCCCACCTGTGCATAGCTGAGGCTGCCTGCAAAACATGCACCGCTGGGGAGTCACGTGGACAGGTTTGAGAAACACTGTTTTACCCCCTTTTCTAATTATACATGCAAGTAAACCCCAATGTGCACAGTGAATTGTTTATGCAGATACTGATAACAGATAAGCTGTAGTCTATACAGCTCCTTGCTTGAATGATGTGCTTGGAAATCTTTCCCACTGTTTTTACAGCTATAGACTGATTCGTACACTCATCAGTTATGGTAAGATCTGAAGACACTATAGGGCTCGTATCCTATTAACTTTTCACATGAGTTTTCTCCAAGCAGGTATCTTCAAACCTTATCGATAAAATACTTTTAATGATGTCACTAAAAAGGAAATGACTCACCATTAGTTTGATATGAGCTTTTTACCTAATTTTTCAATTGCTATGGTGTGTACTGAAAAAATATTTTTTTAGATGAGATGAAAAATTATGTCCTTGGAGAAAACTTCAGAGAAAAGTTAATAGAATATGGCCCTGTGTAAAGCCGCATACATACATTAGGCTCAATTTGGCCATGGCAGCCAATAAAGACAATGGCCTCAGTTCACTAAGATCATGCTGGAGTTAATAAGGCAAGAGAAAACTTACCTCCACACAGTGAGAGAGTTATCTTATCTCTTCATTCCTTAAAGAAAACCTGAACTGAAAATTAAAAGTCAAAATCAGCATACACAAGTCATACTTACCTTCCATGTAGTCTACTCCTCAGTGTCTTTCTCCTGTCCCGCGTCTTGTTTGTTCACTGTGATCAAGGGAATTTTCCGTCCTCCATTTTGAAAATGGCCATTACCCATAACAGCTTTGTGGTCAGCACACAGTTAAACTGTAACATCGCCCACTTGAGCCATAAAGAAACATGGACATTACCTGGTACATCAGTTTTCCTCTCAGCTATAACTGACAGCAACTGATATTTTACTGACAGCAACTGATATATTTCAGATCTGACAAAATATTGTCAGAACTGGAAGGGATTATTATCAGAAGAAAATGGTGAGCTTCTGAGAGGAACTGATGGCAAGGTAACTATGTAATGTTCATTTAAAGTTACCTCATGTGTTTATTTTAAATATTTTTACTCAGTACAGGTTCTCTTTAAGTTACCTCCTCTGTAGTTAAGTTACCTCCTCTGTAGTTATTTTCACACGCAGTTAATTAACAGCCTGTCTTTAAAGAGACTCTGAAGTATCTTAAAAATCCTCTTTTTATTACAAAATCCTTTGTAACATTATTGCACTACCTAAACCGCTGCATCCCCGCCGCTGTAATCTAACTAAATCCCCCCGAACCCCTGGGGGGCAATCCGGGCAGTGCATCCCTGAGAGCCAGAGCTATGAGCCGCAGCTCTGCCTCTCAGCGTGTCTATCAGCCCGGATCGCCGCCTCTCCCCCGCCCCTCTCAGTCTTCCTTCACTGAGATGGGCGGGGGAGAGGCGGAGATCCACTGCTGATAGACGCAAATGGAGGCAGAGCTGCGGCTGAAAGCTCTGCCTCTAACAGCAGAAAAATCCACGACCAAGAAAGTCATGGATTTTGCGGGGGAGAGGCAGGGGGGAGTTAGGGGGGAGTTAGGGGGGGGATTTAGTTAGTTTACAGCCGCGGGAATGTGGCGTTTAAGTTTGGACAGTAATGTTACACAGGATTTTGTAATAAAAAGATGATTTTTAAGAGACTTCAGTGTCTCTTTAACGTTACAATTCTGGAGTTATTTTAAGGATTGAAGAGTTAACTTAAAGACAGAAGAGTAAACGTTAGGTTTACCTAAGGTAAAATGTTTCCTGAATACTACAAGCCTTATTAACTTTATTAAAGACAGGAGATAAGCTTAGTGAATTGAGGCCTATGTCAGCCGAGAATCTAGAGTGAATCCTGTGTGTGTACAGCAGCTAACTGGTTTCTTGAAGTGAACCTCCAGACTAAAAATCTACTCAGCAGCACTGAAAAGGCTTGGTGTTTCTTTAACAGTTTCACAGCATCAGAACTTTGTTTTTCTTACCCAAGCCTCAATTTTAGCTGCACAGAAGAAAAATGCCCGGGCATTTTTCCCCTGATGCTGTGCAAAGCATGATGGGATTTCTGTTGTTGTTGTTTTTCGTTCTGCTGTTTTGGCGCAATTTTTTTTATTTATTTTTAATTTGAGATTTGAAGCCTAGCGCACAGCTTAGAGGGGTGATCAGGACACAGGACAGTTGGAACTGTGTCTCATGCTCCCTGCCACCTCCTTTCAACCAAAAAGATGGCTGACTCCATGAAATCACAAACATTTGCCTGTTCTTTTAAAACAGGGTGGGTAAGAGATTATATTTATATTTTAATTAACATAGCTAATGTAACTTAACAACAGTGTGTTTGTTTGGGCTGAAGTTCCCCTTTAAGTATTAGCATACCATATCTTTACTGATCCCCCAAACCTGAGCGTCCCCCAGCGCATTGTTCACCTCTCAACCCGTCCATGGGAAGCTGTTCCATTGTGTGCCACTCTTCATCCCTCAGCCCCTCTTAATAGCAACAGACAGGCCCCGAACTTTCAACTGAGGAGTCAAATCCTAATCCCTGCCTGGTAATCCTACATGTGTATGTAGGATGCCGTTTAAAGGAACTGTGAGCACCTCTCATGGGCATGCCTTTAAAGAGACACTGTAACAAGAAAAACGTCCCCTGGGGGGTACTCACCTCGAGAGGGGGAAGCCTCCGGATCCTTATGAGGCTTCCCCCATCCTCCTCTGTCCCACGGGGGTCTCGCTGCAGCCCTTCAAAGCCGGCCCGACAGATCCGACAGCCTGTTCAATATTTACCTTTCCAGGCTCCAGCGGGGGCGCTGTTTTGGCTCTTCTGACAGAGATAGGCGGAAATAGCCGATCTCCGTCGGGTCCGCTTTACTGCACAGGAGACATGCGCCTGCGCAGTAGAGCGGCCCGACGGAGATCGGCTATTTCTGCCTATCTCCGTGGGAAGGAGCGGATACTGCACTTGCGCTGGAGCCAAAAGGTAAATATTTACATCGCCGCAGCTCCGGGAGGATTTTTGCCGCCACCGTGGGACCGAGGAGGACGGGGGAAGCCTCAATAGGATCCGAAGGCTTTCCCCACCCGATATGAGTACCCCCTGGGGGGGGGGGGGGGGTTCGTTACAGATTTTCTTTAAACCAGATGACGTCCAACAAAGTCATGCTATGATCTCTTTGGAGGAGCCTCTTGCAATGGCCATGCATGTCGCTTCCTCTTCCTGCTTCATTCAGTGATGCACTTCTATAACAGAGAAGACAGGGGTGACCCGGAAGTTATAACATAGCCAAGATGGCAGCTTTGATTTTTAAATTGAAATCTAACGAAAACTATTTGGTGTAGAACGGTAATTCAGGCATCAAATGAAAGAGGAGAGAACAAGCTACAGAAAGGTATGTATATTAAAGTACTTTGCAGTACTAGTCAGAGTCTCTTTAAAGGCATACCCATGAGAGGTGCTCGGAGTCCCTTTAAAACTATAGCAGTGACAAGCTGCTATCTTAGAAAAAAAAAAAGTCAGATAGGCAAATGTGTTATATTAATGATCAGATCATCTTTTAAGTTATTTTAATTATACCTATCTGGCATAATGTGCAATTAAAAATCAGCTGATCAAACTGATTACAAGAGATTGTCAGTGAAATGCTAATAATTTCAACTTGCATGCAAACTAAATTAAAACTGTATGAAACTTGGACATAGGCCAAACAGGAAGTTTGGTTAGCTCAGTTCCAAGCTGCATACATTTTACCTTAAACTTGCCTGCAGCCTGGAATTCTTAGTATTTCATTGACCATCTCCATTGATCACATGCTTCTGCATGAGTCTTCATATACACGAGCAATAGCTATTGAAGACCTCTATATTAGTTTAAAATAATTTGAAGAAAAAGGACACAGTAGCAGACGAGGGAGGCATTAGCCTACACTGCAGAAAAGTACAGACTACCACTCAGTGAGGTAGAGAAAGTGTTTTCCTGAACTTGTTGCTATGGGATAAGTGGGAGGATCAAACACCTGCATGGCCGATGCTTCCATAGGTGCAAACTGGGCAAGTTCCCAGGGCTCCTAGGCCGACTGCTGGGGGAATATGGGAACACATGGAGTAATTGAGGGGCCTGCCAGCTAGACAGGTGAGTTCCTCCACTGGCAAAAACTCTGCAGGAGACACAGAGAACACAATAAAGTTGGGGAGGCAGATTTGGGGGGCCTGACAGACAGTTTGAGGGCCCGGAGGGAGAGGGACAATTTGCCAGAACAAAGGGGCCCCTACTGCTACTTATGACGGGGTTGTCAAAGGGCCCCCCAGGTTACATTTTCCCAAGCCCCATTGTAGCTAGAACCTGCCCTGCACACCAGGGCTGGTAAGATATAGGTGTCACTGAATATTTTCACAGAGGATAAATATAATACTAATTCTGGTTCAGAACCACTCAACACAAGCCATGTGCATAAAATATAACTCTGAAATCCAGATATCATCTGTATATGGGATGCATTAGTCAACACCGAGCTGTGCTTTTACAGTACTGCAATTTGTTAAAAATCCTTGAAAGGTCTGTTTTTTTCCACCATCAAATAGAAGTGGTCATGTGACCACTGCTGACCTCTTCAGTCAGCCATCTTTTTGACTAGGAAATGGGGTACCGTGCTCTAATTTAATGACACGGCACCTCTCAATTTAAGGATGTTAAAGGGTGAGGGCATGGAAAAAACTGTAGGGATACAAAGTCCCTGAAAAAGTTATCTAAAAAATGGCAGAGGTGACGTCACATAGTCACTGTTAAAGTGAACCAGAGATGAAAATAAACTAATCAGATAAACAACTGGATCTGTCCTTCTACTCCTAAAAATGAATCTTTTAGATATCTCAAGGTTTTATCTTATGTATAAACATTTACAAAGCAGATTTAATGTTTCATAGTCTCTGCTCAATTGCAGTGTCTCAAGAGTCCCAAAGTGAAAATACATAAACTATTGACCTTTTTATCTTTTTCTCTCACAGCAAAAAGCCCAGGTATCTGCTTAGGAAAATGTTTTATAGCTGTAATTTGTTATCAGTGAGCAGAGTCCTGACTGGAGAAAAACTGTCAGTTCCATAGCTAATTATATACTCTTGCAGGCAGGGAAAAAAGAAAAGGAGCACAGCATAAGTGTCTGTATGCTTGCCGCTGTATATACATGTCTATTTCATCATGTCACGTCATCTCTGGTACACTTTAAATGATAATTTAAAAAAAACTGCACCAGTGGGGATATGGAGCTGTACAAATTGTAGCCACTCTTGCTTTTCAAGCTCGCTGTTGTGTTGCTTGTTCATCACATTTACCATACCTTAGGATCCAGTTCGTATATACTTCATGAAGAGTGCATTCTTATTAAGGAAAAGGGTAGCTCCAGGGCCCAGAAGCAAACTGCATAGAAATCGTAAGACTGTAGGAAGGGATTGCAGAAGTAAATGAAGTTTATTGGTCATACACCTCTCACCACAATCTACGAGAGCATTTTCAAATGGGCGGCTCACAGGTGGGGAATTCATGGAGTCACAGCTGAGTGCGGGTGTAGCTGTGGTCACACACCACATGTTGTGGTACATTGCCGCCTTTGTAACACTTGACATGACTAGTGTTACAAAGGCTGCCTTTCATTTGCATGTTAATTGCACCCGAATGGTGCTCGTGGGTGGAAGACGGGGCTATGAACTGCGCCAACAAGCGCGCAGCTTAGCCTCCTATCTGTAAGAGGCCTTAGCCTAGTGATCTTTTATATCCTTTTTCTTTAAATATTTTTAATTGTATATCAACTAACATCTCCATCAGTGCTAAAAAAAATAAATAAATCAAGCAACAACTATATTTGGTGGTATGAATGCTATCCTGGTTTATATCTCTTTCTTCTTCTAGGTTTGAATGGCAGCAGAATAAAAAGCGGGATCTCAACGTCTCACTTGAAACTGTGCCTGTGATGATGCAATCTACATTTCAGTCATAGTTTTTGGTGAAATGTGAATCTCACAGCTACAGGCGGGAGCAGCATACAGAAAGTACTACTATCGTTGTATTTCCCTGTGCAGTATAGTGAGAAGCAGTGTGACGCACAGGTATGGTTCGCCCCACTGTGCATTACAATGCTTTTTACCATATTGGTGGGGTCTGTTATCACATTTTACAGCTACTTTTTCTCTTAAAAGCTTTTACAAGGATTTTTAAGGATTCACTGAACTATATTTCCTTTTCTTTGCTACTAATAACTGCTTCAGTGTCATCTTGCTGAACAATGTATTGAACCAAATTAACAGCAAAAGGGGATGGTGATGTGATGCAAGAAGAGAGAGTCAATGTCAGCTCCAATCAAGATGAGAATGTAACACCTCTGTAATGCTTTAACTAAAGAAATCCTCCAGACACCAATCAAGTTCTTTTTAAGAAATATTTGTATTAAATTATATGGATAAAAAAGTTCAGTGACAAAACACATTCATAAACTTCTTCTTAGCAGATAAGTATAGGTAGGCCTCTTGTATCCATCCGCCTGCTAGGATCAAGGCTAGTTCAGGAAACATATATGTGATACAGTTTATTAGCATTAACTTGCCAGAATTTTCCCCACACAGCACTCCGCTGTCTGCCACTTCTTCAACATTGTCTTTTTAAAGTGGACCTGAATTCTTTCATAGGACAGAAGGAATAGTAGAAAAATGGCGGTTACCTAGCAACATCCAGGATGAAACAAATATGTTAAATTGCTGATTGTGAATGATCACTTAACATATACAGTGGTTTGCAAAAGCATTCGGCCCCCTTGAAGTTTTCCACATTTTGTCACATTACTGCCACAAACAGGAATCAATTTTATTGGAATTTCACATGAAAGACCAATACAAAGTGCTGCACACGTAAGAAGTGGAATGAAAATCATACATGATTCCAAACATTTTTTACAAATAAATAACTGCAAAGTGGGGTGTGCGTAATTATTCAGCCCCTTTTGGTCTGAGTGCAGTCAGTTGCCTATAGTGCTAATGACTAAATGCATTGCACCTGTGTGTAATCTGTGTGTAATCTAATGTCAGTACAAATACAGATGCTCTGTGACAGCCTCAGAGGTTGTCTAAGAGAATATTGGGAGCAACAACACCATGAAGTCCAAAGAACACACCAGACAGGTCGGGGATAAGGTTATTGAGACATTTAAAGCAGGCTTAGGATACAAAAAGATTTCCAAAGCCTTGAACATCCCACAGAGCACCGTTCAAGCGATCATTCAGAAATGGAGGGAGTATGGCACAACTGTAAACCTACCAAGACAAGGCTGTCCACCTAAACTCACAGGCCAAACAAGGAGATTGCTGATCAGAAATACAGTCAAGAGACCCATAGTGACTCTGGACGAGCTGCAGAGATCTACAGCTCAGGTGGGGGAATCTGTCCGTAGGACAACTATTAATCGTGCACTGCACAAAGTTGGCTCTTATGGAAGAGTGACAAAAAGAAAGCCATTGTTAACAGAAAAGCATAAGAAGTTCCGTTTGCAGTTTGCCACAAGCCATGTGGGGGACACAGCAAACATGTGGAAGAAGGTGCTCTGGTCGGATGAGACCAAAATGCAAAACGCTATGTGTGGCAGAAAACTAACACTGCACATCACTCTGAACACACCATCCCCAATGTCAAATATGGTGGTGGCAGCATCATGCTCTGGGGTTGCTCTTCAGCAGGGACAGGGAAGCTGGTCAAAGTTGATAGGAAAATGGATGGAGCCAAATACAGAGCAATCTTGGAAGAAAACCTCTTGGAGTCTGCAAAAGACTTGAGACTGGGGCGGAGGTTCACCTTCCAACAGGACAACGACTGTAAACATAAAGCCAGGGCAACAATGGAATGGTGTAAAACAAAACATATCCACGTGTTAGAATGGCCCAGTCAAAGTCCAGATCTAAATTCAATCGACATTCTGTGGCAAGATCTGAAAACTGCTGTTCACAAACACTGTCCATCTAATCTGACTGAGCTGGAGCTGTTTTGCAAAGAAGAATGGGCAAGGATTTCAGTCTCTAGATGTGCCAAGCTGGTAGAGGCATACCCTAAAAGACTGGCAGCTGTAATTGCAGCCAGGGCAAGATTAACCCTGGGGCCCCTCAATAGACACCCCCCCAATCAATAATCTGCAGTAGGGACCCTTTGTTGCAGCCAAATTTCCTCCCAAGGACCTTGAGGCAGGGCACCATCTGGCTCAGCCGAAGACTCTGCAGGGGCACCAAGGAACAACAGTTAAGTTGGAGGGAGACACCTTGGGGGCCCCTACAGGCTCTGGGGGGCCCTAGGGCAATTGCCCCCTTTGCCTCTATGGTAGCGCCGGCCCTGATTGCAGCAAAAAGTGGTTCTAGAAAGTATTGACTCAGGGGGCTGAATAATTACGCACACCCCACTTTGCAGTTATTGATTTGTAAAAAATGTTTGGAATCATGTACGATTTTCGTTCCACTTCTCACATGTACACCACTTTGTATTGGACTTTCACATGGAATTCCAATAAAATTGATTCATGTTTTTGGCAGTAATGTGACAAAATGTGGAAAACTTCAAGGGGGCCGAATACTTTTGCAAGCCACTGTAAGAAGCACTGCTGTCTCCTCTGCAGGGCCGGCCCGCTCATGAGGCGGGGTGAAACTTTTGCCTCAGGCGGCAAATTTCCAGGGGCGGCACCCACCCGTCCGTGGGTGCGGGGAGCCGGCCTGCCGAGCTGGAGGGGTAGCTGGCAGGACGGGGGTATTGGGCCAGCGGGTCGGACCCCCCCCTCCCTCGCCTGGGTTCCCGCGTCCTCCGCTCCCCTCCAGCCTAAATAGAAGCAGCCGTATGTGTAAGAGGCACGGGCGGGGAGACACTCACCTCGCTCCAGCGTGCGCTCCACTGACATCACTTCCTGCAGGACGCTGCAGGAAGTGACGTCAGTGGAGCGCACGCTGGGAAGAGGTGAGTGTCCTCCCCGCCCGTGCCTCTTACACATACGGCTGCTTCTATTTAGGCTGGAGGGGAGCGGAGGACGGGGGACCCAGGCGAGGGAGGGGGGGGTCCGACCCCCCTCCCCGCCGCTGGCCCAATACCCCCGTCCTGCCAGCTACCCCTCCAGCTCGGCGGCCCCCCAGAGCGGCCCCCCCGAGGGGGGGGGAGGGGCGACGGTGACAATTTTTTAAAAATTTGCCTCAGGCGGCAAAAAGTCTAGGGCCGGCCCTGCTCCTCTGTATTTTGTCTGCCAGCTGTTGTCACACAATCTCTTCAGATACTGCACTGCAGTCTTCACTCCTTTTCTGTAATCCTGTCACTTGTTTCTTGTCTCACTCTTGTATGCATTGCTGTCCTGTTGTCCCTGTGTCACTGTTACGTATCTGCTGTTTTCTCTTATCTCTCTCTGTTACAGGTAAATTGTAATATCCTGGTCTTTCTTTCTTATTGCTTACTGTTTCTCTTCTGGCTTATCTCTCCTGTATCGCTGCTCTTTACTGGCCTGTAGCTGTGAGTGGTCTCTCTCCTCTCCTGTAATGTCTGCAGCTCTCTTTCTCTTCCTTACTTTAGTTTTCAGTAGAGCTCTCTTCAGGGGCGTACCTGGGTAATATAGAGCCTATGGCAAACATTTAAATTGTGCCCTCCCCATTTAAAGGAATACTTAAGTCATTTAAAAAAAATGACTTTTACTCACCTGGGGCTCCCCTCAGCCCCATGCAGCTGAACGGTGCCCTCGCCGTGTCCCTCCGATGCGGCTGGTCTCGCCGGCGGCCACTTCCGGTTTGGCCGTCACCGGCCGACAGGCTGTGAACGCGGCTGATTATCCGCGTCCCCGGACGCAATAGCGCCTTCTACAATGCTATTGCGTCCGGGGACGCGGATAATCAGCCGCGTTCACAGCCTGTCGGCCGGTGACGGCCAAACCGGAAGTGGCCGCCGGCGAGACCAGCCGCATCGGAGGGACACGGCGAAGGCACCGTTCAGCTGCAGGGGGCTGAGGGGAGCCCCAGGTGAGTAAAAGTCATTTTTTTAAATGACTTAAGTATTCCTTTAAGTGTGGACAAACTCATGCTGACTTTATACATTGTATCTGGACATGCCCTCAAGTTAAAAGATACTGGAAATCCGTAACCCATTTTCTAAAGCACTCCCTGGGCCTCCCAGATGTTTACTCAGATAAGGCGTGCCTCCTTGGCATCATACACAGCGTTTCATGTAACCGTTGGAAAAGAACACTTATTAAAATTCTCCTTTTTTACGCTAGGAAAAGTATTATCCTCAAGTGGAAGCTTGACACTCTTCCCAATCTTACCGATTGGAAAAGACTGGTCAACTTGGCACTTCCTCTTTATAAACTGACATACCAGTCCAGAAATCAACCCAATAAATTCGCCAAGGTCTGGTCATTGTGGGTAGACTCTATGGACACTGTAATTCCAAATCTTGATATCAACATTTCTGTTCAAGACCTGGTGCTCTGAATTACAAAGTTGTACCTGGCTGTTTGCTTCCACTCCTTCAATTGTGGTATTTTTACTGTCTGATTTGAACCTGCCTTAACCTCTCCTTGAGTTGCCTGATGTCATGATATATACTTACCTGCTGTAAAGTTGATTTTTCATATGATCTTATCTGTTTGCTGATGCAACTCATGCCCTAGATTGCAATGTGATGGTCTAAGTTTTTGTTCTGTTTTATTTTTGTTTCATGTTTTTAGCTCTTTTCAGAGCTTGATGTTAAAACTCAATAAAAATTCTCTTTTAAAAAAAAAAAATGCGCCCTCCCCATATCAAAACTTCCGTCCCTTTAAGAACAGCATCCTTTCCCATGTACATGTGTTATGGTTTCCTGTGTTGTTTTGCCCGGCATATTTCCTGTGTTGTTTTCCCAGCATATTGCTGAATTTACTTTTTTGGAAATATCTCTCATTATTCCCTCTCTGTCTTCTTTTCTAGCACTGAGCCATGTGCGCCCTACATACATAAATTGAGTAGCCATGTTCTTCAGATAACCAAATTGATCTGTTCTGAGGTCTGAGTGACAAAGAGGCACAGGGACAGGCATTGGGGGCGAAGCACAGGGGCAAGCATGACAGAGCAGCACAGGAACAGGCATGGCATCACAGCATGGGAGCAGGCAATGGCGCCCATGGTGCTGTGGCGCCCATGGCATGAGTCATGCCTGCACCCCTCTAGATACGCCTCTGGCTCTCTTATCTGTGGCTCTGACTTGCTCCGTCTGTCTCACCAATGGCTGGTCTCTGTTTTTGTCTCTCTGCTCTATATCCTCCACATCACACACTCATTTCTTGCTGCATCATCAATTCAGTCTCCATGGATCCTCAGGCTCCTCCCCCTAACTGGCCTTCAACTGCTAAAACCCAACTGCCATTTCTTTTTGCATATGCCCAGCTTCTCTCTCATCTTTTCTGCTAATGGGCTCCCCCTGGTGGCACCTGCAGACTCTCTTTACAGCAGCACTTTCCACAAAAACCAAATGCATATTTAATGTAACCTTTCTGGCGGTAAGCCCGAGCTTAGAACGGGATTTCCTGATGGGCCTGATCGCCGGAGGCGATCGGAGGGGGTAGGGGGATGCCACAGCTCAGCGGCTGTCATGTAGCTAGCGCTAGGCTAGCTACATGATTAAAACATTTTTTTTTTAAAATAGTGCTGCGCTGCCCCCTGGCGGTTTTAATTGACCGCCAGGAGGATTAACCCTTGGTGTGTGTGTGTGTTGCAATGACACACACACAGGGTTACAAGACTTGATGGATGCCTGAAATGAGGTGAATCCTCTGCCTCTTTTGCTCATCAAGCCTGAATGAGTAAGAGATAACATTTTCCAAAATTCACTGGATCAATGTTCTGACAGATTCAATCACTTCTCATCTTCTGACTGATACATTTCCTACTGATTTAAAGCAGTTTATTGCATGATCAGTTTCAGAGGTAAATATTCTTGGGAGTAGTTTGTAGAGGAATATGGGGGTATCCAAGGCACTTTGTACTTCAAAGAGTACAATGTTAGAACACTGCAGTTTAGTTGATTTTGATCCAATTTCTGCTGAAATATTAACAAGACCAAGTGATGCAATGTGGTATTATTAAAGTTCTGCGGAAGATGTTGGCACTATATAGAGTACATAGTCATGTCACTGAATGTCCCTCAGCGGGGCTCACAATCTAATCCCTACCATAGTCATATGCCCATCATAATCCAGGGTTAATTTTAGGGGGAAACCAATTAATTTATCTGTATATGTTTGGAATGTGGGAGGAAACCTGGGGCCCGGAGGAAACCCATGCAGACATGGGGAGAACATACAAACTCAAAAAGAGCAAAAAGTGGTTTTCATTTAGTTTTCCATTAAGCTATATTTAATCCTATACTATGAAAGCACTACTGGTGGGCACAGGGTGGGGTGTCTAGTGGGCGGGCACATCAGCCAGTGGGTGAGCCTGGGGGGGCCCAGGCCGGGCCCCAAAATTTCTGATGGTGGCCCTGTCAGGGACTCAGCGATGCAAGGTGAAAGTGCTATCCACTACATCACTGTGGTATATTGATCCCTAACAGCTATCTAAATTATAAGTCATCTATTGCTTGATAGATCGTGTCTCTACTGAGCTTGACTCTATTGCCTGCATGCTTTTTCTAGCTGTGTAAGGGCTGGTTCAGACGGACGTTTGTGCAGCGTTTACCGCCAGCATTCAGGGCTTGGCGTTAAACGCTCCCATTCAAGTAAATGGGAGCGTTTGTACCAAGCTTTCACGCGCGTTTACACGAACGCGGCGTTCGGGTTCCGATTTTCACTGGTGTTCAAGGAGCCCCTGGAAGCTACATGTTGCTTCCAGGGGCGGTTAACCGCGACGGGTAATGTTCCCCTAAGGGGAAAAAAAACGTGACCGCATCCGAACGCAATGCGAACGCTGCTGAAAGCCCGAACGCATTGCCGCCACGACGCCAACGAACGCGACGCCTCCAAACGTCCGTCTGAACCAGCCCTAATAAAAGTAAAGACAAAAGATCAGTGATACAGCCGGCTAACTGGTATTTCTTAAAGGGGAATGCAGAAAGAAGCCTATATAAAACACATTTCAGGTGTCCTTTAAGGCCCAGCATCATGGGGGAAATGATCCTAGATCCTAGAGTGGAAAGAAAATATTACTTTTTTTTCCATATTAATTCTGTCTGTAACTACACTTGGCAGACCTGGGATCTCTGTGGCTTTAGCATGTACTCTGATGCTCTCCGGTACAGTTCAATAAATAAGAAAAACAAAAAACAACAAAAACTCAGTGGGATTCCATCTTTTCCATATTCTACAATAAATGAAACATAAAAGTATATCTGTCCCTATTACAAAGTAGTT
Organism: Hyperolius riggenbachi; assembly: GCF_040937935.1. NCBI lineage: Eukaryota > Metazoa > Chordata > Amphibia > Anura > Hyperoliidae > Hyperolius > Hyperolius riggenbachi. Next base: position 195,957,876 of record NC_090649.1, read on the forward strand.
ATCAGTGAAACCAACCACCCCATTGCTTTTTGGAGAAAATGTGAAAAAGAAAAAATAATAGTTATGGGTGAAAGAAAAACAAGACCACTAGGGAAATCCACTCCTTCTGCAGTCTTTGCCGGAAGTCATAATCAAGATGATTGCTGTAGGTTTATTCTACACAGCGTTGAGCCATAGGTTTCATTACCCCTTCAAATTTGAAAAGGGGGAAAATGTCACTGGTAAAATAATCCTTTGATAAGCCACTCAGATGATAATAAAGGTACTAATGATTATTAAAACATTCTCCTTATACACATATTTACACTGACTGAAAAAAATGAGCCTATTAAAGCAGCTGCAGAACAGTAAGCTGACAGCTCGTGAATTAGCTGCCAGTTAGAGGCTTTGATTGGTTACATTCAATCCCCTCTAAGGTAGGTGGAGATTTGCATGTATGGTTACATATCTGCTTATGTCTAAAGGTGCGTACACACGTCCAACTTTACGCCTGATTGTCATTTAAACTGGTCGTTTGAATGACTTGAAGTGCAAACAACAAGCCATTCAAACGTTCTGTACACACTGACCATCAATGCGGCTGATATCGTAATTTAAATATCGGTTCACCAACTTGACAATAGACTGGATAGAACAATGGACTAGATTAAACGACTGATCAAACAACTGTGTGTTTGAATGTCTATTAGTTGGACAAATGACTATAAGTCATTTGTACACATGTACAAACCTGACAGTCGTTTGAACCACAGTTGGTCCAACTCATAGCTGAGCCAATCGGGCCAACCGGGTGTTATCAGCCGCTCGACTGCACGAACACATGCCCAACTTGTCGTTCAAATGGCAAGTTGGACGACAAGTTGGGCGGAAAATTAGAACTTGTGTATGTACCTTAAATGACACTGATTAGCCAACAATTGTTTTTCCTTTTGATGGCCCACTCTAATCAGGTATTAAGGAATTAGGTAGGTATTAAGGCTCTAATACAGGGGTAGGGAACCTATGGCTCTGGAGCCAGATGTGGCTCTTTTGATGGCTACATCTGGCTCACATACAAATCAGTAGGGGTTGATTCACTAAGCTACATTGCTCAAGCAGCGCAAGTAACATTTTCAAAGTAGGCACGCTACTACTGTAGCATGCATTACTAACTTACTTGCGCTCCCCCCAAAACTGACGGCCGCTTCAATTGTCCCACTCTGGACCGTCAGGTCCAGCGACTTTGTAGGACGAGATCCCCGCACTTTGATTGGCCCAATAGGCTGCCTGTCACTTGACAGGCAGCCTACTGGACCAAAGTGCAGGGATCTCTTCCTACAAAGTGAATCAACCCCCAAGTCAGCTAGCTAATTGTACAACCTGTTAGTCTGTATTTCTCCTGTCTGGCCCTTTAGGGAAATTGCTGATGTTGCTGAAACCCAAGAGAAGCAGAAGACGTGTCTGACACTTCCGCTGCCCGGAGATTCAACTGTATACACATCACCATGGCAACAGGGATAGCCCTCTGCTGCGCATGCACACTGTGCCAGTTTGAAACATTGTATGGCTCTCACGGAATTACATTTTAAATTATGTGGAGTTTATGGCTCTCCCAGCCAAAAAGGTTCCTGACCTCTGCTCTAATAACTGCTAATAGTGTGGCCTTGAGAGTGTGATTGGAGAAGTTGCACACACAACAGTATACCCTTTTCTAAGAAAACAAGCAGATGAGATAGGAGCCGTTTGCCTTAATGGGAACCTAAACTGAGAAGAATATGGATTTTTCCTTTTAAAATAATACCAGTTGCCTGACTCTCCTGTTGATCCTGTGTCTCTAATACTTTTAGCCACAGCCCCTTAACAAGCATGCAGATCAGGTGCTCTGACTGAAGTGAGACTGGATTACCTGCATACTTGTTTCAGGTCTGTCATTTAGCCACTACTGCAACCAAAGAGATCAGCAGGACTGCCAGGCAACCGGTATTGTTTAAAAGGAAACATCCAGACCATATCCCTCTCAGTTTAGGTTCCCTTTAGGCTGCTTTCACAGTGGGACGTTACAGGCGCACGTTAGTGCAGCCTGTAACGCTCCCCCAACGCACAGCAATGTAACACAAGTGGGCTGTTCAGTGCCCACGTTGCGTTACATGTAACGCTGCACGTTGTAGTGAAAGTGCAGCATGCTGTGCGTTCCCGCGTTAGACTGTTTGCACATGCTCAGTGGGGGGCGGAGAGGAGGCGGGGAGATGCCACTACAGTAGCCGCGCACATGGCTACTTAATATGCACTGCACTGGCGGCCGCTGATTGGCCGGCGGGACCACGTGATGCAGAGTGTCTCGCTCCGCATCACGTGGTCCCGCCGGCCAATCAGCGCCACTCTGGGAGACCTTATGCGGATAGAGCCGCCTAACGCGGCTCACTCTAATGTCCTCCCCCGCACCAGCAGGCGTTGCATTAGGGGCACGTTATACGACCATAACATCCCTTAAAACGCAACGTCTTAGTGTGTGAGTAGCCTTAAAGTTTCTTAGAAAAAAAATGCTCTCTAGTGGAAGCCAGTAGGGATAGGAAAGTAGGGAAATCTCCCAGGCAGGGACAAAGACAGTAAAACAAACCTGAACTTTCCTGGAGTTGTGCTATAAAGTGGAACGAAACTCAGAACTAAGATAAGCAACAGCATGATATCCTTTAGAGAAAAACATTTACTTTTTACAGTTTTTAGAGCTCCTCAGACATGCTGCAGTGTAGTTACTTCCGGGTTTGCTGGGAGCACATGAAGGGTTAACCTATTGACTCTCAACTGAGAGATCAAATGACATTAGCTCATTACTTGCTAAGAAGGGAGAATAAGACAAGCTGTTCTCAATAAACACACACATAGTGGATTTCTCTTGTTTTCTCTGAGTGTAGGTCTGCTGTACCATGAGAACACCATTTCATGTAACGTGCCTCAATTAATAAAAAAAAAAAACCTACTTGTTGTGTATACTGTGATAAAAGGGTATGGACTCATTTTTGATTTTCATTGCTTTCTTTCCTCCAGGGTTTATATCGGGTTCATCAAAATCCATGGATATTCCAGGAATTAAAAGTGTGGGAAAATATTTTCAGAGGAGACACCCAGACAGCACTTTTAGGGGGTTGTAACATCCAAAAATATAAAAAAAATTACCAAAAAATAGTAAGTGCCCCCAAAATGTACGTTAACACCCCTCCATTTTTCCCCCTAAAATAGGTCTCTATATGTCCATTCTTTTTTTTTTTTTACCTGGTCTAAGTGCCTTTGCCTAACTGCAAGAACTGTGCAATACCAGCGGGTTTGCAGAATGTTTTGTTGTTGCTAGCTATAGTAACAAGCTTACCTCAGCATGAAAATAAAAGAAAGCTTCCTATTTCAGATAAGATAATGGCATTATGACCAGAGGGTAATTGAATACTCCCCCCCCCCCTCCCCCTTGAAGAGTTTACACAGAGATATAAATCTGTTGTCTAGGAGATGTTTGCTGTGTATGTGTGTGTGTGTGTTGGGGGGGGGGGGGGGCAGTAAGATGTTGCAGTAGGGAGGGAAAATTAACTGAGCTGGGATGAATAAAAATAAAGGCAGAAGTGTTGCATCACAGAGGATCATTAAAGATGGATCCCAGATAAATCTTTTTTTCTTTAAAAGGGACTATGAGCACTTGTTAAAAATGAAATATTGACTTACCTGGGGCTTTCTCCAGCCCTCCATAGGCTGCAAGGTTCCCCGGCATCCTCCTGGCTCCTCTGCCCCAGTCCCGGCTGGCGGTGACTTTGGCCCAAAGTCATCAGGCCTGCTTCCCGCTTACTCAAATAGTGTCATCACACGCCGGCAGGCGTGATGACGCGTAGCCGGCCGGCGTGAGGATGCTAATTGAGGAAGCAGGCCTGATGACTTTGGGCCGAAGTCATCTGATCCCAGTCGGGAGAGGAGCCAGAAGGATGCCAGAGGACCTTGCAGCCTACGGTGGCCTGGAGGAAGCCCCATGTAAGCCCAAGGGTCCCTTTAAGCTATGGAGTTTTATCCCACTTTAAATCCTAAAGTGGGTTTTAATCCTTCTCCAGGATTATCCTTAACTAAAATATTTCCTTTAAGGGAACCTGTAGCGAGAGGTATATGGAGGCTGACATATTTATTTAATTTTAAACAATGCATGTTGCCTAGCTGTTCTGTTGATCCTCTGCATCTAATGCCTTTAGCCATAGACCCTGAACAAACATGCAAATCAGATGTCACTAACAAAAATCTGACAAGATTAAATACACGCTTGTTTCAGGTGCGTGATTCAAACACTACTTGGCGGTACGCAGTTTCAATGTCTGCATCTGCGGGAGGATTTTTGGCTATAAAAGGTTATTTATATTCTTCAGCTAGCACTTCGCAAGCCAAGTATGACCCCCAAGTGCCTCCGGTCCCCTCTGATCCCCCTCAATCGCTGCCGGTAATATTTACACATTCCGCGATCCCGCGAGAGCCGCAGCTTCTCCAAACAGCTTCACTCATCGCTATGGCGACGATCGGACATGACGTCATGCGCAGCTCCGATCCTTCCCATAGCAAACCCGGGAGCTGATTGGGAGGCTGCGCCATCGCAGGATCTCTGGGGGGTACGTATACCGGCGGCAATCAGAGGGGACCGGAGACACTTGGGGGGGCATACTTAGCTAGTGAAGTGCTAGCTGAAGAATATAAATAACATTTTATAGGCTAAAATCCTCCCAGGGGCCATGTGATCCCCTGCGGCGGCTAGCCCGACCCTAGGTCGGGCTTACCGCCATGGAGTTTAAAGAGAGACTGAAGCAAATAAACATTGCTATTTTTATCTTCTAATTCTCTTCAGTACTCAGTAGATGTAAACCGCCACAAAACGAGGGCTGTAGACACCCCCCCCCCCATCAAATCCCCGGGGGGCAATCTGGCCTGCGCTTCCTGAAAGAGGCAGAGCCTTCAGCTGCAGCTCTGCCTCTACTGATGTCAATCGCCATCTCTCCCCACCCCTTCCTCTCTTCTTTCACTGTGAAGGGCAGGGAGAGGCGGAGATCTGCACGGTGATTGACGTCAGTAGAGGCAGAGCTACAGCAGAAAGCTCTGCCTCTCAGGGCAGCACAATCCACAACCAAGATAGTCGTGGATGTTTGCCCCGGGGATTTGGGGGGTCTAAAGCCCTCGTTTTGCGGCGGGGATGCGGCAGTTTACATCTAATGAGACTACTGAAGGGAACTACAAGGTAAAAAATAGCAATTTTTGTTCGCTCCAGAGTCTCTTTATGTCAGAAAGATCAGCAAGACTGCTGATTGTTTCAGCTGGGTTTGAACTTACAAAGAGGGGTATTTCTTTACGTTCTCTAAATGCTTAAAAGATGTCTGGGCAATATTTATGTAAGAAGACTGAATACAGCAAGATTAACAAGGCTGGGAGTGCTTACTAGTTTCCAGCTGTTTGTTGTGGTGTATAATTATGTCATACTACAGCCTTGGGTGTTTATTTTTTGCTTACACTATGAATTTAAATGAAACCACAACACAACAACCTTGAGCTTGTAATTGAGATATACTTACAGGATGCCAGCACTGCAAATCCATGAATGTGCCATAATTCACTTATCAGCTCCTCAGTAAACACATTACATCAGATTTGTTTAGGTGACTGTTTTACTGGATAATGTAAATCATGTGTTAAGTTAAATTTCAGACTGCTCCTTCAGCAGACTAATTACATGATGAACCTAAGATGTGTATAGAACATTTTCAGGCAAGAGACGCCTTTAGTACAGTACAAAGTAAACAGTACATCACAGCGTGGAAGATGCTGTGCTTACATATATCACTCCAAGCCTTCCGTCATTCTGTGTAAACAGCCTCATAGATTGTACTCCGTTCAGCATACATGAAAGGTAGGCTTGCATCATTTTGTTCGCACTCAGGATTTTGTGTTTTTTAGGTGATTGCGATTAGCGAGTCTTATTCCAGTGAATGATACAATCGCCGGGAAAATGCTGCATTTTTTCCCGGCGATTGCGATCGACGATAATTGCAAACGTACCGCAATCGATGCAGGATCTACGTACCCAGGGCTTCCTCCAGCCCCTGGCAGCCGGTATGTCTCACACCGCAGCTCCACTCTCAGCCGTTGGCTCCTGATCCCCTCTGCTGCAGAGGACACCTATTATACCTGCGCGAGCGCTACTGTCAAGTCCACATTGTCCGGAATGTACTGTACAGGTGGAGAAGAGGACGACCTCGTAAGGTCAGCCTCTGCACTGGCGAGGACCCCAGGCCAGCACCGTGGGACAGAGTCTGTCAGGGGCTGGAGGAAGCCCTGGGTAAGTAGATTTTTTTTTTCAGTGATCCTGGACATTCCCGTTACGGCCTGTTTCACAACAGCAGGTGCATTCCCCACCTGACTGCTAGCGTGCATTGGCCTGGAGCTTTCTGGCATCCAACACGTGGAGTAACATGTGAGTGATTGCCCACAGCTATACTCAGCAGCAAGGAAACCTGAAAGGGGGGGGGGGAATTTTGGTATTTACCTCAGGAGACAGAAACCTCTTCAGCTGGGCTGCTCCAGCACAGTCTCCTCATGAAAACCATTGAAGAGGATTTATTGGCAATTCACGCATGTGCAGAAGCACAGACCCGCTAAAGGTGCGTACACACATGCGACTATAGTCGTTTGAAACGATCATTCCCCGATCTTTTCAAATGACGATCATTTAACAAAAAGTAACCAACGATCATTAAGTCTAACGACAGACGAGCTAGATCGTTAAAAACGAACGATCTAGCTTGGCGGATTTTTACCAATGACGATCGTTTGCAAAAGTAGTACATCGTTGGAAACGGTCGTTCGTACTAGGCTTGACATGCGCATTTCGATATTTCTCCATGAAACGTCTCATTTTTTTGTGCAAGCGCAATAGTTGCTTTACGTGATGTAACGTTCGTTCTAATGATCAGATCGTTACACACATTTTAAAACTAACTCTACTTAGGTCGTTCTTTCATCAATTAAAAGTTTGTTCGTTGTTCTCAACGAACGATCGTTGTCGCATGTGTGTACGTAGCATTAGGGTTCGGCAGAAAAAGCAGTCCGACCGGGTCCAAGCTGCTGCGCATGCTTGAGCAATCTGCACAGTAGCAGGGACCCGATTGTTAGGTTTTTACGACTGAAACCCGAAAGCGCCCATGCTACTGCACAGGCGCAGTTTGGCAAGCTTTGGGCGGACACCGTGCTGGATTGGTGAGGCAAAAGGAGACAGGGAAGCCTCTAGATGATCTCTCTCCTGAGGAAAAGCCTGGTAATTAGCCTTTATTTTTCAGCTTCACTTTTACAGCCCAAGTTCATTCACAGTGAGGCATCTACTACATCTACTCCCTGTAGATGTAGAATTAGAGCAAATCTAGTGCAAAACAGGTACTGAAGGGGAGCAGTTATAATCAATGACCAATCAGAACCCTTGATCTTGACATCTATTTTTGCTCCGTTTTTTTTGTAATGGTTTAAAAAAAAAAAAATTGTCAAATTTTTTTACATGTTACTTATATGCAATAAAAATATAAAATTGTACATGAAATTTTATAAAAATAAAAAAATGCATTTCTCACAGCAAGTATTACAACTTGGTTGGATACAGCACTTGTGTGCCATAACTAACCAGGGTGTAATACTCGCCTGATCTCTGCCCTTTGGAGTGATAAGGAGGCTGCCATGTTTATTTCCTTTTATACAATACCAGTTGCCTGGTGTCCTGCTGATCTTTCATTCATCAGTAGTGTCTGAATCACACACTTGAAACAGCATGCGGCAAATCCAGTCAGACTTCAATGAAATACCTGATCAGCATGTTTGTTCAGGGTCTATAGCCTCCTACACACGCCTGAATTAAGTCAGCTGAGGCGGGCGATAATGACCACCTCAGCCAACAATCAGTCGTGTGTGTGCAGCAGCCGGTGACCCCAACCCACAAGCGATCCGCCGATCTAATCACCTTCAGCAACACCGATCCTCCGCACGCAGCTCATCGTCCCTCCGTCGCCCACCTGCACAGCGTCAGCTACACAACACGGGTCCAGTGATGTCACCCAAGGACATCAGGTCCTTATCCAAGATGGGTGACATGCGTTCGTATGTAAGCGGCTAAAAGTATTAGAGAGAGGATCAGCAGGACAGCCAGGCAATTTACATTGTTTAAAATAAAACAAAGCCTCCACATTCTTCTAACTTCAGCTTTCCTTTAAGGAAGGGGTCCCTCACGAGTAAAACATTTTTTGTGTACACTAATCAAATTAAAGTAAACCTGAGAGGAAAGGAGGCAAAAGTTTTATACATACCTTCCTCCAGCCCCCTCCACGCAGATCACTCCCTCGCGGCCGTCCAAAGCCTCCTGGATCCTCCGGTAGCAGCCCTGTTCTCTTCGGCCAGTCGGGCATACTGCACATGCACAGCCCAGCTCCGCCCGCTCCTGTCCCCAGGAGCGTTCTGCTCCTCCACAGTACTACTATGCAAGCGCAGAATGCTCCCAGCTGCGGGAGCGAGACGGGCGAAGGCACGCTTAGGTGCATTGCACCAGCTGGCCGAAGATAACAGGGCTGCCACTGGAGGATCCATGAGGCAGACGGCTGCGAGGGAGCGGTGTGTGTGGAAGGGGCTGGAGGAATCCCCAGTTATGTATAAAACTTCTGCCTCCTTTCGTCTCAGGTACACTTTAAGGTGTGGTTGTTGTAACCGGTTTGCTCTAAAGTATTATAATGGCACCATCCACTCTTTAGTTTTCCACACCCCAGAATTGGGCACTTTGCTGTAAGGTAAGGGGGGGCCACCACCAACCCTTACATTCCTATGTGGAGGAAGGAAGGACAGCACAAAACCTTGCTTCCATCGTCTGGCACACAGAAGCAGGTGGATAGATACTATTCGAGTAATACTCAGTCATCGCACACATGAAGTGGGCAAATGAATTTGCAAAATGTCAATTTTAAAACACGCACGCAGGCACGCACGCACACAGTGAGGCTCATAGGATAACATAGCTGTATGGGTAAGTGCATTTTCAAATTGAAGGCATGTGAACAGTGCTAGTGTGACCCGTGCTAGGTGTTAAGCATAGGCTAGTAAACAGTGACTTTTGTAATGCAAAAACAATAGAATTGCCACACTTGAGTTTCAAAGCCAAGCATAAATTGTTAGATCTTGTCAGTTCTAGCCATGTAGTACGGCCACAGACAATACAATGGCTGCAAACAAAAAACTCTGTAGGTTACAAATGTAGGAAACAAGTATTAGCAAAAAATGCCCGACTACCTGCTTTGTGCAATTTTACACACACTGAATTGGTTAATCAAAAACAACTCAGACAAGTCAAGGTATTTTTAATAAAAATATTGTATTGGGTTTTTCACTTGAGTAACAGTTGCATATGCAAAGCCTGAAATGTACAATACACAGTGTGTAACCAATAAAGGTTTATTGATCAAGACAAGCTAAAGTTAGCATTCATTAAACATTCATGAGTTCAAGGTTACATAAATGAATACATTCAATAACATGACGCTTTGGTTAAAAAATATACTGCTATACTAAAACCTGATACATAGAGCATGAACAGTCAAAAAAGGAATTGCATAGATGGATTCTTGGAAGTGTGCAATTGTTAGTTAAGGGAATCGGTATGGATTTATTGAAATTCTCCATTTTTTGTAGGGCTCTTCAGGAATTTCCAAAGAACTCTACAAGCTCTCATAAAAAAAAAAAAAAAAAAAAAAAAAGAACAGCTTCCTAAACTTTGGCTTTCTGCACCGTTTAGTCATCCAGTATTTGTCAATGTCAAATATAGGTGAAAACACGACCCAACAGTTGTTAATGGATATGGTTAATTTCAAAGAAATGGGTGAAGGTTCACTGAGGTGCAGGTACTGGTACTATGGTTAATGCTTTCATAACCTGTTACAATCCTATGTCCAGGCACATCAAACTGCTTTCTGACTTGTACAAACCAAGAAAACACCTATGAATAAAATAGATTACAAGGAAATTTTAGCAAAAGGCAATTGTTTTCAATACCATCACAGTATGGTGCTGCAAGACTCCCTGAGAGTCCTAATACTCATACAGTTTTAGGATATTGGACACCTGTTGGTAAAAGTCCCCAAAGCCATAAACAGGCACTTTGTGACATTCCTTGCTAATCATTAATAGTCTCCTCAGATACATGGGTAATAATGTGCGTATATAAGTGGATCTGCCATTTTCAATCAATCAATGTACGGTACCCACTATAGTAGCAGCTGACTTAGGTGCTAGTGCCCAACTGTAAAATACTAATGCTACCACCTATAACGTTTCCTGGTCATGACAACTTTTCAGCTGCGAAGGGTTAATTTGGAGGCCAGCATTCACGTATAATAGGCTGAAAATATTTTTGCCTGAGTCTTAGATCATGCCCTAGTAGCGAAGACGACAAACTTATAAGTTAAGGTTAGGCAAAGTTTACAAGGGGCTAGTGTTGGGGAAACAGGAGTAGTTTGTTTTGCATGGGTTTTGAATGGTCTAGTCAGGGAAGGATTAACATTAAAGATGGGAGGTTAGAATTAGGCATCAGGAAGGGGTTAATGGGCGAGGCTTTTGGTAGAGGGGTATTCAAGGGGGAGATTTGGGATGTAAGGGATAATTCAGCATATTAAAGAATCGGTAACAGGGAACGCATCAAAATCTTACTAAGTACACTGACCAGGTAGCACTTATCGAGACATCTTACCCAAGTAACGTACGGTACACAACTTGCATAGTGTGTGTTTCTTTAACAAAGTTCACATTACCAAGATAATAACGCAATGCAAGCTACCTCAGCAGTGTCATTTTTGGTAAAACTGCTGTGCGCAGGGAGCACACTGCAATTTTACCATTGCTTTGTGAATATGAGCCATTGCTATAAACATCATTCATGGCTAGCCAAACAATGGGGGAGAAATGGCAAAAGTGATGCAGGAGATGTATTTGTACAGCCAAAGCAGCATGGGAGGACCAAAATCAGTCATCCTAATATTATAAATGGGAAAGTTTGGATGTTTGTTACTCGATCACGCAAAAATGGCTGAACGGATTTGAATGAAATTTGACACACACATAGTACATTACCTGGAATAAAGTAAAGGATACTTTTTATTCCCATAACTAAAAAGTGGGCGGAGACAAATACGCATTTCCCTGGGAAAATGTAAACTGCAGCAATTCTTACACTGTTAATGGCAGGGATCTCAAACTTTGCACAGTTGGTCACTGGGTGACTGGGATTAATATTCAGAAAAGTGGGTGGAGCCTACAAAAGCCAATCAAAATTCAACTATTGATTTTCAAATGGAATATTTGATTGCTGCTATTCTTGCACTGTTATTGGCACAAGCCTCAAACCTGGTACAATTGGTCATTGGGTGGCTGGGGTTTAAACTCAGAAAAGGGGGTGAAGCCACATCCTATCAGATTTGTTTCATTTCAATACAAATTATTGATGCCAAAGACAGCAAAGCTCACAAATTTGGTCATCGAGTAATTGAGTAATTGTGTGTTAGGGTTAGAAAAAGTGAGGGTAGCAAACACCAGCCAAATACATAACCGGGCAACACCGGGTCATCACTTGGCAGGGACAAATACAAATTTCACGGATAAAATGTCAACTGCAGCAATTCTTACACTGTTAATGGCAGGGATCTCAAACTTTGCACAGTTGGTCACTGGGTGACAGGGATTAATATTCAGAAGAGTGGAGCCTACAAAAGCCAATCAAAATTCACCTATTGCTTTTCAAGGGGAATATTTAATTGGTGCCATTCTTGCACTGTAAATGACACAAGTCTCAAACCTGGTACAGTTGGTCATTGGGGTTCAAAATTAAAAAAGGGGTGGAGCCACATTCAATCAGATTTGTCTCATTTAAATGCAAATTATTGATGCCAAAGACCGCAAAGTTCACAAAGTAGGTCAATGAGTAATCGTGTGTTAGGGTTAGAAAAAGAGGGTGGAGCTAAAACCAGCCAAATGCATACCCGGGCAAACGCTGGGCCATCAGCTAGTATGATATAAATGTACCCTGCACACAGTGGTGTAGCTAAGGAGCTATGGGCCCTGATGCAAGTTTTGCATGGGGCCCCCCCAAGCACTCTATACATTACAATTAATACAGCGCACCAAGATCTGCAAAGGACAACAACAGTGTCAGAGGTGCAAGTTGGGGATGGGAAACTGTTTGTTAATGATTACTACTATGAAAAGCATCTATAGAAGTGATTATTACCAACACAGGGCCAATAGAAACTTAATATTGTGCTCGAGAGAGGACCCCTCTGACCCAAGGGCCCCGGATACGGCCGCTACCTCTGCAACCCCTATTGCTACGCCACTGCCTGCACCCATGTCGCCTGGACTCAAGAGTGTCGCTGGGATAGAATACAAAAAGCCAGATATACTACAAAGCGTTAAAGATGCACGAAAACACTTGGTTTCTCCTGTATGTTGCCAGACATCTTTAATAATCATTTTCTGCATCTCTAGGTTTTTATCCATTTCTCACGCTGGCTATATAAGGAACACTGCCTACATAATGTACAACAGAAGCTTGTCTGCCTAAAAGGAAAACTTCAAACTGAGATCAAGGGGAGCATTACATTTTAGACTACAGAGGTCCTCCAAGTCAATCTGTCCCTTTTTATAAATAAAATATATAACTGCAGAAATCGGACATGCATTGAGAGTTCATCAAGGATTGTTTATAACCCAAGGCACCTACTCTAGACTGCAAACCTCCCTCTAGTGTTGAATAGAGGAGCTTCACTTACACCTTTCAGTGCAAATCCCACCGACATGAAATGGAGCCAATCAAGCTCAGCAGTTGCTGGTTAACTGGCTAGATGTCAGAGCAGTGTAAATATGCACAGAAAGTCAAAATTAAAAGTAATTAATAATTTCTATGGTGTAGTGCAGCCATTTCCCAACATGATTACTGTTCTTAATGAAAGTTGGGATCATCATCATCATCATTATCATCTCAAGCACCTCAACACATACGGTACATACTCATTAGCAGTACTCCATAATAGCATAGGACTACTTCCCAAGTGTTACTTTAGTTTTGTTTTAATCACAAAAATTATTATAACAAAAATCACTGCAAGTACAAATACCCCTGAACCAAACACAAGCACCCCCTGGGGTAGGTGTACTGTGTGTTTGGAACCTAGGAAGTAGTTGAGAGACTGGCACAAGCCCTGCCAGTAAAGGCCATCTACAGTGTCCACACAGAGGAGGACCTCAGACATATTCATCAACTCTGCAAAAGAACCTCTCAAATAAAAAAACACACATCAGCCACACAGCTGCTGCATGACTTGCAGAAAACCACAACTGATGTGTGGGCTTGTATTTACAGAGGAAGGCACCTCTGCAGACCTGCACTGTTTGATCCCCGTTCCCTGTCTGTGCATCACCCCTGGGAAGAAGATTTAGGCCTCTTTCACAGTAGGACGTTGCGTTTCAGTGCGACGTTAAGGTCGCACAATGCGGCCCTAACGCAGCGCATATAGACTTTAACGTTATTGTGCGTTCTTTAACACTGCTTTGTGTTATGAGGTCTTTCTTTATGCATCTCTTGGGGCGCCGTTTTCGTCACACAGTGATGACTATAAATTAAACATTTTTGGGCTTAGTATTGCGCATGCGTTACATTTAAAAAAAAAAAAAAAACATTACTGAGCATGTGCAACAAAACGCAGCAGATTCATTGCTAAACGTACAGCATGCAGCACTTTCTAATAACGCTACACGTTACACACAACGCAACGTGTGCACTGTGAATGTCGCACAGACTTTGTATTGCTGTGCGTTAGTCTGCGTTGAAACATTTTCTAACGTGCAACTTTAACGTCGCACTGTGAAAGAGGCCTTAATCCTGATAAGGAGGAGGACCTTTTTTTCCTCTTTTTCCATTTATTCTACCTTCCTATCTGCAAACATCAATAAACAATTAGTTAAAAACTGGAGAGAAAACCCACCCTTTGAAATAGGTTAGATACTAATTATTGCCAATAAAGATACTTCTAACCATATTATGATAAAACATAAAACACACACACACACTGGTTACACTGTAAATTATTAAATGTAGGTGAATAGATATGCCTTACAGAGTTGACTAAAATTAAATATAAAATAAAATGGTTTAAAATGATACAAAAAAAATGAGATGTTAAACATGTTCAGCCAAGTTGTTTTACTGGGAAACCTCTTACTAGTGCTAAACTTGAAGTAGTAAAACGAAGGGCTATTTCTGGACGATTGTCATTCTCTGATCAGATCTAAGGAATCAATATTACTATATACCGTATCTTCAGACACTCCAACACCAAACAGTCCAGACAGCTGACAGGAGGTAAATGTCAAACAGTTCACATGTATACTGTACTGTACTAGGGGATTCTCCTGACCACCACCCATACATCTCTGCTTGTGCAAATGGTAACCCAGTAACCAGTTGTGGAGACTCATGCAAGAGCTACCCACATCCAACCAGGTTTCTTCTTCCTGTGATTGGCTGCGGTGGACATTGACTCCATATTGGCACAAAACAGCTCTACTACACAGTACACCTATATCCAGAGTTCACCAATAGGTAAGGAACTGACAGTATAATACCTTTCCTCCTTCCTACAGTTTAACAGTAAGAAGTAAAAAGGTGTTTTCCGTTTGTACAGAAAAAAATTCTTCACAAACTCAGAGAATTTCACTGGAGGTAAAACCTGGTAGATTACTAGTAAAAGACATACAGGTATTCATATGTGGATCACTCCACTACAATGAAATGTTTCTGTTTAGAGAAGCGGCCTTATAAGCAAGAATGCTGCTGAGCTACCTCACCCATGAAGTGAGCAGCCCTGTCCTGCAGCTCCCAATCATTGCTCAGCACGTTCAAGTGGTTTCAAGAGCACACGGGATGATGCAGCTTGCTATCTGCACTGCTTTCTTGTGCTTTAAAGTGGCACTGAGCACCATAAAAATGAACAGTGGGTTAATTCTAGTCGTGGTAAAAAAGAAAAGAAAAAAAAAGTGCGTTACTGGTGTCAGTAATGTCTATTTTGTTTCACAAACCCATATACACCCATCTACTGATGGATCGATTAGCTGAAAACCCCTCTTTAACTTGCTTCGAGAGTGCAAGTTACTCACTCTTGATTGTTCAGTTTAAATAACGTCCTCAACCCCTGGGAACAGGAGGAAGTGGGGGCAACAACCCCTTCATTCATGTGGAGTTCAGTTTCCTACATCTGGAAGGAAGACCTTCTGAATTGTATCACTTCGCTATCAAAAGTTTAACTTGGCATTAGTAATGGTTTCAACAGAAGTTATAGTACAGTGGTACTGCTTCTGCCTCATAACCAAGGTTGCAGGTTCGATTCTCCTCCAAATGTATTTAGCTGCCTCAATATTCACACACTTTCCTTCTGAATGTAATTGCACCTGCTAACAGCTCACAGACAGCAGAGGGTGTGAACAGAAGAAATAATCAGTTCAGTTACACACAACGGCATTGCTAAAGAGTGAGAAGGAATTTAGGCCAGAACATTTGGTGCCGTTGGCTGCAGCTGCTTTCTGATTGGAGATCAGCTGTTTGGTGAGAAAGAAAATTCTGCTTGCTCTATGAAGAAATGTATGCGATCCCTACACAACTGATAATAGGGATATTAGAACAGTATACATTTTGCCATAGTGCTCCTTTAAGACTCCTCAAACCTGTTGTAGCAGATTGTCAACCCCTGCCCTAATTATGTTAGTAGTTACAGAAAGGTTTAGCACTAATCAGAAACCGAGCCTGAAATAATGTAACATGGGTGGCAAAGTTCACACGTCTTATTGATGGCCTGTGTGGGTCTTTGCCTTTTACCTGTAATGTAATGCCCTGTAAACACCTGCACAGCAGAGGGGAAAAGCAGTGCACGCTTTAGCTTGGACTGCTGCAGAGAAAGAGTCTTAAATCTGGCAGCAGAGAAGCAGATTTAAAGGAGTCACATACTTGCCATCTGAACATTAAAGAGGAAAGTAATTACGCATTTTAGAATGTAAGGGCTCAGCCACACTATAAGCGCGTTTCTCAACGCTTTGTGATTAGCGCTTTCTGAGCGCTTTTTAAAAAAAATCTCTCATTCACCTTCATTAAAATCGATGTAAAAATCGCTGTGATTTTTACCACAATTTTAATGAAAGTGAATCAATCACAAGCACTCAGAAAAGCGCTTATAGTGTGGCTGAACCCTAATCAATTATTCAGGATATACATTTTTACTTTAACTATCCTGTTTCCAGCAGCAGAAACATTTATTATACCTACATACTTCTATATATGGATATTTAATCCTGCCGTCTCAGTGATGTTTAGCCTAGACCACTGTTCTACAAACTTTGACTAAGGGCCATATGAAAGTTCTTGAAATTGTTAGGGGGCCAAACTCATAAAATGAAACACAATGCCTGCCGATTGCCCCTGGTACACCATGCATATTTTACCAGTAGTCTAGAAATAAACTAGATAGGGATTGTAGGTGCTGTGACTCCTCTGTAACCCCCTATGTGCCACCACTGTTCCCTCTGTGCCCTCTCCAGTCTCAGTGGTCCCTCCTCTTCCCTTTTGCCTCTGTCCCCCATGTGCTTTCTCCTCTCCATCTGGTGCCACCTCTCCATGTCCCCCTTTGCCTGCTTCTGTCCCATTCTGTACTTTTCCCCCTCCATATGATGCCTCCTCTCTTCATGTGCTCCTTCTTTGCCTCTTTTACCTCTCCACCTGATCTTCCTCCATGAGCTTACTTCTCTCCATATAATGCCTACTCTCCCCAAGTGCTTCCTCTTTCCCCCTTCTGTCCATCTCTGTGCTTTCTCATCTTCGCCCTTTCCTCTCCCTCTATTCACACTTTCCCACACGCTCACTACTTCTGCCTCCTTTCCTTCTCTAACTCAGTTGGGCCTCCTACAGTCTTAGTCCTAGTCCTACATCAATGATAGGACTACAAAAAAAAGGCTGCCATTTTTTTGTAGTCCTATGGTAATTACTAAGGGGCTACGTACAGGAAGGCAACGAGGAAGGCAGAGCAGCAACAAGTACTTAAATGGTATGGACAGCTTGGGGGCCACTGGAGAAGGCTTGGTGGGCCGCATTTTGCCCTCGGGCCAGACTTTGTACATGGCTGGCCTAGACTATGATGTCATACCTTCTCCTCCCCCAGAGTACTCTGGAACATCAGATTATTATTATTTAGATTTATATAATGCCAGCATCTTCCGTGGCACTTTATTTTGCTTACACTCACTTCACAGTGGTGGAAAAAGCATTGCACAGCAATTCACCTTTCCAGAAGTAAAGATGCTGGTATCTCTGATACATTTGAGAGTGTAATTCAGAATGGAGGTAAGGTTTTACAATGGGCAAACAGTGACTAAATATTTTAGAAAAAGCATTTTTATCCATTAAGTTGTATTCAGTAAAGTTCCACTTACAGTAACAGAACAATCAGCAATTGACCTGCTAAGATCACTAGAAGCCATGCTGCCTTGGGGTCTCCTTTCTGCTACTTACGGCGTCTTGGTGGTGATAGTGGTAATAAAGCAAATAGTGGGTATAAGGTTCTTTATGATTCCTGGGTGCAGCATTTTTCAGTTTGCTGGATTCACATCCTTTCAGCCATGTGAGAAGCTGCTACATACGGCACTAAGAATGTTCTGTATTACACATGTATGACTTTTAGAAACTGTAGTATAGAAACATTTTTTCTCCTCATCTCAAACTAAATTAGGTTCACTTTATACGGGCAGTTTAAATACAAAACAGCACTTAACAGAGTTTATCTGTTAAGTGGAAAACAGTTAACCTTTTAAAACCCTACTAAAAAGTATGTAAGCTATAACAACATCAGTGCAATCGTTTAAACAGTCATCTAAAACCATTCATTTACATCTTGACCACAATTTTCAGAAGACAAAAACATTTTCTTATCATCCACAGGACAGAACAGTTAAAATGAACCTGCTGGTTTGCATAATTTGTAAACTGACCTACCACAAGGTGTGTGCAAGTACAGTTAAATGTGGTCAGGGAACTCAAACATTTAAAAACTGCCTTCACTCATCTGCCTTGGACCTCTCTGTCCCACCTCTTCTTCTCATCCATATCCAGTAAAACTAGGTACACACACTAGGAGACACACTAGCCAAGGCAGGGGTATAGAACGGTCTTGGCTGAGACTTTACTGTGTCTAGGTGTCCCCTGAGGGCGCATAAAGATTTGTAAAGTTAGGTTTCAGTGACAGTGATGCCCAAATCCATTGTTCCCTCCTCACTACGCCTGCTGGAAGCCACTCCATCATCTGCTTCATCTTCATGCCTGCTCCCGGGGGAGGGGGTGGGTATCAGTAGAGGGAGAATTCAGTAAAATTTCAGTAAAATTTACCGACATTTTACTATCGGCTTTTGTGAGCACCCAGATTTCTGGGCAAACTTTTTAGATGTATGCATGCTATGGTTTGGTTTCGGAAACAGAAAAATAGCAACTGATTGGTGTATAAGGAGCCTCACACCCTACCTATGGAAACCAGCGGTAAAGATGGTAAGAGTTGCAGGGGACCGATAAACTAGTGTGCACCAGCCCTGCTCTTTGTTTGTGCATTTTTAACTAGTAGGGATTACATTATTTTTTTTGGTTCACTTTTTTTGTACAACTTGAAGAGGTAAGGTGAAGATACAAGCCAGAGAAATCAAGGTATTGGTTTAGTGCGAGTTTGAGACTTCCTGACTTTTGGCACTATTAAGTTGCAAACAGTAAGGGCTCGTTTCCACTGTTGCCACGCGATTTCGCCGGCATTCCGACGCTTGTAAAAACGCATGCGGATGCGTTTCCACGTGCGTTTTTACCCGCGATTTCGCGTGCGATTTCGCATGGCAGGGTGCCATGCGAAATTAACCATGACACTGCCAGGACAAAATAACATTGAAAAGGGTGCGAAATCGCACGCGAAAAACGCATGTAAAAAACGCATGCGTTTTTTACTATTAAATACATTAGCGGCGATTCGCACGGATTCCCGATGCAGGCAAATTCGGTGGGTCCCGTTGTGCAGATTTGGCCCGCCGCCAAATCGCTTCCGCACGCCGCACATGTGGAAACAGCCCCGGCCACTTCAGTGTACCAAGCGAATCCGCATCTCGTCGCCGCATGCGGATTCGCCATGGTGGAAACGAGCCCTTAAGGTTTATTCTAAGATTCTTAAATCCATAATTTAAAAAATGCAGACATTTAAACATATTGCCAAAACCAATAATAAAGGATCTACTTTTAAAAAGGTATTCTCATAAAATACAAAAATTAAGCAATGCAAAGGTCTGTTTTTCCGTTACAAAACTTACATAATCAGCATCCCCACGGGCCACATTTAATACCCTGAGATCCTATAGAAAGGATTTCACGATTATAAATAATCATATTAAAATGCTACTTTGTTGATGAAGTACGAATCATTTTGCCTTCATGTTTGAAATCTACTAGCTTCCCAATAATTTTGCCTTCATGTTTGAAATCTACAGGCTTCCCTGGTAAGGCAGTTGATCAAAATACAAAACACAGTAGTTCCCAGCAACCAGATTGCAGGCAATTCTGTTTAGATTACAGGGTTAGGGTAACTTCCACTGGCTCTACATGTTGTACTGCCTTAGTAAATAAGCCTGGACTTTTAACACTAGCTACACATTAGTAAATCAAAGGCAGCGTAGGGCTAAACAAAATTTGTGAACAGTAAAACTCTTATAAAAAAGCAGTTCAACATTATAGCAGACTAGCAGACCTAAGCTATTTAAAAAACGGGCTCTAGGTCTGTCGCCGCCGCATGCCAGCGCACATGCACAACCGCCCGCCGCGCACGCGCACACACACACCCCGCTGGCCCGTCCTGCTTCTGTCCCAGGCTGTCCCTGCGGCACATGTACAGTAGCGCAAACGCAGACACACATGGGGACAGGACGCAGAGACACAGGGGTTTTATTACATAGGATTATAGAAGACTCCAGAATGTAACTACAAAAAAAAAAAAAAAAAGTCCACAAGGTGACTTGCTTTACCAATAAATGCTACTGCTGGAAGCTGAAAAGATGGATTCCCTATTTTTATGAATAAGTAAGCCATCAGTCAGCAGTGACCTCTAGTGTCTGGCCGCAGCAGCAGCATTTATGTCAACAGATGTACAGCATTTTTTTTTTGTGTGCAAGTTAATGTTAATAAAAATATATATTTGCATTTAAAATTGCAGCTAGATGAGAGTTTCCAAGATAGACAGATTATAAAATTGCACTTTTTTTTTTTGTACAAGCCTGGAATCTATACTCTCTTTGTGAAGAATGGGCAGCCAAGAGACATCCCATCTCTCTGTGGAAGTAATATGCTGCTCAGAGTAAGAGTTTGTTACTTATTTATCACGCTTGGACTAATTCATTGACTGGCAGCAAACTTTGACATTTCGATATCTCAGCCTCTGTAAGCAATTCTAGAGAAGTATTGTGCTTTGCATGCATACATACATGTTACCAGGCTAAAAAGTGTGAGTATACTTCTAATTTAAAAAACACTAAGTTACCCTCAAAATGCCCTTTAATCAGCAGAGTTAACAATTGGGCTTCAACTACCCTCAAGATTTGCCTAATCTGCATTCCATCTATTCCCCCATCCTTAGAGCCAAAGGTCAGGTCAAAAAGGACATACTTACCTGAGAAGAGGGAAGAAAAGCTAATTACAGCAGCTGTGGGGGTGGGTGAGGGAGAGTTAACTTACCCATGCTGCCTTCTGTTCTAAAGTGCTCCAATCGCCTTGCACGTAGCGTTCTAACTTGCATTCCATGTCACTACCACGCTTCCTCCTTCCGTGTCGAAGGAGGAAGCGTGGTAGTGACTGAAACATGATGCGACAGCATGGGTAAGTTAACCCTCCCTCACCCACCCCCACAGCTGCCGTAATTAACTTTTAAATTCTGAGTAGCTACGAGTAGGTAGCTATTCAGAAGAGCATCCCTGGTCAGGACCTTGTCCTCTTCTGGCATGAGCATGGCCATTCTGCACCAGCGCAAATGGCTCCAGTTTGCTGTACAGGCATGGCCATACTTGCACAAGCGCCGTATGGCTGCACTCGTGCCTGAAGAGTAGTACAGCCCTGATGTTCCTACTGACAAGCTCTTCTCAGTAATCTTCGCGGGGTCCGTGCTCAGCAACAGAGGATTGTATGGGAAGGCTCTATACAATAAAGATAAAGAGGCTTCCCTTTTCTTAGGCAAGTATGCGTTTTCACACCGGAAGTTCATCTTGGGCACACTTAACTGTATGTCCCTCCCACACCAACTAGCTCTACCCTAACCCTTCTAATATGCAGCTGACACTTTTTAACACAAGGGTCTCACAAAGTGATGCGAATCCTCACAGCACTAAAAAGGAGGCACAGCAATGATATGAGCAGTGTGAACAGAGCTAGGCTGCAGCAGACAGACAGTTGACATCCGTGCATTCACTACCAGTCAGCTGCTCTCCTGGCTCTGCCGGACAGATCTGTTCTATGCATGGACACCTGACCAGCCAGCAACAATCTGCTATTTGTGATACGCAGAAGCTTTCTACTAAGCAATGAGCACACTGCAGATTAAGGGTCAAAAAACACGTATTATGAACACTGCAAGTTGGTGTATTCACACAGCAACCGAATGGCACTTAAAGGGAACCTAAACCGAGAAAAATATGGATTTTTCCTTTTAAAATAATACCAGTTGCCTGAATCGCCTGCTGATCCTGTGTCTCTAATACTTTCAGCCACAGCCCCTGAACAAGCATGCAGATCAGATGCTCTGACTGAAGTCAGACTGGATTAGCTGCATGCTTGTTTCAGGGTGTGATTCAGCCACTATTGCAGTCACAAAGATCAGCTGGACTGCCAGGCAACTGGTATTGTTTACAGGAAACATCCATATCATTCTCAGTTAAGGTTCCCTTTAATGTCAGGTAGATCAGCAGATGACGCCATCAATGAGACCTGGACCTTAGATGGACATTCTGGTCAGCTATGCTCTACCGGATTATGCTGGAGAGAAAATTCACTGATCTAACATAGTTGCAGTACTGATCAGAGAGCAATTTGGTGATATTTAGTGTACTTATCCTCTAAAACCTCATGTATGAAAGTGCCTGATCTGAAACGTCCACAGAAATCTGATTCTTCACTTCTTAAAAGAAAGCAGTGCAATGGCTCCTATTGGCAACATGTTTTTTCCCCCCATTCCTTGCAATACATAGAGTAGTTTAGTGGTCATCTTCAGTACGTTGTGCAATGTACATAGCTGATAACATTCAAAGCCATGCTGCCCTATGTAAATGGATCCTAACCTGTCTAAAGTTAAATAGTCAGAAGCTGTCTTTTAGAGCTGAAAATGCTTTTGCATCTATATTAGTCTTCACAATCCTTAGGAGAGACATGCCATTTAAAATACATATCAAATCTGACATACTGGCTCACATTATAACATTAAGAATAAATATGAATACAAAATATAAAATACATGGTCATTCTGCAGCTTTGCACAAAATCGGACTGCTTGGAGGGTACATAAACTTAAGAGTACAAAATTAACAATAGAAAAATGGCACTTTGATTTTTTTTTTCTACCTGTACATACATTGTGCAGTTAATATTCATAACACTGGTTATTGATTTAAAAGGAAGTGAAGAACAATGACAAACATAATGCAGCACTGGCGGGAGGTGGCGAGCTGTGGCTTCCTGAGAAGATGCACAAGGAAATTCATGACTGTGTGAAGGCAGGCAACAGATTTCAATAGGAAACCAAGGCAGCTGATCCGTGATGTACTTTCTCAACAGTACACCCTTTATCTACCAATGGCTAAAGGGGATTAAATAGAAGCCGATAACGTCAAAATCCAGAAACCTTTGTTGGAGCTAATATTTTAACATGGACCTTTCCACTGAAAGGGTACCCAAGCTTCCATTGAGGAAAATAAAGTGATTATTTTGCATTACTGTTAAAATTACTTTTACACTCACACTGAAGCAAGCATTTATATTTCTTAAAATGATTTAAAAAAAATTGTTTTGCAACAGAACTTAGTCTGGTGAAAGGTACTCTAAAATTCAAATTCCACAACCCTAAGCTGGCATTCTAAACACTACAGATGGTTTCTGAGATGCTAATAGTTCATGCTTACATGGACATTTCATGCAGCTTGAAAGTTGGGCCGATGAAATACACTAAAGTTAATTTTTGGTGGGTCCAGTTCCAAGCTGCATACAGTTTGCATGTACACAAGAATTATTTGGACCTCACTGACCATCCCTAATAAACACACCCAGTAACATGTCCTCTCAGATGCTCCTTCAGCATCTCAGGTTGCTCTACAATAAATATAAGAGGGCACAGTCAGGTTTTGTAAAATGCTCGTAATTTATATGGTTGACCTGGAAATAATTTGTTTTCTCTCAATTAAAGTTAAGATACCCTTTTACGACCAGTGGGTGCCTTTGGTTTCATAAAAAAAGGAAGAGGAATCAATCCCAGAAGCAACCAGAATACAGATATTCTTCCTATGCAAGTTACAAATCAAAGCATAAAAAGTGAATGCTTGCGTTTGACAGGAATCTCCCCCGCCCCCCATGTTCACACAGTTATACATTAGCTTTAATGGCTGCTGCTTGATAAATTTATATTGATTAAAAGGAGCGCTCCAGGCAAAACACAATGGAACCATGAATATTCGATATAAATGTCTTTTGGTGTCCCATTTGGAAAAGCTAGTAATGGGCAATGAAGCAGTGGCCCTTCCCCCTAATCCAAACAGGAAGTTTGCATAACCCTATTGCATTGCTGGGAAAATCAAAAACATCCAAAGTGGTATATTTAAGTTTAACATAGTCTCCTGTTTTGACTGAAGGTCTCCTTTACACAGTTGTTCATTTTCTTACATTATCTTATACTACATAAACTGACACCACCTTTGCTGATTTAATCACGTCACTGAGATTATTTTCCCTAGCAGACATTTCAGAGCTACCGTATTCCTTTTGTACAGCATACGGTTCATAAAAGGTTACATAGCTAGAAATTTCAGCTCAATTGTACCTATTGCCTTTCTATGCTTTGACAATGCTGCAGAATTTTGTTTCAACAACTTGACCACCTGTTCAGAAACCAGATGATAATGCTGCAGTGTTTGTCACATGTTGGGGAGGTCCACGGGAGCAGTACTCTGCCTTGATGCTTCAGTCGGGGACCAGTGCATTTTCTTCCTTCAAGATATTCTACAAGACCGCAAGCATCAGTTGCAATTTAGATCCACATCTCATTTGTAATGGGACCCTGGAAGGAACGACACAGCATAAAACCGCTAATATTTGCAAGTGTAAACATCTTCCAATAGAAAATCTGTGCAAATAAAAACAAATAAATCTAACAGTTCAAAATGTTTTTGTCCATCTCTTAGGCCTCTTTCACAGTGGCAGGGTGCGTTTGATGCGACGTTAAAGTCGCACAACGTGCCCCTAACGCAGCGCATGTAGGTTATGAAATTGGATGTTATTTTGCACTGCGTTATGTGTCTCTTGGTGCGCCATTTTTGTCGCATACTAATGGAACGAAAACGGCACATGCATTCCATAAAAAAAAAAAAAAAAAAAACACATTACTGAGCATGTGCAACACAGCACATATATTGCTAAACGCACAGCATGCAGCATTTTTTAAGAACACTACATGTTACACACTAACGCAATGTGAGCACTGTGAATGTCGCACAGACTTTGCATTGCTGTGCTTTACTCTGCGTTAAAGTATTAGAACGTGCGACTGCAATGTGAAAGAGCCCTTAAAGCATAACTAAACTAAAAACTGATCATGCCTGCACAATAATTAATATAACATTTTAATATGAAATCCTGAAGCCTGTACCCCCGGAGATCCAGGATTGTGTTGCACACTGGTGTGACTTCTAACATACACAAGGCCAGAAAAAAAAAATAATAATAATAATAATATGATACTTCCCTAATAAGGAGGGAAGCCTCTGGATTCTGCAGGGTTCCTGCATCCTCCTGGCCAACACAGTTACCACATGAAAGCCCCCGGGAACAAATCCGTCAAGAGTTTGTTGGATGTTATGTGGTTGCAGTCCTTATGCATGAGCGTGTCCTTACTGCCTGTGCAGTAAGCCGAGCCTCCATGCCATTGCGCAAGCATGCTGTGTTTGTGCACGGAGAGGAACATGGACATGATTCGCCCCACCTCTCAAGCCCGCTGACTGGGTGTCACCCTGGACTCCGCACTCTCCTTCACTCCCCACATCCAAAACCACACAAAGTCCTGCAACTTCCACCTTCGTAACATCTGTAAGATTCACCCTTTCCTGACCTCTGCCACCACAAAACTCCTCATACATGCCCTCATAATTTCCCGCCTTGACTACTGCAATGCCCTGCTCTCTGGTCTCCCTATGACCCGAACAGCCCCACTGCAGTCCATCATGAATGCGGCAGCCAGAATTATCCACTGCTCCCATCGCTCCACCATGGCGAATCCCCTCCTTGAATCCCTCCACTGGCTTCCTATGCAGTCCAGAATCAGATTCAAAATACTGTGTCTGACTTACAAATCTGTCCACAAAACCTGTCCAACCTACAGAGGTACACACCTAGCCGCTCACTCCGCTCTTCCAATGAACTTCGCCTAACCGCCCCCCGCATCACCCAGTCCCATGCACGCCTCCAGGACTTCTCAAGAGCTGCTCCAACACTATGGAACTCCCTACCTCCACCCATTAGGGCAGCCCCCTCCTTCAACATCTTCAAGAAAGCCCTCAAAACTCACCTTTTCACTCTGGCCTACTACACCTCACAAGTGCTCTAAACCCACAGCTGAACTCTGGTCCCCTACCTTTCGTGTCCTTACCTCTCCCTCTAGATTGTAAGCCTTTGGGCAGGGTCCTCCTCCTTTTGTGTCCTACCTGATCTTGCACCTGCATTACTGTGCACCCATGCTATGCATCTGAGTGAACCTAACTTGCCTAATCTCTATGCTCCCCTCCAGTCACTGACTAAGCATTACCTTGTACTCATACTGTGCTGCATGATCTGGTTTTTCTTGTATTCATGTATTGTCATTTTGCTGTATGTCACCCCTAAATATTGTCTGTAACCTAAAGCTAATGTTCAGCGCTGCGTAATATGTTGGCGCTTCATAAATACAATAAATAAAATAAATAAATGATCTTCAAGAGCGTCCTGGGCAGTGGTGGTGGTCTGGAGGAGGATGTGGGAAGCCTCTGCATGAACCAGATTCTTCCCTCTTCTTAGGCAAGTATCAGGGTTTCTTTAGGTTTACTTTAAAGATCTGGCATAATGGGTTGCGTATAACAGAGCAAAGAAGAATGAGAGAACTAGAGCAGGCAGTGGGTAGCCTGCAGTAATAAAAAAAAAAAAAAAAAAAAATAAGTAGGTACACAGGTGTAATTTATGCCTAATTAATGGTATCGGAATTCTATCTGTAAGGGTAAGTTTCCACTAACGCGAATTCGCATGCGTTCCCCGCATGCAAATTCGCATAACCAATAAAAGTGAATGAGCCTGTGTCCACTAGTTTTCTAGTGCAGGAAAAAATTTTCCTGCACAGCAGAGCCATCCAAATTCGGACACCGCACACACCGCATGCGATTCGCATACAATGCGTTTAATAGGGAATTCGCATGGCGTTTTTGTATGCGAATTTGCATACGATTTTGCATGGAATCAATGAAAAAGCACACAGGCACTGCCATGGTTAAATTCGCACAGTGTCATCCATGCGAAATCGTATGCGAATCCACGGTAAAATTTGCATACAACCGCATGTGATTTAGCTTCTGCATGCGAATTCGTCCGCGGAGAATCCGCAGCGATTCCACACCGCACTAGTGGAAACGTACCCTAAAAGAAATGAGGGGGTTTATGTCACATCTCAAAATATGATGCGCTAAACCCTGATTGTTGATTGAGCAGATTTTTGTTAAAGAGGAACTTTATTGAACATAACTTAATTAAAGGGAACCTAAACTAAGAAGAATATGGATTTTCTTTTTAAAATAATACCAGTTGGCTGACTTTCCTGCTGATCCTGTGTCTCTAGCACTTTTAGCCACAGCCCCTCAGCAAGCATGCAGATCAGGTGCTCTGACTGAAGTCAGACTGGACTAGCGGCATGCTTGTTTCAGGTGTGTGATTCGGCCACTACTGCAGCCAACTAGATCATCAGGACTGCCAGGCAACTGGTATTGTTAAAAAGGAAACATCCACATCCCTCTCAGTTATGGTTCCCTTTTAATCATTTATAAAGTAATATTGTGAAAGGTAAGCCATTTTATTAATCAGTGTTTAGTCTTTGTAAAATGTTTCCTCTCCCCAAATTATATGTTTAAATGTATCACAGGTTGCAACATTTTTACTGCGGGTGTGGAATATTTGTTTTTGTATTTGTTCTGAAATCAGTAGAAACAACACTTGGTCTCAAAAAGTACATCGCTGGGAGGGCGGGGTTACATACCAATATACTGTTCTATATTATATAAAAAAAAGGAAGTGTCTGATCCTAAAACCAGGATAATGTACGTAAAACATGGGTATCCTAAATAATTTACTGCTTTCTACCATGTCACTACAGTGCCTCTTTGCAATGAGGTGCTGCCTAGAGCACTTGATAAACAAAATGAGATGTTCATCCAGTTCAGTCATTCCAGATAAGGTAAATTACTTATATAGGCAGTTACACAATATTCTGACATAGGTTTGCCAAATAGAAAGCCGTTGCATCAATAACCTGGGTTTGGTTACTTGTTGGAAACCGCCAGACTAAGTACTTCCATAGAGTTATGAAAATGTTCCAAACACATACCTTTATGAGAGGACTGAGACTTTGAACTGGGATGGGGAGAGCTGTGGGAGTTCCGACTTGAGTAATCTCCACTGTGATCTTCATCTGGAGCCGGTGGGAGAGGCCTGTTCAACAAGGTGTAGAGTATGTTATACACAAGTCTGGTATCAGCTACATGAACTTACATAAAGCAAAGAGCAGCTGTGAGCAAGGGTAAAAGTCATCTGTTTTCAGGTGTTTGGAGTGGGGAGAATATTAAATGCCTATTTGCCCTAATGGATTATAGAATTGCACATGCCCACAATGACTATGAATCAACAGGCATCATTGGATGCCTACAGCAGTGTTTCTCAAACCTGTCCTCCTGACTTCCCAATGGTGCATGTTTTGCAGGCAACCTTACCTATGCACAAGTGGTGTACTTAGTGTCTCAGCTAGGTGAATTCAATGTAGCCGAGACATTACCTGTGCATAGGTGAGGCTGCCTGCAAAACATGCACCATTAGGGAGTCACTAGGACAGGTTTGAAAAACACTGGCCTACAGGTTATTCCGTCTGCAAGTCCCTCCATGGGCTCGATTTACAAAACGGTGCTAACTTTAGCACTGGCCCTTAGCACGTCTAAACTCAGTTGAAATGTGAGATCTGATTGAGAAAACCGGTGCTAACCTACTTAGCACCCTGGTTAGCACGTCTAAAGACTTTAGACGTGCTAAGTAGGTTAGCTCCGCTTTGTGAATCAAGCCCATTGAGTTTAATTGCCTGCCTTCCAAGAATGGCCTCTTTTAGGTATATAAAAGAGGGGAAGGAGAAGAAGAGTAAAGGTGGATATGTAAAAAAATATATATTATTGTTTAAAAATAAAATCAGGCAGCCTTCATATTGCTCTCATTTCAGATTACCTTTCAGACAATACCAGTTGCCAGGCAGTCTCGCTAATCTTTCTGGCATCAGTAGTATCTGAATCACACACCTCAAACAAGTGTGCAGTTAATCGGGTCAGACTTGTGTCAGAAACACCTGATCTCGATGCTTGTTCAGGGTCTATTGCTATAAGTACCAGAGGCAGAGGATCAGCAAGACAGCCAGGCAATTTGATTTAAAAGGAAATAAAGGTCAGCTTCCACATCCCTCTCACTTCAAATTCCCTTCAAAACTGCTTTCTTGTTCTCAGCCTGCAATGCCTCAAGGGTTTCTGAGCAACAGAGCACAGAAGATGATCCTGGCCCGACGATGATGCTCAGTTCAATGGGACAGGATTTCATACACGGACTTAAAAACACGGTTTGCATTTCCTACAATCTAACCTCAAAGTTGAACATAAAGCAATGACTCAAGTGCCTGCTTTCTATCTTCATGTGTTGGGTACAAATAGAAAGCAAGGAATATTAAGTAAGCCAATTGATACGATACAAGCAAAAAAAAAAAAAATGCTAAAAATCCCCTAAGGCTCCATGCACACTGCATGCGATTCCGATTTTTAATCATTACAGCATACTGTGTTTTTTCTGTTAAGGGAAAATCTGAATTGCAAAACTGATTTGCAGTGTGCAGGGTAATTGTAATGTAATATATGGGTACTTATCCGTTAGCCGGGCGCATCCGGCAGGTGGCGCTGTTGTTGCTAATTTCAATCACAAAACTGTGAATGTAAACGCCGGATGCGCCCGGCTAACTGAATGTAAACGCCGTAGGTGGTAACAATATGTATATTAAAGAAGAGAGTTAATTAAATGACAAATAAGCCGGCGGCAATGTGACAGATCAAGCCGCCGGCTTGCTTCGTGTCTCGCTCTCCTCCCCCCTTGCCCTCTTTCGTATAGAGCCCTGGGGAGGGGACTCGTGTCCCCCCAGAGTCGTTCGTCGCAATAAAACAAGCAGGATTCCTTACCGCAACGAACGACTCTGGGGACACACGCATGGATGCGCCCGGCTAACGGATAAGTACCAATATATGTAATTACAATTTATAAAGCAGATTGGAAGAAAATGCCACTCTCAGCATTAGAGTTTAAGCTTAAAGCGATATTCCACCCTTTGCTGAGAAATCCCTAGGCACCAATCCCCTCATACTGTATCCATAACCTGCCAGAAAAATACAGATGCATCGCAAACAAGAAGATCAAAAATGTTACTTATTCAAAAAGTGCCAATCCTATAGATCAGTGTTCACCAACCCTGCCCTCAAGGCCCACCAACAGTGCATGTTTTGTGGAAATCCACACAGCTAGTTAATCAGCTCTGCTGAGATACTAATTACCTCACCTGTGCATGTTTGTGGTTTCCTGTAAAACATGTACTGTTGCTGGGCCATGAGGACAGGGTTGGGGAACTCTGCATTCATTCCAAAGATCCGGCATTTCAAATGTTTCTTTCAAATTTTGCTGATTATGGCCTTCATGTGATTTAAACTCCAAATTCAGGATCTTAGAAAATTAGCATGTGCGATTAATAATGGAAAAAAAAATGAATGCAGAAATGTTGACTTACAGAAAAGTATGTCTATGTATGCCTCCAATGCTTGGTCATTTTGTTTACCCATTTTTTTTTAACACAATCCCTTCATTTCAGGGGCTCAAAAGTAGTTGGACACATAACTCAAAGGCTACTTCATGGCCAGGTGTGGTCAAATCCGTTGCTTTGTCGTTTTCAATTAAGCAGATAAAAGGCCTGACGTTGATTTGAGGTGTGGTGCTTACATGTGGAAGTTTTTGCTGTGAACAGACAACATGCAGTCAAAGGAGCTCTCCAATGCAGGCTGCTAAAACAGAAAAACCCATCTGAGAAATTGCTACAATATTACAAGTGTCAAAATCTACAGTTTGATACGTCCTGAGAAAGAAAGCACTGGTGAACTCAGCAACACAAAAAGAGCTGGACGTCCATGGAAGACAACAGTGGTGGATGATCATGTACTCATTTCCATCAGGGCTGTGGATTCGGTCAAAAAAATAATCCGACTCAGTTTATGAAACCACCGACTCCAACTCCACGTACCCAAAATTGCTCTGACTCCAACGCCACAGCCCTGATTTCCATGGTGAAGAAAAACTCCTTCACAACAGCCAAACAAGTGAACAACACTATTCATGGGGTAGGCATATCGATATCCAAGTCTAGCATAAAGAGAAGACTACATGAAAACAAATACAGAGGGTGCTCTGCAAGGTGCAAGACACTCATAAGCCTCAAGAATGGAAAGGCTAGATTAGACTATGCTAAAGAACATCTAAAATAGTCTGCACATTTCTGGAAAAACATTCTTTGGACAGATGAAACCAAGCTCAACTTATTCCAGAATGATGGCAAAAAATAAAGTATGGAAAAGCTCACTATCCAAAGCATAACACATCATCACGGTGGAGACAGTGTGATGGCTTGGGCATGCATGACTGCCAGCGGCACTGGGACACCAGTGTTTTTTGGTGATATGACACAGGACAGAAGCAGCCGAATAAATTCTAGGGTGTTTAGAGACATACTGTCTGCTCAAATCCAGCTATATGCAAGCAAATTGATTGGGCGGCGATTCATAATACAGATGGATAAGGACCCAAAACATACAGTCACAGCAATCTGGGAGTTTATTAAAGAAGTGGAAAATTCTTGAATGGCCAAGTCAGTCACCTGATCTTAACCTCCCTGGCGGTCTATTAAAACCGCCAGGGGGCAGCGCAGCACTTTAAAAAAAAATTTTAATCATGTAGCTAGCCTAGCGCTAGCTAAACCCCCCCCCCCACCCCCTCCGATCGCCTCAGGCAATCAGCGCAAGCAGGAAATCCCGTTCAGAACGGGATTTCCTGTTTGGCTCCCCCCGTCGCCATGGCGACGATCGTCATCGAGAGTCCCGATCCACTACTCAGCGCTGCCTGGCACTGATAGGCTAGGCTGCGCAAGGGGTCTGGGGCGGCGTAGCGGGTAGCGGGTAGCAGAGTGCTAGCTGCGTGTACCAAAAAAAATTATGCAAATAGTCCCAGCAGGAGAAATCCTCCTGCGCTGCATAGCCCGAACTGAGTTCGGGCTTACCGCCAGGGAGGTTAATTGAGCACGCATTTCACTTGTTGAAGACTAAACTTTGTACAGAAAGGCTCACAAAAAAACAGCAACTGAAAGCTGCTGCAGTAAAGGCCTCGCTGAGCACTTAGGGCTTGTTTCCACTGTTGCGACGCGATTTCGCCGGCATTCCGACGCTTGTAAAAACGCATGCGGATGAGTTTCCGCATGCGTTTTTACCCGCGATTTCGCGTGCGATTTCGCATGGCAGCGTGCAATGCGAAATTAACCATGACACTGCCAGGGCAAAATAAAATTGAAAAAGGTGCGAAATCGCGGGTA
Source organism: Hyperolius riggenbachi (assembly GCF_040937935.1). Classification (NCBI taxonomy): domain Eukaryota; kingdom Metazoa; phylum Chordata; class Amphibia; order Anura; family Hyperoliidae; genus Hyperolius; species Hyperolius riggenbachi. The sequence goes on from NC_090649.1 coordinate 195,990,170, forward strand.
AAAACGCATGTAACAAACGCATGCGTTTTTACTATTAAATACATTAGCGGCGATTCGCATGCATTCCACTCGCAGGCGAATTCGTTGGCTCTTTTGTGCGTTTTTTTACCGCTGAAAAAAAACGCACCTCAACAACGCTACAGTGGAAACAGGCCCATCCACTTGCATTACATGTGCGAATCTGCATGCGTTTGACGCATGCAGATTCGCGATAGTGGAAACGAGCCCTAAAAAAGAAGGAAACCCAGCATCTGGTTATGTCCATGAGTTCAAGACTTCAGGCTGTCATTGCCAGCAAAGGGTTTTCAAACAAGTATTAGACATGAACATTTTATTTCCATGTATTTTATTTGACCAATTACTTTTGAGCCCCTGAAATTTAGGTATTGTGTTAACCACCCCCCCCCCCCCCCCCCAAAAAAAAAAAAAAAACACTGGTTGCTTCACATTATTAATCATCATTTTGTTCACTCCACTGAATTAAAGCTTAAAGTCTGCACTTCAACTCAAAAAAAAAAAAAAAAAAAAAAAAAAAGGACCGGTAGTCTTTGTCCAAATATGTATGGACCTAACCCAGGCATGGGCAAACTTGGCCCTCCAGCTGTTACAGAACTACAAGTCCCACAATGCATTTGCCTTTATGAGTCATGACTGTGGCTGTCAGACTCCAGCAATGCATTGTGGGACTTGTAGTTCCGTAACAGCTGGAGGGCCAAGTTTGCCCATGCCTGACCTAACCACATATAGATACAGGTAATAAATAAAAGGAGCATAGGCCTCAAGTATGTTCTGCAAAGAAAAATGAGTCTATACTTGCCTGTAGGGTTTGTCATTTCTGGAGCGGATCTGTTCATCTTTTGACCTCGGACGACCATGTTCGCGTGCATTTGGCTTAAATTAAGGAAAATATCGATAGGTTAGCCATTTAAGACCATGTCATGTTGATTCCAAGCAAGATAAACATCATGAGTAAAAATGAATGAAAAAGACTTCTGCACTTGGGATGTGATTTGTGAGCTTCAGCAGTGATTTTAGTTTAGAGTCCTAAAATCTACCAGAATATGAACAGAACTCCTGCAAGGGTGTGGAATGTTGCTGCAAAATATAGTCGTATATACCCTAATGATATGATCTAATAATTTTTTTAGCATGGCACATTCTTACAGAAACAGGAGTATATACAGTCACAACTTAAGCGTGTATTAGAACATTCAACTTTTAACAACAGTGCACTTAAAAATAACTACAGGAAGAGCCCTGACATGTATAAACAGTATTGCAAGATTCAAGACATTAGCTGTTGGGTCCAAGCACACAGGAACCCAGCTATTATATGTATTTTTATACGCTGGGTTGTTGTATGAGTACTGTATATTTTATCGATTCCCCCACCTGAGCTGTAGATCTCTGCAGCTCGTCCAGAGTCACCATGGGCCTCTTGACTGCATTTCTTATTAGCGCTCTCCTTGTTCGGCCTGTGAGTTTAGGTGGACGGCCTTGTCTTGGTAGGTTTACAGTTGTGTCATGCTCCTTCCATTTCTGAATGATCGCTTGAACAGTGCTCCGTGGGATGTTCAAAGCTTTAGAAATCTTTTTGTAGCCTAAAGCTGGCCACTAACGGTCCAATTTCTAGCGAAAAATCGTTTGAGCGATCAGAAATTCTGATCGGATTGGTTGTAAATAATCTCCATTGGTGGACACAATCGATTATGAACGAGTGAAAAAAATGTCGCCCGAATGAATTTTCGTCGAACGAAAATTTGGATTTTCTTGGTGGTCGTGATAGATAGGAAGCAATGATTGGTTAGTTGATGGTGTAGTGAACGATTTTTCGTCCGATCAGAATTTCTGATCGCTCAAACGATTTTTCGCTAGAAATTGGACCGTTAGTGGCCAGCTTAAGCCTACATTAAATTTCTCAATAACTTTATCCCTGACCTGTCTGGTGTGTTCTTTGGACTTCATGGTGTTGTTGCTCCCAATATTTCCTTAGACAGCCTCTGAGGCCCTCACAGAGCAGCTGTATTTGTACTGACATTAGATTACACACAGGTGCACTCTATTTAGTCATTAGCACTCATCAGGCAATGTCTACGGGCAACTGACTATTCAGCCCCCTTTGGTCTGAGTGCAATTACGCACACCCCACTTTGCAGTTATTTATAAAAAAGATTTGGAATCATGTAGGATTTTCGTTCCACTTCTCACGTGTACATCATTTTGTATTGGTCTTTCATGTGGAATTAATATGACAAAATGTGGAAAACTTCAAGGGGGCCAAATACTTTTGGGTGTGAGTATGTGTATATAATATAGATAGATAGTTTGTATTATAGTATTGAGGGGTTTTTATGGATGCAATATTGGTTAAAAGAAAATGTTTTGTACAAGCCACCTGTCCCTTTATGAGACCAAGCCATGTTAATCGGCCAATATCACCGTTAGCTTACTTAGCACTCCAAGTTAGTATATTGGCGAATGTTAAATAGTTTAGCTTATTACAATGTACAAAATGGTTTGGTCTCTAAAGGGTAACTATACTGAGTCTTAGTCACTTTTATTTACACTTGAAAATATCTGCACATTTGCAAACTAATATAGTACATTTTTCATATCTATTTATGTTTGCATTCACTTAGTGGTTTGAGTAACCTTTCTAAATTATAAAGCACAGCTGTGGCTAAATGCCTAAATACAGCCCATCACACTGATGGACTACGAGATATTAAGGGGAAAGATGCAAGGCCGTTGCCAGCTACTGCTGGTTGCTAAATTGCAGTGTTGTTTTTTTCCTGTAATTTGGGCTCTGTCTTTTGCCTGCGCCCAAATTACCCTCTGAGCACTGCAACACACATTACAGCCTATGGAAGCACCAAATGTTCAGCACAGATCTCTCCTCTCACATTACACTCACCTCCGAATCATCTGCCCTTCGCCTGTCTGATGTTTTTTCCCTCCCTCTAGATTTTTTATAAGATTTTTCGTCTTTTTCCATTAACCAGCGAGCTATTTCCTTGATTAAAAAAAAAATAATAATCACAATGGGTTAAATTACAAACAAACATGTGGCCATTTTACTTGAAGATGTATGGACAGTACCCTACAGCAGTTTAACAGAGCATTTTAAGAGAGATTAAAAAAAAAAATATAAAAAAAGGTTTCAGTTGCCTAATATTGCAATTACATTGTCAGACATCATCATCATCATATGAGATTTAAAGTCTGGGGGTGTCTAATTCTGTCCAAATCTCCACTATCCTCTTCACCGTCCAACTGGTTGTTTGTCTGTTCACATAGCTCTATTCACACACTCACCATCTTTCATGAAAATCTCCAAGAATTTAGCACACGTAAGAAGAAGTAAATGAAATGATTGGGGGGAAAAAATGTATTAATGGAGTCATATTTCATCAGTGATCAAGGCTCCATTGAAGTACCATATTTTTCAGACTATAAAACGTTCCTAACCACAAGTATTAGAGATAAGACAAAGAAAAAAAAAGTATTAAGCCTGATGCGCCCATGGTGCAGGGACGTCTTGTGGATGTTATCCCCCGAATTATTGAGTACCCCTTGTACCTAGTGTCATTCATGTGTGTTTTTTCCCCCGTGTCCTCTTGTCCCCCCCTTCATGCAGAGTGAACAGCAGCAAAATCAGATTGTGTATCTCATGTGATACGAGGGTGCCCGCAATGACCTAAGACCCTTACTGATCCCCCCCTACCCCAGTGCAGGTCCCATGTAATGATGTGATCAGGAAAAGCCAACACCAGGGGACCAGTGAGACAGAGAAGCCGATTATTGCTGCGGACGCCCTCGGAGCAGGAGAGAGACACACCTGCTGCTAATAACTGTGCATGGGGGACAAAGTACTGGGAGTCCCCAACATCGCGGCGGTTCGTATTAGTGGGCACTGATAAGTCAGGGCCTATATGTATTTGTAATATAAGATGCAGTCTTCACACATTTTTTTGGGGGTGGGAGTGCGTCTTGTACTCCAAAAAATACGGTAATTTTAAAGGCGAAAAACTGTCAACTTGAAATCATTTTTTTGTACATATACACACATGCATATATACGAGAGCAGCTGAAGGTCGTCATTAGGGGGGACGGAATTGCACACTGCTCCCACTGCACTGAGTGCCTTGGGAAGCATTATGTGCATAACTCTGTGGAAAATGCACACAATTTTAAGTGCGACCCCTGCCTCAAAAAGGAAAATAACTCTGTTGTGGATACGAATAAGATTACCCAATTGGCTCTTCCAGTGCACACTGTTTAAAAGAAAGGATTGATAAATGTAGTTTCCTAGAGCTAGTTGGCTAGAAGGATCTGTCTGAAACTGTAAACAATCCCACATACACAGGTCTATTCTATTCTGTGCCAGTCTATTACGTTAATCCTTACCTCATCTTGTGCCATTTGTGCGGCTTTGTAATCCACAGTGTTCACCTGATGAAATATTAAACAAAAAGCAGTTCAGGTTTAAATCTGACTCAGGGTAAACTAAACAGCAATACACTAAAAGCAAACACTATAGATCATATTCTTACCCGTGTCAGCCAAGACAATTTAATTAATTGCAAAACTGGATTGTAGAAGCATGAGTGAAAAAAATATTGATCCCCTTGCCTAGACGTAGGAACACTGAAGACCAATCAGCTCTTACATCACTAAGTGATGAATAAATACTAAGCAGGACGTGGTCTTTTGAAACCACGTTAAATGGAAGAACTCATAGTACCAGGGTTACCCACAGTCTTTACATTTATACATTGTTACTACGCTAGACAGGACCCACTTTTATGACAATCTCTAACGTAGTAACAATATCTAACGTATCAGGTGTTAAGAAGTTGTGCCTTATGTCAGTAAAAATCAAAAATAAAATTACGTTTTGACAAACCTGCATAGTACATGCAGCCAAAAATGAAATGACAGCTTTAGATACATGAAGTTCTATGTAATTTCAAGCGCAAGTGTTCAAAAAGAAGATCTCAATGAAATTCCTTAATAATTAACACTTAGCTAAAGCTGAAGGCAAATACTCCATTCTCCTCCTCCTTGACATTTCAGCAGCTTTTGACACAGTGGACCATCCCCTACTCCTCCAGTCCATGGACATTAATGACCTCACCCTGGCCTGGCTCTCATCCTACCTCTCCAACCACACCTTCACAACCTCCAACGAGGCCTCATCTACTCCCAACCACCTCTCTGTCCTTGGCCCCCTACTGTTCTCCCTATACACATCCTCCATTAGCAAGGTTATCTCCTCCATAGGTTTTAATTATCATCTGTATGCAGATGACACCCAGCTCTACCTCCACACCCCTGACCTAGCCACTACCATGGACAAGGTAACCTCCTGCCTATAAGCCATCTCCTCCTGGATGTCCACTAGGTTCCCAAAACTGAACAAAACAGAATTTAGGATCTTCCCACCCCAGCCATCCCTGACCCTCCCAGATGTGAATGTTACTGTTAACCTCAATACCATTAGCCCTACCTCTCAAGCCCACTTTCTGGGTGTCACCCTGGACTCCGCACTCTCCTTCACTTCCCACCTACACAACCTCACAAAGTCCTGCAACTTCCACCTCTGAAACATCTGCAAGATACGCCCTTTCCTGACTTTAAGCTTAATGAATCGAGCTTATGCTTTCCAGGTATGCATTTATTAGATTTGAAATGTACTTGTAAACATGTTTCCTTTCTGTCACAGAGCCCCTGGTGGCCAGACCGCAAATTGCCTTCCAATCGGTTTCAGCACACAGACCATGCAAGCTGTGGTCGCAATCAGTGGGCAGCAGCCCGACCAGAAGGGAGCCTGTGAGGTACGGTATTTACAACTTACACACTATTTTAGTGTATAACTGCCACCACTTCTGCTTTTCTGGGCCAGAAGCACCCACTGACTAGCTATTTCTAGACCTGCAAATAAGACTGTTAAACACACTCTATTCTGTCTAGCTAGCAACGAAAGTAGCGTCTCCTCAGAAGTCTGGGTTCAGTTTCTGTGTAAAGCTGAATAACAGGGTAGCTGAATAAACAAAGGACGTTTGAACGTCATTTATTAAATATGCAATATGAATAAATATATACAGAAAATTATTAAAATCAACAATTATTAAAACATGAGATAACAGTATGAAAATAAAAAGGGAGAAAAAACGGATACTTAAAGTTCATGGAGAGATGTCCTTTTGTGGGAGAATCATAAAGTTCTTGGTTTCAATTTCAGCAAAGTTCTTTTGTTTCAGATCAGAGCAAAGTCCAAACAAGATGGCCGCTAGCCACGTGTCCTCTGGCTGGCAGCAGACAGGCTCTCATACAGATGGAATTTGGAGGACTGAAGTCCGCCTGCTGGCACTGTGCTTTTGATGAAGCTGGCTCGGGGGTGTGGCAATGCCCGTCCTCTCGGAATTAACAACCAATGACAGTTCATTCTCTCAGAGAGATTTGAGGTTTAAACTTACAAAATGCCGTAACTCATGGATGATACATGTCATATTTAGGTGGATAGCAGAGTCCTAATTGTCAGAAAATACCGATTAATATGACATCAGACATGACTAAAGCTGCGGGTCTGGTTCCTGAGAAGATTCATACCGCAATAACTGGACGAGTGTTATATCAGCACGTTGGGCAGACTTTAACGAATAAGACTATATGAATTTCATAGCTGTGCGATGTACGGTCTTCGTATACCGACAAGAAATCATACAACACATGCATTCAGATCTGCCCTCCATCGGTGCCATGGAGTCTGTGGGAAAGCAGGTTTTGAATATGCCTCCTGCTGTGAGGGAAGTGTCCTTTGCTGGCTCACCAAATGGATAACAATGTACATCCCTCTGAGATAATTGAAAGTAAACATTCTTCTGGGACACAAGCATTGTCCCAGCTAATTAACACCTCCCCCCAGCCTTCTACAGGAATTCTCTCAGCTAAGACCAAACCTCCCAGGTGCTCCTAGTCAGAGGGAGATTACATATCACATCTCGGTTTAACGATTTGTGTCGCAAACCGACCGCGATTGAGTTTTGGCTGACTGGGCGTCGCCTGGCGTCACACTTTCCATTTCTGGAAACTTGTTTATGGATTCGGGAAGTTTTAGGTTGTAGGTTCTTAAGACATTCAAATCTTTTAAACAACCAAAAATGGTTAGTGTTCATTTCAACCCAAAAGCAAATGTCCATACAGTCATTCCAAGTTTTCAGGACCTGCCAGAACTCTGTTGCTGATAAGTCACCCACATCAAAACTTTCCACCTGACTGCTTTACCCTGAACTCCATGGTGATCATCATGCTTCCCCACCTACATCTTCATAGGACAAGACACACAGCACTGTCAAGCTAGATGTGCATGAACTGTCATTGGATGTAGATAGAGTGTCTCTATGAGGGTATTACTGGAGGCTGAAAAGGGGCTGCCACATATTGCAAAAGCCCCCAAAGCTCTACAAAGTTACAGCAGATTACCGCTGTGCATTTAAAGTTGGGTTTTATAGTGTCTATTTTTATTATTATTATTATTATAATAACAGTATTACTTCATAAGCCTGATTGTATTATCACATGTTGAATTTTCTGCAATGGTAAAATATCATCCTGATCAGGCAGTAATGTATCTTGCATATAGCTTTAAATAGCAACCGACATTTCTTTTACATAATTCCGCCTGTTCTAGGTTCAGGAAATTACACATTAACACACAAAACTTTATTCACAACATTTTATTCTTCCTAAATTTAGAGCCATGATGTAATGTGGCTGAATTTGTTTATAAACCAATCATACAACATCTGACAACACAAAACAAAGTTGGTTATATGTATGGAAACAAACTACACTAATGCACGGGTGTACAGTAGTTGCTGAGCAAATGCTTACCGAACAGGTTTAATTACAGACATATTAAATAGCATTCCTGGAACTTTGCTCACTAAAGAAATTTTAACCATATGGTAGTGTGCACATTATACAAGGAAAAATGATCCAATGTACGTGGATCAAACCAAAACAGTATAAATATAGCATAATCGCTACAACATTACATGCAAGTTGAATATCAAAAAGTGCTACACACTGAACCTCTTTGTTTATTAAAACAAATGTATACTTAATGAGTACTTGTGAGACTACATGTAAAAACTATATTTCCATAGGTAGCTTCTCTTGACCGATTCTACCTCAATGGGCACTGGAATGTTAAAGGATACCTGTAGCCTTCTAAAAGATAAAATAAAGTTGCATGCTCACCTGAGAAAAAGGGAAGGCTTTGGATCCTTAGACCAGGGGTGTCAAACTCAAAATGGGCCGATATTGTACACTGGGACCAAGTCGCTGACCATCCTCAATGTCTACTGGCCACCTTCCTCCCTTATACAGTTCCCTGGTGTCTAATTGCTACCCTCCAACCCCTATACAGTTCACTGGTGTCTAGTGGTCCTCCCTCCTCTATACAGTTACCTGGTGTCTAGTGCTCCTCCACCCTCACCTATACACTTCCCTGCTGACTAGAGGCCCCCACCTGCTTTTATACAGTTCTAGTGTTAAGTGCTTTCCCTCTACCTCCCCCATATGGCTTCCCTGGTGTTCTAGGGCTTTAACTCCAATGTAGCTTCCCTGGTGGTCTAGAGTGGGCCTAATATAATGCAAAGTGGGGAAACCACTTGAGGGCAAATGTAATGGCTCTGAGGGCCAGATTTGGCCCATGGCCCGGAGTTTGACATGTATGCCTTAGAGCCTTCCTGGTCTTCTCTGTATCCTCTTGTTACACCGCCAGGCCCTTTTTTCAGTGGTTCGACTTTAAATGTGAAGAAACTTTTGGGTCTCCTCAAAAGCTCCATCAGACATGGCCCCGACCATCTGAGATCATGCTAGAAAGTATACTTGCCTTTACATGTAAAGTCAGCACTGTGCGCAGCAGCTTGATTAAAAAAAATACATTTTTCTGACCCTACACAATGATCTCACCCTGCTTTCTGCAGCATTTGCCATCTGTAGCATTATTACAGCTCTGCATAGATACTACATTGTCATCTTGAGACAACCGTGGGCAATGGTCAGGCAAAAAAAAAAAAAAAAAAAAAAAAAAAAAAAAAAGGGGTCTAGTACAGAGGTTCCCAACCGGTGTGCCGCGACACATTTATGTGTCGCGGCAGCACCAGCTATGTGTCGCCACTCTCTGCTCCCCCTGCTCGTCTGGGCTCTCCCCTCCATAACATTGCGGCGGCGTGGCTGGCAGCGGTGGGCGGGACTTACCTCCTCCAGTGTACCGGCGAGTGGATGCTGTGCGTGCGTGCGTGCTTGCAGCTAGTCTGGTCTTCACTAGACCAGACTAGCTGCACGCATAGGCACAGCGTCCACTCGCCGAAACACTGGAGGAGGTAAGTCCCGCCCACCGCCGCCGCTGCCAGCCACCGCAATGTTATGGAGGGGAGAGCCAGGGAGAGGAGCCCCAAGGTGAGGGAAGTGGGGGGGAAACGTCCGCCCTTCCCCGCTGCTCTACCCAATGCTCCTCTCTGCTGCGCTGCTCCGCTCCAGCTGGGGGGCCACTATACACCTGGCTGCATATACTGGGGCCACTATACACCTGGTTGCATGTACTGGGGCCACTATACACCTGGCTGCATGTACTGGGGCCACTATACACCTGGCTGCATGTACTGGGGCCACTATACACCTGGCTGCATGTACTGGGGCCACTATACACCTGGCTGCATGTACTGGGGCCACTATACACCTGGCTGCATATACTGGGGCCACTATACACCTGGCTGCATATACTGGGGCCACTATACACCTGAGCACCCCTCATTGTGCCTGCAGCATCAGCAGATTGTTACTGAGCCCCTCATTGTGCCTGCAGCATCAGCAGATTGTTACTGAGCCCCTCATTGTGCCTGCAGCATCAGCAGATTTTCTGAGCCCCTCACTGTGCCTGCAGCATCAGAAGATTGTTACTGAGCCCCTCATTGTGCCTGCAGCATCAGTAGATTGTTACTGAGCCCCTCATTGTGCCTGCAGCATCATCAGATTGTTACTGAGCCCCTCATTGTGCCTGCAGCATCAGCAGATTGTTACTGAGCCCCTCATTGTGCCTGCAGCATCAGCACATTGTTACTGAGCCCCTCATTGTGCCTGCAGCATCAGCAGATTGTTACTGAATCTTTTCTATCATACGGGACGTGTCATGTATATCTAAATGTTTGGCATGATGTGACGTGTCACGGATATCTGAATGTTTGTCGTGATGTGTCATGACCTGGAAAAGGTTGGGAACCACTGGTCTAGTACAATCAGTGTTGGACTAACCATAAAGCCAGTTGAATCAAGCGATTCAGGTGGCAAAAATGTAGGGGGCCCTGAGGAGGCAAAGTCTAGAACCAGCCCTGAGTACAATCACAAGAAAGTCTACCACCCGCACAGAAAAAAGCTGGAGCCTGCTCACCCTACCTGCCTTCATAGAGCAGAACAGGCTGCTTGGCTATACATATACACAAGCAATATACTGGATGTAGAATTTTAATGATACAAGCGCTCCTCAAGTCAAATAAATAGCCACCAGAGGATCCTCTATCCACAAGGAAAAGAGTATGTACAGCACAATTGTTAATGTTATAGTGTGATCTGACCCATCTCTATGCTGGCTTATTTGAATGGTGGACACCTGTTGAGTGGCTATTTCACAGGGTGACTGCAGATCGCTGTAACAAGGAGCTCTGAGGAATTGTGAAGTACAAATATACTGGATGACTGATGTCTACTGTGAAATGCACTGGTGTAATTACCGCACCTGCAAGGGATGCAGGCGTGGGGCAGCCTGGAGGCGGAGAAGCCTGAGAGGGGCCTGCAGCTCTGGGGCCCACCATACGCCCGTATGTATTACCGAGCGGACAGACGCTAAAGACAAATCATTTATTCGTTTCTGAGCAGGCTCTTTCTGTAGCGTGTGGTGGCGGGCACTAGGACCTGCCTGGAGGCATATTTTCTACCTCCTGAATGTCCTGCTTGGATGCTTCCTCAGCCCCCGCCCCCTCAAGCATGCAGGATGGTCACTTGCAGGGTGATGTAATCCAGGCTAGGAAGAAGATGATGTCACGCTGCCGCTGCAAATTGTGAAACACACAGCCTGTCTGCGGGGTGTGTGTGTGTATATAGTGTGTGTGTGTGTGTGTGTGTGTGTGTGTGTGTGTGTGTGTGTGTGTGTGTGTGTGTGTGTGTGTGTGTGTGTGTGTGTGTGTGTGTGTGTGTGTGTGTGTGTGTGTGTGTGTGTGTGTGTGTGTGTGTGTGTGTGTGTGTGTAAATATATGAATATGTGTGTGTAGTGTGTGTGTTGTGTTGTCTGGGGCTGAGGACTACAGACACTTGGGGCCGCGGGACAAGACTTGAGAGGCTGGGGCTGCAGAGACAGGGGGCAGTTGGTGGAGGGGGCAGTTTGCGGTTGGATGGGTGGGGCCCAATCCAAAGTTTCGCAGGGTGGATTAGTGATTTCTAGTTACGCCCCTGGTGAAATGTCCTACAGCCCACTTTTTCTTTATACGATAGATTAGTTGGATAGCTGAAATAAGGTAGCAGGCCATGCAGGATACAATGATTCAGCTGAAAAACAGATATAAAAGGTTTAATTTACCCTCAGCTCTTCCTCCTGAAGCTTCCTGGCAATCACTGCATCATCTTCATCACGGTCTCCTGCACCTACTCCAGGTCTTCCTTGGGGGCCAGATCTGTGCCCCTTTGACCTATGACCTAAGTCAGAAGCATATCATCAAAAAAAAAAAATTATCACAGTAACCCTGTTTATAAAGATGAGAATTTTAACTCTGTACCACGCTGAGTAACACAAAATGCTTCCAATCCAGGCTCTTTAGCCAACATTATATTCAAATGCAGCAATATATTATTAACTGAACTTTGTAAAATCTGGCTTGTGGTGAAACACTCTCTCCCTCCTAAGCAGGCAGTCGGCGTTGCTAGGCTGATTCCTTATCTAGGTCGTGCTTAACTCTATCGGGAATCATCCTGCGATGTAAGGGCAGACAAATGATCTCTATCCAATCAAATTTGAACAGAGAGATCTGTCTCTTGTTCAATCTGTCCATACATTGCTAGATGTATGGCCACATTTAGTTACATGGGTACGAAGGGAGAGCAATGAAACCATGTCAGATAAAGCTATGCCTCCATACTGAGTGTCAGCCTATGGTGTCTGGTGGTGAAAGTCAGCAGGCAGCTGGATATTGCTGTGAAAGAAAATGAGGATATGAATTGGTGCAACAGGTAACTTCTTTTGTTAGTTTGCAAAAATGGCAACTTTTATGAATAATTTATATAAATTAAAATTCTATTACGGTAAATGTATACAAGCCATCATGCTTGAACATGGGCTTTAAAGAGGAACTCCAGTTAAAATAACGTAATAAAAACGTAATGTTTACAATAATTATTTATACACGATTTAGTTAGTGTTTGCCCATTGTAAAAGCTTTCCTCTTCCTGATTTACATTCTGAAATGTATTGCATAGTGACATTCTTACTGCTGGCAGGTGATGTCTGTGGAAAGAGATGATGCATTTTTGGCAGGAGGATACAGCTGTTTTTTCCACAATGCAACAAGGCCCCCTCAGTGTGATGTCAGTGCCCTGGAGCTGACATCACACTGTGGGAGAGATTTCGCCACAATGTCAGCAATACAGAGCCCACGATGATACGTTTGAGAAAAGGAAAAAAATACATCCTATGGGAAAGGGAGTACTGGGGATGAAGTTCAATCCTTCTATTTAACCAGCTCCCGATCACCTAACGCCGATCAGCGGTGGGAGTGTGGCTCTCTGTGGACCGCCTAACACAGACAGGTGTCAAAGTGGGGTGGGAGGGATTGGCAGGGAACGCGCGCTCACTTGCGTGTTCCCTGCGGATAAATAGAGTGGGGATTCATTATCAGCCTGCCAGCCACAATTGGAGCTAGCAGGCTGATTTTCACAAGAAAAAAAAAGGTAAAAAAAAAAAAAAAAAAAAAAAGTGTACAGCGCTGCAATCTAGCAGAGCGCTGTACAAAGGACAGCATTGTTACTTAACTGTCCCCAGTATTGGCTCACAATATAATCCCTATCATACGCATATGCCTATGTATGTGCTATGTAGTGCATGTATCCCGATCTAGGGCTAATTTATTTTTTTTTGATTGATAAAAATAAAAAAAAAATGGCAGCAACAATCAGATACCACCAACAGAAAGCTCTGTTGGTGAGAAGAAAAGGGGGTAAAATTAATTTGGTTGCCAAGTTTTATGACCGAGCAATAAGCTGTTAAACTACGAAGTGCTAGACTGTAGAAAAAGTGCCTAGTCAGTAGGGTGGTATAAACCAATGGTCTTCAAAAGGTTAATAAACTCATGGTAATGTGGTACACAGTAAAATGGTCTCATCAGCACACATCAATTTAAGATGAAACACAGGGATCATGCAAATCAAACTGTGCAAATAAAAGGTTGAAGGTAAAACAAAGGCAGAGGAAGATCAGCTATAAAGTTGAACCTAAAACAAAAAGCTAATGATTACGAAGACTAGCTTTCCCGTGGAATCAGTTTGAGAGGTTGATCAGAGATCTGATTTCAGATGTGAATAGCTCAACTAACACCACCACCATCACCATCACCATCCTCACCAGCCTGTGAGATCAATTATACCTCCTTCTCTTGGAAGCCTTTCAGTCAGAGGAGAAGGTGTTCTCCGCCTGCGTCGCTCATATTCTCTCTCATGTCTTTTGTCAGATCTGGAATCGGGGCTGTGCCGATGCCTCCTAACATCAGCATTTTTAGTGCTGAGTGAGTCATGACTATGAGACCTTCTTTTTGAAACCTTTTCAATAGCACATGCTGCACCAGCCTCCTCATCTTCAGGGTCCTGGTGTCTGCTGACTCGTGGTGGTGGAGGCCTTTGTGGTTTCTCCTTTTTTGTCCTACTGACATGATTTTCATGTCTCCGAGGGTCAGAAATGTCATCTCGTTGCACAGAGCGTGGCTCTGATCGTTCACGCCTTTGATATTCACCACAATAAGAAGCGGGATCAGATTTAGGATGACCTTCCTTTCTGTGTCTTTGTCTTTCATCTCTATGGCTTCTGTCATATTCAGGCATGCTTTCCTTATGTTTACCCCTATGACGCCCTAAGCAATGAAGTAATGTCAAGAAACAGGAGTGACAAAAGAATTTTAACATGATATGCATTTTAACATCCTCTACTTTTTACCGAATAGGACCGTATAAAAGGATTGAAAAAATATATAAAATATAACTCTTCCTTTCTTTTACAGCATTTCCTTGTGGTTAAGGAACCTTGTTTTCAAGTTGCAGATTCTCTATAAATGAAGGTGGTTAAAGGACAACCGAGGTGACATGTGACATGATGAGATAGACATGTGTATGTATAGTGCCTAGTACACAAATAACTATGCTGTGTTTTTTTTTTCTATCCCTGCCTCAAAGAGTTAAAAATCAGGTATGCAAGTGACAGTTTCTGTCGGGGTCGGGACTGGGTCAGACTATAGCATAACCCTCACTGACAAGAAATTACAGCCATAAAACACTTTCCTGGAAGTAAATGGCTTCCTGAAGCAGGAAAGAGATAAAAATGGTCAATAATTCATAGATTTAAGCGCTAGCATACTTCTATGAAGGTATTATTGAGTAGACAAAATGAAACAATAAAACCTTAAAAACTAGAAATAAAACGGCATGATATCATAAAAAAAAAAAAAAAAAAAAGTAATTCTTAGGAGAAGGAGGATAGATACAATTGTTTTTCTCATCAGTTTATTTTCACCTCGGATGTCCTTTAAGCAGATGTTCACACTCTGCACACCTATCTAATCATAGAATGTTGAATAACCTTCATTGCGATGATGTCCTTGCCAACCAATCTTCGTATGCTTAATCTTAAGGTGCCCATACATCTAGCGATTTTGGCAGCGGATCACCCAAGAATCACCTTTCTTTCTGAACAGGGAGACATCTGCGTCAGTCATAAACCGCACACCGATCCCCCATAGATTTCAGCATGAAATCATAAAATCGGCCTAGTGACGTCAAATTGCCGCCCCCTGCGATGTCCCTATACTGTAAAATGTGCCCGCCCACGTTCTGCTGGAAAACAACAACACAGGGCACATCTGTGAGGAAGCGTACGGAGACAGCAGCAGGCACAGTCAGGTAAAGTATTCATACACGGGAACATTTTACTCTGGGGGGACGGGCAATGCCAGGGGTTCCGTCGCTCATCGCTATATCACACGCTGTTCCCGCCGTGCACCCGATTGAGCATGTTGACCCGAGATTTAGCAGCACGTCTGATCGATACATGTGATGTCACATCGTCAATCGGGCATGCTGTTTACGGCACAGATTTTCATTCACTTATAATCATCGAATCAGATGGTCCATACACCGCCAAGTCACCTGATGTATGGCCACCTTCATGGTTCCAGCTTATTGTTAAACTGAACATAATGTATCTAGTAAAAAAGCAAAAACACCACACAACAGCTCATATTTAATAGTAAGTGGTAGCTTATCTACTTACACAGAGTCTTGTTAGAAGAGAACACATGTGAACAATAGGCAGCCAAGCATTATTAGACCCAGTGGCATAGGGATCACCAGGGCAACCATGGCAATTGCTATGGGTGCTATGGGGCCCAGATTCCTTAGACACAACTGGGGGGCCTGTCTGTCCTGCTGCCTATTTCTTTTTTTTTTTTTTTCAAATCATTTGCCCATCCAGGATTGTTAGAGTAACCCCGCCACCCCTTGCAGCTAGGAGGCAGGTGAAATGGGACTATTTTTCCATCTGCGGCTTCTCTGCACATTCCCCGACTGCCCAGAACACAAAAGAAGAGCAGCGCTGGCTGTGGCTCCACCCCACGCATGTAGCCCTGCCCCTCCCGCATGTAGCCCCCACTCCCGAGTGGCTGTGGTGTAGCTCCGCTCCCTCCCCACTTGTCTGCCGGGTCACATCATAGAAAGAGGGAGCATTTTGGCACACAGCTTGAAAGTAATTAAGTGCTCCTGGCGGCCTGCACTAGCTGGGCCATGGTGAGGTGAGAGTAGCTGCAGAGTGTGTGCTTTTTGTAACTGTGCGTGTGTGTGTGTGTGTGGGGGGGGGGGGCGCTTTGTAACTTGCGGTTTGTGTGGGGGAGAAGGTTTGTGTTGTGTTGTTTGTGTGTGTGTGTGTTGCTTTGTAACTTGCTGTTGGTGGTGGGTGGGGGGGGGGGGGGGGGGGGATCCCGCGCCAGTCCCAATATTACACCTCCCTTTGAGTTGTTTTGGCGGGGGGGGGGGGGGGGGAGGGGGGATAGTTTTGGGGGGGGTAATGAAAAAAACTGCTATGGGGCCTAGTGATTTCTATGACCCCAATTAGACCTTTTCAGGGGGCAAAAGCATTAATGCATTATGATTGCATTGCTAATCAGGAGGTAATCGGGATTATTTAGAAAGTTTGGAGTCCTATGCTTTATAACAAAACTTCCACTTATACAAATGGCATGCATATAAATAGATGGGTGCTGTACACGTTTTGTTTTGTTTTTTAAATTAGCTTTTTATTTCAGTCTGCATAGACTATAGGCTCAAATTGTGCTTCTTTGTAACAGTACTTTGTTTGGAGTACTGGCAGTGGTAAGCTGGGTACACGCAAAAGATAAATTTTGCCGGATAGGGATCAGAACTGGATCGGTCAGGCAACAGTTCAGGTCAAGCTCTGCAGACTAGAGATGCAATCTGTTGCTATGGAGCAGGGGCGCCTGGAGCCACGGGCACTATAGGCAGCCGCTTGGGGCGGCATGTCAATCAATAGGCGCTGGTGGCCACCTTCATATTAACTTATGTCCGCATTTTGCAGGCTTGTGCACACTGCAGGGCTCGCTGCTACGGCTCCCAGCGCCCTGCAGAGCCTTCACTCTCCCCCTTGCTCCCCCGCTGGCCAATAGAGAAGGAGCAAACACGCTCTGCCCCTCCTGTAAGACCTCCCCTTTCTAGCTTCCTTAACAGCCATACGCAGAGTGCATTGTCTGTCAACTTCATGCGTGTGGCCTCAAACTCCGCCCCCCCACCAGCAGGAAGTTCGGGGTTCCAGACTGACTACCTAAGCCAGCATGGCTCCTAAATCCCTGTGCCCTCCTGTACCCCCTGCCCTGAGCCTGATGTGGGTGGCAGAGGAGAGGTGACTGGGTGCTGAGATGCAGCCTGCATCAGGGGAGAAGTAAGGAGTCAGTGTGCCCTGCCTGCACTGTGAGGAGAACAAGCATGGCAGACAGAGAGCTGCAGTTACAGGTGTGTGAACAGAGGCAACAGGCATACTTTTACAACATAATGCACGGTTTTGGTAGTGATTTGTGCATGGTCGGAGCTGCTGTCACTCAGTTCTGTCTGTGTGACCTCATTCAAAGGTGAAGAGTAGAGAATCAGTACTGTAGACTTATTAGGGGCAGGGAGGGGTGAAGCAAACAAACGGGAGATGTTATCTCACTTTTACTGTGATGCCCAGGCTAATGACTTGAAGAAACGATCCAGGCACCAAGCTTCAGAGTCCTGTCTCTCTCCCCACACCCACCCCACCTGCCTGCACTGTGTAACATTTACCTACAAAAATGACAGAAATTGTGGATAATGACTGGAAGTTGGTACCTGCGTTTGATGTGCGGGGGACACGGTACCTGCGTTTGATGTGCGGGGGACACGGTACCTGCGTTTGATGTGCGGGGGACACGGTACCTGCGTTTGATGTGCGGGGGACACGGTACCTGCGTTTGATGTGCGGGGGACACGGTACCTGCGTTTGATGTGCGGGGGACACGGTACCTGCGTTTGATGTGCGGGGGACACGGTACCTGCGTTTGATGTGCGGGGGACACGGTACCTGCGTTTGATGTGCGGGGGACACGGTATCTGCGTTTGATGTGCGGGGGACACGGTATCTGCGTTTGATGTGCGGGGGACATGGTATCTGCGTTTGATGTGCGGGGGACATGGTATCTGCGTTTAATTACACAGTTACACATCTGTGTTTGATGAGTGGGAAATACGTTATCTGCGGGCGGGGAGGGGGGGGGGGGTGCCACAGGTTTTCTCGCCTGGAGTGACAAAATGGCTAGAGGCGCCCCTGCTATGGAGGAAGGAGGGCGGCCAATTGAGCGTGAACGATGGAGAAGGGAAGAACTATACCCTCTGTCAAGTTGATCTACATTGGTGGATCGACCAGCTTATCAGGGGCTGCTGTACACTTTATATTCTTGGCCACGGCGTCCCCACCAGCTGCCCTGCCAAGAACTATCATACATGTGTATGCAGCTTTAAACTGTACAAAATTGCCCAACTTGCTCTAGTTCTTAATTGTGCAGGTGCCATTGTTAATCTAACCATCTACACTAATCCAATGGCTAGTAACAAATGTTGACAAGAACGAAGTTTGGAATGAGGATTACTACCATTTATTGGCCAACAGGCATGCACTTTTGAGTAACTACATACTCAAAACTATTCGAATTGGGAGAGTTAATTAAAGCACCTGTGGGGGGGGGGGGGGGGGGGAAGGGTTAACTTTCACATGCTGCCATTTGATCCGATGCAACCCATGTTGCGTGCCAAGCAGCGTTCACGTCTCTACCACGCTTCCTCCTACAACCCGAAAGGAGGAAGTGTGGTAGTGACGTGATTGCGACTTGGAACACAACGTGAGAAACATCGGATCAGATGGCAGCATGCGCAAGTTAACCCTCCCTCTCCCACACAGCTGCTTTAATTAACTCTAACCACTGAAGTAATTTGGAGTATGTAGCTAATCGAAAATGCATCCCTGTTGGCCAACTTAAGAAAATATAAGAGTAAGCTTGCCGAAAGTTTACTCTTATATCCCTTTAAGTTAGCCAATAAATGGTGGTATCCTGATTCATAACTTCTTGCTTTTACTAATGGCTAACATGGTACAATACCCTACTGCTACAACAAATGTTGACACAACCATCTGGCACGGTTAGCAACGCTGTTGAATGGCAGTAGTTTAACTGAACTGGAATGTTCTTTTGTTAATGCTTTTGTTTCAGCTTTTAATATTGCAGTGCGTAACATTTTATCTGAAAGAGAGGGGTTTCCCTTTGAAGTTAATTTTTTTATTTCATTACTTTCCACTCCAATGAACAAGAATAATAATGGATCTGGCAGGCGGGCTGATGTACAAAACATGCAGACTTGCTGTAGGTTTCAGAGGAAGAGAAGAAGTTATGCTCCGAAAGCTAATGCTTCAAGATATTTCTGTTAGCGCATCACATACATACTCATGGGAAAGTGTAGCAGCTCTCGTCCAACTCTGTTTCACTCAACCACAAATATAGCACTGAAATTGTACTTGCTGAAATATTTCTATTTTCAAAGCCTGAAACTTATTTAAAATGAAACAAAATGTTATTTTGTAATGAAATCCAATATAAAAAAAAATTAATGAGCAGTAATGAATTAGAAAGAAGACTAGACAGCTGAGCTGCAGTGCTGGCCGCAAAGATAAATTGAAACCAACAGAAGGGGGAGGGTGGAGACAGGTGATTAACTCTATGCTGAGGTGTTCACTAGCTGCAGAAGGCATACTCTTCTGGCAGCAATTTTCTTAATTAAACCTGGGTTGCATGCAAAGAAGAAAACAATCCGCCCTCCACCTATGCCTGCCCACTTGAATATTTTATTGAGTAAAAAGCGGTTGCATACAATTTAGGAGCAACAAATACCAATGCGTTTCACACTACATTTTTACTCATGGGATTATGCGTGAAACACTTTGGGACTTTGCTGCTCCTAAATTGTATGCGCCCAGCTTTTATGCAATAAAATCTTCAAGCACGCAGACATCCCTGAAGTTCAGATCACTTTCTTCTATGCACTGAGGTTTGGACTGCCAGCCCTTGATCTACACACCAAGAGGTATGCATTGCATGCACAAGGCAGGAGTCTAGTGGTGCAGACTTTCCTTGTTATCCTGGGTCATGTCTGACTTTTCCAAAGGGAATTTCTCTGGAACTATGGATATTGCATGAATAATACCACAGTCCTGCCTTTACCAACAAATGAAAAGCTGTACAAAACAGATGTAAATCATGTGAAACGCTGCATCTGGTGGTAACAGTAGTTTCGGAAAATGTATCTGCAAAGGACTAGAGATTGTCAGCGATCTGTGAATAATTTGGCATCCATGCAAATCTCATGCAGCTTGGAACTGGGCCAATCAAATTCAGCAGGAAGTGAATCTGATGGCATCCAAGCAGGAATGATTAGCATCTCATTGGTTAGCTCTACACAGGATCCTTATCTTGTTATCCAAAGTATTTAAGGGCCCGTTTCCACTACAGCAGAAATCGGACCGAATTCGCAGAGTTTCCCCACAGGCACATTGTGCCGCTGTCCAAATCGCTTGCCATAGCCATTCGGCTGACATTGCAGCATTTTTCTGTGCAAGTAGCAGCGAATCCCATAGCCGTGCATGGCACTGCTTCCAGGATTTGTCTGCGTACTCGCAGAACAGAGAAGTGCCGCCACACGTCTCGTAGGACACGCGGCGGAAAGTGAAAATAGGCCCTAAGTCAGTGAATCATGTTCTTCTCAGTTGTTTGCAGATAAAATGGCATCCTTTGAAGAGAATAAAACTACTGTTAACAGAAAGTAGCTCTATCTCCTGACTAGCAAGCTAGACATCTGTGTATCAAGTATGATGTCTTATTGTAAAAAGTTTAGATCTAGCAGCTAGATGTACTTTAAGTGTAAGTGCAATATGTAACCACACATACTTACTGTCAGCATTTGCTTTCTGAAGTCTGGCTTCAGAGCACAGTTGGGTCCCCCAAATCACAGGACATTGTAAAAACCCTAAAATCCAATCGATTAGCTGTACATATTTATGCATTCTCCCGGAATGAGGCACAATGAAGTGTAAAAACCTAAACTTTGTTAACCTTGTGTGGAAAACTGACTTAAAAACTGCCTACCATTTCAATTGCTTTTAAACCCATTATTTATTGCTTGAGAAAACATTAACATATTGTATTTTATTCACTGAATACAAAAACAAAATAAATTGGGCTAATACTGAAAGAATCCCCCTTAAAGGAAACCAGAGAGGAATAATTAAAAAGTTATTTATACATACCTGGGGCTTCCCGTAGCTGCAGAAACCCTAATCGCTCCCACGCCGCGGTCCTCAGCTTCCTCCGTTCGTCGGTGCGGGTCCCGTCCTTCCAGGGGGAGTGGCCAGCCTACGCCAGTGAAGTGCGCTGTTTGCGTATCTCTCCAGCAGCCGCTGGAGAGATACGCAAGGAGCGCACTTCAGCTATGATCGACTGGCCAGTCAGGCTGAAGTGACGGGACCCACACCGGCGAACGGAGGAAGCTGAGGACAGCAGCGTGGGAGCGATTAGGGTTTCTGCAGCTGCGGGAAGCCCCAGGTATGTATAAATAACTTAATTCTTCCTCTCTGGTTCTCTTTAAGATTTTTGTTGAATATCACAATAGGTCTGAATTATTGAAGTATTGTGTTGCAATGGTCTGCAGTTTTCAGTGATGCTCATGACCTATTTGAGACAAAAAGTTGCCTGGACATTGAGGACTCACCAAATTTGGTGAAATTAGATCAAATTATCATCCCATGCAGATCACCAAAATGACCTTTATGGTTCCCTAATCAGGTGAGTGCAGCAAAAGCACCAGTTCTGTTATGCACTGGCCAAGGCAGATAGAATTGTTAAAGTGCGATCACTGATATCCTAGTGTGGACTTTCTGGCTGCTTTCTTCTGGGTTTCTGGAACTTCTCCCCATTGATCATATGTCTCTTAGCAATCCTTTGCTCTTCTCCAATGTCTAAAGCTAATTTCCGCCCCCTAACATGTGCTCTTTTGTGATACTCAACTAACCATGCCATCAACGTAAACTCCCTACGGAGTCTTAGTTCTAAACAACCCCCTAACATATAGACTTTCCTGACACCAAACTAGGAGTATAAACTCCACACCCTGATTATTAAGTCTAACCTCCCCTACTCCTATCCCCCAACACTGACCCCACTAAAATAGCCACTAATCTAAACCAGGGCTGTGGAGTCGGTACAAAAATCTTCCGACGCCAACTCCTCAGTTTATGAAACCACTGACTCCAACTCTGACTCTGGGTAACCAAAATGGCTCCAACTCCTTAGTCTAATACTTACCAGGGTTGTGAATCTTGTACAAAAATCATCCAACGACTCAGTTTATAAAATCACCGACCACGACTCTCCAAAATTGCTCCAACTCCTACTCCACAGCCCTGATCTTAACCACTAACCCTAAGGCTGCATTTCCACTTGTGCGGTGCGAATCGCCGCGGTAAAAATTCGCATGCGGATGCGAATTTCGTATGCGGGTCTATGCGAATTTTCGTGCGAACTCGCATGAAAATTCGCATGGATGACGATGTATGCGAATTTAACCATGGCAGTGCTGGTGTGCTTTTCCATTGTTTCTATGCGAATTTTCATGCGAATTCGCACGAAAATTCGCATACCCAAACCTCATGCGAATTTCCTATTAAATACATTGTATGCGATTCGCATAGCGGTATGCGATATGCGAATTCTGATGGCTCTGCCATGCGAATTTTTTCTGCACAGAAAAACGCAAAAGAATCCTGACAAGTGGAAACAGTCCCATTCACTTGTATTGCTATGCGAATTTGCATGCGAAAAACGCATGCGAATTCGCGATAGTGGAAATGGGCCCTAAAGGTCCCTTCCACACTTCGGTCTGTTGCGATGCAATTCTTCAAATACAAATACACAAGGTGAAATGAGCTGCTATACACACACCCTCGTACACTCCTTACCTCCTTGGTCTGGATAACATGGCTCTTCTGGACCATGAGGTGGGTAGCGTTTCTTTCTCCTCTTTTCTTCCTTCTCTTGTAATAGTCGAGCAATATCCTAACAATGGAAAATAGTTGTCTGCTTAATATATATGACAGTAAAATACATTAATACATGGCTTAGCATGCAAAACAAAATCAGAAGATCATTCTATTTAAACCCCCCTCCCCCCCCCCAAAAAAAAAAAAAAAAACATGGCGTGAAGAGGGACTATCATTCTACAAATGGTTCGATGTCGAATTTTCTCTATAAAATTACAATTTACATGTGATTATAGATCAGACATAAGGATTATCAAATTTGATTTTATTAAAAGGGAACCCAAGGTGAACAGGATATGGTGGCTGACATGTTTATTTTCTTTTAAATAATGCACATCGCCTGGCTGTTCTGCCTATCCTCAGCCTCTAATACTTTAAGCCATGGACCCTGAATAAGCATGTAGATCAGATGTCCATGACAAATCTGACAAGATTAGCTGCATGCTTGTTTCAGGTGTGTGATTTAGACCCTACTGACCAGAAAGATCAGCAGCTCTGCCAGGCAACTTGTATTGGTTAAAGGGAAATAAATAGGGTGGCTTCCATAGGTCTCACCTTTGGTTCCTTTAAAAGTTTTCACTTTGGTTTAGCATGATTTCTTACCTCCTGAGTCTTGTTTGAGGGTATATAACTATCACCATACCTCACGTTTCCTCTCTACTTTCGATTGTAAGCTCACAGAGGCAGGGTTTTCATACTCGTTTCATGTACCGTATATCCTGGCGTATAAGACGACCCCCAACTTTTCCAGTTAAAATTTACATTTTGTGATATACCCGCAGTATAAGACGACCCCTCTAGACTGTTGGACATTTGTATACTGTACTATATGTACTGGTCCTATACTGTATAAACAGGTATAGATACTGGTGCTGTACTGTGTGTGGCACCCAGTATACAACAACCTGCAAGTCACGACAAGCGATGTAACTTACCAGCGATTGGCTGGTTGCTGTAAACAAAGGCTGCTTGGATTGGCCAGCTATCCCTGTCTCCAAGACTACTTGTACAGCACTGCGCTTGCTGCTTTCATATGGTCACTGCATACGGCGGGGAGGCGGCCACGGACATTTTTGTGCCCCCCCCCCCCCCTCCACCATATGCAGCAGCCGCAGATTCTCCAGTCTTGTTCTGAAGTTTCAGCATTTGCCCTATAAAAGACAACACCCGGCGTATAAGACGACCCCTGAATTTTGACAAGATTTTCCTGGGTTAAAAAGTAGTCTTATACGCCAGAATATACAGTAACTGCTATATGATTTGTTACACTGTATAGGCACCGATATGTGACGTTTGTATTTGTATTGTGACCTCATATTCGTTTATGTGGATTCGGCAACTGTATTCAGACAGTGGATTTTGGATGTTTTCCCTAAGCCCATGAAAATTTACTATATAGTCATGTTAATTGTGGTGCCATCTAAAAGCCTGAGAATTACAACATTGGCTTTTGGTTTTGTAACTTAAGAACATAGATTTCCCTGGATTATTTGGGAAATTCATCATCTGGAGTGCATACATTTAGAAAAAGCCGCGAGTTAAAGTGGGTGTGGATGTACCAGATAGCAGGACAACAACTTTACCGATAAGCTACTATTACATACACTAACCTAACTCTCACATTAACCCTTCCCTACATATGCCTAGCAATATACCTCCCTACGCCTAACAACCCCCCATCTAAGCCTTACACTAGCCCCTCCCCCACCCCACTTACACTGACCTTCAACAATATCTAGGGTTCAGCTATAGAATAGCGGAACTCCAGCGCCAGCCATAGCCCCAATTTGTTCTTCACTGTTATCTATCACTGCTATCCTGTCTCCCCATCAAAGGCTAATTTGGAAAGCTGGAGTTCGGCTATTGTATTACGGAACTCCAGTGGCCACCATAGCTGCAATTTAACCGATGCCAGTTACCAGCACCGCCATAGCCATAATTTCTAGAGTGGCCTATGGCAACACCATCTGCTTCTAAATTAACTGATTAGTCTACAATGCGTAATATATTTGAAATTATTCAAATTCTTTGCAAATTTTTGTTGAGGAAATTATTTTTAACTGTTGCAATGTTTCCCAATGCAGTATTTCACAGACTCGTATACGCCTCCCATTTAGTAAAAAGTTAAAGTAAAAATGGCACAAAAACAAAAAAAAAGAAAAAGAAAACTGCATACCCAATTTTGAAACTGAGAAATGTTTAACAGATAGGCCTAGTGCACACCGGAGCGTTTCCGCTGCGGTTTGCGATCTGCTTGCGGGTGCGGATCTGCTAGGGTAATGCATTTCAATGGGGTGGTGCACACCAGAGCGGGTGGCGTTTTGCAGAAACGCATACTCCCGGGCTGCAGCAGATTTTGGATTGCGGATGCGTTTCTGCCTCAATGTTAAGTATAGGAAAAACGCAAACCGCTCTGAAAAACGGCACTTCAGAGCGGTTTGCCAGGCGTTTTTTGTTACAGTAGCTGTTCAGTAACAGCTTTACTGTAACAATACATGAAATCTACTACACCAAAAACGCTACACAAAACCGCAAAACGCTAGCTGAAACGCTGCAGAAAAATAAGAAAAAGCGTTTCAAAATCTGCTAGCATTTTGCGGATCTGCTAGCGGTTTTTGGTGTGCACCAGGCCATAGTGTGTAAATCATTTGCAACCCATCATATTCGGTGTTTATCTATACTTTGCCCTGTGTCCAAACATTTTAGGAAATGGGAGTTGTAATAAAAATTAGCCAAAGAGTGAAAAAATAAATAAATATGGAGGTAATCTTTGCAAAGCACTAAAATGTCATGTTCCTAAAATACATAAAAAAAAAAAAAACATTGACTGGTTGCTACAAAGCCCACTTTTCTTCAGTCAAATTAAAGATTCAGTGAAAGAAATGTAGGCAAGCCTGGCTCCTATGGTCTATCACATATTTGCCTCACTTTTGGAGTTTTGAGCTATATCCTGGAACAACTTTATAGCAGCACCTTCACCCTGCAGTTAGATGCAAGCTATGTTTTAAAGGTTCAGTAATCACACTAGTGTCCTTGCTGATGTTGTTGGAACACTAGCTGAAAAGGCAATCTACTCCAGTTAGTGGAGAACAAAAAAAAAAAAAAAAAAAAAAAAAAGGAGGAAAACAAAAAGATGACTAAAAGCGGCTTCAGTGTGAGGTCAGAAAGTCATTTCCTAATGGCAAGACTGCATCCTAATGAAATTACAGGCATATGGACCCTTGCCCAGACTTACACAGTCAGATATCAGTAAGTGTGCAAGCCTTGATTAAGACATGATTTCCTAGAGTAAGCAATGGATTACACATCTTATTAACCTTCATGACACAATGCATCTGCACTTACATTTCAACAAAACAGCATTACATTTTAAGCAGACCTTTATGAAATAGTAATCCCCGTCCCTACTGAACCCTGCAGCTCTTCTCATCCACCTCTCTTTGCCAATCCATTGAAATTACCCAAAAGACACAATTACTCCTAGCTCTCTCTAAAGGCCGGTACTCACAGGAAGATGGATCGGGGAACCCACTGCGACGCAACCTGATGAACAAGCATTTTCCGATCCATCTTCCTACCTGTGGGAACACGTGAAATCACACGACAGGTGCGAACAAGAGGTCAGACGATCACAGCAGTTTCCGCGGGGGTCTTCGCAGATCTTAAAAATTCATACCGATGTGCCTGTTGTAATCATCACATGCCTCAAAACGTTGTTTGCTTAATTATGCACACGTCACAAAATCGTGGAAATAATCACTAGTCACAAAAAAAAAAAAAAAAATCTTGGAAAAAACAAACAGACGTGTGTAAATAGCTTAAAGGACAACTGTAGTGAGGGGGATATGGAGGCTGCCATATTTATTTCCTTATAAGCCATACCAGTTGCCTGGCTATCCTGCTGATCCTCTGTCTCTAATACTTGTGGCCATGGAAACTGAACAAGCATGCAGCAGATCAGGCATTTGACATTGTCAGATCTGACGAGATTAGCTGCATTGTTTGTTTCTGGTGTTATTCAGACACTACTGCAGCCACATAGAACAGCAAGGCTGCTAGACAACTGGTATTGTTTAAAAGGAAATAAATATGGGGCGTGGCCAGCAACCGAGGCAGATGGACGCTCGTTAGCCTCGCTCTGCACCCTCCGGCTGCAATTGCCCTTATTGCACCTGTCACTGCTGATTTCTAACCAGCTCTCCTACCTGACTGAGACCCCAAGAGGCTCCGGAGCATAGATGGGCGGTCGGCGCTCCGGGAAAACACCCAAAGTCAAGACACGCCAGCCTCTCCCATCACGCGGCAAGGGGACCAAGATGGCGCTTAATCAGCCGCGAGCGGTATCCCCGACTCTAATATCGGAGGACGGCAGTTTCGTCTCCTCTCAACCTGAAGAGCGCGGACAGCAGAAACAATCCCCGACCGCTCGAGGTAATACCTCCAAAGTCAAGGCACAACAGTCACCCTCTTCTTCCGACAGCGCGCCCAAGATGGCGCCTGGACAACAGCGCGCTTTGTCTCCAACATCAGCCTCAGAGGTGAGCAGCGCAGTTTCCCCATCTCCTGCGGACCATGCCCAGCGGAGCCCGGCCACTGCTGTTAAAAGGTACCGGGGTTATAGAGACTCGGGACAAACTGCTGCTAGAGCAGCTTGAACTCATTCTCCAGCGTAGACTAGAGGAGGCCTCCACGCGCATCACCCGCCAACTTAAAGACGAGCTCAGGGAACTGGGAGCCCGCACTAATGCCCTAGAACGTAGAATGGACAATGCTTCCGTAGTTCTAGACGCCCATGAGAAGGACATTGAGTCAGTACAAACAGATATTCAGACAGCCCAACTAAAAATGGAGGATTTTGAAAATCTGGCCCGACGCTGCAATCTCCGAATCCGCAGGGTTCCGGAATCAGTGACCGACCTTAACTATTATAACGGCTCTCTTTCAAGAACTCGATCCAAAAATCCTGATTGACAGATTGGAGTTCGATCGGATACATAGAGCTCTTACCCCGCTTAAGTCTAACGGTCCTCCCCGCGACGTGTTAGTAAAGCCAACATTCTACAATACCAAAGAGGCCTTGCTGCGGGCTGCACGTGATAAAGATAACCTCACTTTTCAAGGGTACATGTATCAGCTTTTCACAGATCTTGCTCCCTCCACGATTCAGCGCAGACGTGCTATGAAGCCTTACTTGCAAATCCTGATAACCCACAACATAAAATACAAGTGGGGGTTCCCTTTCAAACTGATTTTCACCTACCAGAAAAAACAAGTAATCGTGACTACACCTGAAGAGGCTCAGCAAAAATTTGAAGCTTTACATTTGTGCTTGCCCGCCAGCTCCCCTGCCCGCAGCCAAACTGCCACACGTTCGGCACCCCTTTGGGAGACTGTTAAGCCACGCCGAACCACCACCTCCAGACACCGAGAGATCGGGGGTTCGCCCTCCAGGATGTCTGATCCGGGCTGAGAACTGCAGGTGTCATTAGCATTGGCCTCAGTAGTAGGTCTGGATGGCTCTCCAGACTTTCACTTTCCCTACATAGTTATTATTCAGTACTGTTAATATCCCTTCATAGAAGGGACGTTTTGCATTTAGTTGCTTTTACTTGCCAGTAAAAGCCTTAGGTTCATACAGAGCACATCGGCTCTCATATATGCATGTTTGTTTTCTACTGGTATTCAAGCACACTGTTATATTGTTGAGATGGTTTCAGATATAGCTGTTTATTATGCGACATGTTTCATTTTATAACGGTTCATACCCTAATACTAAGCTTTGCAGCTGGAGGGGGCTACAGGTTCCCCCGCCACATTTTTTGGCTAGCCTTCTAGCAATGCTGGGCGGCACCCTGGCTTCCCCTGTGCTCTTTGATCACAGGGCCAGCCACCTTTTGAGATTAGTTTGCACCCCCGTTTGGTCTCCTTCCAGGGGATGCGCTTTGTTATGTTTCCTTTTTCTCTGTGTTTCTCATTCCTACTATCCTTCCCACCCCCACCCCCCTCCCCCGCCGTGACTCCTAATTCCCCAAGGTCGTCGACTCCATCCTCACGAGAGGTAAGTAGCACGTTGCTTACATCAGATATATACCATGGCTACGTCTAGTGCTGTTAGGGGCTTTACAATCATTTCCTACAATGTGCAAGAGTTTAATGTCCCACAAAAAAGAACTAAAGCGTTCAACTATTATAAATCATTGACATTGTCTGCTTGCAGGAGACAAGGTTCTCGGTCTCCTCCCACCCCTCCTTTCTGAGCTATCATTTCCCCTTGACATTTAATTCCCGGGCTAGAGAAAAGGTGAGGGGGGGGGGGGGGGGGGTGACCATCACATTTCGTAGGGGACTACCCTTTAAATGTAAGACTTCCATAACCGACCCCACTGGGAGATACGTGCTTTTAGTAGGGTCATTGGGAGATGAAAGTCTCACTATAGTATCATATTACGCCCCAAACAGTTTTCAGGAGCGCTTTCTCACTCACTTAATTCAGGTAATCAATCGTCACAAAGAAGGCACTCTCATTCTATGCGGAGACACTAATTCTGTGCTAGATGAAGCTTTAGACAGGTCCGAACCACTAACCAACCCAACACCACCAAGACCCCTGGCACCCCATGCCCCACAACCATCAGCTCGCTGTTTCGCTCCCAGAACCTCCATGATGCCTGGAGAGAGGCCAACCCTAACACACGGGACTATACATTTTATTCCAATCCTCATAACAGCTTCTGTCGGATAGACCACCTTCTCCTCCACCAACAAATCTTACCCAATATAAGTAAAGCTAAAATACTTACAGTCACTTGGTCAGATCATAGCCCTTTACTTATCCAGTTAACTTCCCTAACCCCCAGGAAATTCAACTTTAAGTGGCGCATGAACGACGCTTTACTTTCTGACCCAGACTCCCTGGGCAGAATCCGAACCTATCTGGAGGAGTATGTGAAAGAAAACGGGGAATCTGTCGCTTCGCCCATTACTCTATGGGAGGCTCTAAAAGTGGCGGTTAGAGGGCGCATTATTGGCTTAGCCTCATACAAAAAGAAACAAAAACAAAAAGACATAACAGATCTATCCGATAAACTAGATAAAGCTAAAGCTGCTTGGAAAAATAATCCCACCACCTCACTTAAGAAGGAAAGAGACCTCCTCCGCACTCAGCTCGATCTTAAATTATCAGAGGCAGCTGAAAAGTATTTATGCTGGCAGAAAAACAAATACTACCGGTGGGCTAATAAATCAAACACTTTGCTAGCCAATAAATTAAAGCACAGGGTCTATAGGCCCCCCTCTTTATCGGTTCGCCTACCCTCTGGTCAGGTAACCCTGGACCCTCACAAGATCACACAAGGTTTTCATGACTTCTTGAGCAAGCTTTATGCCCCCCCCCCCCCAGATCCCACTCCGGCAGCGAACATCGCCTCTTTCTTAGATTCCATCCACCTCCCACAGATTCCTCCAGACTTTTTAGAATTAAAGAATGGGGATGTCACATCAGCAGAGGGCCTGGAGGCAATTAAATCTCTTAAGGTTTCAAAAACCCCGGGGGCCAGATGGATTTTCGGGTCTTTTCTATAAAAATTTTCCAATGCGCTAAACCCCCTTCTCGTCTCGCGTTTTAACGCATATAAAAAGGGCCAAGCCCCACATCCCAGCTCCTTGCAGGCTGATATGGTGATGCTCCCTAAATCTGATCAGGAGCCTTTAGATCCTCAGCAATTTAGACCTATATCCTTATTGAACATAGACCTCAAATTATTAAGCAAAATACTGGCCATCCGAGTCAATAGATTCCTGGCAGATATTATTCATAAAGACCAGGTGGGGTTTGTCCCGGGTCGCCAGGCCTCTGACGCCACCCTACGGGCAATCCAAATTTTTGAACTACTGCACTCCAGGAATATATCAGGCCTATGTCTTTCTCTCGACATATATAAGGCTTTTAATCAGGTCTCATGGGAGTACCTATATGCGGTGCTGGGCAAATTGGGTTTGGGAGGCTCGTTCACTTCCTGGATTAAGATTTTATATTCCAACCCTACAGCAAGTATACATTATGCTGGCCATTTCTCCCCTTTATTTAAAATTCATCGGGGTACTAGGCAGGGCTGCCCCCTGTCGCCCATTATTTTTATTATGGCCATTGAGCCTTTAGCAGCAGCCATCCGTCAGCATGGTGGAATCCTGGGGGTGGAGTTAGCGGGTATCCAACACAAATTAAACCTATTTGCGGACGATCTACTACTTTTTATTACTAAACCCCAAACCACCATCCCAGAACTATTGTCTGTATTAAATACGTTCTCCACAGTCTCAGGCCTTCAGATAATTCTAAAAAACTCAATATCACTTTAGCCCCAGAGACCTGCCAATCCCTTAAAACCCTTTACCATTTTACGTGGCCGGGCCCTGCACTGGACTATTTGGGTATCAAGCTAACTGCCTCATATGCTACATTATTTCAACAAAATTATTACCGCCTAGCTAGGGCAATAACACATTTGTTATCCCAATGGTCCTCTTACGGCCTCTCCTGGTTGGGTCAGGTCAATTCCATCAAGATGTCGCTTCTCCCAAAGCTGCTCTATCATTTTAGGTTGCTGCCAGTTCGGGTTCCGCCCCATTTTCTTAGAATGCTACAGAGCAAACTAAATAATTTTATCTGGAATAATTCCCGCCCAAGGGTCTGCAAACGGACACTGTATGCCCATAAAAGAGATGGGGGTCTGGGGGTCCCGAACCTTTTCAGCTATTAACAGGCTGCCCAAATAACCCACCTCATAGACCTGTATAAAGGCTCAAAGATGCCTGCGTGGACTCTATTTGAGATACCTGCAGCTGCCCCCCAGTCTGTTCAGACCCCCATCTGGCTACATAGGCGATCTCGCCCCCAGAACCTGAGCGCTCTACTACGGCACTGCTTGTCAGTGTGGGACGCAGTGCGCTACTCCAGAAACTTGATGTCGCCCACCCTTCCTCTACTATCCATTATTGACAACCCCCTCTGCACCCCCGCTTTTGATAATCCGGGCTGCTTTAGATGGTGGAGAGAACAGGGTTTAGAGCAAGTTAAATCATTAACTAATAGTGCAGGAATACTGCATTGTGAAGATCTAAGAGAAAAATACCAAATTCCAAACAAAGAACAATTTCGATATCTTCAATTAAAACACTGGTTGAAATCGTTCTTCCTGCTGCAGGCTCAGTTCCCAATTGTCCTAACTAGATTTGAGAGATTCTGTGCCTTGGAACCCTTTGCCACAGGGGTCATTTCAGATCTATATGCACAGCTCAACGACCCGTCTCCATCGTTTCGTAATGCATATGTTTCCAGGTGGGAGTCTGACTTGAGGAGCACTAAACCTAAAGAGGAATGGGAGGCAATTTGGAGCACAGTACCTAAGCTCTCCTTGAATTTAGCCTTAGTAGAATCGGCCTACAAAGTCATACTTCGGTGGTATTGGGTCCCTGCTAGGCTCCGTCATGTCCCTGGGAATGAATAGGGCCACTGTTTCCGAGGCTGCCAAACTAAAGGAGATATGTTGCATATCTTCTGGGCGTGCCCCATGATATCTAGATCTGGTCCAGGATCTACAGAATGTTTCAAGCTTTATTTGGCAAGCAGGTCATTAAAGACCCATGGTCGGCGCTTTTACATTGTAAAATTGCCCAGCTCTCTAAATCTCAGAACACTCTGGCTCACTTTATCTTAGGGGCGGCCTCCCAAACAGTGGCTCGCGCTTGGCGCACCCAATTTGTCTCCTTTGAAGAGATGAAACAGAGTTTCTGCGTATATGGTTCAAGAACAGATGGCCAGCATACTGGACGATAGGGTGGAAGCTTATCATAAAATTTGGGATCCATGGAGCCACTATATTGCCTCCTCTTCGAATTAGGAAACTACATAGTTTCTGAGACGGCCCTGGCCCTCTGTGGAGGCCGGAGTCTAGACCTTGACCCCCTCCCCCCCCTCTACCTCTTTCTTGCTTGTCTGCCTCCCTTTCCCCTCCTCCCCCCTTTTACCCCCCCCTTTCCCCTTTTCTTTCTCTGTTGGAGGGGCTACGGCCTAATCAGTATAAACGTGGTCAGATTAGCATTCAGTCATAAGAGTCAACAGTGGATAGTTCAGAAGAGTATGTGTGACGCCATGGGCGAGCATACTGAGACGACCAGAACTTTGGGGATACCCGCTACTCTCTGACCTGTCTGAACTGTTTTGCATAAGTTTATACGTTGTATTCTGTAATTTGTATTTTGAAAAAACTTCAATAAAAATTTTGAAACCGAAAAGGAAATAAATATGGCAGCCTCCATATACCCCTCGCTCCAGTTGACCTTTAACAAAGCTATCCATAAGTTGCTCCTTCCATATACTTTCTAATTCCCAGACACCAACTCACTCATCCCCTTTTCACATAAACCATCCTTTCCTACATTTTGATCACCATCTCTCACGCTCACATTCAGTGCTTCACATCACCCCTCTTTTGGGAATTGCCTTCACATCTCGTCTGCCATACTCTAAGCCTTGAAACATTCAAATGCATCCTTAAAACCTTGTCTGCTAGCCAGGTCCTCCTCGCCTTACCTCACCTGGCTGCTGCAAAGCTCTACATATGTGAGATAGGAAACTGGTTTGGAAAATAATAATAAAAAAAAAAAAAAAAGTGGCAAGCTGCAGAATTTTGTGGGGAGGTTGGAACGAGTGGAATGGAGAGTGACAGACTATGAGGAAACAAGTCATGCAGCCGTGTCCTATGGTATGCTACCTGACACCAATCTACAACTTCCATACATGCATAGAAAAAAAAAAAAAAAAAAAAAAAAAGCCACAAACTTTCTCCCACCTTTCTCTTTAAAATGTGTGTATGCTTTCATACAAAGCAGAGGGAAAAGCCCGAGCTGCCTTTATCTACCTTCACCCTAGAACAAAAATAGCTGGAAAGCTGTGGTACTAATGTATACATTTTTGCCAGCTTTTGTGTTCGGTACAAAAGCTGGCACAACTGTATACATTAGTAGCACAGATTTTCATTGGGCGTTTCCATAAACACAGCTAGAAGGGGTCTTTCCTTACACATTTGTACCAGAGACTAGTAAAAGTTAAAAAAGTTTTATACCAACCTGGGGCTTCCTCCAGCCCCATCCGCACAGCTCACTCCCACGCCTCAGTCCTCAGTCTTCTCCAGCTCAGGTACAGGGTCCCGTAACTACGGCTAGTCTGAGCAAGTGCAATGAGCTCCTTCCATCTCTCTCTCTGGCAGAGAATAGTACTGCGGCGGAGAGATTGCACTGCGCATGTTCACACTGGCTGAAGTTACGGGACCCGGTACCGAAGCTGGAGAAGACTGAGGATGGCGGCGTGGGAGCGATCTGTGCGGATGGGGCTGGAGGAAGCCCCAGGTATATATAAAGCTTTTAGCTTTACTTGTCTCTGGTATCCTTTAAAAAGGAAGCAGCGGCACCATATTACTATAGATTGCAGAAGGCATTCATTTAGTTTAGGCCAACTGAAAACGCAGAGTGTGGTATAGTAGGAAGCTATGGCAGCGGCTCCCCCCCCCACACCCCACGGTCCCTGCAGTGCCATTTTGTCCTGTTCTGGGTTGTGGGATAGGTGTGTGTGTGTGTGTGTGTGTGTGTGTGTGTGTGTGTGTGTGTGTGTGTGTGTGTGTGTGTGTGTGTGTGTGTGTGTGTGTGTGTGTGTGTGTGTGTATACAGGCAGGATTATGGGCAAGTCTGAGAATAGTAAAAGTAGGAATGAGTATAGATATTGTATAGAGACGTAATCGTATATGGAAGGAGAGGTGGTGGTAATTATTAAATAAATCATTAATGATTTGTGTTAGATGAAATGTTAAAATTCACATAGGGCTTTTCTACCTTTTGACTCAAGTCATGGCCACAAGCGCAGCAAGAGGGGACCTCACCAGACCCAAGTGTGAACAAGCCCATTGAGTTGCATTTGGTTTTAGGATTAAAATGCAAATATGCATATGCAGGAGAAGACCTGCAATTTTGACAAGTTCAGTTTTCATCCGCTTCAAAAGTTTTTCCAGACAGCGGTTTGAGTCACCTTTTTGATAAATGGGATGCTTCTGCACCAGAGTGGCAGCGCATCAACAAGAATACAAGACTGGCATTAGCATAATGCCACCCAGCCTAAAAGCAGGCATTTGTTAAATTTTCTTAAAGCATTAGGATTAGCCAAACTATGCCAGGGAAAAGAAACAAAAACAAAACAAAAAACACAAACAAACAAACACATATATAAGTAGATAAATACTTGATCTACTTACATAATACATGTACTGTCCACGTTTTGATTTCATTGAATGTTTTATAGTAAATGAAGAGAATTCTGTTCCTGGTGGGAACCATCTCTTTTGCCCACAGTTTAGGCTAAATCCTGATGTAATTTCTGCCCTTTACTTTTTTCTTTTTTTCCTCCAATCGCTGACTCACCTCAGCCTTGCTTGTAAAC
Organism: Hyperolius riggenbachi; assembly: GCF_040937935.1. Lineage (NCBI taxonomy): Eukaryota > Metazoa > Chordata > Amphibia > Anura > Hyperoliidae > Hyperolius > Hyperolius riggenbachi. The sequence goes on from NC_090649.1 coordinate 196,025,638, forward strand.
ACAAGTGAGCAGGGGATCATGTATTATATATTATAGAAAAAAAATAAGACCCCCCCCCCCCCTCCCCGCACGCAACTGCTTGGCACCGACTACTATAGGGCCAGTGCTCCTTAAGTATGTGGAGAGAGAGAGAGAGAGAGAGAGAGAATGAGAGAGAGAGAGAATGAGAGAGAGAGAGAATGAGAGAGAGAGAGAATGAGAGAGAGAGAGAATGAGAGAGAGAGAGAATGAGAGAGAGAGAGAATGAGAGAGAGAGAGAGAGAGAGAATGAGAGAGAGAGAGAGAGAATGAGAGAGAGAGAGAGAATGAGAGAGAGAGAGAGAATGAGAGAGAGAGAGAGAATGAGAGAGAGAGAGAGAATGAGAGAGAGAGAGAGAAAGAGAGAGAGAGAATGAAAGAGAGAGAGAGAGAGAGAGAATGAGAGAGAGAGAGAATGAGAGAGAGAGAGAATGAGAGAGAGAGAGAGAATGAGAGAGAGAGAGAGAGAATGAGAGAGAGAGAGAATGAGAGAGAGAGAGAATGAGAGAGAGAGAGAGAATGAGAGAGAGAGAGAGAATGAGAGAGAGAGAGAGAATGAGAGAGAGAGAGAGAAAGAGAGAGAGAGAGAAGAGAGAGAGAGAGAGAATGAGAGAGAGAGAGAGAATGAGAGAGAGAGAGAGAATGAGAGAGAGAGAGAGAATGAGAGAGAGAGAGAGAATGAGAGAGAGAGAGAGAATGAGAGAGAGAGAGAGAATGAGAGAGAGAGAGAGAATGAGAGAGAGAGAGAGAATGAGAGAGAGAGAGAGAATGAGAGAGAGAGAGAGAATGAGAGAGAGAGAGAGAATGAGAGAGAGAGAATGAGAGAGAGAGAATGAGAGAATGAGAGAGAGAGAATGAGAGAGAGAATGAGAGAGAGAATGAGAGAGAGAGAGAGAGAGAGAGAGAATGAGAGAGAGTCTCAGTCCTGACATTGTGCTGGTTATAGACTCTAATGGAAAATACCTGGACATAAGAAGACTCTTTCCAGGGATGCATGCCATCAAAATCATCACTTCAACTATTGAACAAGTAACACAGGTCATTAATGAGCCTTATTTCACCGACCCAAAACATCTCATCCTGCACACCGGCACCAATGACATTATACAAGAAAACACCACAGACCAAGAACCATCACATACAAACTGTCACAACTGGTTAAAAGGGCACAGCAGAAATTCCCCAGCACAAAGATTATCCTCTCTTCCCTGCTCCCAAGAAGAGACATTCCTCACCAGACAATTACACAGATCAATGCAGAGCTGGCCTCCAGTCTCAGATCCTCACCAGACATACAACTGGCACAGCACACCACAATCACAACCGACCATCTGTACAACAACAAGCACCTTGACAAACAAGGAGTCAGCCGCCTAGCAAAGGAACTAAAGGACATGGTGCTAAGTAGACCCCAGAGACTCCAAGAAAGCCCCAACTCAACAATCAGACAGCAAACCACAATGTCCCAACACCAGAGAGAGAGCCCACAAGCATGGCAAACATGTAGGAAACCGCCTGCCCCACAATGGCAACACAAAGCGACAGAGGGTAGCATCATGGCGGAAATCAGAACTTTGCTTATCAATATACAAAGCAGATTGAGGTGACACCCACAACAGTGTCCACCCTCCCCTTGAAAATACTGAGTCCTATGAAAATTTCTGCTCATTACAAGGTAAACCGACTTAAAATGACATCCCTTATCATCAGTAGCTGGAACATCCAAGGGCTGAACGCCTCAGCTTTTGGATCCAAAACAAATGATCCGGACTTTAAAAAGAGACTTGAAAACATTGATATCCAAATCCTCCTGGAGACATGGACCCGGGCAGAGGATGAATCTTTCGTACCCATGGGGTACCGGGAACTCTCCATATCTGCCCAGAAAAACAGGAACATTAAACAGGGCCGCCGTTCAGGAGGCATACTAATCTGGTATAAGGAGGAGCTCACAGAGCACATCAAAGCAATCAAACGAGGAGACAGCCACATCTGGATCAAAATAAACAGCTCCATCCTCACCTCTCAGTCTGACATGTACCTGTGTGCAGCATACATCCCCCCAACAGAGTCCCCTTACTACAAACCTGACATCTATGAGGTCCTACAAAGAGAAGCCAGCCACTTCCAGTCTCAGGGCAGAGTGCTCATCTATGGAGACCTCAACGCTAGAACAGGCACAGAGAAGGACTATCTGACCTCTGAGGGAAACACATACATACTTGGAGGAGAGAGCTACTACCAGGAACCAATGCAGACAGCAAGAAACAGCTATGACAAGACAGTAAACAAAAGTGGGAAAGCCCTGTTGAACCTGTGCCGGAGCCTCGGCCTATACATAATGAATGGGCGAACCAGGGGTGACTCTCTTGGGAGATTTACTATGAACTCACATGTAGGCAGCAGTGTGGTAGATTATGCTGTCACAGACACAGACCCCATAAACATCAATGCCCTCATAGTCACCCCTGAAACACACCTGTCAGACCACAACCAAATCCTGCTGTACCTGAAATCCACCGATAAACCAACCACACAGCAACCTCATCAGAACGGTCTCTACAAGCTGCCACCATCCTTCAAATGGCCCAAAGAGTCTGCCATCAAATTCTCCAACATGACCAACACTGCCAAAAATCAAGAACTGCTGACAAACTTTCATACCAACCTATATGAACCAAACAAACAAGGTGTCAACCATGCAGTGAAGGACTTCAGCAACATCTTATATAACATGGCAGTACTCGCCGGCCTCAAGCAGACCAACTTTAAGAGATCCACAAATAAACAGTCCCAAAAATGGTTTGACAGTGAATGCAAGGCTCTACGTAATTCTCTAAGGGCAGCCTCTAACCAAAAGCACAGAGACCCCAACAACCAGGACCTAAGGGAAGCCCATGACCACCTACAGAGACAATACAAAGACACCCTCAGGCGGAAAAAACAGAGCCACATCTCCCACAAACTCAAACAGCTGGAGGACTCCCTCCAAGACAACTCATTCTGGGAGACCTGGAACCACATTGGGACAAAGCCCAAGAAAAGCCCTCTACACATCCAAAATGGCCACATCTGGCTCCACTACTTCAGGGACCTCTACAAAGACATCCCAGAAAATGCCCAAACCCCGGAACAGAAACAAATAGCCGCAAAGCTGAAGGACATGGAGGAGACAATCAAGGACTTTCAAAACCCCCTGGATACACCAATCACGATGGAGGAAATAAGAGAAAGAACAAAGCTGATAAAATGTAAGAAGGCTAGCGGTACCGATGGCATCCTGCCAGAGACGATCAAATACAGCCCCCCGGACATACATGAGGCACTCGCAAGACTTTTCAACCTTATCCTGAGTGCGGGCTCCTTTCCTCAGGCCTGGAGTGAAGGCCTCATAACACCCATCTACAAGAATGGAGACAGATATGATCCAGCAAACTACAGAGGAATCTGTGTCAGCAGTACACTGGGGAAACTGTTTAACCCTCCTGGCGGTTTGCAAAAAAATCGCCAGGGGGCAGCAAATCTTTTTAAAAATTTTTTTTTTTTTTTTCTCATGTAGCTCAGCGGCATCCCCCCAGCCCCTCCGATCGCCGCCGGCGATCGGAGATCCGGAGATCCCGTTCAAAGAACGGGATCTCCCGGAGGGCTTCCCCCGTCGCCATGGCGACGAGGCGGGATGACGTCGTGACGTCAAAGGGGGATTCCGATCCACCCCATAGAGCTGCCTGGCACTGATTGGCCAGGCAGCGCACGGGGTCTGTGGGGGGGGGGGCGGCTGCGGCGCGACGGATAGCGGCGGATCGGCGGGTAGCGGCGGCGATCGGGCACTGCACGCAGCTAGCAAAGTGCTAGCTGCGTGCAGCAAAAGAAAAAAATTATGCAAATCGGCCCAGCGGGGCCTGAGCGGTGCCTTCCGGCGGCATAGCCCGAACTCAGTTCGGGCTTACCGCCAGGAAGGTTAACAGCATCATCAATAAAAGGATCCTCTCCTTCCTCACACAGCAGGACGTACTCAGCAAAAGCCAAGCTGGGTTCATGCCAAACCACCGCACAACCGACCACATCTACACACTGCACAGCCTTATCAAGACCCATGTCCACAGCTCACGCGGCAAAATACACGCTTGCTTTGTGGATTTTAAGAAGGCGTTGACTCAGTGTGGCACCCAGGCCTTTTCCTAAAACTCCTAGAGAGCGGAATAGGAGGTAGAATCTATGATGTCATCAAGAGTTCATATACTGGGAACCAATGCAGTGTGAAAGTGGACGGGAAGAGAAGCGCGTTCTTCAAGCAGGGTCGAGGAGTCAGGCAGGGCTGCAGTTTGAGCCCAACGCTCTTTAACATATTTATTAACCAACTGGCTGTAGCCCTGGAATCCTCCCCAGCACCAGGCCTCCTCTTGCATGACCACGAGGTGAAGTTCCTGCTGTATGCAGATGATCTCCTGCTGCTCTCCCCAACAGAAAGGGGCCTACAGGACAGCCTGGCAGTACTGGAGAGTTTCTGCACCACATGGGCACTGCCCATCAACCCAAAGAAGACAAAAGTGATGGTGTTCCAGAGAAAAAAAATCTAAAAATGCCCACCTCCTCATTTATATTAAATGGCTGCCCACTGGAGACCACAAACAGTTACACCTACCTGGGGCTGGAAATTAACCAAACTGGGAGCTTTAAACCAGCAGTAGAGGCCCTGAAGGAAAAAGCCTGCAGAACGTTTTATGCCATCAGAAGGCAACTTTACCACCTAAAACCACCGGTGAGAGTCTGGGTAAAGATATTCAACAGCATCATCACCCCAATCCTGCTCTATAGCAGTGAGGTATGGGGCCCGGTCACCTACCCTGACCAATCAAAATGGGACTCCAGCCCAACAGAAATCTTCCATCTAGAGTTCTGCAAGTATCTTCTCCAAGTCCATCGCAGCACTTCGAACTCAGCTTGCCGGGCAGAGCTAGGCAGATTCCCACTATGGCTGACTATCCAGCAGAGGGCGCTCTCATATTGGGCGCATATACAGAGCAGCAACCCCAGCACTTACCACCATAAAGCCTCACTGAGCCAGGGTGGGGAGGCCATACCACGCTCTCTGAAACAAAACGTCAAGAGCCAGCCCAGCCAAGACCACCAACACAGGCTGACAAAAGCCCAAATAAAAGGAATGATAGAAAGCTGCAAGGACCGATACATAGAGGAATGGAGAAGTGACATAAAGAACTCCCAGAAACTCACTATCTACCAATCACTACAGAGGGAGTACACAATGGCCCCATATCTGGAGAGGCTACACCACCACAAAGATAGACAGGCCTTGAGCCTGTACCGTCTGAGCGCCCACAACCTGGAGATAGAGACAGGACGACACAGACAGACATGGAAGCCCCGGGAGGAGAGACTGTGCAGGCAATGTGACCAGGGGGTCCTGGAGGATGAGGCCCACTTCCTGCTACACTGCAGCAAATATACACCGTTGAGGACCGCCCATTTCCAAAGACTCTCCGCCCACATTGCAGATTTCACCTCCACAGATGAGGAGAGGAAACTCTATATCATACTGGGGGAAGAGGAAGAAACTGTGCAAATAGCTGCCCGATATGTCACGGCCTGCCACCAACTGAGAGGAACATGATAACACATGGACTGTATAACCCCATACTCCCCTCCCCTATGGACTGTATGCCTAAACCCCCCTCCCCTATGGACTATATACCCCATCCCCCCCATACCATCCCGTACATCCTCCTATGGACTGTATACCCATGTCCTTCCCTTATTCCACACCCCCCCCCGTCCCCCCCCCCCCCCACGTTAATGTTCTATTTTGCTTTGGCAATGCTAAATGTATTTGGTCCTGCCAATAAAGCTTTTTTGGATTTGGATTTGGAGAGAGAGAGAGAGAGAGAGAGAGAGAGAGAGAGAGAGAGAGAGAGAGAGAGAGAGAGAGAGAGAGAGAGAGAGAGAGAGAGAGAAGAGAGAGAGAATGAGAGAGAGAATGAGAGAGAGAATGAGAGAGAGAGAGAGAGAGAGAGAGAGAGAGAGAGAGAGAGAGAGAGAGAGAGAGAGAGAGAGAGAGAGAGAGAATGAGAATGAGAGAGAATGAGAAAGAATGAGAATGAGAATGAGAGAGAGAGAGCTATTCTTATTAGTGGGGTGCACAGATTCCCCCCCCCCCCCCCCCGGCTCAGCGAAGGGGGAAAGGGTGTTTGAAGAGGGGCAGCTCAGTCAATACGCTACCTTTCCTACCCAGCAAGACTGTATGCCTGAATAAGGTTCATTTTTGATGTGGAACTAAGTCCAATCAAACACGTTCGGTTCTAGTTTTCCAGAACTGAGTCTGAAAGGTTTAGGAGGAACTTAGTGGGTTCCCAGACATGAGCATAGACAAAGCTTTAGAGGCCGTATAAGGAAGCATGTTTATACCACAATCATTCACCTGAAAGCCTGCACCAATGACTATTGCCTGAGTAGTTCTAGCACACAGTAATGATCATACGCCTCTAGAATAAGTGAGTAATGGCATTCACACACGTTTCCTCGAAGTCTAGCTGAACCTTCTTGCTCACCCAAGCATTATATCCTTCCTCTCTGGCATCACCCTGCTGAGTGTGACTTGACTCCAGTCTAGACCAATGAAACAAAAAAACAAAGGAGAGAAATGCATTTACCTCATCTTTTTCCTCCTGCCTCCGTCTGCGTTCTGCTTCAATCACCAGTTTATCTTGGATTTCCTGAGCTATTTCACTATCTAAAAGTTCACTAGGGAAAATAAAAACAAAGCAGGTTTAAAGCTGAAGGAACTGACATTGCACAAACACTTCTACTGTAGCATTTATGAAGAACAGAGCAGTTACTCAGACTCGCTCACATTTTAATGGGAACCTGAACGGAGAAAAATTATTTAACCAGTTCAGCCTTCAGTCATTTTCACTTTATGCATCCGAGCAATGTTTACCTCCCATTCATTAGCCTATTACTTTATCACTACTTATCACAATGAACTGATCTATATCTTGTTTTTTCCGCCACCAATTAGGCTTTCTTTGGGGGGTACATTTTGCTAAGAGCTACCTTACTGTAAATGCATTTTAACAGTAAGAATAAGAAAAAAAAATTATTGTATTGTATTTGCCCATATGTCACGGTTATTTCACCGTTTAAATTATGTCCCTATCACAATGTATCGCGACAATATTTTATTTGGAAATAAAAGAGCATTTTTTCCGTTTTGCATCCATCACTATTTACAAGCTTATAAAAAAAAAAAAGAGAGAAATATTTCATCTTTACATAGATATTTAAAAAGTTTAGATCCTTAGGTAAATATTTATGTTTTTTTTTTTTATAGTAATTTTTTTTTTTATTAAACATTTTATGTGGGCATTTTTGGGAGGGTGGGATATAAATAGTGTTTTATTTGGGGAAATATTTGTGTATTGTAATGTTTTTTTACTTTTACTTGTAGTTTTACATTTTTGGCCACAAGATGGCAATCTTGAGTTTGTTTACATGACCTCCAATGTAAGCTTAGAGGGACAGAGCTTCAGAAAAAGCGTAGCTTCCGAGAGAAGCTGTTGCTTTTTCAGCGGGGTAGAGGAATCAGTGATCGGGCACCATAGCCCGATACATTAATTCCTGGGCTACTGAATCCGCGGCCGGGAGTGCACGTGCACGATCGGCCGCAGGAGCGCGCGGATGCGCACGTGGCCTCCTGGACGTAGGTACTACGTCCTGGAGGCATAAATGGTTAAAATAAACACACGTGGTAACTTGAAATGAACATTACATAGTTATCTTGCCATCAGTTCTTCTCAGAAGCTCACCATTTTCTTTTGACAATGATCCCTTCCAGTTCTGACAACATTTTGTCAGAATTGAAATAGATCAGTTGCTGTCAGTTATAGCTGAGAGGACAACTGATGTGCCATGTATCCCTATGGCTCAAGTGGGTGATATTACAGTTTAACAGTGTGCTGACCAGAGAGCGGTTATGGGATAATGCCCATTTTCAAAATGGAGGATGGCAAAATCCCTTGATCACAGTGGACAAACAGGACGCAGGAGAGGAGAAAAGGATTGAGGAGTAGACTACACGGGAGGCAAGTATGACTTGTGTATGTTTAGTTTGACTTTTAATTTTCAGTTCAGGTTTTCTTTAAGTGTTCATGCAACAATCCAGCAATGCATCTGGCTGTACTAGGACTTCACTCCCATGATGTATAGTATAAATTGCTACTTGGTACTTCATTGTCATACCAGCTACAGTATGTGCTTATTCCAGTTTGAAAAAAAGTGCATTTAAAATGTTCTCATTGTTTTGGTAGAGTTAATTCTCTTCTCTCATTGTAAATCATCTCATCTAACCCTTATCACTAAGGGTCGGTTCACACTCGTAAAAAAAAAAAAAAATGTATCTGTGGCACACAAAACAGAGGCAAAAACGGATTGCCTACTGCCTGCTCCTCCCCTCAACATTATCTCTTATCCAATAGAAACACACATGAAGAAAGGACATACGTTTAAACAGACTGGAAACTTCTGCTACAAAAAGACAAAATTTTGAGAAAGTAATCAGTTTTGCATCAGTTTTTAGAAAGACTGATCTGTTTGAAATGGATCCGATCTGCAAATGGACAAGTGTGGACCAAGCTTAAAGCAGAATTAGCATCAGGAATGTGGGCCAAGGATATGTTACTTCTTGAAATACATTGTGAGAATGACAGGGTCCTAAAAGAAGCAACAATTGGTAATGAAAGTGTTTTGCATTGACCAAAACTTCATTTTAAGCAGTTTCAACCACTTTTTTAATATTGGAACACTAACATATCCCATGAAAAATATCTACCGAATTTCTCATATTCTCAACCTGATCTTTACTTAGCTTATGAAGCCATGGAGCACAGTAGTCACTACCTTTACTTTTCTGAAGTGTTAGGCTCTCTCAAGGGGGGGGATTCGCAGGATGTGACGTATTCTAAAGGGGGGTTATCAGTGTTAGGCACAACCCGGGGCGGGTCCACAGTAAGAGGCACCACCTGGGGGGAAATCAGTTAGTGATGGGCATCAAGAGGCAGGGTTCTGTGTGAGAGTAGGGTTAGATTATAGTAAAAAATTAAAAAGATTATAGGTACGCAATAACACTGTGTTCTGAATTATGTAGCAGATAAAATACTGCACAACCACTATTTTATCCACTACAGAGTACAGATACCAAACTTTACAGCTGATAAAATAGCAGCGTAGTTCCCGCTATAATCGTGCATAAATTTAAAAGAACACTATCGATACCCAAGTGTTCTAAAATGACAATGTACAAATAATGTCTAAGTAGCTGTGTAAACATTTTGCTACTTTTCATGTTAAATATCAGAGGCTAAAGCTGGAATTTATTGAGGGTAGGTTTTAGCTATATTGGGACAAATCAATTGCAGAAGGGGTGTCTGCTTCAATGCACAGCCAGAGTTGCATATCAGACTACAGAAAGCAAATATCAAACATATCAAACTCTGAAAGCAAAAACAGTATGAAAAAGCTGTGACAATTAGTTACATTTCCTCTGCTCTCTTCTGACACGTCAGTCAGAAACAGAGCTCCCAACAGCTGCAGCTCCTGTGTCCTGTCTCTCTCTGTCACACAAAGAGCTACACAGAGTTAACTGATCAAGTGTGAGGGGAATTTCTTCTCTCCTCATGGCTCAGTCAGCCGTCAGTTTTGGCGTCAGTAAACTTGGAATGTATTTTGCTAACAGTAAACAAAGAAGTTGCTGCTAAAATGTATACACCAGTACTTAGTAGCACTTCCCAAACAATTCCTGTGTCAATTGAAAAAAAATATGTGAATCAATAGTATTCCTTTAATTGTGGCTATTTTACAAGTATGCCTACCAGTTTCCTGATTGATTGCATGTATTGTTGAAAACATTTGAGGGCTCTGCTCCGCTTAAACACCGAGTTCCATGGCTCTTCCATGGTTAATATACTTTCAATTACTGTATTTTAATGTTTAATCCTGAGTTCATGGTATGTATATAGAGTGAGGTATACAGTAGTACTGTATTAGCTAGGTATATTTTAAACATCAAGCCTCAAGCAACCAGAAAGCATGCTTATCTGGCATCAGCAGATCCCAGTCTGTGCTGGATAATCTAGACTCTACGGTAATTCTAACTCGCTATAAGAAGAGTACCCACAGAGTGTACACTTTGATAGATCAGGATCCCAAGAAGTACTTACCGTTCATTCTGACGATGCTTAACGTGGGCTTGTGATATCTGGTCCTCTTCCTCCTGAAGTTGTTTAGCTACTTTGAGGTCATGTTTGGCCAGGCGGTTCCTCTGGACATTTGTGGCCAAGTGATGCTCAACTACAAGAAAAACCAAGCCTGTAGACACAATTTCACCATAAAATATTCTAACTGCCCACTACCTTGTTTTCCCCCAAAAATATTTAGCTTACTACTTACTTTCTTGCTCCTGCAATGTATGAGCAAGACTGTGATCTTCCAGCACAGTAAAATCACGGCAGACTGTAAAAGCAAATAAAGTATATGTAAACTCCTTGAGTAACAGCCCATGAATAAAATGCAAACAAATGAAAGTGTATACATGCATGCTACTTAGAACCTATAAAACACCTAATAAAAGACATTATAATAACTGCAAACACTAAAGCAGTAAAGGTTGTTTTTGCTAAAAGGTTTATATTATCTAACCAAAAGCTTACTCTGGGCACTAAAACATTTCTTATTAAACCCATCAATGTTCTTACAGTGTACTTTAGACCAAACAAATCACTATTGAATTGTATCTATGATGGGACTCATCTGTACACAGTTTGCTGGCGATTATTAAGCGAAAGCTAGCCAGCACACCTGATATTGCTAAAGTCGTATGTCTTCCTCCCTGACATTTGATTAACTAGATTTATGATTCAGGGAAAAAAAAACCCTCCTGGTTAAATGATTAGCAGCTGTCTTGAGAAATGTGATGAAATTCACATGGTAGGTGACATGCAGCTGACAGGGTAATAAACGACATCCATAAGACATCAGATCACGCTCATCCACTAGCCATCATCAAGTATACGGTAATATGCACGCAAGCATGCTACGTCTGAGTGATATAACTCAAGCACGCAGGACAGTTTGCTTTCGCAAAGTGAGTGTCTGGATAACCAGAATGTACCGATTAAATATTTTTCATTCAAATTAAAAAAAAAAAAAAACACATTCCTGCATCTCACTAAAACAAGAATTCATACATTTCACTTACACAAAATATGACTAGTTGCTATGGGCAGTCTGCACAAATTTAGTGTTTAAGCATGTGTGTTTAATGAGATGTAGGGAAAGGTGTATTTTTCAATGGAAAACAGGAAGGAAACCTTGAAATTCTTACCTATGCAGATCTCATGCAAGGAAGACACAATGCGTTTTTGCGGTCTATTTGCCGTTCGATCGTGTTTCGATTAGTTTTTACACATGGTGTATTCCCAGCAGAACATAATATACAGTGGAACCTTAGTTTGAGAGCATAGTTCGATCCGGAAACATACTTGTAATCCAAAGCACTCTTCTATCAAATCAAATTTCCCCATAAGGACTAATGGAAACCCAGTTGATTCGTTCCACAATTGAAATAAAAGTTATAGTAAAAAAGTAAAAGATAAAAATGTAAACAAGACTCACTATAACTAAAAGAATCGTTGCTATCTGTTGGCTTGCCCCAACCTTTTTTTCTGTGGATTTAACAAGGCATTCATCCAAGGACAGTTACTTTTGAGGATTTCATGGAAATGTGACCTTGCAGTCTCTACACTGAGATTAAGTACAATTCTACAGCGCCAAAGGGAGAAGAACTATTGTCTCAGTTGCGATGACGTGACGCATGTATACTTTTTTTTTTTGCTTGCATATGAAGACGTTGCTTGTATATCAAGTCAAAATTTCATGGAAAGTTTTGCTTGTATTGCAAAGCGCTCTTAAACCAAGAAACTCTCAATCCAAAGTTTTAAATGTATGTTAAAGTATACACGACCTCCATTGCATCATATGCTGTATGGCTAAAAGTATGCAGGCACCAGCCTGTCCAACATCTTGGCACTTATGCTATAAACACAGAATGACCCACTTTTCTATTTTCAATTCAAATAACAACTCAAAATGTACTAACATAATTAGCTTACAATTAAAAAACACTTCTTGCTGATTTTTTTCTGATCAAGTCTGTTACAAACCAATAATTTACAAAGTAAATAAAGGTGTTTTTTGGTATTTCCTGTTCACCTTCCTAACATAAGTGAACATATCCTAGGTTAAATCAATAGGGTCCGTTCCCATTGCTCCATTAGAAGGGATCCGTTTGGTACATTCCGACGAATGGACTGCAAGTTTGGGTCTGCGGCGATTTTTCCAGATTGGGGCACCGGAACGGAGGGTCACGGAGAAAAAACTGATGTCTATTAAAATCTGATAAGTTTCATAAATCAGCTTTAACTTGGATCCGTTTTTGAGCCATCCGGTGTGAACTGGGCCCTACAGCCCACCCTGCCTGAATACTGAGAGAGAGGACAGTAGTGCTAATTCACGTAGAATGAAGGAAAGAACCCATCAACTACAACATTATGGAAAGGAGCATGAACACATTAAAAGCATAAGAAAAGATGGCTTCATCTGCTCAAACACTGAAAACCTGTAAGTTCTTGATGACTACACAAACACCACACTGTAAGTTCCCCAAAAGTCATATTTTCCACACAAACATTGTATGTTTTCTTTGATGCGCGCTGGGCTGGAATTATTTGTGTTTTTGCTTTGTGTGAGACAGAGCAGCTGTAGCCCATCTGTTTAGCTGAGGGAGTATGGTTGAATTTTGACATATGTAAAGCATGAGGAGAGATTACCAGTCTAAGCCAGTCCCTTTTGCTTCTAATTTGCAAACTTGTTCTCTGTACTATTTATGTACTGTTCAGATTAACCCTTTCATGACATAATGCTGTCTTTTAGCTTCACTATAAACGTCAAGCCAGGAATCCCTCGACTTCTTACATTGCTTATTTCAGTGAAATTCAGGTTCTTATCTGGTCTGCATCATAGCACTATAATGAGAAGACTCCAAGCTTGCTCGCTTACACTGTACAGCCCACACATGATGGTAAAGCAAATTCTGTTCATTTTTCTTCTACAGGAGGTGAAAACAACAGACCTTAGGACATTGGAATTGCTACAGATGCCTGTAAGGCTGATCAATAACATGGATGACCATTAGCAGGTTTAGAAACTCAATCAGCTTGAACACCAACAACGTATTTCTTAAATCACAATGAACAATTCAATTTAGACCATGGATATCAAACCCAATCACATAAAGGGCCAAAATCTAAAAAAACACAGTCTAAGGGCTTATAATGAATAGGATCGCGGATGCAATCACCCAAAAATGCATGCAACCATGAGCTGCAATTCAGGGGTGAATCACAGCGCATGTATGGAAACATCATATAGTGAAGTCTATGCACTGTGATGTCCCTGCGATTGCCTTTCCATAAGCGCACATATGGAAACGAGCTCTAAGTCACGGGACAAATTGTTTAAAGGCCCCTTTACACTGAGTACATTGCGCTGCAATCATATCGCTGCACAGCCACTATATAATGCCGCAATTTGCATTTCCGCAAACCCCTGGCAATCGCAATGATTCTATCAGGCACCTCCATGTGCTGAAATTTACTGTGCTTGCCGGTAATTGGGTGCCTCCATGTGATCAAATGTAACTTCTTTGCCACATTATAAAAGGTGCGATTTACCGCAAGTTAAAAAAAAAGACGTTTCGGTGGCCACAGGCGACCAATAGCGGCCGCCATTTGCCCAAAATTTCCGTTGTTTGCCGCTGATCATGGCGTTAATAACAGGCGCCTATGGCAGACTTTGTTTTTCCATAAGGGCTCCTGTGCCGTTTACCTGATTTTAGACAAAGACAAGACAAATAACATTTATATTGCGCTTTTCTCCTGGCGAACTCAAAGCGCCAGAGCTGCAGCCACTAGGACGTGCTCTATAGGCAGTAGCAGTGTTAGGGAGACTTGCCTAAGGTCTCCTACTGAATAGGTGCTGGCTTACTGAACAGGCAGAGCTGAGATTCGAACCCTGGTCTCCTGTCAGAGGCAGGGCCCTTAACCATTACACCATCCAGCCACTGCTGGATGGTGTAATGCCTTTTAATGGTTTTAATGGAGAGGAAGCTCTCTGCAGCCTCCACCCCCCCCCCCCCCCCCCAACAAGGGCTACAAAGTAGATACAGAGATCAGACCTCTGAGTAGCATCTGAATATTCCAGAAAGAGGTCAGTTTTGCATTTTGACTTCCGTTGGGGGACAAATCACTGTATGTATAGCTATCCTTTCCATCTGGCCATAAACTGGTAGATGCTTCAGTGAAGCAGTGAGGTGTGACATCTGTGCTGCCTTCTCCTGTAAAGCTGGAGTGCTGAGACCTACCACTTCGTTCCCACGATCCAGCCAGTGTGTAAATGGAACGCACATGTTATGAACTATGAACACATTTCTGCCTGCTCACTTGGAGACATTCTGGTACATTTGTACTGCAGCATCACTTCAGCCCAGCAAGGAGACACCAGATGTTGCTAGGGGAAGCTGATAAATATAGAAATTAAATGAAGACCATCTGAAATAAACAAACAAACAATGAAGAAAAAAAAGAATCTAATTTTGGCTTTGCCAGGCTTTGGTTCCATTAGGTCTCCAACTAACACAGTTTATATTAGATCATACTGTGATGCATCATGTTAGGAGAAAAAAAAATGCCAAGTTCTCACATTAGAATAGAACTTCGTTGGCAATTACATCATGTCTAAAGCCAAGAAAAAAATATTAAATGCTTTTTAATAAGCACTCGCTGCTTTACTTTATCTACATTCACCTTTGGCCTTAATCTATGTGCATTTTTTTAGGACTTTTTTGAAGTTTATTTATGGGTTAAAATAAACAACAGTACTTTTCACGTCAGATTTATAAAATTGCAATCTGTTTAAAGTGTACAAGAGGCGTCAAAGTTAAAAAGTACATATTTTACATTTGAAGAGGGAAGCCTCAGGTCCCATAGGCTTCCCAAGCGGTCCTCTGGTCTGCCAAGCATAGACCTCCAGAAGATTACCAAGAAGGGCTTGTTGGTAATCACATCAGACCCATGTTCATCTTCAGACACGAGCACAGCTATATTGCACCTGTAAGAGTACAACCACACCTGTGCAGCAAGCCGGTTCCACTCGTACTCGAGCGGCACAGCGCTACTGCGTGGATGAAGCATGGCTGCGCTCACACCAGAAGAAGAAGAGCACAGTCCCAATGTTAAGGTGGGTCCTGGCAAGGGATCTCTGGATGATCCAACCACTGCTGGCAAATCTCGTTTAGCTGGCTAGTGCAGCCAAAAAAAGTGAGCGTCAGAGAGCGGTTATTGTTCCAAATGGCTGGACCAGTCATTTCCCTACCTCCACCCACGGCGCTGCACTGCCGACAGTCTTCTGGGTCCCAGTAACATGATATGACACGTGATCAGGATCCAGTGGCAGGAAAAATTTTGGCCCTGCAGACAAATCTATGTGTATGGTGCAATCATGCAAGCCTACAGAGTTAAAGCAAAACTGAAGTAAAAACAAACAAAAACAAACACAGATACTTATCTATAGAGAGGGAAAGCTCTGGGTCTTATAAAGCAGAGTTCCCCAACACTGTCTTCAAGGCCTACCAACAGTACATGTTTTGCAGGAAACCACACACAATCACAGGTGAGGTAATTAGTATTGCAGCAGAGCCGATTAACTACCTCTGTGGATACAAAACATGCACTGCTGGTGGGCCTTGAGGACCGGCCTGGGGAACATAGAGCCTTCCCGTTCCTCTCAAGTTCCCCTCGTTCTATAATCATTATCCCCATACTGCTCTGTGAGGCTTCAAAAAGCTTCAGGAGTCTTAAATGCTCCCGAAGAGACAAGCCTCTTGTATGGTGTATGCCTCCGCGGAGCTGCTAGCCTCCCATGGTGGCAGATTTGAACTGGGGCAACAGTGCTGGAACAAGGGGACCACGAGAGGAAAGGGAAGGCTCTAAATGACCTAGAGTCTTCCCTCTCCATAGGTGAGTATCTGTTTTTGTATCTTAATTTTACTTCAGATTTGTTTTAAGCCAGGTTCACACATTTAATTTTGATTGGGCAAGGATTGGCCAATTTTACAACCACGTGTGTTAATGCAAACACACACCAGAAGTGTGAAAGATCCTTCCCTGTGTCAAGTATGACCGAGGTTTGCTTTAAACCACAACACGAGTAAGGTTGTACTGGAAGCATGACAGGTTTTCTGTAATGCCTTTGGGTTGACACTATTACTAATTAAAAATAAACTTGCAGACAAAATATCTTTTCGCAAAATATGTTTTAGTAAGTGTAGTTCTCAGAAAGTGAGGGAAAAAAAAAAAACACTGGAGTGTTTCACTTGAATATGAACAATTTAGTTGATTCATGTTTATTTATGGATAACAGTTCAATAAAAACTGCACCTCATGTAATCTATTTATAAAAGCACGGTTTCATGGTGCACACATGGTTGTCACATTAGTCACCAAGATTTCACTTCGGGACCAATGATAAACAAAATACACATGGAAGTTGAAAACCTTCCACCAGAACAAACAGTATGTTTCAATAGGGGAGGCCAGAGCAGATTTCTCATATGTAAGGTGAAAATGAATGCTAAGTACTGAGAGAAGGCAACTATTGTAAGTCTGAGCTCAGATTTTGTATGGAAGGCTAGGTTCACAGTGGCCATTTGCATAATGCACGCATTATAATGTGTGTGAACTGCTATTGAGACTGGCCATAGACTAATACAAAGCCTGCATGCAGCAAGTTCAAATAACACTATCCATTACGACTCAGTACTATGAACAGGCACAGAGAATTGTATGGGCAGTGAGTTGACATGCAGAATTCTGCAATGCAACGCAGCACCGTAAACTAGCCCCTTTCAATAATGCACATTGCCTGGCTGTCCTGCTGATCCTCTGCCTCCAATACTTTTAGTTACAGGGCTTGAACAAGCATGCAGATCAGAGGTTTGACTGGATTTGCTGCATGCTTGTTTCAGGTGGGTGAAACAGACATTGTTGATGCATGAAAGTTTAGCAGGATGCCAGGCAACTGGTACTTTTTACAAGCATATAAGTATGGCAGCCTTCATATGCCTCTGGCTTAAGGTATCCTCTAACCCAGTGATGGCTAACCTTGGCACTCCAGCTGTGACAAAACTACAAATCCCATCATGCCTCTGCCTCCCCGAGTTATGCTTAGAGCTGTCAGAATATTGCAATGCCTCATGGGAATTATAGTTCCACCACAGCTGGAGTGCCAAGTTTAGCCATCACTGCTCTAACTCTTCCAATCTAATTTAGAGATCACCCACATCGCCCTCAGAGCATCTCCATCTGCTGTGCAGGGGCGGTGTGTCACGTGGGCAATTTATTGGCACTCAGCAGGTCCTGTCCATCAGTGGGTTATGTGTGTTACGGTTTCAGGGCCCACTCACGCGTCCCAGCTCCACCCCACGATGCACATGTGCCATTGTGATATGCAATTACACGGCATGGCAGTGTGCAGGAGGAGTTTAAAGTGCCAGACTATGTCCAAAAGGGGGTCCCGATGCCCTTAGGGCTCTTTCACATCTAGAACGTGTGCAGCAACCGTTCTCCTGCACGCGTTGTATGCCGTGACGTGTTGTTGGGATGTAGCGGTACGACGCTATCTTATTGGATTCAACCCAACGGAAAAACGCCGTCTCCAGACGATTAAAAGCTCCCGGGTGCGTCGAACCGCAACGCATCGAAACGCAGCATCGGGTGTGAAAGGTAAAATGAAAGTCTATGGACTTTCATTTTACCTCGGTTAACGAAAAGTTTTGACTTTGCGTTAAACCCCAGAGAACGGGCTCTGGTGTGAAAGAGCCCTTACAGACTAGTTCCACCTGCGGAGAAAGCAGCAGCAGCCATCAAACTCCTTGCCAGACTTCGTGCAACATCAGGAGCTGGGGCAAATGAAAAAAAGTGTTTAAAGAGGAACTCCAGTGAAAATAATGTAATAAAAAAAAAGTGCTTCATTTTTACAATAATTATGTATACATGATTAAGTCAGTGTTTGCCCATTGTAAAAATCTTTCCTCTCCCAGATTCACATTCTGACATGTATTACATGGTGACATTTTTACTGTGGGCAGGTTATGTAGCTGCTCCTAGCTGTTCTGGCCTTGCAGACAGCTGTAAACAGCCATTTCCTGTCTGTGAACATTGTTACATTGTGGCAGTTTGCCCAGAGTACCGCGGTACCAGAGCCTCTAGTGGGAGGGGTTTCAGCACAAAATCAGTCATACAGCGCCCCCTGATGGTCTGTTTGTGAAATGCAATAGATTTGTCATGTAAAAGGGAGTATCAGCTACTGATTGGGATAAAGTTAAATTCTTGGTCGGAGTTTCTCTTTAAGTAGAACTGTACTCAAAACTGAACTAGACAATCGCTGATCAATTTTACCACCTCTGTAGTGTAAGAGTTTACCTACACAACATGTTCATGGTATTCAAAATCTGTTGACCCTCATAGTACATGGAGGAGGTGGTAAAATTGGTCAATCATTGGCAATCAAAATTGGAGGTGTGTACCAAGCTTAAATAGATCACAGATAGATTATGGTGCTTAGCCAATTAAGGGAAAAAAATATATGTGGGGGGGGGGGGTGCACCACTACGGAAATTATATACATTTTGAAATCTCAAATGATCACTACAGTATGTGGGAGATAGGATCAAGAAAATATGCACAGGAACTGGTTTCAGACCAATGTGACAAAAACAAAAAATAAACACAACCTGTACCAAATCAAGTTGCAGTTCCCCTTTCACAAGGAGTGATGAGACTGATTTTCATGTAACTACAGCTGGGTTAACAATGAAAGGAAGCATCTGACTAGTTTCTATGGGCAACCTGTTTCCTTCCTACTAGCTGTACAAGCTCCAGCCCTGCAGCTTGTGTACTTGTGGTAATTCTGTACTGCAATGATGTACATAGCGTTTATCTTTTTAAAACAAATAAAGCTGTGACAGCCATATGCTACCACAGATTTTTAATATCCCTCTGTAAATAATAGTTAGCAGGCTATATACAGCACAGTAAGTACTTCACTCAGCATATGAATTATACTCCATGCAAGAAAAGTGATCAGCTGTAAAAATAAATATTTTTGCTTATTAAAGCAAATGTTACTTTGTTCTCCACAAGATAACCTTATACTGTATGCACAAAACAAAAGGTTTTTTTTTAGCTAGGTTGTAGTTATGTCACAATACTTTGCTTCTCTGTAAAGGGAATTCAAGATGAGCAACTATGGTACCACAAGGAATTCAAGATGAGCAATTATGGTACCACAAGGGAAAAAAAAAAAAAAAAAAAAAACCCACACACAACTCTTCTATGGAATGCTTAAAGAGACTCTAACATTAAAAAGATCCCCTGGGGGGTACTCACCTCGGGTGGAGGAAGCCTCCGGATCCTAATGAGGCTTCCCACGCCGTCCTCTGTCCCACGGGGGTCTCTCCGCAGCCCTCCGAACAGCCGGCGACTGTGCCGACTGTCATTTCAATATTTACCTTTGCTGGCTCCAGCGGGGGCGCTGTGGCGGCTTTCCATTCCGAACTACACGGAAATACCCGATCTCATTCGGGTCCGCTCTACTGCGCAGGCGCAGGAAACTTGCGCCTGCGCAGTAGAGCGGACCCGACGGCGATCGGGTATTTCCGTGTAGTTCGGAGCCGACAGCCGTCAGAGCGCCTGCGCAGGAGCCAGGAAGGTAAATAATGACGTCACCGCTGCCCGGACTCCACGGAGGGCTGCAGCGAGACCCCTGACGGATGGAGGACGGCGTGGGAAGCCTCATTAGGATCCGGAGGCTTCCCCCACCCGAGGTGAGTACCCCCCAGGGGATCTTTTTATGTTACAGTTCCTCTTTAAAGGGAATCTGAAGTGAAAATAAACTTGATACACTGTAAAGCTGGCCATACACTGGCCCGATTTGCCGCAGTTTCGACAGCAGATTAGATCACTGGGTTCGAATCTGCTGCCAATCGTTCGCGCTACACGCCGAATTTCGATCCATTTCGTCCGATCCCGTCGATCGCTCCGTGCAGAAAAGTACCGTCGATCACCCGTGGGTAGGGAGCGTGTCGCTAGCGGCGTTCGATTGCCCGACGACCGTCGCAATAGAGCCGCATACATTACCTGCTACGTCGGCGCGACTACCCCCGGTCACCGCTGCTCCGTGTCCGCGCTTGTCTCCGGCATGCTTCAGTTCCTCCTGCCCGGCAGGAAGTTTAAACAGTAGAGGGCGCTCTACTGTTTAAACTTCCTGCTAGGCAGGAAGAAGCAAAGCATGCCGGACCTGGAGACCGGAGCGCAGACAGAGCAGCGGTGACAGGGAGGACTCGCGCCGGCGGAGCAGGTAATGTATGCGGGGGGGGGGGGGGGGGGGGGGGGGGGGGGGAGCGGCGGCAGCAGCACCACCACCACCACAACAGACTGAACGGTTTCAGGCTGAAATCGGTTCACAATCTGTTTGTAGTAAAGGTAGGCATACGATCCCTCTCTGATCAGATTCGATCAGAGAGGGATCTATCTGTTGGTCGAGTCTGATGGTAAATCGACCAGTGTATAGCTACCTTAATGATTTGTATGTGTAGTACTGATAAGTAATAAAACATTAGCAGAGAGATAAGATTGTGTCCGGTTCAGAAAGAGTTAAACTCCAGTAATCTATGCAAAAGAGCTTATCTGAGCTCCACATTTCAAAGTTGCAGAGCGCTCTGTCTTCTGAAGCTTATTTTAAGTTTGTTACTGTATTTTGTTTTTTATGCAGAGTAAAGTTCAAAAGTTCACTAGCCTGCTCTGTGAAATAATTTAGAATGCTGAGTGTAGAGTCTAAACTGCAAATATTAGAGAATAACGCAATGTCATATTTTTTTTGCTTGTGTCATTTTAATATTCCGGTCTGACAAGCTAGGCAATAAAATACAACAAAACAAGTTCTATGGAGAAAATGCTTTCTTTTTTTCTTGTCACAATCCATCAACAAATCCTTCTTTCCAAACAAAGATTTTTTTTCACAACAGTAGAAAAAACTAAAATATCTGAAATCACTTAAATTGCCCATTTTATTTCATGCAATAGAAATAAATGTGGACCACAATATCTCTGCACTGTTTCCCATAGTACAAATTTTATTGTAATAAAGCTTTTAAAACATATATTCAAGACAGGACATGATAAGCTGTAAAGTGGCTAAAGTCCGCTGTTTCACACTAATGCTTTTGTCCATACCGCAAAACATAAAACAAGCATTTCCAAAAATCAGCTGAGCTCCAGCCGATCACTGAAACCTATGCAAATACAGGGACCTGATGGGGTTTGCTAAAAGTGCGTACACACGTGATAGATGTCACCAGATTCCTTTGGACGATAATCTCTAGGCTGGGCCGCAATTTGTTTACTCCTGAATCGCAACTGCTGGTCTGCATGATTCTCGCCACAACGGAGATCTGTTCTCGACGGCTGCACGCCGTGATGGAGGCAAGTGGAAAAATGCAGCTTGTGCAATCGCAGCGCGACTGTAATAACGTCTACGAGTGGAAGAGGGCCCTTAGTGCCATTTGAGTGCTGTCTCTTTGGATGTGGAATTAGAAAAATAAAAGCAACTTTAAAAGGTAGAACATTACAATCTATAGCAGACATTCCTTCTGTTCCAATTTAAATAATCACCATAGCAAAAATCGTAAAGTTTAAAATACATGTAAACACATACAAACATTCTTTATTTTCAAAAGTACTGAGTGACTGGCGGTTGCTTAGTCCAACTGCCAAGTGTAGCATGCAGTGAGCAGGGAGGCTGGCCAGCATGTTTGTATAAATCCTTTTCAGGGAGTGACTTTATAACCGGGATGTCAAACCGGTCCTTCGAGGGCAGAGGTCCTCACACGTTTTTTGGCACAGCTCAAATGAATGGATGGGTCTGAATCAGGAAAAATGTGGTCCATCAGGTAGAACATACCTGTATTTCTCCATTTCTCAGTCCATCCTAAACACTGGCATGGATCTGGCCCTCCAGGCTTGGAGTTCGACACCTGTGCTTTATAAAGAACAAAGGTCTTGCTAAGATTCCCCAATAAAGTAATAGACTAGTCCAAAACCTGTTGCTGTGTCAGATTTCTACTTCCTACTGTAAGCGACAGCAACATAGGAGAAAAGGTAATTTATAGCTCATTTTACATCTTAGTGTATGTGTACAAATGTATTTTAAATCTTACAATTTTTCACGCTAGTGGTCCTTTAATTAATGGGACAAGTTGCTATAGCTTACTGCTTTAATTGCTGTATGCATAGGCTTCAATTCACCAAGACCTGTTTGTTAAAAAAAATGTATTTCCTTTGGAGTACAGTATTCAATAAGATTTTTACACATGTAATAGTTTGGTAAATTATCAAACTACTTTATGACAATTCACAAAGGGTTTTCCTCATGCAGTATTTTTTAGAAGTCATGCATTATTTAATTTTGTATTATATGGATTATTGCAGTGCATGGAAAATGGTACCCATATGTGGTACAAATAGCATTTCTACTACAACAAATGCATTCTGAATTAAAAAAAAAGACTGAGCAGGACCAAAGGGGGAAAAAAAATAAAAAAAATAATCCATAATGAACTTACCTGGGGCTTCCTCCAGCCCCTCGTAGTTGGCGACGTCCCTCTGTATCCTCCAGGCACCCTCCGTTCTTCCCCTCTTCTTCCAGCTCCGTTAGAGAAAGAAAAAAAAGAGAGAGAGAGAAAGAGAAAAAGAAAGAAAGAGAATATGCAAGTCATGTGGGGGAATAGAGTTGCCTCTACTCATTCCTAGAAGCGTCTCCCATGCAGCTCTCCTTACTAGTTATTCAGGTTTCACTTTCTTTTCGTCCTGGGGAGCCACGCCCGGTTTCCCTCGCAGTTCCAGACTCAGCCACTAGCGGCAAGTACAAAGCTGCAAGGGAGATGAGAAGATGGCTGCCCACAAAACAGAAGACACTGAAACCTGTAGCAAGCTGCAAGGGAGACGGGAAGATGGCCTACGAGGAGAGGTAGCTACAGTGGAGGAATTATTTGACCCCTCACTGATTTTGTAAGTTTGTCCAATGACAAAGAAATGAAAAGTCTCAGAACAAATCATTTCAATGGTAGGTTTATTTTAACAGTGGCAGATAGCACATCAAAAGGAAAATCGAAAAAAATAACCTTAAATAAAAGATAGCAACTGATTTGCATTTCATTGAGTGAAATACGTTTTTGAACCCTCTAACAATAAGACTTAATACTTAGCGGAAAACCCCTTGTTTGCAAGCACAGAGGTCAAACATTTCTTGTAATTGATGACCAAGTTTGCACACATTTTAGGAGGAATGTTGGTCCACTCCTCTTTGCAGATCATCTCTAAATCCCTAAGGTTTCGAGGCTGTCTCTGTGCAACTCTGAGCTTGAGCTCCCTCCATAGGTTTTCTATTGGATTAAGGTCCGGAGACTGACTAGGCCACTCCATGACCTTAATGTGCTTCTTCTTGAGCCACTCCTTTGTTGCCTTTGCTGTATGTTTTGGGTCATTGTCGTGCTGGAACACCCATCCACGACCCATTTTCAGTTTCCTGGCAGAGGGAAGGAGGTTGTCGTTCAGGATTTCACGATACATGGCTCCGTCCATTTTCCCGTTAATGCGATTAAGTTGTCCTGTGCCCTTAGCAGAAAAACACCCCCAAAGCAAAATGTTTCCACCCCCATGCTTGACGGTGGGGACAGTGTTTTGGGGTTCATAGGCAGCATTTTTTTTCCTCCAAACACAGCGAGTTGAGTTAATGCCAAAGAGCTCTATTTTGGTCTCATCAGACCACAGCACCTTCTCCCAGTCACTCACAGAATCATTCAGGTGTTCATTGGCAAACTTCAGACAGGCCTGCACATGTGCCTTCTTGAGCAGGGGGACCTTGCGAGCCCTGCAGGATTTTAATCCATTGCGGTGTAATGTGTTTCCAATGGTTTTCTTGGTGACTGTGGTCCCTGCTAATTTGAGGTCATTCACTAACTCCTCCCGTGTAGTTCTAGGATGCTTTTTCACCTTTCTCAGAACCATTGACACCCCACGAGGTGAGATCTTGCGTGGAGCCCCAGAGCGAGGTCGATTGATGGTCATTTTGTGCTCCTTCCATTTTCGAACAATCGCACCAACAGTTGTCACCTTCTCTCCCAGCTTCTTGCTAATGGTTTTGTAGCCCATTCCAGCCTTGTGCAGGTCTACAATTTTGTCTCTGACATCCTTGGACAGCTCTTTGGTCTTTCCCATGTTGGAGAGTTTGGAGTCTGCTTGATTGATTGATTCTGTGGACAGGTGTCTTTTATACCGGTGACTAGTTAAGACAGGTGTCCTTAATGAGGGTGACTAATTTAGTAGAAGTGTCTAACCACTCTGTGGGAGCCAGAACTCTTAATGGTTGGTAGGGGTTCAAAAACTTATTTCACTCAATGAAATGCAAATCAGTTGCTATCTTTTATTTAAAGGTTATTTTTTCGATTTTCCATTTGATGTGCTATCTGCCACTGTTAAAATAAACCTACCATTGAAATGATACTGTTCTGAGACTTTTCATTTCTTTGTCATTGGACAAACTTACAAAATCAGTGAGGGGTCAAATAATTATTTCCTCCACTGTATGTGCACACTGCACAGAACTCAGCAGGCATCACATTGGTTGAGGGGTGGATCGGCTTATCCACAGGTCACACATTATTAGTTATTTTTCATGGTCAAAAGTTGGGGGGAGGGTGGGAGGGGGTGTCAGCATATACTAGGGATATACATATGCTGCATATATACAGTACTACTAAGTAGCAGTGCAAGGTGCAGCAAACATGAGGAAGAGCTTTAAGTGAGGTAGTGCCAAAAGTGGCCCCAACATCACTAATAACGACCTGCCCACATTGCAGTACTGTATATTCTGGCGTATAAGACTACTTTTTAACCCTTGAAATCTTCTGGAAAGTCAGGGGTCGTCTTATACGCCGGGTGTTATTGATGCCGGGTGATACGCCTTATCCTTACACATAACACCAACCCTGAGCTCACTCCACTGGCTACCGATAAAATGGAGAATTCTGTTTAAGATTGGCTTACTGACATTCAAATCCTTGCACAATCTGGGCCCTGGATACCTGAAGGACTTGTTGCAACTACATCACACCCCCCACAATCTTAGATCAAAAGGAGGTAACACCTTGGTCACCCCCAGAGTCCACCTCAAAACCTTTGGAGACAGAGCCTTTTGTCATGCTGCCCCTACACTTTGGAACTCCCTGCCACACCCAATCAGGACAGCCCCATCCCTGGAAACATTTAAGTCTAAACTGAAAACCTACCTTTTCAGTCTGGCGTTCATGAACATCTGACTATCTCCTCTGTAACACAACCCAGCCTGAAACCCTGTATTAATCTGAGACACAGCTATGCGCTTTGAGTCCTATGGGAGAAAAGCGCTTTACAAATGTTATTGTATTGTATTATTGTATTGTATTGTATCCTGTAATGGACTCTTAGATCTCGCTGCTGAAGACTGTAGTGAAGCTGCACAAGGTGCACATGTGCGAGATCTGAGAGGCAGAGAAGTAAGTAAATCGTATACAAGGGTGGGCCAGAAGGGTGAAAGTCGCTTTATGGGCACAGCGCGATCTATTCTTCCATACCGCTCTGATAAACAGGTAGACAGGGAGAGTTGATCAATCCAACCAGTCAATCGCCTATATACTGTTATATATTGGGTACCACATACAGTACAGCACCAGTATCTGTTCATACATAGCACCAGTATGAGATTTGTTTTTTGTTTTTAATTTGGTGTGCATTGGAAGAGGGGTAGTCTTATACGGCGAGTATATCCCAAACTCTGTATTTTATCTGGAACAGTTGGGGGATCGTCTTTTACGCCCAGTCATCATACGCCGGAATATACGGTAGTTGAAATAATGGCAGAGAGTTAATCTAAAGCACTAAAGAACAAAAACCCAGCTAAAGCACGATAAAAGACAGTGCCAACTTCCAAGGCTAGATGAAACCAGTAGAGCTTCAGTATATGAAAAATACTCAAGGGTTCTTATTCAATTCACCTTTTCTCCTAGCAGAACTAGGTGAAAAGTGCTGTATTAAGGGCCCGTACACACCTAGGGCATTTTGCGTTTTTTTTTTTTTGAGCGCTGGTGATTTTGAAAAACGTCCTTAAATCACTAGTGCAATGAATCCTTATGGGATAGTTCATATCGGCACGTTTCGTCTGCTTTCCTTTCAGCAAAGCGCTGCATGTACCGTTTTTAGAAAGTTTTTGCTACAATGGAAGGTATAGGAAAAATGCATAACTCTCACAAAATCACTTTGTGCAGCGATTGCGTTGCGCTTTTAAGAATACAATACAATGTATTTAATTATTTTCCGTGTCAAAGAGTTCACTTCCTGACTGGCGCCAGGAAGTGACGTCCAAGTCATGCAAAATCATAGTGCGCAGGTAAGCGGCGGGAGGCGCTTGTGAACAAAGCCTTAGTGGTTGCTGTACACATGCTAGATTCACTGCAAAGCTTAATTCTGTGTGTTTACAAGGCTTAACCCTTAGACTGCCGCCTATACATCTCCAAAAGTTTGTCCACATATGCTGTGGACTTTTGTTTTTGAATATTGGTCTTTAGGCTAAAAACTTTAACTCCATGCCTTTAGACATCCATGAGGCATGGAGTTAAAGTTTAACTTAAGGATCAGTATTCAAAAATGGCTTTCACAGGAAAGTAGCTTTTACATTTTTTTAATAATAATAATAATAGTCTAAGGGTTAAGTCTAGTAGTGAACTGATATACGATGTGAGGGTTTAGGTCATATTCATATATTATAGAACATTATAAAGGGCTTACAAACTTATAAGCACCACTGTAAGTTCCCCTTTAGCCCCACTTAAAAAGTGAGAGTGTGTATCAATGTATTAGGGGAGGGTATTTATAGAACATTTGAAAACGGACTGATGTAGACTGGTTTACTTTTGCTTCACAAGAATATCAAATAACCTTTTAGCTAATGGTAAAACAAACCCCGGCAATGCAGCTGACGCTTAGCTTCACACGTAATGTGGTCATCAGATAAGTAAAATGACAGACCACGAAGAGCTCATCGTAGACCTGATGTAACAGGAGGACATCACTTGAGGTTGGAACACAGGTTCACTATATATATATATATATATATATATATATATATATATATATATATATATATATATATATATATATATATATATATATATATATATATATATATATATATATATATATATATATATATATATATATATATATATATATATATATATATATATTATACACAGGACATTCAAATTTATTCAGGGCTGGGGAACTTCCCTCCTTCAACATCCTCAAGAAAGCCCTCAAAACTCACCTTTTCACTCTGGCCTACTACCCCTCACAAGTGCTCTAAACCTACAGCTGAACTCTGGTCCCCTACCGTTCGTGTCCTTACCTCTCCCTCTAGATTGTAAGCCTTTGGGCAGGGTCCTCCTCCTTTTGTGTCCTACCTGATCATGCACCTCCATTACTGTGAACCTATGCTATGCATCTGAGTGAACCTAACTTGCCTAATCTACATGCTCAATCCAATGACTAAGCATTACCTGGCACTCATACTGTGCCGTGTGATCTGGTTTTCTATTATTCCTGTATTGTCATATTGCTGTATGTCACCCCTAAATATTGTCTGTAACCTAAATTAATGTTCAGCGCTGCGTAATATGTTGGCGCTTTATAAATACAATAAATAATAAATAAACTTCTAGACAACCAGCAGTCAAAATGATGCAAGAGATGGACTTTTCTTGTCTCTGTACAGTGAAAGACAGCTAGCTGCCTGTGCCATTATCAGCAATGCTGAGGGGGAAAAAAAATCATGTTACAATTACGGACAATGGCCACAAGATCATGCTAGCGATAAGGCAAGTGAGAACTTACCACCACACATCGATTGGTATTTTAAGTATCAATTCACTAAAGAAGCTTTCCTCATTAAAGCGGACATGAACTCAGAACTTCCTCTCTGCTCTAAAAGAGAAGCATTGGCATAACCACCTTTAAAGAATAGACATTTCTTGTTACAGCCAATACAAATCCTACAATAAATCTGCAGTATTTCTACTTCCTGCTGAGATCCTGCAGAGTGGTTACTTCCTGGCATCGTGGGAGTACAGAAAAGGTTAACCTCCTGTGTTTACATACTAACTCAGAATTCAGCTGACAGATTAAAATTACACTAGCTCCAATCAAATAACTGAGAAGCCAGAGACCAAAGAAAGCACCCTTTTTGTCATCGCGTCAGTTGAGATGCATCGGAAGTGGTCTGGTTGGAGCAAAGTCTGCAGTGTGTTACCGCGTGATGCGCATGGTACTGGGGAACAATGCAAGTGAACGACAATGCTAACATTTTTAATTGTTTTCTGCAATAGCAGTGCCATGTATATGCACAGATGGGGATAGTCGGTAGATGTATTTACCATCTGGCAGTGTGCACATGACTGAGGGGTAAAATGTGCTGGAGGCGGAGTAACTTTGGTTTCTTTGTTGGCGCATACTAAATGTACGTAATGGTGCAGTGTAATGTGTGGCGGTAGGCTCCTATACACCGCAAAATGTGAGAAAGGACTAAGGAGCGCGACCAATCAGCTTTTGTTTAACAGACCTGGAAAACCAAGTGAGGATGGTTATTTATACCACAGGCTGCGACAACGGTTGGAAGGCTTTGCATCCCATCATCCTGAGTATATTTATTGTTCATTACAAGTACACTATTTTCCAGCTATACTAGCCCATTAGGCTTCCGGTCTTTCTCGTTAGATGATCCTGGGGTTCCACTAACCACAGAGATTTGCTACATATAAAAAGTGGCTGTGAGTTTCAACAGGTTGAGCCACCGGAGTGATGGACGCAAGATGCTGCCACTCTTGTTTATAAAGCTGAATATGGATAAAGTGGACAGTGAATTGTGCAGCTAAAAAACAAATGTGCCAATTATTTGCGAGTTTCAACCTTTTCACTGCATCTGTAAATACCGCCGACTTTGAGGGCTTGATCACACTGCAAGCGGTTTTTTTTTTTTTTTTTTAAGTGCCCGCGATGACACTCAGGAGGTGAACTCTTTGACCTGGAACAGAATTAATACAATGTATTGATTCTTAAAGGAAACATCAAGCAACTTTGTCTGCCCCATGATATACTTACCAGGGGCTTCCTCCAGCCCCTTGAAGAGAACATGTCCCATGCAGCACCTCCGCTCATAGCTGCTGGCCGGGGTCCCCGCCGGTGCAAAGGCCGACCTCCTCTACTACGCCTGTGCCTCTGTCAATTCCATATTGTCCACAGCGTACTGCTGCGGACAAGATTGACAGTGGCGCAAAAAAAAAAAAAAAAAATTATATCTATCTATGGTTTTAATTTAGAGAATTTACCTTATAAAAGTGTGGGTTCACTTGGGCTTAAAAGGAATGCAGCAAGAAGGGCTCATAAAAATTAAGCTACAAGTGAGGTATTAGTATTCTTTATCAGGACTCCGGATACAAAAGGAAACACAGATTGGGGATCAGACAAGTTAAACTCTGAAAACAGCCAACAAAACAGAATAATAAAGTACAATAAAGCCATCATGAAACACAAAGTAAACCAGAGATGAGATCATTAACCTCCCTGGCGAAATGATTGTTTCCATATTTTTCATGTCTGAAGGCAGTGCAATGGTTTCCCATGCTTTTAGACCCTAAAAATTATACTGCTAGATAGATCTGTGGGAGCCCTGCACATGACTCACCTCCTATGGATTCAGCTTGGGGTTACTGCTCTGAGCTGCGGATTTCCAGCCTCAGCCTGATTCGGGGTTAAGAGATTTTATACTTACCCGGGCTTCCTCCAGCCCCATAAGCCCGGCCACGTCCAACGCCGTCCTCCCGAGTGCCTTCGTTCTTCTGCTAGCAGTCCTGGTAACTGGCTCAGCCACACCATTTGGGTTCTTCTACGCATGCACAGAAGGCACTCATGTGCAAGACAGACTGGCACGACTGAGCCAGTTACCGGGACCACTTGCAGAAGAATAGAGGCACTCGGGAGGATGGCGTGGGACACGGCGGTGCTTATGGGGCTAAAGGAAGCCCCAGGTAGTAAATCTTTTAATGATCTCGTCTCTGGTACACTTTAAGGAGCTCATAGGACTTTTTGACCTGTAGAAGAGAACAGAAAATAAATCCAGACTACACACAAAGTGATTTCTTAGTCTAACACAACAATGTGAGCTCTCCTGCTTCTGTTATTACTTCACTGACTACATGTCTGAGACCTGGCATTACTTCCCGGACAAGGACATGTGGAACTTCAAAATGATCTTCATTGTTCTCCTGCAAGGAAGCCTAAAATAAAGGAACAGCTGGAGAAGTGAGCGATGGAGGGACAAGCTGTGAAGAATGGGATACATGACAAGAAGCAGGCTCTAGGCTCACAAGGTCCTGTGCATAAAATGTTTTTTCTTTGCTTCTAACATCACAAACAAGTGACATCTGCCGAACTAGCAACACAAAGTAAATAAAATTAAAAAAAAAAAAAAAAAAAAAAAAAAAAATTTACCCTGGCAACGAGAGCTGTAAAGTTACATGCATATCAAAGCCATGTGCTGCACTTAAAGGGGATCTGAACCCTTTTCACTGAAGTGAAAGACAAACAAACTGCATTTCACACAATCCTATGTACTTCTCTGTGTTACGTGCTTGGAAAAATTACTATCCTAAAGGTGGCCACTAATGATAGGATTCTTAGTGAAGAATCACCCAAGTGAACAGATAAAAATGTGATGGGATATAATACGTCGTAATAAATAAATAATTTCACCATCAACGAACCAATCTGAACATCCTATCCATCACAACCGATTATAAAAAAAATAAAAAAAAATGAAATAAAAATATAGATGAGCTAAAGGGTAATGGAACAATGGAAAGCAATTTTTGGGTACCTGGAGTCCGAGACAGGAAAAATGCACAGACTGCTAATAAATTTAAACTATACAGTAATAGCAGTGCTTAGTCAACAAAATAAAATAAACTGCAATCAAGCAGGCACCATATTTTTAAAGTCAGATAAAACTGTATATCAGCCTGATATAACTGTATATCAGGCGTATACACAGGAATCATATATAAATAACATGTCTGCTGTAAGAATAAAGCATGATTTGCAATTGTGTCACTAGTAGGAAGGTCAATGAGAGATTTGCATTGATGCATATTTATGCAAATTTTGGCAATGCTGTTAAAGGGAACCCGAGGTGAGAGGGATATGGAGGCTGCCATATTTATTTCCTTGCAAACAATACCAGTTGTCTGGCTGTCCTGCTGATCTGGCATAAGTAGTGTCTGAGTCAAAACCCTGGAACAAGTATATGGCCAATTCAATAAAACCTGAGTCAGCGTACCCAATCTGCTGCATGCTTGTTCAGGGGTCTATGGCTAAAAGTATTATAGACACAAGATCAGGAGGACTGCCAGGCAACTGGTATTGTTTAAAAGGAAATAAATATAGCAGCCTCCACATCCCTCTCACCTTGGGTTCACTTTAAAAGCTGTATGATTTATATTCCATTCCGCTTCCCTCCTATAAAGTTTGGCTATTTGATACCATGAAGCAGGAGTGAACTGTTAGCTATTATACTTTATATTAATTTTGCTGGTGCATGCGGTGTTCATCATTAAGAGTGCTGGGAGAAATCTTAAAAGGGAGTCCTATAAACCTTAACATTCTTCTTCGAAAGTCTGGTTGGACTCTATAACTATATACACATTTCTTTCCACCTCTTCCCTTCATACATTGGCAATGATGGGCCGGGATGGCTGACAGGGTAGAGGGTCAGCTTCCTGGCCAAGAGCTTTTTGTTCCTGAAAGCAGATGCCATCTTAATTTATAGCTTTAAAATTCCTAAGCTTTGGCAGCCAATGAAATGCCTTTAAATGTTCCATACTTACAATCAAAAAGAGACCGTTGTATGCAAATTAGAAGAGTTGGAGTCGGTGAAATCATAAGCTGAGTAGTCTGAATTGAAGGATTTTTGTACCAACCCCACAGCCCTGCATCGGAGCCACCATACACATGCTAGATTCTCAGCAGAGACAGCCCTGACTGGCCACCTTGAGGCCTCTTTTACACTGACGCTTTTTTGTGTTGCGTTACCCTTTCTGCAAGCAGGGAAATGTAACAGCAAAGAAAGTGTATACACTATCCACATTGCGCCAGACGCTGATTTGCTGCTGACCTGCCGCAAAGTAAACAGCCCGTTACCTTTGCGAGAAAAATTGATGGAAGTCAATGCAGAAATTTTAAAAATGTGTTGGTAGCGGCGGTGCACCTATGCGGAACACAAATACGACGTGGAAGCCGGGAATTCCAGTGACGTACTTCCTGGCCAGCAGGAAGTATGTCACTTGTTAAGAGGTGGTGAAGGGCATGCGGGGAGGCGGTGCTATGCATATGACCCTGTGTCCGCACTCTGCCACAGCCACATATGAATCGATCTGGCATTGCAGTGTGATGCAAGGGGGCGGATCACCACAACTAAGTGTAAAACCGGCCTACAAGAGAATACTCTAGCGCATGTGCAAGGCTTTATTGTAGGTATATTGAATCGGCAGGGCAGATCATGTGAAGGCCACCAGACTCTTGCTTCTACCTCTAACATCTGAGGACTGGTCACAGCATTTGAAAGCATATGGGTTAGGTCAAACATGTCAAACTCCAGTCCTCAAGGGCTAAGGACCTCACACATTTTTGGCACAGCTCAAATTAATTGATAGGACTAAATCTGGAAAGCTGTGGTTCATCAAGTAGAACACATTTCTCATGCCATCCTAAACACTGGCATAAATATGGCCTTTGAGGACTGGAATTTGATACCTGGAGGTTAGGTCAAAACACAGAATGCAACCTTAGTCCTCTAGGTGTGAAAGTCCTTTCTAGAATGAGTGTGGCTTAGATCGGCAGGAACTAAGAGGATGTAGGATTTAACAGCTGAAATGCAAACAAACACCAAACACTGGTGCCTGTTAAGTAACTGTGCACAAGACTCAGTTTCTGTTTAACCACTTCTGTACTACGTTATTTTGTGCTGATCTGTGCTGCGTGGGCTCTCCAGCCCACAGCACAGATCAGGTTGCAGCCAGGCCGATCAGACTTCCCCCCTTTTTTCCCCACTAGGGGGGGATGTCCTGCTGGGGGGGGGGTCTGATCGCCGCCGGCTGCTTGCGCTTGCGGGGGGGGGCCTTCAAAGCCCCCCTCCGCAGCGCTTCCTGGCCTCCTTCCCCTTCCCTCCCTCTCCCTCCCCCTGTGAGCGGCGCAGGACGGATTTCTGTCCTGCGCCTGATGGGATAGGCTTTAGCCTATCAGATGCCGGCGATCCCCGGCCAATCAGAGGCCGGGGATCGCCGATCTCCTCTACGGCGCTGCTGCACAGCAGCGCCGTATACATGTAAACACCGGGGAAGATCTTCCCCGTGTGTTTACATTTACCCTGCGAGCCGCCGATCGGCTCGCAGGGTGTTCACGGAGACACCCTCCGTGAACTGACATGGAACGGCCGCTCATATGGAGCGGCCGTTTCCATGGAATACACTTCAGGATTCAGGGGCGTACATATACGCACCGAGAATCCGGAAGTGGTTAAAGAGACTCTGAAGCAAGATAAAATCAATGCTTTTAACTTATTAAAGTTAAGCACTATAGCTAGTGCTAAAATGCCGCATCCCTGCGGCATAACGAAGGGGTTTAAACCACCCAAATTCCCTGTGCAAACTGCGGGGACAGCTTCTTGATTGAGGCAGAGCCTAGGGCTGTAGCTCTACCTCTTAGCGCGTCAATCCCTGCTGATCGCTGCCTCTCCCCGCCCCTCTCACTCTTCCTTCACAGAGAAGCGGAGAGAGGCGGAGATCCGCAGGCAGATTGAAACGCATTGAGGCAGAGCTGCAGCTCAAAGCTCTGCCTCCATGGGCAGCAAAATCCACGACTAAGAAAGGTTGTTGCACAGGGGATTTGGGGGGTATAAACCCCTCGCTTTGCGGATGGAAAAACGAGGGGCAAAGCTGGTAGACACATACCCTAAAAAATACTGGCAGCTGTAATTGCAGCAAAATGTGGTTCTACAAAGTATTGACTCAGGGGGCCGAATAATTACACACACCCCACTTTGCAGTTATTGATTTGTAAAAAGTGTTTGGAATCATGTAGGATTTTCGTTCCACTTCTCACATGTACACCACTTTGTATTAGTCTTTCACGTGGAATTCCAATAAAATTGATTCACGTTTGTGACTGTAATGTGACAAACTGTGGAAAACTTCAAGGGGGCCGAATACTTTTGCAAACCACTGTATAAGCAGACAACCCCAGTACAGGCTCATCTTCCAGTTCAGTGTTCTTAATCTGAAATATTTGGTCTGGCCCATTGCCATTTCACCTGCGATAAAGGTACCTTATGGCTACAGGTACAGAGATACAGCTTCTTCCATTTCTGGCTGAGCTCTGCATAGCCCGACATGAGCCAGGATGACTCACTCACACACATTTATGGTTTACTGAGCTGCATCCCACTCCCACAGACTTCACTGCTAAGACTTATTAGTCTAAATTAGGATTTATACTAGCAACTAACAACTGAAGCGATTTTACTGATCTGTTCTGCACTTTCAGTTGCACAATACAGACAAATAAGCTGTTGGCAGTGCATTGTAAAAAAAAAGGCTTTCAGTTATAACGCATCGATGCAATCTGACTCATAAGGAAACATGGAAAATTTCCAAGCGATGCGCACCAGTTGTCTGTTGCACTTATGTCCTTTAACACTGCGTCTAATCACATCCGAGCACAATGTAGTATAATTCTATGTTAGGCCTGGTGCACACCAGAGGAGTTTTTCTGAGCGTTTTGAGTTTTTAAATCTGCTGCTAATGTTATCCTATGTGTCTGTGCACACTGGAGCAATGAGGTTTTGTAAAAAAAACCCATAGCATTACATTGGGAAAAGCTTTTAGATGTTTCAAAAGCTCTTCCCAATGTAATGCTAATGGGTTTTTTACAAAACCTCATTGCTCCAGTGTGCACAGACACATAGGATAACATTAGCAGCAGATTGAAAAACTCAAAACACTCAGAAAAACTCCTCTGGTGTGCACCAGGCCTTACATTTACTTTGGGTTCCATCAGGAGTAGCACACAGCATGATGTGCATTTACTTTACATTGTGCGCGCTTACAGTGGCAGTGAGAATCCTTTTCATTGATGCAGGTGTGATTTAGAACAATCGCACTTTAGTCGAAGAATAAAATAAACATGGCTTCCGCTGCACTTCCAGGGTTACCGAAGGGTAACACGCTTCAGCTTGTGCGTTACTTCCGCAGTGCACAGAGCACTTTTGTCGTCCCCACAGGCAGTAGCAGGTCATATCTCATTGACTTTAATGGCGACTGCAACAAGCAATGGTAGGGCAGAGTACTGCAACATGACTTTCAACGTACTGTATGTGTCACATTGCACTTCCTAACATTAGATGCGGCTTTTCACCACAGTTGTGATCTTACATTATCCAGTATGAAAGGACCCTTATAGTTGACAGTGACAGCAGCTGACTGTGTATTCAATCCTCAAGTCCCATTTTTCCCAGTCCAGTGCAAATAATAAGGGGGGATGGTGAAGGCATCCTAATAGGATGTGTTTAATAATTGTACCAGAGTTCCTGAAATATAAAGATTCAATACTTACTCAGAGCTTCCTCGTAGCCCCATAAGCAAGTCTGAGTGCCTCACCGTCCTCCCGCGGTCTGCCATTCAGCAGCAATCAGCCCCGGTAACTGGTTTATTCGGGTCCAGTCTGGGTCTTCTGTGCATGCGCAGAGCTCCCGCGCATGCAAAGACGACCCAGATTGACTGAAGCAATTACCAGGGCTGATTGTGGCTGAACAGTTCTCTTGGTGAACCAAAGAGAATCTCCTCCCTGTTGCCAGGTAGGACTACAGTTGATTTTTTACAATCCAGCAGGGAACCCCATGCCTCTAGCAAGCTCTGATCAGTTTCAGGGTGAGTGGTAGATGGTACAGTGGACAGATGATGCCACAAACCCAGCAGATGCAAAACAGAACGTATGTTAAGATGTGGATGCCAGCTCAACCTGAGCAAATGCACTTACCAAGCCGTGTCTGCATCCAATGTGTTTGCATTGCAGTGTGAACTGGGCCATAACCAGTATAGGGTCAGGGAAAGGATAAAAGAAGGACTCTATCCATCAAGGACACAGACAGAAATAAAACACCTGATAGATGTTTAACCCTTCTAACCAGAACTAAACTAAAAACCTATGACTAGACTTTCACTTGAAGTTCCTGAGTAAAGCAAATATTTTTGTAAACAATTCAACAAATAAAGATCTAGTTCTATACTTATGTCTGGTGCGTGCCTAAGCAATGTTTTTCATCAATTACTAGATGTTCCTCAACATTTTATTGGTATGTACCCCTTTTAAAACCCTGTACTAACCTCAGTCAAGTAAATTCTGAAGAAATCTTCACAGGGAAAGGTAGAATTTTTATTGATCATATAATGGGGAGGTAATGAGAAGGGGGGGATTTTTCTGCACATACAAATAAAGGTAATTTACATGAAAGATGCATTTCATTATCTCCAAAAATTCTATGCATTTTTTCTTATGAGTTTTCTGCATTCTCATTGACTTGCATTGAAACAAGATTCACACTTTGCAAATGAAAGTGCACAGACCTGCCAACCAAATTTTAAATGCAGACAAAGTCGCAATTGCAAATCACATACGAATGTACAAAAATGGCAACGCCATTTAGATTGTAAGCTCACAGAGACAGGGCTCTCTTATGGGTCTTGGAATTTGCTATACATTTGTTCATTATGTTGCATTTGTCAATGAAATTACTATGTCTTCCAATTCTGTATTATCACATACCCCATTTGTTTCTGCTGTATAGCACCATGGAATAGGTTAGCGCTTTACAAAATACATACATCACATATGCAACAACAGCATTTTTCAAAGAATCACAAATTGTGCAGCATTTCTAACAAGTATGACGCTTGCCTAATAGATTTCTGCTGAAGACAAGCATGTTAAAGTACAGTGACCAGATTTTTCTTGGCTCAAACTGGGGGTGCGCCAAAAAAATGGTGGTCACGTGGTGACCACGGTGGGAAAATGGGCGTGTCCATGACATGGTGTGAGCGGAGCGAACTGTAATGTAACTCTGAGGCAGTGGGCCAGAGTTTCTCCCAAAACACAGATAGGCAATGTGACCCTAAAGGTAATTAGGCAATGTTCCCCAAACACATAAGAAAGCAGTGTTCCCACAATGATGTAGTGAAATGGGAGATTTGCATCATGGATGTCAGTCCATGATATGACTATGTACTCTGTAAAGTGCTGCAGAAGATGCAAGTGCTACATAAATACATAATAATGATATGGCGGGACATTAGACTTTGACTGTGGCCGGGATTAGATTGTGAGCTCTGCCAAGAATATGACTACATTCTCTGTAAAGTGCTGCCTTAGATGCCAGTGCTATATAAATACAAAATAATAAAATTGTAGGACATTAAACTATAACTATGGCGAGATTAGATGGAGCGAAATCTGCAGAAGCTGCTGATGCTACAGTATTGGCATACCATTTAATAATCATGAGCCCCCAAAATGCCAAATGCTGCAACAACAACCCCAAAGTAGCAAATGCAGTCTCTATGACCATCAAATAACTGCAGCAACTGTTACCTCTGACACATGAAATGCAATAGCCATTACCTCCAACAAATGAAATGCAGCAGAAAACGATTCCTTTGACTCCACAAATGGTAAATGAGGCAAGCATTACCTCATATAGCCACAGAGTCTCACAGCTGGGACACCTGATGGACAAAAGTGGGACATAACCTGGGACACATTGCAGTTTGGGACAGGGGACCATGAACCTGGGACGTGTCCCAGATAAAGCGGGACGTCTGGTCAGGGTAATTAAGTCAGTTGCCATTGCCCAAGCAGTCTCCGTTTAGGGAGATACTGACCATTTGCATGCCATTTAGTGTAGGAGTAGCACATGGCTAAGTTATCTGGACATCACAAGGAAGATCAAGCATATGTTACTTATAAAAACAATTATTATTCCAGTGTATTGTAAACAGACAGACGGTGCACTGACTCCCCATGTAATGGCTGTTTACAATGTGCAGTAAGCAGATCACAGGTGTTTGCATGCCCAGGACAAGGCTTTTAGCTAGGAGGTATAAGAGGAGGCTGATGTGGGTCACTGCTTAGATCAGGAGGCCTGGCAGCACATTATTCTGAGGGTCACATCATTATAACACCACCTCTGCTTGGACAGGACAGATCACATACAAGGCAGGTTACACATTGACCAGCTGGGCGGGGGAGGAGGGGCAGCAGCCAGGCATTTACCTTCTTTCACTCCAGGTAGGTTGGAGCTGTCGATGCTGATCTCGGTCATGGTCGCAGTGTCAATATGGAGAAGAGGGGGACACGGCTGGACTGGGAGCGAGCTGTCATTGGCGGCCGGGGGATCCCTGAGAGTGACACGATCGCTAGGCTCCCATCCAACACATTACTGGCTAGGGGAGGAATAATACTGCTGCGTGTGTCATCGGGAAAGCCTGCGCTCGGCTTGTATGGCAAGACAGACAGGACAAAATACATTCTGGGCTGGGCTGGCCAAACAATTGCATGACATCACACAGTCACGGTAGGCCAAGGTGTAACTCTTCCAGTGCTGGAGGCTGGTTGTGTTTTCACTTCCCTGCCTGGCTGCAGCTCTGCTGCTCCGCATCCAGTGTTACCGAATTATCAGTACACTTACTGACAGTCTATAAGTGATTTGTTTCTCCTGTCACTCTGCACTGTAAGAAAATCAAAGGGTCCGTGAAAACAGGCTCTTTACCGATGAGCTACTACATAAATACTAGCTCCATAAATACTAGCTCCCAACTGTCCCTCTTTTGAAGGGACAGTCCCTCTTTGGGAACCCAGTCCCTCTTTCTCCATCATTTGTCCCTCTTTCAGGACAGATGTACAGATCTACGTAAATATATGTAATTTTCTTCTGAAAATGTGTTTTATAAACTCTAATTATACTTGAGCAACAAGGGGGGGGGGGGGGTCATTCCCTCCAGGGGGTGCTATTAGTTGAGCAAGGGGGGGGGGGGGGGGGTTCTGTGTGAGAATGGGGTTCAGTGTTGCCAACTCGCCAGTAAGGAAAGTAGCTATTGGCTGTCCTAGAAGTCGCTAGATGACGTCATCACGTAATTTGCATAACGGCTCCACCCCGACCCCGCCCTAGATGATGGCATCACGTAATTTGCATAACAGCTCCACCCCTGACCCCACCTCCGACACATCATCCAGCGACCGGCCCACCTGATGTCACCGCTCTGCTTACCAGCAAGAGCGCCTGCAATGGAAGCAGGGAGGGGCTACTAGTGTGAGTGACGTCCCCTGACTGGTCTGGAAGGTTCCTGGCTGTGCGGTGATTGGTTGCCCCGTACTGGGCGGCTACCAGCGGCTTGATGGGGGCGGGACTCCTGCGAGAGGACGGGCCACACCGGCCAGGCTGTCTGATTGGCGTGCTTTGGGACGGGGAGGGGCCGGCAACTTAAGTTAGAGTCTCCCAAATTTAAAGTCTCCAATAAGAAGACAAATGTCATCAGATTTGCCGCTAGTAGCTTTTTTAAAAAACTGTCGCTAGAGGGTTTGCAAAAGCCGCTAAATATAGCGACAAAGTCGCTAAGTTGGAAACACTGATGGGGTTAAGTTGGGTTGCTTCTTTTGATACAGATAGGTTGAAGTCAATGGTTAGGTTGCACTTTCTGATAGCTATACCTATAAATAAGTGCAACCAGTTGCAAAATTTAATAAAGTTGCAAAAAATTTCACCACACCTCCTCTGTTGAGATGGCTCGAACCTCCGATTTTCGGTTCGTGCACCTCAAACTCGAACTTCCGAAAAAGTTTGAGAACCTGCAAACTTTTCTAACCGCAATAGACTTCAATGGGCAGGGGAACTTGAAAAACTACAAACACTGTTTCTGGCCACAAAAGTGATGGAAAAGATGTTTCAAGGGGTATAACACCTGGAGGGGGGCATGGCGGAGGGGGATACATGCCAAAAGTCCCGAGGAAAATTACGGATTTGACGCACAGCAGGGTTATAATCCCTAACAGGCAGAAATCACATTGCATTGCTAAATTGGAGGTCTAAAGTACTTGAAAACATCTTGCGTTTGTATACATGGATCATCAGTTAGTGTAAGTAGTGTACTGCTTCACACTGACAGACCAAACTCACTGTGTAACGCACCGCAAACAGCTGTTTGTGTAGTGATGGCCGTGCTGGACTTGTGTGCACCATGGTGAGAGTGCAGGCGATGGCGGTTTTCAAGCCCATATCGTCGGGCTGAGGTAGCTCAATGACAGAACAACTGTCCACAATGAAGCAACGACCTTACTATCTTGGGTCAGGTGTGCCCCCCAACACACTCATATACCCGGTCATAGCTTCATTGTGATACGCAAGTCCTTTCACCGTGGCAAGGTAGCGATCACGGATAGGAATTGACACATATACATGCCTTTTGTTTTGTTGTTGCAGCTGCAGTGCAGCCAGAAAATTATTAATATGTTTGGTAGCAGCCGCTGCTGGCAGCAGCGGCCATAAAAATTCAGGAAACCACCTCGAG
This sequence comes from Hyperolius riggenbachi, assembly GCF_040937935.1. Classification (NCBI taxonomy): domain Eukaryota; kingdom Metazoa; phylum Chordata; class Amphibia; order Anura; family Hyperoliidae; genus Hyperolius; species Hyperolius riggenbachi. The sequence goes on from NC_090649.1 coordinate 196,066,649, forward strand.
TCCTGGACCCTGAGGTGGTGGCGGAGAAGGCGGTCAAGTGGCCTGCAGGCAGAGATGCTGTGTGGGGACTGACTTAGTCTTTGGGCAGGCAGCAGCGTCCAGCAGGCAGAGATGCTGTGTGGGGACTGACTTAGTCTTGGGGTAGGCAGTCACACGGCGTGCAGGCAGAGATGCTGTGTGTGGGGACTGACGTCGGGCAGGCAGTAGCCCTCCGGGATCCATGCCTCTTTCATTTTGATAAAGGTGAGGTACTGAACACTTTTTTGACCTGACTGCAGGTGGTATAATACAAAGTGCAGTCACACAGAGGCAGTGAAAGGTATGCACTGAATGTGCTGGGGCTGGCACAGTACAGCAATTAGCAAGGGCCAGCTCCAACAGACAGGGCTGTATATGCAGTGTCAGTGGCACACACACACACACAAAACAAAAAAAAACATCAGAAGAACATTAGCTCTCAAAAGAGCAGTTTTGGGGTGCTTTTTATCAACATATATCAGCAAGGAACAAGCTAACAGACCTCCTAACTATCGCTTGCCCTATCTCTCCAATGTCTCTCCCTTCTCTCTTTAATACAGCAGCACACAGAGGGAGAACATGGCCGACGCTGCTGCCTTTTATAAGGGGGAGTGGGGCCCCAGGAGGGAGTGCAGCCTGATTGGCTGCCATGTGTCTGCTGACTGTGATGTAAAGGGTCAAAGTTTAGCCCAATGATGTAGTATAGGGGGCGGGTCGAACTCGCTAAGTGTTCGCGGTTCACCACTCGAACCAGCTAAGTTCGCGAGAACAAGTTCTCCGGCGAACCGTTCGGGCCATCTCTACTCCTCTGTTCACCAAAGCTTCAGTTATCTCAGAGCTCCCCGTCCCTTTTTTCCCCACTAGACACAGACTGGGGACTGGAATGACCAGTCTGTGACCTGACCAGACAGGAAGGATTGAAGTGTGCCAGCCAGGTACTTCTACCATGATAGCCCCACCATATGAACAATCTGCTCAGTTCAAAAGTCCAAAGTGCGCACTTGTATGATTTATGAGGGAAATAGAGCCTTATGTGTTTTTATAGGAGGAAAATGTTGCCTACTTATGTGGAATTTGTGGGGAAAATTAACAGTGTCACATGGATTAGTGGTGACTGCACTATGCATATGTTATGATCTGGGTCTCTCACAGTAAGCTGAAGCAAAATAGACTGGTGCCATTTGGATTTTAGGGGGAAAAAAAGCAACCTTTGGGGTTCCCGGATGGTGGCAGAGCTTGGGGCCCCCATGTGCACCAGTGTTTGTGTTTTTAAATTTCTTTTTAAAAAGCAGTGCAAAAAGAAAGGCTTTATTGATTACCTGACGTGACCATAAACATTTTTTTGCCAAAACGTATCCATCTGATTGAATTTGGATTGTCCACAATGAAGCAAAGGCCTTATCATCTTGGGTGTGCCCCCAACACACTCTAAGGGCTGGTGCACACCGAGCGGCTTTTTCAGCGTTTCTGCAGCCGCTTGCGGCTGCGGATCCGCTTGGTCAATGTATCTCAATGGGGTGGTGCACACCAGAGCGGGAGGCGTTTTGCAGAAACAAAAAATGCTGGGGTGAGGCATTTTTTGGATTTCGGATGCATTTCTGCCTCAATGTTAAGTATAGGAAAAACGCAAACCGCTCTGAAAAACGCCTGTTCAGAGCGGTTTTGCCGGCGTTTTTGTTACAGAAGCTGTTCAGTAACAGCTTTACTGTAACAATATATGAAATGTACAGTGGCGGCTCCAGGAAATTTTTTTAGGGAGTGCTATGCAGGTGCTGGACCAATTTCCAGGGGAGCTGACGACCTGCGGCGCGCGAAGCGCGCCGCGGCAAAAATGGGTGTGGCTACAACCTGCGGCGCGCGAAGCGCGCCGCGGCGAAAAAATGGGCGTGGTCATGACCAGATGAGGGCGGGGCTAACTGTAATTTAAAGTGAACCCAGGGTGAGAGTGATATGGTGGCTGCCATATTTATTTCCTTTTAAACAATACTAGTTGCCTGGCAGCCCTGCTGATCTATTTGGCTGTAGTAGTGAACTGAATTACACCAGAAACAAGCCATGCAGCTAATCTTGTCAGTTCTGACAATATTGTCAGAAACCCCTGACCTGCTGCATGCTTGTTCAGGGTCTATGGTTGAAAGAATAAGAGGCAGAGGACCAGCACGGCAGCCAGGCAACTGGTATTGCTTAAAGGGAGATAAATATGGCAGCCTCAATATTATTCTCACCTCGGGTTCCCTTTAAAAGTGCAACGCAAAGACAGAGGGCCCAAGTTTTGGTGACCCTTTTCCCAGAAAATTCACATAATTGTGCAGGTTTTCTCAAGAAAATACACGTAATGTGAGCAGATTTTAACAAAAAACACGTCCAATGACCCCAATATGCACAATCGGTGGCAGATATGGCCCCAATATGCACAATCGGTGGCAGATATGGCCCCAATATGCACAATCGGTGGCAGATATGGCCCCAATATGCACAATCGGTGGCAGATATGGTCCCAATATGCACAATCGGTGGCAGATATGGTCCCAATATGCACAATCGGTGGCAGATATGGTCCCAATATGCACAATCGGTGGCAGATATGGTCCCAATATGCACAATCGGTGGCAGATATGGTCCCAATATGCACAATCGGTGGCAGATATGGTCCCAATATGCACAATCGGTGGCAGATATGGTCCCAATATGCACAATCGGTGGCAGATATGGTCCCAATATGCACAATCGGTGGCAGATATGGTCCCAATATGCACAATCGGTGGCAGATATGGTCCCAATATGCACAATCGGTGGCAGATATGGTCCCAATATGCACAATCGGTGGCAGATATGGTCCCAATATGCACAATCGGTGGCAGATATGGTCCCAATATGCACAATCGGTGGCAGATATGGTCCCAATATGCACAATCGGTGGCAGATATGGTCCCAATATGCACAATCGGTGGCAGATATGGCCCCAATATGCACAATCGGTGGCAGATATGGCCCCAATATGCACAATCGGTAGCAGAAATGACCCCAATATGCACAATCGGTAGCAGAAACGACCCCAATATGCACAATCGGTAGCAGAAACGACCCCAATATGCACAATCCGTAGCAGATACGACCCCAATATGCACAATCCGTAGCAGATACGACCCCAATATGCACAATCCGTAGCAGATATGACCCCAATATGCACAATCGGTAGCAGAAATGACCCCAATATGCACAATCCGTAGCAGATATGACCCCAATATGCACAATCGGTAGCAGAAATGACCCCAATATGCACAATCCGTAGCAGAAATGACCCCAATATGCACAATCGGTAGCAGAAATGAGAAATGACCCCAATATGCACAATCCGTAGCAGACATGACCCCAATATGCACAATCCGTAGCAGACATGACCCCAATATGCACAATCCGTAGCAGAAATGACCCCAATATGCACAATCCGTAGCAGACATGACCCCAATATGCACAATCCGTAGCAGAAATGACCCCAATATGCACAATCCGCAGCAGAAATGACCCCAATATGCACAATCCGTAGCAGATATGACCCCAATATGCACAATCCGTAGCAGATATGACCCCAATATGCACAATCCGTAGCAGACATGACCCCAATATGCACAATCAGCATCAACTGAAAAAGAAAAGAAAAACCCATTTACTCACCTACAGCCAGAAGACCTCCTGTCCCGACCTCCTGTCCCGAGTCCCGACCTCCTTGTGGCGCGCAGCGCCCGCGCGCCCACGATCCTCTTCCTTCCCGACGTCACGACGAGACTTCCTGCCTGCATGCAGAGAGCAGGGCTACGGGAAAATGGCCGCCCGAAGCCATGCACTGCAGACTCGAAGTCTGCAGAACAGGGCTCCGGGCGGCCATCTTACCGTAGCCCTGCTGCTGCTCCGTGCTGCCGCTGTGTGAACTGACTTGGCGTCTTTTAGACGCCTGAAGTCAGTTCACTCCAGGGGGTGCTTTGGGGGTGCTTGGACAATTCTAGGGGGTGCTCGAGCACCCCCAAGCACCCCCCTGGCGCCGCCCCTGGAAATGTACTATACTGAAATCCGCTGCAGCAATCCGCAAAACGCTAGCAAAACGCCATAGAAAAATAAGAAAAAGCGTTTCAAAATCTGCTAGCATTTTGCGGATCTGCTAGCGGTTTTTGGTGTGCATTAGGCCTAAGTTATGGAGCACCAAAAAATGCCAAGGACAAGCACAGTGTCAGAGGTGCAAGAAGGGGATAGAGAACAGCTTGTTGATGATTACTACAATTCACAGCATCTAGAGAAGTGATTATTACCAGCACAGGACCAATAGAGAGCTAATACTGCAATTGAGGGAGGGCTCGTCCAGGGCCCCTCTGGCCCAAGGGCCCCGATGCGGTCGCAACCTCTGCAACCCCTATTGCTACGCCACTGTCTGTATACATTATTTAGCTGGTAAGTGATAAGTCACCAGAGCTTAATTAAAGGGACCCTGAGCAGTGAGTTACAACCAAAAATGTCACTTACCTGTTGCTTCCCCCAGCCCACCATAGGCCGCGAGGTCCCCCGGCGTCCTCCTGGCTCCTCTCCATGTCCTGCCGGTGGCTCTGTTACCGGACCGGGTGTCAGGCCGACTCTTCCTGGATCTTGGCTGGAGGAAGCCCCAGCTAAGTGGCATTTTTGATTTTAACTCACTGCTCAGGGTCCCTTTAAATGTTTTCACTAACCATGTTCTGATGTTGAATTAAAGTTATTGCTAATCTCGGTTATGCCACGTAGTAGTACATACCTCCCAACTTTTGAGATGAGAAAGAGGGACACTTAAGCCATGCCCCTACCACACCCCTAATCCGGCCCCTAACACACCCCATAGTCACGCATACCATGAAGATTTCATTAGAAAAATATGTTGTTTTATAATTTAAACCACACTGGTCCTTTCTATTCTGGTTCATTTTCCTTCATAGTAACATTTTAAAATTAATAATTAAATCAATTTAAAGGATGAGAATAAAGTTTAGAGTCAATCAAACACATTTTGTAGTAGAGAAATATATATTACATAGAAAGAGGGACAAAGTCCTGAAAGAGGGACAAATAAGGAGGAAAGAGGGACAGGGCTCTCAAAGAGGGACTGTCCCTCCAAAAGAGGGACAGTTGGGAGCCATGGTAGTATCCTTGAGGCGCTTATCGTGACCTTGAGACTGTACTGTGTTTTATTTTTGTTTTTATTGCCTGAGGAAGCGGGAATATACCTGCGAAACGCGTTGCAAAAACCCCTGGAGTGTACCAATAAATTTGATTGTTTTGAATACACAGTTTTTGTGTCTGCTTGCAGGGGGTAAGTTCACCTCCTAAGCAATTTTAAAAGTTTTAAGAATTGATTTTATCCTGTTGGCGCGTCTGTTCTTCATTACGTTATAAATGGTAGTATTAAAGCACACATTTAAGCTATTTTTGATCATTGTATGCTGATCAGCTGGTGTATACATAGTGATACAGCAGCCAGGGTTTTTAAAAACCCTGTGTTCTTGTTTTGTGAAAGGCCTGGTATGACTTCAGAAAGGTAACTTGACCTCAAATTGCTGGTTGAACCCATTCAGTACAAATTCAAAACAATGATATCTTTTCATTATTCAGATATCCTGCTAAGTTCTGATCTTCAAGAAGAGGGTGGGTGGCTGGGTTATCTTTGATAATTTTGTTATAATATTGTTCCTTTAATATGTGTTGATTTTGGTAGGTTCCCAAGAATAAGTCTGGAATTGTTCATAATTTAACCGCACAAAAAAGGGTAGGATGTTTTCGGAAAAATAGTTAGGTACTGTTCAATGTTCCTTGTTTTTGTGCATATTGACAGTTTATATGATGCTACGTAGCTGAGGGGGGTGAAGAGGGTGCAAGGACAGCAGAGGTTGACGTGGCTGAAGATGCTGGACTAGTAGGAGGAGGGTGGCTTTGTGTTTGTGTGTTGCTTTTTTTGTAATGTGTGCATCCCATTGGTGTTTGTGTTTTGCAATTAGGTGCCTTCGCAAAACAGTTGTCCCTAGGTGGGTAATGGGCTTTCCACCACTCAGTTTCTTTTGGCAGAGGTTGGTAACGGCATTGCTGGTATTAGAGGCACACAAACAAAAAAATGCCACACTGGTGAGCTTTGGAATGTCGGCATTCTGGAGGTGGCAACAGCAGGCTTTGAAGGGCGTGTTGGTTGGCTGACTCCAGGTGCCGATACATGTTGTCTGACAGTGCCACTAGCTCCTTGTGACGAGCTCCCCCTGCTAGTTTCAAAAACTTGTCTCCTTCTCCTCTCTGTCTCCCCATCTGAACTGTCCCCTTGTTCTTCATGTCCTCTTGTGGGCACCCACGTGACATCCATCATCATCATCATCAAGGGTACGTACCCTCTGAACACTGTGAATTCTTCCAGGGCCGCAGGAAATAACAGCAGCATGACCTCGAGGACACTTGCGAGGTGGCCTGCCTCTGCATGTAATTTTTTTTTAATTGGGGTACTGTGCCTGCATCAAGTGAAAAGTAATGCAGTGGAGGTGCTACTATGCCTGCAACTGAATGTGGCAACAACAATGGTAGTAGTGTACACAGCTCTGGTTGTCAGTGGGATGTGTAGTGTCACACAACGAGATACGCAACAGTCCAAATACAATACAGTGATAATAACAGATGCCCTAGAGCAGCGTTTTTCAACCGCTGTTCCGCGGCACACTGGTGTGCCGCGGGATGTTGCCTGGTGTGCCGTACAGGTCTGGCCTCTCGCTCCTCCCCTCCCCGCGGCCGCCGGTCCTGTCACCTTATCATGAGTGGGCAGCCGCTTGTCCGATTAGATTCCCCCGTAGTAGCCGCTCTCCTCTGTGGCATCTCCTATTACAGCAGCGCGCTCGGCGGCTGCTGTGATGACCAGAAAGCGGTACAGCGGTTCCCATGGTAACGGCGATGCATATCGCCGCTACAGGAAGCCGCTGTACCGCTTCCTGCTCATCACAGCAGCCGCCGAGCGCGCGCTGCTGTAATAGGAGATGCCACAGAGGAGAGCGGCTACTACGGGGGAATCTAATCGGACAAGCGGCCGCCCGCTCATGATAAGGTAACAGGAGCGGTGGCCACGGAGGGGGGAGGGGCACACCTACCCATACTAGTAAGCTATATTGGGCACTATACTAGCTATACTGGGCACTATACTGGGGCACTACCTACCTATACTGGGCACTATACTGGGGCACTACCTACCTATACTGGGCACTATACTAGCTATACTGGGCACTACCTACCTATACTGGGCACTACCTACCTATACTGGGCACTATGCTAGCTATACTGGGCACTATACTAGCTATACTGGGCACCATGCTAGCTATACTGGGCACTATACTGGGCACTATACTAGCTATACTGGGCACTACCTACCTATACTGGGCACTATACTAGCTATACTGGGCACTTTACTGGCTATACTGGGGCACTACCTACCCATACTGGGCACTATACTGGGGCACTACCTATCCATACTGGGACCATACTAGCTATACTGGGGCACTATACTAGGTATACTGGGGCACTATACTGGGGTAACTATACTAGCCATACCGGTGCAACTAAACTCCCTATACTGGGGCAACTATGCTAGCTATGCAGCCGCACCCCAGCCCCCCCCCCATAGCCTGCTGCGCACGGCACTGTCCACTAGGTCGTGCAAACACCCGCCCCCCCCGCCGTTCCCCGGAGAAAAATTTGGTCAGAAAGTGTTCCCCGGGCCAGAAAAGGTTGGGAACCACTGCCCTAGAGCAGTAGTGGTAAAACTGTGCTTGTGTGTTATGTGGCACACAATTCAATATCACTACACCAGAAGTGGGTACAGGTGTGGATCAGTGCCAGTGGGCTTTGTCTGTGGATTATCAGACAGACACTGAGAATATTCAACAGGTGAGGTCAAACACAATACAGTGATAATAACAGATGTCCTGGAGCAGTAGTGGTAAAACCGTGCTTGTGTGTTATGTGGCACACAATTCAGTGTCACTACACTAAAAGTGGGCACAGGTGTGGGTCAATACCAGTGGGCTCTATCTGTAGATTATCAGACAGACACTGAGATATGCAACAGGTGAGGCCAAACACAATACGGTGATAATAACAGATGTCCTGGAGCAATAGTGGTAAAACTGTGCTTGTGTGTTATGTCACACACAATTCTATATCACAAGAAGTGGGCACAGGTGTGAGTCAGTGCCAGTGGGCTCTGTCTGTGGAACTATCAGACAGACACTGAGAATATGCAAATTATTATTATTATTATTATTATTATTTTTAATTTATATAGCGCCAACATATTCCGTAGCGCTTTACAAAGCACAATAAGACGACAAGGGGAACATAGATACAACTAACAAATGTACAGCAGAGTTCCAAGCAGCACAAATGTTGTTACAAAAACAGTAAACATTAGGAGGATGACCCTGCCCTTGCAAGCTTACAATCTAATGGGTAGTGGGGGACACACTAGGTAAGTGTGTCCTCTTGTGGGCACCCACGTGACATCCATGGACACATCATCATCATCATCAAGGGTACGTACTCTCTGGACACTGTGAATTCTTCCAGGGCCGCAGGAAATCACAGCAGCATGACAACCAGAGCTGTGTACAGTGATAATAACAGATGCCTTGGTGCAGTGCTTAGTGCTCTGCTTGTGTGCTGTTATGTAGGCACACAAATATCACTAGAAGTGGGTGCAGGTGTGAGTCAGTGCCAATGGGCTCTGTCTGAGGACTATCAGACAGACACAGAATATGCAACAGTTCAAACACAATACAGTGATAATAACAGAGGCCCTGGAGCACTATTGTACTTGTGTCTATTGTGACACACTATTATAATGGGCACTGGGCACAATGGTAGGTGCATGTGGGCAGTGGAGTGATGCACACAGAAAAACAAACAGCAGAAGGATGAAGTAGACCTCAGAAGGACTGTTTGGGATGCCGAACCCAAGGTGGTTTCTAAAAATGCTATCAGCACACAGAGGCTGGGTCTGCATATAATGCCCAGCCTCTGTATCACGCTGGTGCGTGTAGAGTACTAGAGTAATAATTGCAATACACAGTGCTAGTGAGAAAAGCGTAGTCAGAAACCGGCCGAGGTCGTACACGAGAGCAGATAGCAACAGTACAGAAGGGTTAGGCAAAATCGTAGTCATATAACAGGCAGAGTCATACACATAGGTCAGATGTCAGTCGTATTGGAGGGGTTACACAAGAGCTGAAATGAATCGACTCCTTTGATGGACTGAGGTAAGGTCACCCGATATACCACGTCACTAATTTTTTGCCGAATAGGATAGGGACCAATAAACCTTGGGCCCAATTTTACAGAAGGCTGACCTAAAGGAACATTATGGGTGGAAACCCACACAAGATCTCCAGGGGAAAATTTAAATTCAGGTGAACGTCGGGCATCAGCGTAGAACTTTTGACAAGAAACAGCGTTCTGTAAATTCTGCTGAACTTGAGGCCAGATTTGTTGTATATGGGAACTCCATTCCTATAAAGCTGGAAAAAGAGAAGGCGAGGATGGAGAAAAACGTGAATCTGGGATTCTGACCAGTAACGATCCAAAAAGGAGACAACTTAGTAGAAGAACTGGGGAGATTGTTGAAGGCGAATTCGGCAAAAGGTAAAAAATCCAACCATGATTCATGGCAATCTGAAACAAAACAACGGAGATACTGCTCTAATGATTGGTTAGTCCTTTCCGTCTGCCCATTGGTTTCAGGGTGAAATCCGGAAGGAAGAAAAGGATAAAGAGATACCCAATAGAGCACTGAAAGCACGCCAAAAAAACGGGACACAAATTGAACGCCCCTGTCTGACACTATGTTTTCTGGAATTTAATGTAACCGGAACACATGAATCACAAACAATTTAGCCAGTTCTTGAGCAGAGGGAAGACCAGAGAGGGGTACAAAATGTGCCATCTTGCTGAAATGGTCTATAATAACCCAGATTACTTTTTCACCCCCCCCCCCCCCCCCCAGGTAAGGCAAATCTACCACAAAATCCATTGATAAATGGGACCATGGTCTAGCTGGAATAGGTAGGGGCATAAGATGACCTCGGGAAGCGACCCTAGAGACCTTATTTCTAGCACAAGTGGCGCATGCTGCCACGAAAGCCTTACAGTCTTTCTTTATGGAAGGCCACCACACATGACGGGACAAAAGTTCTAATGTCTTGGTCTCACCAGGATGCCCTGCCAGCTTAGACTCATGAAATAACTGTAGAATTTGAAGTCGAAGGTGTAAAGGAACTTAATCTAAGTTAGGAGGCTTTCCAGGAGGACGCTCTTGCTGAAAGGACTGCAGTGAATCATATAGATCAGGGAACCCTTGCATGTGAATGGCCTCAAGAACGCAATGAGAGAGCACAATCATTTTAAGGGTGGTAACTTGAGATATTTCTGGTTCAAAACTTCTAGATAAGGCATCAGCCTTTACATTCTTGGAACCTGGCTTGTATGTGATAGTGAAATTGAACCGGGAAAAAAACATTGCCCATCGTGCTTGCCTGGGATTGAGCCTTTTAGCCCCCTCAATATATTCCAAGTTTTGTGATTGGTATTAACTGTGATAGGATTAATAGCCCCCTTCAACCAGTGCCTCCACTCCTCAAAAGACATTTTTACAACCAACAGTTCCTGGTTCCCTATATCGTAGTTGCGCTCAGCTGGAGAAAATTTCTTGGAAAAGAACGCACACGGATGTAAGCGTTCAAGACGGCCAGAATATTGCGAGATACCTGCTCCCACACCAAGCTCAGAGGCATCAACCTCGACAAAGAAAGGCAAATTGACGTCTGGATGAGTAAGGATGGGAGCAGAACAAAAGGCTGATTTTCAGGTCAGAAAAAGCCTTACAGGCCTGAGAGGACCAGTTAACAGGATCTACGTCCTTTTTAGTCAAATCAGTGAGAGGAGCAACCAAGGAGGAGAAATTTCTGATAAATCTACGGTAGTAATTGGCGAACCCCCAAAACCGCTGAATAGCCTTGAGACCCTTGGGTTGTGGCCAGTCCAGAACTGCTGACAGTTTTTTCTCGTCCATCGAGAGTCCTGTGTCAGAGATTACATATCCTAAGAAAGGTACTCGTGTGACCTCAAAAAGACGTTTTTCGGGTTTTGCAAAACAAAAAATTTTCTCTTAATTTTTGTAATACAAACCTTACATGGCTTTTATGCTCTGATAAAGTATTAGAATAAATTCAAATTTCGAGAGGACGCATGCGCGGCTACGCCAAGATGGCCGCTTAGGAACTGAGCTCCGGCCCCTCTCAGCCCGCTTACCGCCGCACAAAGCTCCCTCTCCGCACCTGGAACGCGGCTCTGGACTGGGATCCCCCCCTGACCACACAGGCGACCCGATGGCTACTAAAGCTGCCCCCAAATCATCCACGCAAGCCGGCGCAATGGAGCGCTTCCTCCGCACTCCGGATAGCCAAGATGGCGCCGATCCCACTACACAGCCTAACGCAGCTCAGCAAGCCTCTCTGACTCCACCATCCGCTCCTCTGACGGCAGAACTGTTGGAGGCTACCCTAGAGCGACACTATCGCTCTCTCCATGATTCTCTACAGCAGGTAATCATATCAGCAGTTACAGATCTGAAAAGAGACATAAACAGCTTAGGGGAGCGCACCAACACACTAGAAGAGAAAATGAACACTCTATCCATACAACAAAAAGACCTAGAGGAAGAACAGAAATTAATGCAGTCAGACATTAAATACTTAAGATCCGCACAAGAGGATCAAGAGAATCATGACAGACGACAAAACTTAAGAATCAAAGGTATCTCTATGTCGGTGACCCCAGACAAATTAACCCCCCATCTGACTGAGCTCTTTAAATCACTATCCCCAGACACTGCAGATGAGCTCTGGAGAATGGACCGGGCCCACCGCTCACTAGGCGAAAGGCAAACAACAGCACAGAGGCCCAAGGATGTGATCATCCGTATGCATTATTTTGAAGCAAAAGAGACACTTTTGAAAGCTTCACGCAACATCTCCCCTATCTCCTTTAAAGGGGATGATCTCACCATCTATAATGATCTATCTCTCATCACCCTGGCGAAACGCAGGGTACTCAAACCTGTCACACAAATTCTGCAAGACGCTAAAATAACCTACAGATGGGGCTTTCCCTTTCGCCTGATAGTGAATCGAAATGGATCTGTCTTTACGCTTTCGGACATTGACAATGCCCCTATGTTTCTGAAACAAATGGGTCTTCGCCCCCCTACAAGTATCAGCAATACTCACCCTCGCTCACCCTCTGAAACTTCTCCCCCCAGAAAGCTGCGTCACATTTCTCACTCATCACATATGCCTATACGTAGCCTTACTTACCCAACTTCGCCTGAAAGGATGGACTCTCAAGTCTCCTAAACAATGTCTCTCTACACTACAAATGATCACCCTCTGAGAGCATAGACTATAGGGCTCATCAATATCGGGTCCCAGCCCTTCGACTTTTTATACATGAGGGGCACCCGGCCCCGGAACCTGTATCGACCTTCTTGGACTGCCCACATGCTCCTCCGGAGAGCTGTCATAGAGGACCCCTGGATTCGGGAGGCTCCAGGAACTCTCATCCAGCTCTCACTTGCACAACTATTTTTAGTTGTCGCATCATGTGACCACAATGTTTTCAGTGGTCTGCTCCACCTCCCACTGCAGTATTTTTTCATTGCCTACGGTCATGTTTTTGTTTCAAACACATGGCTCTTTATCTTGTTTTTTATGTTATCTGATGTTTATGTTTCACACCAACTGATTGATGTTTTCTATGCAATCTTTGTTGATTTTAGAGATAATGGTTAAGCTGTATACTCTAAATTGCAAGGGCCTCAGGGACCTACGGAGACTTGCTATAGACATCGCTTTCCTTCAAGAGACGCATCTATCTATACAAGACTCCGTACGTCTCTACTCTAAAACATACCCAGATGTATTCCTAGCCTCAGGACCTAAGAAAAAAGCAGGAGTAGCAATCTTATATAAAAAGGGACTCCCCCTTCAAATAACTAAAACTATCAAAGATCCTGCTGGTCATTATCTGATTCTACTAGGTTCTCTAGCAGGTAAACCAATAACCTTAGCCAATTTATATGTCCCGAACACTAATCAAATCCCCTTCCTAACAAAATTCCTTGCTAAATTGCAGAAAGTGGTTAGTGGTACTCTTTTATTAGGAGGTGACTTTAACCTAGCTTTTTCATCCACAACCGACAGGTCAGTATCTGTAGACTCACAATCCTTTCCCTCACATGACCGCCTCTCCAGAAAATTTAGGGCCCTGACCCGCCAATACGGCCTCCTCGATCTCTGGAGAATCTCTAACCCTACATCCAGAGATTATACTTTTTTCTCCCCTCCCCATGCAACACATTCCCGTATAGACTATTTCTTCTCCAAATTACCCACCATATCATCCCTACTAGCAGCAGATATTCACCCCACGGCTTGGTCAGATCATCATGCTGTCCTTATAGAGTTAGACTGGTTACATACACCCCATAAACCTATACACTGGAGACTTAACGAGTCTCTCTTAAGAGACAAAACATTTCTATCCAAAATGACGGATGAAATTCAGTCCTTTTTTGCTACTAATGTTCCATCAGTCCCCTCGCTTGGACTGACTTGGGAAGCTCACAAAGCTTTTGTCCGTGGCCTGTTCATCGCCGAAGGCTCCAAACGTAAGCGAACCTCCTCGCAAAAATTAACTGAACTCACCAAGGCCCTTGGGGATGCGTGTGCCTCCTATAAACAACTGCCTACCCAGGAATCATTCTCTAACATTCAGAAACTAAAATTGAATATTAGATCTCTCCAATCTTCTCAGTTAGAAAAAAGCCTGAAATGGTCGCGACAATTATTTTTTGAACGGGGTAATAAACCACACACCATCCTTGCCCGCAAACTAAACCCCAGGGGATCTTCCCAGGCGGTCCATGCTATGAAGAACAAGGAAGGTAATACTCACTACAACCCATCTAAGATTGCTCAACTATTTAACTCCTACTATGAACAGCTTTATAATTTGCCAGACCCTTCCCTCGATCCACTATACTCAAATAAAGTAGCTTCCTTCCTAGAACAGCTTAAGCTCCCTAAATTAACCGAAGAAGAACTCACTTCTCTCAATACACCAATTACGAACACTGAAATATTAGATACTCTTAAATCACTCCCCTCCTCTAAATCCCCTGGCCCAGACGGACTCCCTTACTCCTATTACAAAAACTTCCAAGGGGTTCTCTCGTCCCACCTAACCTCATTAGCAAACAAAATCATGAGAGGTGAAGCTCCCCCCCATACGTTTTTGAAATCTCTTCTAACAGTGATCCCCAAAGAAGGAAAAGACCCGCAGCTCCCACAAAGCTACCGACCCATCTCTCTCTTAAATTCGGACCTCAAAATCATTACTAAAACTCTAGCCAACCGTTTAAACCCTATATTACCCAGGCTTATCAACAATGATCAGGTGGGCTTTATCTTAAATAGGCAGGCAGGTGATAACACTCGTCGAGCAATAGACCTTATTTCCCTCATGTCCCGTGCGGGCAAGCCTTCTTTGCTTCTCAGTTTAGATGCAGAGAAGGCTTTTGATCGCTTGGCATGGCCCTTCCTCTTCCACGTCCTCCAACATCAAAGTTTTAATGGACCCTTCCTGACCATTCTCCAATCCCTCTACTCATCTCCCTCAGCCTGTGTAAAACTCCCTATGGCTTCCCCTATTCCCTTCCAGATCCATAATGGCACTAGGCAGGGATGCCCCCTCTCTCCCCTACTCTTCGCTCTTAGTATCGAACCCCTCGCCAGTGCCATAAGACTAAATGTTAACATCTCGGGCGTTCAATTGGACAAACACGAATTCAAGATTTCTCTATTTGCGGACGATATCTTACTTACTATCACGAACCCCCTCATCTCCTTACCTGCCCTGCACAACACCCTAGATATTTATGAATCCTTATCAGGATTTCGCCTTAATCAAGACAAAACCGAAGCTATGCCCATTAAAATCCCACCGGAACTCCTCGCTTCCTTAAAACATAATTTTCCCTACAAATGGCAAACTCACTCCCTGAAATACTTAGGCATCCATCTTACACCCACTTACTCTACTCTTTATAAGTATAATTTCCCCACTCTAATCCAACAAATTCTGCTAGATCTTCATAAGTGGACCGCCTACAAGATCTCCTGGATAGGAAGAATATATACTCTAAAAATGAATATACTTCCCAGATTGCTTTACCTGTTTGAAACCCTCCCAATATTGGTTCCCTCCTCTCAGCTGTCCAAACTCCAGTCTGCCTTTTCTAAATTTGTTTGGAACCACAGGCGACCAAGACTCCGAGCCTCAGTTCTTCTATCCCCCAGAGAACAGGGAGGCTTAGGGCTACCCTATCTCCGATACTATTACCAAGCAGCTCACTTGCGTCAGCTGAGAGAATGGTCCAAACTTATAGTACATACCAAATGGGGCCTCATTGAGGCAGTCAGTATACTCCCCACCGCCTTGGCCTCTTTGATATGGACAAACTCCCCTCCTAAAATACCCTCAGCCCAACTTCTACCTACCATAAACTTCACTCTCCAAATTTGGCGCTCAACATTTGCCACGGGTGGCTTAAAATCTTCCCCTTCCCCACTAATGCCAATCCTGGGCAATCCTGCTTTCCGCCCTGGATTGTCCAAAGGTTTTATGAATAGATGGCTTAGCCTAAAATTTTTTAATTTACTCGACTGGAGGAATCCACTTACAGGGTCGATCCTACCTAGATCTGCCCTGGAAGAAAGAATTCCTCCCACTCCTATACACACAATGGAATATATTCAAATACGTCACTTCCTCCAATCTACACTACGGGATTCTCCCTCCATACCATCTTTAACTCCCTTTGAACATATATGCGACTCACAGGGATATCAAAAAGGTCTGATTTCGCAGATTTACCATCTATTGCATACTAAATCTGGTCTTTCCATCCCAGACCACCCATATATGTCCAAATGGGCCTCAGCTCTTTCTCAGCCAATTCAACTAGAGGACTGGGAGGAGATCTGGGAGAATGCCAAACACTCATCTATGTGTATACAAATAAGGGAAAATATCTACAAAATATTATTCAGGTGGTATCTCACTCCTGACAGATTATCAAAAATCTTTCCAGACTCCTCCCACCTCTGCTGGAGGGGCTGTAATCAAAAAGGTACTCTGGAACATATCTTCTGGTCCTGTCCCTTGGTCTCTCCACTATGGATTAAGGTTCAGCGCCTCATCCTGACAAAAACAGGTGTACTAGTACCTCTCGACCCTCTCTACATGATCTTAGGTAACCCCCCCAGACATTCCAAGACACACCATACGTTTGATTACCCACATTTTAACAGCTACACGCCTGGCAATAGCCACTTACTGGAAAAACATTGCCCCCCCAACACTAACAGATGTCAAACTTAAGATAGAATGGACTAGGGAAATGGAACAAATGACTGCATCTCTAAGAGGCACTGAATCGCACTTCCACAAAGTCTGGAACCCTTGGAACTCACTTTCCCCTGACCTCATGCCTCCCTAATTTCCAATGGGAATTCCAGTACATCAGTCAATCCAACCTCTCCCATCCATATGGAGCTAGTCGGCCCATCCTAATCTGGGCTTCTCACCCCATCACTCCCTATTCCTTAAGCCCTTGCACTCACCCTCTTCAATCCCCACTCTGCATGTAGGCCATTAGGACCCTTCCTCTTTTCACCACTCATAGGCCTACACTTGTACAGCTATCAATCATTGGTGTGACCCGTTTTAGTTTAACTATACTGATTCTTTGGTTAACAGAATCTACATGTTTTCAATCACAGGCTATATCCGCCTAGTTCACAATATTCTATATTAGTCACCACACAAATCAGACAGGATCACCCTGGTTTCTCGTCATCGATTTAGATATCTACACTCTTCAATCCTGCTCAAACAGACCCCCAAGTTGCATGGAGTCTTGCTTCTTTCAATAATTGTTTATTACCTGTTTATAATTGAACCAGTGACAATTTATGCTCATAATCCTGTCTTTTAGAGAAACTTTTACTCTATACTCGGTGTTAAGTAATGCTCAACTTCTGTATGTTTAAAGAATCTTTCAATAAATAAAAGTATAACAAAAAAAAAGAATAAATTCAAATTTCATTGAAGTAAACTACCACAAATTTACCAAGACATCCCTGAAAACATCATTCACGAAGTCCTGAAAGACAGCTGGGGCATTACACAGGGCAAAAGGCATCACCAAATACTCATAATGCCCGTCCTGGGTGTTAAAAGCTGTCTTCCACTCATCCCCCTGGCGTATTCTAATCAAGTTATATGCACCCCGCAAATCCAATTTGGAAAACATTCTGGCTCCTGAAACCTGAGAAAAGAGATCATCGATCAGAGGTAGAGGGTACCGGTTTTTGACAGTTATTTTATTCAGCCCCTTGTAATCAATACAGGGGCACAATCCCCCATCTTTTTTCTCTACAAAAAAGAACCTGGCTCCAGCTGGAGATGTGGAAGGTCTAATAAACCCTTTCTCAAGATTCTCTTTGATGTATTCTTTCTTGGCCAATTTTTCAGGACCAGTAAGGTTATAAAGGTGACCTCGCGAGGGCATGGTACCAGGCCAGTCGTATGGTCTATGAGGGGGGGGGGGGTAACTTATCAGCCGACTGAGGAGGAAACACGTCAGAAAAATCTAGATACGGTGATAGTATATCAAGGTTTTTTACCCCTAACCTGAGGAGAGGAACGCTCCTTAAACATATTCCCTGGCACTGATACGACCAACTGGTAAGTTGTCCTGAACCCCAATCTATTTTAGGATTATGTACCTGTAACCAGGCCAGGCCTAGAACCAAAGGGCTAGATGGCATCCTGAGTATGTAAAATTGAATTTTATCAAAATGCATAGCCCCGACCTGCAAAGAGACTTCAGGAGTAATTGAAATGGGTTTTTTAGTCTGTACCGGAGTGTCGTCGATGGCCTTAGAGTCTGTTCTGCAAAGATACAGCAGGAATTCCTATCTCTGCAGCAAGGGTAGTATCAATTACCAGCTGCCCCAGAATCAATGAAAGCCTCAGAATGGAAAGACTGATTGTCCCAATGAATGGTAACTGGTAATAACATTCTCTTTATTTTAAGGGGAAGCAATGGCTCGCCCAAGTTAAGTTCCCCTACTTCACCTAGGCGCTAGAGTTTTCCAGAGCCTTCTTTGCAGAACAAGACTGTGCAAAATGATCCTTCCCACCACAATACATACAAATACCATCCTGTCTTCTTCTGAGTTTCTCAACGGGTGAGAGTTTGTTGGAGTACCCCAGTTGCATGGGCTCTTCGCTAGAAGTGGGAGAAGAGCTACTCGGCCTAACATTTCCTGAAGCAGAGTAAGCCCTACCCTGCTGTCTGTGCCTAATCTGTCTATCTACCGTTATAGCTGTGACGCTCTGCGCTTCCCGAGAAAACCGCTTATGCGTCATGTGAGCGATAAACGCACGTTTCATCGCAAATACCAAAATGACAGTTTAAATAAACTGTATTTCTCATTCTCCAAAGGGCTGGACGAATCTTTTCATGGTAAGGTAGTTATCATCCACGTATGAAAAGCCCTCTGCCAGCACATGGGACCCCCTGAGCTGTTTATAGTCTCATCCATCACAGATAAGCTTGACAAAATTCCATAAAAGGCCTCTTTCTGGAGACCTGTAGGCACCAATCTCAGCATGGTTTGTCACCTGGCCCCATGTCCTGAGAGATCAAAAGAATCCATCTCCCACCTGACTAAGGCCTTGAAACAGCTGATCCCAATGTGACCCTGGGATGCCCAATATTCATATGTTCTCCACATTTTCCTCATAATTCATGACATAGAAAGTTCCTAGGCCTCTGAAAAGTGCACAAGTTCTGAGGTTCAACTTGGTGCCGGTGCTGAGAGAGTTTGGACAAGCTAGATGCTTCCGAACCCAGGCTACAAAGGGGAGAAAAAAAAACTGTGTTATGAGTCATATCTGGTCCTCATGTTTAGTACCAAATGAGTCCTAAAATTATGCTTATTGCGAATATACAGTCTAGGTTTTCATTGACCCTACGTGCACCCAAAGACAGGCAGAACCAGAATCCTGCCACTTTTGGGATCTTTGAGGACAGAACAGCCCTGTTCTAACCTCCCAAGGCTGGACTTGTGAAAGTGTTATAACTCCTCCCACCTACAGTGAGGAACAAAACACATTGACACACTGAGTCCAGCGTCCATCATCTAAAATCTTGTCGAAGAACATCCCGGCAGCCAGTTGGACTCTGGCAAATCACTTGGATTATTTCACACAAAAGGGCCTCTATGGCAATCGGCCATCTTGGACTTCCTCCAAAGACTTGCGATTGCCGCATGGACTACCAATAACGGTATTTGAACTGTACATTAAGACATTCTGTTCCTTTTAATCTCTACTCTCTTTCTATCAACCCAATCTGTTCTGCCGGACAGGTATATTTATCTGTGGGTTAAAATAGGCTATGTGTATGTAGTTTTAGAATAAAACTAACGATTTTATCGTTCAGTCTTGTGCCTGTTCTGGTCATCTGATTGTTGCTACAACGAATCTGCCCTCTGAAGAGTCAGAGTCATACTACCGCATTGTTTTATTATTTGCTTATAAATTGTTGATTTGCTAGCTAGGTTGTAAATAACCGTTTTCTTCCTTCTTGGAATAGCTAGTGGGAGTCTCTTCCCTCCCTACAGAACAGGAAGAGTGGTGGCAGTGAAATTACCCGATTTCCAGCGCGAAATCGATGTCTTTATTTTACAGATTGTACATACAATCGGGATTGTACATGGATGGGCACCGCCAACCAATCTTAACCGTTTACTATGCACACAGTGAATCTGCCTCCAGAAGTCTCTAGTGCATGAGATTTGCATGGCAACAGTGGCCTAGTAACATGGGATTGGTGAGTGATTGTCACATTACATATTGTCGGCAGCTGCGCAATCAATCTTTATTGTCAGTCTGATCACCGTACTTCCTGCGTATGCTAACGAGAGCAGATTAGGCTGGATTGTCACAGTAGCCAAAGTGATAGCCTCCTCTAAAGTCTTGGGTTCAGGGTGATTTACTAAGACATCATTCACAGAATCGGCTAAGCCGAACAAAAATTGATCTAGGAGTGCTGCCCCACCCCATTTAACAGAATCCAGCCATCTCCTGAACTCCGCAGCATACTCCTCGACAGTATGACGGTCCTGACGGAGATCTCTTAATTTACAAGTAGCTGTAGCTGATATGTCAGGATCAGCATAAATGGTTGCCATGGCATCAAAGAAACCTTCTACAGAGGTGAGAGCTTCATGATCAGGACTCATGATCATGACCATAGGCCCAGGTTTGAGAGTCACCCTGAAGTAAAGTTTTTATTATTTGTGATCTTCTGTGACTCGGTTCCAGAAGATCTGGATCTAACTTCAAAATAGGACATACAACGATTCCTAAAGTTGCTGAAATCAGATAGTGAACCCGTAAATTTCTCTGGTAAAGGCATTTTAGGCTCTAAGACAGGCATGATAGGAGCACTTGGAGGAGCTTGCTGATTATTGGCATTAGCAGAGACATTTATCTGAGCTAGAGTGGTAGACAATTGAGTCAACTGGGTCTGCTGGGTGGAAACCTGCTCAGTGAGCCGATTGACAGCTCCTGCAAGTGCCAAAATCTGGTTTTGCAGCTCATCCATACTTATGGTCTTTGATAATATCACGCTGGTGCGTGAAGAGGACTAGCGTAATAATTGCAATACACAGTGCTAGTGAGAAAAGCGTAGTCAGAAACTGGCCGAGGTCGTACACGAGAGCAGATAGCAACAGTACAGAAGGGTTAGGCAAAATCGTAGTCAAATAACAGGCAGAGTCATACACATAGGTCAGATGTCAGTCGTATTGGGGGGGTTACACAGGAGCGAATGGTGATACTTACTCCTCCGGTGCACAGATCATTATATCACATTAGTAAACCCCAATAAATATGAGGGGAGGCAGGACCAACTTTAACATCTGGCATACACATAATTCAGTGGGAGGAGATGCATGTCACACTGACAGCCGGCGAGTTGCGAAGTTAAAACAGGTACCTGTACACCGCGGGACGCCGCTGTGGGAAGCATTGTCTACAACCAGTCTGGCGGAGAGAAGGTAAAACCTTTGTGCTAGACGGAGAGGTGATGGAAGCCATTAAGCTGAGTGGATAGCCAGCGTACACGTTTATGGCATCAGAGTCAGGACTTTGCTGTTATAATGCACCATTGTTTTTAAAAACAATGCACCATTGTTTTTAATTTTATTGTAGTATCCCATGCAGTTTAGTTAGGAGGGGGGCAGATGAGAGGGAATATCCTGCACGCTGGTGCCCCCTGCTGGTCATATAGCCATTGTCTATATGCAACTGAAGCCCTCTCCAACTGACTGGCTGACTTGCTCAGCTTCTGCTTGATTAATCACTGCAAGCTAGGTGTAATATATGTGTGCACTTCTCATTGGCTTATAAGCAGCCTGCAGGCTTTATAAAGCAGCAGAGAACTGTTTGGGAGTGAGTTTCTCCATTTGTGTGTTTGGTAAGTTTTAGAGCAGTAGGAGACAGGCCTTGGAGGTGGCAGCTCCAAGGGTTTGGCTGCGCTCACATATGGTGTTAGATGCTGGTTCTGGGGCCCCGGGCAGTGAGAGTTCCCGGGGCCCCAGGCTGGCTCATGCACCATTGTTTTTAATTTTATTGTAGTATCCCATGCAGTTTAGTTAGGAGGGGGGCAGATGAGAGGGAATATCCTGCACGCTGGTGCCCCCTGCTGGTCATATAGCCATTGTCTATATGCAACTGAAGCCCTCTCCAACTGACTGGCTGACTTGCTCAGCTTCTGCTTGATTAATCACTGCAAGCTAGGTGTAATATATGTGTGCACTTCTCATTGGCTTATAAGCAGCCTGCAGGCTTTATAAAGCAGCAGAGAACTGTTTGGGAGTGAGTTTCTCCATTTGTGTGTTTGGTAAGTTTTAGAGCAGTAGGAGACAGGCCTGGGGGGTGGCAGCTCCAAGGGTTTGGCTGCGCTCACATATGGTGTTAGTTGCTGGTTCTGGGGCCCCAGGCAGTGAGAGTTCCCGGGGCCCCAGGCTGGCTCATGCACCATTGTTTTTAACTTTATTGTAGTATCCCATGCAGTTTAGTTAGGAGGGGGGCAGATGAGAGGGAATATCCTGCATGCTGGTGCCCCCTGCTGGTCATATAGCCATTGTCTATATGCAACTGAAGCCCTCTCCAACTGACTGGCTGACTTGCTCAGCTTCTGCTTGATTAATCACTGCAAGCTAGGTGTAATATATGTGTGCACTTCTCATTGGCTTATAAGCAGCCTGCAGGCTTTATAAAGCAGCAGAGAACTGTTTGGGAGTGAGTTTCTCCATTTGTGTGTTTGGTTTGCTGTTATAACGTCAAGGAGTAGTAAGACTGTTAAATGCATATGCAGAATACATGTACCCAAAGGCCATAGCAGTTGTTGAAGACTGGGCCCTGGACTATGATTAAATGCTGCAGATTGATAGACCCATGGCTGCACTTACTTACCGGAGTGAATTGAATATAAATTATAGCTGCTTTGAACTGACTAGGCCTCACTTCTATCTTGTAGACACGGATTGGCCAAATCCATCTCTGATAAATGTAGTATGAATGTGTATGGTAGTGTCAAGGAGCGCTCCTTTGATTGGTCCAGTGTGGGTTTGGGGATTTTAATAAGTGGGGGGGAATGGGGGAATTCAGTTGTTTATACTTTTTGATACAATAAAGAGAAGTTTATAGTAAGTGAGTGGCGGTCCATTGAAGTATGTGTATTACAAAGGAGCGAAGTCAGAAACAGGCCGAGTCATACACAGATATCAGATGTCAATAGTACAGAGGGGCTAGGCAGATTCGAGGTCGAGGAGGCAGGCAAAAGGTCGGTACACAGATAAATATACAATGTTACAAATATATAATACTGACTGACTAGAGTACATATATATTGCGCTAATGCGCAATATATGAATATGAAATGTAGCTCTAACAGATTCTCACTAGGCTAAGGGCCAAGAACCAGCAAACTGATTAGTATCAAGGCCAGTGAGCAAATGACTCCATTGGCCTGAAATACCCAAGAGGCAGAGCAGATCCCGCCCCAGGACAACAGCCCCTCCTGTCAGACACGCCTCCTCAGCCTGTAAAGGCTGCTCTGCCCCACGCGCGCCCGACAGGAGGAACTGCGCATGCGAGTCTGTTGATGCACCGCCGGAGGGATGCCGGGGATGCCATCGGAAGCCGGTAGAATGAAAGTCCCATCACCAGAGACGCCTCCGTCAGCATCTGGTCCCCTCCATTCTCCCGCTGTTACCTCCAGTAGTCATTTACTATTACGCATGCACGGCCCTAGCTGTGTGCTTCCTCGATCACGCACCCATGGCCAGGAGAGTTCTGCACCTGTGCATTTAGTTAAGGCTTGTAACTCGCAGGTAAAGAACACTCCCAGCCACGGTAACGTGACCAAGGAAACGTGCAGCCATGCCCGCACATGTGCAGTAGGCCCCAACTGGCTCAGTCAGGAACTTTACTGGGACTGACTGCGCAAGAATGATGGATGGACATCAAAGAGCTGATAGACTACAGGGGACTGGAAGAAGCTCCAGGTAAATACACTGCTCATAAAAAATAAAAGGAGCACAAAAATAAGACGTCCTAGATCTAAGGGGCAGGAAGAAGCCTCAAGTAAGTATAAATTCTCTTGCACCCCTTATGACAGGTTTACTTTAAAAGGAAATAAATAGACCTTCATATGTCTCTCACCTCAAGTTTTCTTTAAGATGTCCAGCTGCACTGTACCCAACAACTTGCTATACCTGATTATATCATACATATTATAGTTGTGATCCAGTGAGCCTGAAAACAGATCTTTCATGTCTGTTTTATATAGCTGAACACTCTGAATGATTCCACTTCCTGAATATTAAATACTAACTTTAAATATGAATAGATTTTACTATAATGCTTAAAGGGAACCTGAAGCGAGGAGAATGATTTAAAATAAATACTTGACATAGCTGCAAATGAATATTACATACTTACCGGTACTTCACGATCAGTTCCTCTCAGAAGCTCACCATTTTCTTCTTACAGTGATCCCTTCCAGTTCTGACAATATTTTGTCAGAACTGAAATATACCAGTTGCTGTCAATTATATATCAGCAGCTGTCAGTTCCAACTGAATGTGCAACGTAATGTCCATGTTTCCCTATGGCTCAAGTGGGCAATATTACAGTTTAACAGTGTGCTGACCAGGAAACTGTTAGGGGGTAATGGCCATTTTTAAAATGGAGGACGAAGAAATCCATTGATCTCAGTGGACAAATGGGACCCAGTAGAGGAGAAAGAGATTGAGTAGTAGACTACACAGGAGGTAAGTACAACCTGTGTACAGTTATTTTGACTTTTTATTTTCATTTCAGGTTCTCTTTAACTATACCTTCTACCACTTCATCCATGCCTACCTTTTGCGGCAGCGTACTTTTTTCCAGTTTTAAATGTTGGAGGTATAATGTTGGCATTGCACTTTAAGTATTGCTTTTTGCCTTACTAATTATAGGTAAGTGTACATCACAGAACTGCATTGGATACAAGCCACATGCAGGCCAAGCCATAAGCTAATTTATCGTGCACAGCTCTGAATTTCTACACTGATTAAGAAACACATAATCCAATCATTTAGCTTTTGCGTAATACTTTTGTTTTACATAATTGATTTGTTTTATTCCTCCTTATCTGGTTTTCAGTCAGATTCACTAAGTTGACCAATGCATACGTATTTTGAAATACTTGATTTCTGGCCAAGACATCCACATAGCAGTAAAAGGTTTTAAGATCATTGCAGCTCTTAATCAGCTTCTAAACTAATCACAGCATAAACATTTCCTTACTGTATGCTTCCTGTGCAATACTCTGTCTTTAAAATAAACTTATGATATAATTAATTGTATGTGTAGTACAGCTAAGAAATTGAACATTAGTAGCAAAGAAAAGAGTTTCATATTGTTTTCCAGTACAGGAAGAATAAAGAAACTTCAGTTGTAATCTATGCAAAAGAGTTTCTCTGAGCTCTTCGACCCAACCTTGGGTCGAAGACAGTCCTGTTTTCTGAAGCACTTAATCAACCAAAAAACAGTGAGAGATAGGTTCAGATAAGGTTTTACTGCAGGAAGTTCAGTGGGTCATTAGCTCTGCTCTGTTTTATAGTTTAACCACTTCACAACAATTTTCACCTTTCAGCGCCCCTTCCATTCATTTGTCTATAACTTTATCGTTACTTATCACAATGAAATGAACCATATCTTGTTTTTTTTGCCACCAATTAGGCTTTCTTTAGGTGGGACATTATGCCAAGAATTATTTTATTCTAAATGTGTTTTAATGGGAAAATAGGAAAAAATGTGGGAAAAAAATTATTATTTTTCAGTTTTTGGCCTTTATAGTTTTTAAATAATGCATGCTACTGTAATTAAAACCCATGAAATGTAATTGCCCCTTTGTCCCGGTTACAAAACCGTTTAAATTATGTCCCTATCACAATGTTTGGCGCCAATATTTTAATTGGAAATAAAGGTGCATTTTTTTCAGTTTTGCGTCCAACCCTAATTACAAGCCCATAGTTTATAAAGTAGCAGTATTATACCCTCTTGACATAAATATTTAAAAAGTTCAGTCCCTAAGGTAACTATTTATGTATTTTTTTTAATTGTAATTTTTTTTTTTTAATTACAAAAAAAAAAAAAAATTGGGGAGTGTGGGAGGTAAGGAGTTAATTTTTAGTGCAAAACTAATTTATTTGTATGTGATAAATGCTTTAGGGTGTAGTTTTACTATTTGGCCACACTTTTTTGTTTAATGCGACCTGCAAGCGTCCTTCCGGACGCTTGCAGGAAATACTAGGAGGCTGGGAACGTTTTTTTTTTTTGACAATAATCGCGCTGCTTATCTGAGAAGCAGCGGATCATTGCGGGGCTTAGATCAACGAACGGGAATGGATTTTCCCGTTCATTGATCTCCGGGCGAGCGGCCGGCGGCGTGTTTATGAGCGAGAGTGCCGCTAGAGCGAGCGGGCAGCAGCGGGAGCGCGGAAAGTACGCATTTCTCCGTCCCTGGTGGTAAAAGGATGGAAAAAGGGACGGAAAAATGCGTACGCGTGGGGGTAAAGTGGTTAAAATACAGAGTGTGGTTTGTAAACTGCAATGACAGAATGATGCTATGTTATAAATAAAAAAAAAAAAGCTATCTACATAACAGAAAATAAAAATAAGAGTCTCTTTTCATTGCTACTAATGTTCTATTCCTTATCCGCACTACACATACAATTCATTATATCATGGGCTTGATTCACTAACCACCGCTAAGCCGGTTAGTGAGCCCTATCACTTAGTGTGCGCAAACTATGGCACTAAGTAGTTTGCGCCCGCACATCAGTCTTAGTACCACTCACTGCACGCAGCGCGGGTGCGCCTATATTGATGCACGGTGCAACGATAACGTCGCACCCGCTGCCCCTTGATAACGCCACATCTGGTGCCCCTGGGGGCACCCGATGCGCCACTATCGTCGCACCAGGAGCGACGTTTAAGGGGCAGCGGGTGCGATGACACCGCGCACTAATATAGGCGTACCCGCGCTGCACGCGCAGTGACCGGGGCTGCACGCAAAGTAGCTTTGCTCTCACTAGGGGCAAACAATTGCTTTTCACACTGGCGCTGACACTTAGTGCCTGGTTAGTGAATCAAGCCCCCTATGTTTTTTGTTTTTTTTTGCTTCAGGTTTACTTTAAAGGGATTCTGAAGTGGCCAGTACCAGTAGTACTAGTAGTAAGTAGAACTTTCCTGGCAGTGCAGTTTCTAGGCTAAAATGCACCCAGGGCGAGGGTGTAAAAATTGCCCCCCCCCCCCGAGCAAGGTATGGGTGCCCGTAGTATAGGTTAGCCAGGTCTAGTTGCACTTAGTATAGGTCCCCCCAGTATAGGTAGCCAAGAATAGGTACCCCAGTATAGGTAGCCAGGCATAGGTGAGCCAGTATAGTTGCCCCCGCTATAGGTTAGCCAGGTAGGTGCCTCCAGTATAGGTAGCCAGTATAGTTGCCCCCAGTATAGGTTAGATAGGCAGGCTCCCCCGGTATAAGTTAGATAGGTAGGTGCCCCAGTACAGGTTAGCTAGGTGGGTGCCTCTAATATAGGTAGCCAGAATAGTTGCCCCCAGCATAGGTTAGATAGGTAGGTGCCCCCAGTATAGGTTATTTAGGTAGGTGCCTGCAATATAGGTAGCCAGTATAGTTGCCACCTGTATAGGCTAGCTAGGTAGGTGCCCCCAATACAGGTTAGATAAGTGCCCCCAGTATAGGTTAGATAGGTAGCTGCCCCCCAGTATAGGTTAGATTAGGTAGCTGCCCCCCAGTGTAGGTTAGATAGGTAGCTGCCCCCCAGTGTAGGTTAGATAGGTAGCTGCCCCCCAGTGTAGATTAGATAGGTAGCTGCCCCCCAGTGTAGGTTAGATTAGGTAGGTGCCCCCCAGTATAGGTTAGATAGGTAGCTGCCCCCAGCGTAGGTTAGATTAGGTAGCTGCCCCCAGTATACTTTAGATAGGTAGCTGCCCCACAGTGTAGGTTAGATTAGGTAGGTGCCCCCCAGTATAGGTTACATAGATAGCTGCCCCCCAGCGTAGGTTAGATTAGGTAGCTGCCCCCAGTATAGATTAGATAGGTAGCTGCCCCTCCGTGTAGGTTAGATAGGTAGCTGCCCCCCAGTGTAGGTTAGACAGGTAGCTGCCCCCAGTGTAGGTTAGATAGGTAGCTGCCCCCCAGTGTAGGTTAGATAGGTAGCTGCCCCCCAGTGTAGGTTAGATAGGTAGCTGCCCCCCAGTGTAGGTTAGATTAGGTAGCTGCCCCACAGTGTAGGTTAGATTAGGTAGCTGTCCCCCAGTGTATGTTAGATAGGTAGCTGTCCCCCAGTGTATGTTAGATAGGTAGGTGCCCCCCAGTATAGGTTAGATTAGGTAGGTGCCCCCCAGTATAGGTTAGATAGGTAGCTGCCCCCCAGTATAGGTTAGATAGGTAGCTGCCCCCAGCGTAGGTTAGATTAGGTAGCTGCCCCCCAGTATAGATTAGATAGGTAGCTGCCCCCAGTGTAGGTTAGATAGGTAGCTGCCTCCCAGTGTAGGTTAGACTTAAGGTTAGAAGAGAGTAAGCTGGCACTTGCATAGTCTAATCATATAAAATAGCTTTATTTCATCCGGCTAGTAACATTAAAAAGCTGCATAGATCGATAGCAATAAATTTTCTTGCCTACCCTGGCTCTGATGGCTGATGGCTGTGGGGTGAGGTGGGGGGCAGCAGTGCTGCCTAACAAACGTTTCGCTCCCCGAGCGTCTTCATAATATTTTATGAAGAAGGCAGATGAACAAGTAATTGAGAATTCTAAACAGACAGATATATACAAGCACTCAGGGTTGAAATGCAAATCCAAATTCAACCCAGTTCAAGAAGCCAGCAAAGCAATGAATGCTTTTGAGACCCTGGTCTTGGAAGACATAAAAAAACTCAGAACCTACTTTACAGGTAATCTATCCCCCAAAGAAAGGCAAGCAATGAGAAATCTACAGAACGATAATACCATTGTGATTAGGCCAGCTGATAGGGGGGGGGGGGGGGGGTGTAGTCCTACAAGATATAGAACAGTATCACTGTGAAGCGACACGACAACTACATAATGTGGACACATATTCACCATTAAGGATGGACCCAACTCATAAATTTCTTAAAAGGTTGAAGGCCATGTTGGAGGAAGCAAAATCTATAGGGGTTATTAATGAGGATGAGTATGACTATCTATATGAGGAGAATCCCAGAATCCCTGTGTATTACCATCTTCCGAAAATACACAAGGGACTGGTAGATCCACCGGGGAGACCGATCATATCTGGGATCGGCTCCATGACGTCAAACTTATCCCATTATGTTGATCTATATCTACAAGAGTTGGTCCAGAACACCCCAAGTTATATCAAAGATACAGGCCATTTTTTAAGAGTACTTGACAATTACATCTGGGAAGATGGAGATTGGCTCTGCACGATTGATGTAAGTTCCCTATACACGGTGATCCCCCATGGGAAAGGGATTGAAGCAGTCCAATTCTTTATGCAGGAGGCGCATATCTTGGAGGAAGACCAGATCCACTTTGTTCTGGAAAGCATACGCTTCATTTTACAGCATAACTATTTTAACTATGAGGGCCAGTACTTCCTCCAGAGCACCGGGACGGCGATGGGGACACGGTTTGCACCTTCTTTTGCAAACCTATATATGTCCCACTGGGAACATTTTCATCTGAACCGCCCGGAGGGCCCCGGGTCCGCCCTGGTGCTCTGGAGGAGATTTATAGATGATGCCTTTTTTATATGGCGAGGGAGCAAGTCCAGCCTTGACACATTCATTGGGTGGATTAACGATAATAGTTATAATCTGAAATTCACAAGCGAGTATAGTCAGGAACAAATCCATTTCCTAGATCTGACCATCTATAAGGAAGAAGGGCGATTACTAACGAAAACCTATTTGAAACCAGTGGATACCAACAGTTTTATTAATGTGGATAGCTGTCACCACTTCAGATGGCTCATGAATATTCCAGGTGGCCAATTCTTGAGGCTGAGGAGGAACTGCTCCAAGATATCAGACTTCCATGTAGAAGCAGAGACTCTACAAGAAAGATTTGAATCCAAAGGATATTCCGAGAAATTGATTGCTGAGGCGAGAGAGAGGGCCATTAACACAGAGAGGAGCAGATTACTACAAGCGAAAGATAAACAATCTGATCCAATCAGTCAACAACCCAATTTAATAATGCAATATTCATCACAGGCTCCAAAAGTCAGGAGTATAGTGGGGAGGTATTGGCATCTGCTGCGGGAGGATCCTCTGCTTACCTCGATTATACCAGAGAACCCTAGAATGATCTTTAGGAGAACAAAAAATTTGGGCAACATATTAGCACCCACTGTAAAATCAACTAAAATTAGGAAGGAAGATGGGTACTTTAAGAAATGTGGATTCTGCAGAGCCTTTCGGGAGTCGAGCTTACCTGTGGAAAGGGTGTATAAGGTTACATCAATGACAAATAAGGAAACCTTTAAGATTAAAGATGTCACTAATTGTGACACAAAAGGAGTTATATATGTGTTAACATGTCCCTGCCAAAAACACTATGTGGGAAGAACAAAACGTGCTCTAAAAGAAAGACTTAGTGAGCACTGTACAAATATTATAAAAGGAAATAAAAAACATCCCCTTTCAGAACATTACAGGACGGTACATGGATGTTCCTTTAAGGGAACGAAATACTGCAGAATAGAGCATGTCAGCAGACCCTGGAGAGGTGGGGACTACCTACTAGAAATGTCCCGACGAGAGACTATGTGGATATTCAATCTTAACTCTATGATACCACATGGACTTAATAAAGATTTGGATCTATATGCGTTTGATTGAAAGCAGTAATTAGACATACGGGTCAAACATCATAAGAGAGCCTCTGATTCCCCTATGCAGCCCAGCTTTGAGAAAGGGAGGCGTTCCTCCCGAAACGTCAGCAGTGCTGCCAGTGTGACGTCACATACTAGAGGGGAAGGAGGCGTGGCAAAGCTACGCGGCTGCTAGCGCCGCAGAACTCTACGGAATCTCCATCTCCAGCCAAGAGCCTTTATCCACACCACCTTCACCGGATTGGGAGCCGGGCTAACCCAGCCCGACACAAGCATCTGTCTAGACTCTCTCACTCAGCCGCCGGCCGGGGCTGGTGAGATTGAGCGGCTCCCCGCAACAGCACTCCACTACATCTATACGGATCCGGAAGGGTGAGACGTATAAGCACCGCTTATTGTATTTAACAACTTCTTCTCACATACTGAAAGATCCATACGCATATACCATCAGTGTATCTACTAACAAGCCATACTCCAAATTGGGGCTTTATTTCTCATAATTTACTAGTGCAATGCTGAGCATCATTATATGCCTATATAATCGGAAATCAATTCTTGGAGTCACTAAACAAAGTTTCACCATCCAGTGACACCCACTCTGCAAATTTGCACACTATACCCATAACGGGTTTATTTTAACCACTTAAGCCCAACTGGACGAGATTTCTCGTCCAGTTGGGCTGCGCGCACTCCCGCGGGTCGCGCGCGCTCCCGCGGGCCCCCCCGTGCGCGCCCCCGCTGCTGGCCGCTAGATTACCGATCAGTGAAAGGGATTATAAATCCCTTTCGCTGATCGGACCCCCCCGGAGAAAAGCCGACAGCGTCTCTTCAGATGCTGCGGCTTTTCTGAGCTCTGGGCTCCTTTCTTCTGCCTGGGAGCGAGATCGATCGCTCCCAGGACTTTTTGATCCTGGCCATCTTGTGGCCAAATAGCAAATTACACCTGTAAAAAAAAAAAATCAAATTAAACATATAAATATATTAAAAAAAACCCTGTTTACCTCCCACACCAAAAAATACCCACATACAAGTTTAAATTAAAAAAAAAAAAAAAAAATACAATAATAAAAAAAACAAACAAAACATAAATAGTTACCTAAGGGTCTGAACTTTTTAAATATGCATGTCAAAGGAGTATATCAATATGATTTAATAAATTATGGGCTTCTAAACAGTGATGGACGCAAAACGGAAAAAATGCACCTTTATTTCCAAATAAAATATTGTCGCCATACATTGTGATAGGGACATAATTTTAACGGTGAAATACCCGGGGCATATGGGCAAATACAATACGTGAGTTTTAATTATGGAGGCATGTATTATTTTAAAACTATAATGGCTGAAAACTGAGAAATAATGAATTTTTTCCATTTTTTTCTTATTCTTCCTGTTAAAATGCATTTACAGTAAAGTGGCTCTTAGCAAAATGTACCACCCACAGAAAGCCTAATTGGTGGCGGAAAAAACAAGATATAGATCAATTAATTGTGATGAGTAGTGATAAAGTTATTTGCAAATGAATGGGGGGTGAAAGTTGCTCGGATGTAAAAAAATGTCAACCCTTCGGGCTTAAGTGGTTAATCGATTCTTATTTGTTTTTATGTACATTTTTGCTTTGATTCAACTTTTGTGTATGCATGCACATAACTTTTGATCAATTGATCTAATTTTAAGTAAATTAATTAAAGTACATGTTTTTAGCGCAGTCTGTCACATAATTAATTGTCTTATCGATATAAAGGAATTAGGGGGCCCTTGCCAGACTAGCAGCTGAGTGACATTGGCGCAACATTATTTGACTTTTAGATAGGTAGCTGCCCCCCAGCGTAGGTTAGATTAGGTAGGTGCTCCCAGGATAGGTTAGATAAGTAGCTGTCCCCTATAATGGAGGGGGGAGCTTGAGCCGCGGGGAGGGCAGCCCGACCTCTCCCTCCCTCTCCCGAGCGCCCTCCGTGCTCCCCCCTCAGATGTATAGTCAGTGAGCAGGCAGGAAGCGCTGTTTACAACTCACCTGCCTGGCTCCAAGCGCTGCTCTCTCGCCGCCGGTCTTTTCCTCTCTGTATACATGCTGATACACACGCTGCTTCCGGCTAAACAGGAAGCAGCGTGTGTATCAGCATCTATGCAGAGAGAGGAGACCGGCGGCGAGAGAGCGGCGCTTGGAGCCAGGCAGGTGAGTTGTAAACAGCGCTTCCTGCCTGCTCACTGACTATACATCTGAGGGGGGAGCACGGAGGGCGTCCGGGAGAGGGAGGGAGAGGTCGAGCTGCCCTCCCCGCGGCTCTGGCTCCCCCCTCCATTATAGCGCCCCTCTCCCAACAGCGCCCCGGGCGGCGGCACGCCCCGCATGGCCCTAGAAATGGGCCTGTTTCCTGGAGTCTCATATTTTATTTTCACTGTAAAGCAGTGGTCCCCAACCTTTTTTGACCCAAGGCCCACTTTAGCATCAGGCAATTATTGCAAGGACCTGGAGGGTGCACAAGCGCATTCGAGGGGGGGGGGGGGGTGCACGGAAAGGTGCTTGCAGGGCGGGTGGCTACTGCACTGGGGCTGCTGTATAACCCACCAGCACAAGGTAAATCTGGTGTGACAGGTGGTGTGAAGGGGGGTACTGCCTGGGCTTCCTTATCTACTGACACAGTCATTTTCTACCTTCGTCTGCCTCCCCTCATTTTTACCCTTACCTCCTCCCCACAGCCTCTTTACCCTCCTCCCCACACTCACTTCACACTTTCATCCTCCCACCTTCACTTCTCTTCTCCCCACACTCACTTTTACCCTTCCCTAAGCCTTCCATTCGTCCCACACTAGTTTCCAGCACCAGCTGCTCACCTCCGTGCAGCCTGAACTCCATGGCTAGCAAGAGTCCAGAGTGTCCCAGTCATCCTCACTGCTGCCACCTGGTGTCCCTACAGACAGAAAGCATGCTACATTACAAATAACAGACAGTTGGTGGCAGCGGTAACAATGGCTGCAGACGGCTCTTCTCTATAGCTTCCTGCAAACTTCAGTGACAGTTCTCTGCACTGTGATGTCAGACAGCACGGCCCAGCTCAGAACAACCTGCGGCCCGACAGTGGGCCGCAGCCCGGGGGTTGGGGACCACTATCTTGAAAAAAAAAGTAAAATGCATGTGTACACAGTAATAAAAACTACATTTTGTCCAGAATGCAGTATGAATTACTTTTCTCCAATGTTGCTGCCACTTGAAGTGGTATGAAACCCAGCATTTCTTCTTTTCTGTAAAAGATTATTTACAGCATATTATATACTACCACAATTGTTTATTGTACTAGAACAGCATTCAACCAGTTAAACACAGGACTTGCTTAAGCTCCTTGCAGGGACAGCCGCATCCAAACTAGTGATTATCTTGTGTTTAACATTATCTTGTGTTTACTTAATTGTATCAAGTGAGGAATGTAAACATTCTCTGGCAATACAGACACTCGAGAACACAGACAGCTACTCAGAAATCATTACTGGGTACATTACAATATAAATACACCAGCTATGAATAGAATGCAATGGCAGCTCTCAGAGCAAAAAAAAAATTACACTTTGGGAACTTGTAATTTCTAAATGAATAATAATACTTATGCACAAAAGCAAATATGATAACTGTATGGGATATAAAAAGTAGGAAAACATGTTTTTATTGAATATTATGTCACAGTTTTTATACCGCTTTAAAGTAGCTAGTAAAAATCTCCTCATGGGGTTGTCTCAGTATCTCCTTTATTCTTTACAAAAGCAATCCCTAGGAAGGTTCTAATCAAAAATCATCGTCAGCCTGCCTACTCATTTGCATACTATTTTGCAAGTTGGACTGAGCAATTGCTATTTAGCAAGTGTTTTTAAAATACAGTAAAATACAGTACAACCTTGGGTTGAGAGTAACTTGGTTTAAGGGCGCTTTGCAATACAAGCAAACATTTTTGTGAAATTTAGATTTTTTTACACAAGCAACATCTTGATATACAAGCAAAAAAACAAAATCACATCATCACAACATAGCTGATAATTATTCTCCCTTTGGCACCCCCCCCCCCCCCCCCCCCTTATATAAGGCAGCAGCGTTGGCCATGTTCTCACTCTGTGTGCTGCTGTATTAGTGAGAGAAGGGAGAGAGGTTGCTGCAGACATAGGGAAAGCTTACTTAGGCTCTTGTTAGCTTGCTCCTTGCTAATATTTGTTGCTGAAAAGCAGCACCAAAACAGCTCTTTTGAGAGCTAATGTTCTTGTGATGTGTTTTTTTGTGTGTGTGGCCCACTGACACTGCATATACTGCCCTGTCTGTCGCAGCTGGTTCTTGCTAATTGCTTTACTGTGCCAGGCCCAGCACATTCAGTGTCTAATGTGACTGCTGCGAATTGTATTATAATACCAGTCACTGCATACTTTTCACTGCACCTGTGTGACCGCACGCTGTTTTATATAGCAGTCTCTGCATACATTTTACTGCATCTGTGTGACTGCATGCTGTTTTATATACCAGCATTCAGTGCATCCATTTTCACTGTACCTGTGTGTCCGCACACTGTTTTATATAGCAGTCACTGCATACCTTTCACTGCATCTGTGTGACGGCCTCTCTGTTTTATATACCAGCAGTCAGTGCATCCATTTTCACTGCACCTGTGTGACTGCACATTGTTATACCAGCAGTCACTGCAACCTTTTCACTGCACCTGCGTGACTGCATATTGTTATACCAGCAGTCACTGCATAACTTTCACTGCACCTGTGTGACTGCACATTGTTATACCAGCAGTCACTGCATAACTTTCACTGCATCTGTGTGACGGCCTCTGTTTTATATACCAGCAGTCAGTGCATCCATTTTCACTGCACCTGTGTGACTGCACATTGTTATACCAGCAGTCACTGCAACCTTTTCTCTGCACCTGTGTGACTGCACATTGTTATACCAGCAGTCACTGCAACCTTTTCACTGCACCTGTGTGACTTCACATTGTTATACCAGCAGTCGCTGCAACCTTTTCACTGCACCTGTGTGACTGCACATTGTATTATACCAGCAGTCAGTGTATACCTTTCACTGCATCTGTGTGACTGCACATTGTATTAGTAAAGTCAGTGCATACCTTTCACTTCATTCCCCCCAATATGGAAAAAAAAACAGGCAGAGTCAGAGGCAGGCCACCCGGCAGGTCTGTTCGAGGTTGTGCTGTTGTGATTTCTTGCAGCCCTCGACCAAAGTACAGTGTTCAGAAGAAGGCACGTGCCATCAACCCCCAATATTGTCAGGACGTAGTTGACTATTTAACACAGAACACCTCATCTTCCTCAGCTTCCGCACGGAAGTGTGACTTATCTTTCTTCTCCTGCTCTGATTCTGGCACCCCACTTAACACTCCGTTGGCAGCCATCACCAAAGTGCCATCAACCCAGGGCTCAGCAGTGTGGATTTTTTTTGTGTATTTGCCTCAGATGAGAGCAATGCCATCTGTACTCTCTGCCACCGAAAATTGAGCCGTGGAAAGACCAAGACCCGCGTAGGGACAACTACCTTACGAAGGCACATGATGAAAAAGCACAAACTGCAATGGGATGACCACCTGAGGAAAAGCAGCACACAAAAGCAAAGCCACACACCACAGTGGAAGATACCAGGCCACAAATATTTTTCAAAAAATGTGATACCCAGACTGTACCGTGATGTTGAAAGGCAAGTGGTGTCATCTCTGGCACACAGCGTTGGGTCAAGGGTTCATCTGACCACGGATGCCTGGTCTGCAAAGCACAGTCACGCCTGCCCAAAGACTAAGTCAGTCCCCACACACAGCATCTCTGCCTGCACGCCGTGTGACTGCCTACCCCAAGACTAAGTCAGTCCCCACACAGCATCTCTGCCTGCAGGCCGCTCGACTCCCTTCTCCGCCACCACCAACAGGGTCCAGGACTCCAGCTGGATTCCTAAATTTATAAGGCCGCTGCTATCAGCAGCCGCTATACTAATTTTTCTGGTGTGTGTACATGCCTGCCTAATTTTTCTGGCTGCACTGCAGCTGCAACAACAAAACAAAAGGCATGTACGTGTCAATTCCCCTTCATGATCATTACCTTACCACGGTGAAGTGGCTTGCATATCACAATGAAGCAATGACCGGCTATTTGAGTGTGTTGGGGGCACACCTGACCCAAGATAATAATGTCATTGCTTCATTGTGGACAGACCAAATTCGATCAGCTGGACACTCAGTCACTGTTGTTCTGTCATTGAGTTACCTCAACCCGACCATATGGGCTGGAAAGCCGCCATCACCTGCACTCTCGCCAACATGCGCACCAGCACGGCCATCTGTTTGCGGTGCGTTACACAGTGTGTTTGGTCTGTCAGTGTGACGCAGTACACTAATTACACTACCTGATCCATGTATACACACCCAAGATGTTTTCAAGTACTTTAGGCCTCCAATTTAGGAATGCAATGGGATTTCTGCCCTTTAGGGATTATAACCCTGCTGTGCGTCAAATCCGTAACTTTCCCCAGGACTTTTGACGTGGATCCCACTCTGCCATGCCCCCCTCCAGGTGTTAGACCCCTTGAAACATCTTTTCCATCACTTTTGTGGCCAGAATTAGTGTTTGTAGTTTTGAAAGTTCACCTGCCCATTGAAGTCTATTGCGGTTCACGATGATTCACCGGTTTGCAAACTTCTATGGAAGTTTGTGTTCACGAACCAAAATCCACGGGTTCGCGACAACTCTAATCCCCGCGGCTGCAATCTCAATTAAACTCCCCCAAACCACAGGGCAAAAATCCACTACTTTTCTGTTCGTGGATTTTGCTGCCCTGGGAGGCAGAGCTTTGGGCTGTAGCACTGCCTCCATGCGTGTCAATCAGCACTGATCAAAGCTTTTCCCCCGTCCCTCTCAGTGAAAGAAGACTGAGAGGGGCAGAGGAGAGGCGGCGAACCAAGCAGATTGACGGAGGAGAGGCGGAGCTACTGCTCAAACCTCTGCCTCTATGCAAAAGCGCTGCCCAAATATCCCCCCCCCCCCCGGATTTCGGGGGGATTAACTGAGATTTCAGCCACGGGGATGCAGCGTTTCAGAGGGGGCATTCATGCCCAACAACTTTGTAACCTAAAAACTGTGTTTTCTAGAGACTTCAGAGTCCTTTTAATCTAAGTATGGAGACTGTGTAAAGTCACATTTTCATGAAATCCCAAAAGTAACGGTCATTGGATGAGTTCCTTGTTAAAGCCACACGAAAAAAAGGTTTTGGCGAGCCAGATGGCAATGATTCTGTTAGATATAGTGAAACTCTTGTTTACATTTTTATTTTATACTATTTCACTGGCGAACTGAGGGGGCTATTCCGGGTGTCTGGAACCTCCCCCCTGCACTGAGCTGTGTATTCAGCCAGGGAAGCCCGCATAATATAAACAGCCTCATTCTCCCTCCCTTTTAACTTCTGGTGCCTCCCTCCAGCTAATAGAATGAGAGAGGCAGCCCAGCTTCCCTCACAAGAAGATGCAGCCTGCAGTGAGAGAATATTGATGATGGAGTCCTGGACTCTCCACAGCACAGAAGTGTCAGACATGATGAAATTAGAGTGCAGGCAAGCTGGTAAATATGCACAGCATGATGCAGAGCTTGCCTGGACTCAGGGTCTGTGGGCAAACATCTGTCTGGTCTCTCCCCATTGTTATAATGACTGCATGTGTGGGTAAGGTGTTTAACAAGCTGAAAAGTTTTTGACAGTCCCTAGACTCCAGGAGGGCTTCTTTCTGACTTGTGTGAGAGACTGACAGGGACAGGAGTCCGATTACAGGCAAGTAGCCTGTGTGATGTGGGACTGCAATACAGATAAGTTCTCTGCTCCATCTCAGGCTATTCTCAATTTCTCCACTCCTCTCTCTGGGCTAGTGCACGCCAAAATGACAATAGCAATCGCTAGCAATTTGTGAGTGTGATTTTGTGAAGTGATTTTCAGAGCGATTTTTGAATGAATTGCTCAAAAACATGCTACATGCAGTATACCTGCGATTTTGAAAAAATCACAACGCTGCTGTGGGAACACCCACATAGGGTAACATTAGCCAAGCGCTTTTCAAATCACTGTTGATTTGAAAAATGCTCAGAAGCACTCTTGGTGTGCACCAGCCTCCTTCATTCACCTTTGTTTCCCTCTTCCCCTAGAGCTGGCTGTGTGTTCTTGTCATACAGGAAAGCTAAATAAAAGTGCAATCCTGGTGAGGCAAAATATTATTATTTAGTATTTATGTAGCGCCGACATCTTCCGCAGATGCATATATCCCTGCATCATATGGGTATCGCTTGCGCTATGTGACACTATGTAGCATATTCCACTGAATTGTCCAAACTAAGTCTATCTCCTGTTCCTCTCTTGGGGAGTTGTTCCAGCGCTGTACCCCGTTCACATTTGCTGCTACCAGAAGCCCTCAGAAACACTCGTGTCCTTGAGTACTTCCAAAGATAGGCAGCTCCGTAATACGCCAGCGCACTTTTGTGCATGGGCAGTATGGAGCCACCTGTATTCGGAAGCACTCGGGGACATACGTGCTTCTGGACCTTTCAGGAACCCCCCTTAAAAATCCTGCGTTTGCCCCTGTATTTTACTATAACTATTTTGGATTGTGAAACAAATCAACTGGGCTTCTATTAATTTTTATGGGGAAGTTTATAATAATTGAAAGTACATTTTAATTTGGGAGAATTATACTTCTTATAAATATGTGCACACATAACTTTTAAATGTTTACAATTTTTAACAATAGTGGGCCTTTCAGACTGTATTGTAAACAACAGCCCTGTCAGTGTGATGTACAAATTTTCATTGCATACATTTATAAGAGGTGGGTGTTAATTTGAGAGCTGGGGTTGCTTTTATTTAAATATCAGTAACAACATTCAAATAACTGTGTACCACTCATTATTTCCACATCGCTATTCCCATCATTGCTTATACCGTATATACTCGGATACAAGTCGACCTCATGTATAAGTCGACCCCAATATTTGACCCTCTTAAACAGGAATTTATTAATTACTCAAATATAAGTCGGTGCAGCAAAGTTAAGGGCTGTGTGGCCCTTCTAGCAGTGTGGCCCCTTTGTCCCCCTGGCTGTGTGGCCCCTCTAGTTGTGTGTCATCTGTGTCCCACTGGCTGTGTGGCCCGTTTCCCCTGGCTGTGTGGCCCCTGTTTCCCCTGGCTGTGTGGCTTCTGCTGTGTGGCCCCTGTTTCCCCTGGCTGTGTGGCTTCTGCTGTGTGGCCCCTGTTTCCCCTGGCTGTGTGGCTTCTGCTGTGTGGCCCCTGTTTCCCCTGGCTGTGTGGCTTCTGCTGTGTGGCCCCTGTTTCCCCTGGCTGTGTGGCCCCTGTTTCCCCTGGCTGTGTGGCTTCTGTGTCCCCCTGGCTGTGTGGCCTCTGTGTCCGCCTGGCTGTGTGGCTCCTGCTGTGAGGCCCCTGTGTCCCCCTGCCTGTGCAGTCACTGGTGGGCAATAGCTATTCCCCTGTGTCCCCTTCCCAGCAGTGTTAGCAGACAGCTTGCTAAAAAGCCCCCCTCCCTCCCACCACCATGCAAAGAGGCCTCTTCTCTCTACCTCTCCCCCCTCTGTGTGATCACTGAAGCCAGCAATCACTCACTGAGCTATCCCGCGCTGCAAAGCAGACAGTTTACT
This sequence comes from Hyperolius riggenbachi, assembly GCF_040937935.1. Lineage (NCBI taxonomy): Eukaryota > Metazoa > Chordata > Amphibia > Anura > Hyperoliidae > Hyperolius > Hyperolius riggenbachi. Next base: position 196,107,023 of record NC_090649.1, read on the forward strand.
GAAAATCCCTCTCCCTCCCACCAGCCACAACCACGCAAAGGAGCCTCTTATCTCTATCTCTCCCCCGTGTAATTGCTAAAGTGGAAGCTTCAAACTCACACTAATTCATCCGAGCACAGCTCTCTTCTGCCTGTAGTCACGCTGACTGGGCTGTATGCATAAGCTAGAGCTCCCGATGTAATGTGATACATGAAGTCACATGACATCGGGGCTCGTAGCTGTGAGCTGATGCACACACAGCCCAGCCAGCGTGACTACAGGGAGAAGAGCGCTGTGCTCCGATGGATTAGTGAGTGAGAAGCTTCCACTTTAGCGATTACACAGGGGGGAGAAATAGTGACAAGAGGCTCCTTTGCATGGTGGTGGGAGGGAGGGGGATTTTCAATAAACTGTCTGCTTAACATTACAGGAAGGGGGAGAGAAAGAGGTGCCTCCCCATTCCTGGCTATAAGTGGGGAAATTTTGGACTATCTCGAGTATAAGGCGACCCCCCCACTTTTATACTTTGAGTCAGTCCAAAATTTCTCGACTTATAGCCGAGTATATACGGTATATATGGGTATATTAACCTGCTCCAAACCTGTCCTATAACACTAGCCATCCCATAATAAAACTTAACAGTAATCTGTAAAACCCCATGCTATACTATAGCCAAGCACCAGAGCCATGCCCCAGGAGGCCACCACAACTGAACCTTGGCTTCCAGTGTAACCATTGGTACTCAGCTATAGTATAGCAAAGCACCCAGCAACACAGCTGAATCCCTGGCGCCAGTCACAACTGAACCTCTGGCGCCCAAGCTACACCTAGGTGCTCATCTATAGTATAGCTGAGCACCCTACACCACTGCTGATCCTCCGGTGGCCAAAATAACCCCCTAGAGCTTACCAATATTATAGCTGAGCTCCCAGCCCCACACTTGAAGCCCACCATGTACAACGCCTTGTCCAACGCCACCAAAAAGTCAGCACCATTGCCAAACATCCGAATTCACCCTCATCACAGCCTCGCCACTGTCACATTACACTGATCCTTCGCTCACTGCACTGGCTACCAGTAGAATGGAGAATACTCTTCAAGATTGAAATGCTGACATTCAAATCTCTGCACAATCTGGGACCTGGATACATGAAGGACTTGCTGAAGCTGCACCACACCTCTCACAACCTCAGATCAGCAAGTTCTATAAATGTGGTCACTCCTAGAGTGCACCCCAAAAAATCTGGAGACAGAGCCTTCTGTCATGCTGCCCCTACTCTTTGGCACTCCCTGTCACACCCAGTAAAGACAGCACCATCCCTGGAGCTATTCAAATCCAGACTGAAAAGCCACCTGTTTAGCCTGGCATTTCCGGACTTATAAAATTCTTCCTCTGTAGTCTGTACCACGATGGTCTGAGCCATGCTTATGTGCTTTGAGTCCTACGGGAGAAAAGCGCTTTACAAATGTTATTTGTTGTTGTTGTTGTGTTTTGCTTATACTGTACTTTAGCTTTGCCACATTCTCATGTGTTTTTAACACTGTTATTTAATCAAACTGTTCAGTATTTTAACACTCTTTAAAGCCGCCTATGATACAAAGCATTTTCCTGCTCCTCTTTATACCACATTTCATGACCAAAGTTGGTTCTTACTTATTTAGTCCTTTGCACTTCAGGCCATGGAAGGCTTGGTCTCCTGAACACTTCTAGTCCAATCTTCTTCATCTTCCACCCTCTAATTCACGTCTTTTTCAAATCCTCCTTAATATTACAAAGCCACCTTATCTTCGGCTTTACTCTCAAGTGACAACTCCCCGGTTTTCCTTCACAAACCTTCTTGACAGCTCTATATTCTATCATCCTCTCTATATGTTTGAGCCACTTCTATTGCATTTAATCCCATACACAATCTCTAGCTTCTTATACAAATCTCCAAGCTACTTGTCCTTATTCTCCAGTTCCAGTATTCATTATCTACAACTGGTCCATAAAATCTTCATCCTATCTTCTTCTCCTATCTACTCAGAACTTCTTCAATCCCATATTTCAGTGTTTATTTTCAGCACCTTAGGTCACTACTGGTCTCATTACTGTGCAATATTCTGTCAGTTTCAGATTTATACTCATTTAACTACTACCTGCAGTGCAAAATAACTTAAGTGTTTTGTAAATTGGGTCCACAACACAACTGTATTTTTACCTTTACAGCCAATCAGGATGCTGAAAGTAAGTTCAAAAAGATTGATGGGTACTTGTGACAATATGAGTCATGAACTACGGTAGTTAGTTTATCTTTAGAGATGCCTCTTTTTGCCGCCTAGTGATCTGATTTTAGAGCGCAGTTATTCCTCCTGCCCGCTGAAACAAATGTAAGAACATCGCCTTGCTAGTTCCTGCTAAGATGAGAACGGCATCAGAAATATTATTATTTCAGTATACATAGCACTGACAACTTCCGCAGCGCTGCACAGAAAATGTAGTCTTGTCTCTTCGCTTAACTTTTCTATATGTTTTGGGAATTTGGGAGGCCACCAAAGTGTCCGGAGAAAACACATAGCAGGAAAAATCATAAAAATGAAATGGGTTATCATTAAAAGTGAAGACCTTAACAAGGCATGTTTTTCTCCATGTAACAACAAACAGTAATCAGAATCACTGGGGTTGTTCTTTTATGATATATTTTGAATAAATATATAAATTAAATATACAACTGCCTAAATAGCATTTCCTGGTAAACTACTGCAATTCAGTATCAGTGTGAAAACATGCAGTTGTAATCAACATGAATATCTCTAAATGACTTCCAAATAAGCCAGGTTGTTTTGAGAAGTTATAAAAGTTTTACCTTGACTGTGAAGATTAAAGAGTCCCCAGTGTGCTCTTACATGACTGATTATAATCTGAAGGACAATCAATAATGTCACTAGATGTCCTGTGTTGTGTATCACCAAGTTGCATTTCCAATCTTATTTCCAGCCCCATCTTGTGAGCTTCAGAATGTCTTTCAGTGTTCCTACATGTGCAGACATTTATTTATCTTGTGACCTTCTCCTAGCAATAGCACATAATTTTATAACATCCTTAAAAAATATGACTAGAGCACGCTATGGGATAGGTTTCTGCAGTGGACATGATTGTTTAACAAGAGACTGTCTTTTGGTCACCAGATAATGGAATTATGGTGATCCTGTAAAAGTAGACGGTGATGAGATACATCCGTTTCCTTTTGGTGTTGTTCCTTTTGGTGCTAGCGCAGCACATTGGCCATGCAATGATACCTTTGGCATGCTTTTGTTACTTCTTGTTCTGATACAGGGAGTGATTAGTGTTAGTGGAAAAGGGGAAAACATTAAGTGAAAGGTTAGGGTTAGGCACCAGGAAGGGGTTAAAATTGAGGGAGTGTGGGGGATTCATTTGTGACCTATAACCCTGATGCCTAACCTTCCCTCTCTCACTCACCAATAAAACTTTTTTTTGGAAAGGTCATGATTAACGTTAGGAGGGCTTCCAGTGAATGCCTAAGTGTCTCATGTGGATACATTAGGGCTCACTGTATCTGGCCAGACTACCCATTAAGTATTTAGTGGTCAATCACACCAATACAATGTGCTAAAAATAATTTTCAGGGACTTGGTGGTTTTAGGACCGGGAGAGATTGAATTGGGAGCCACCTTGGCATAACAACCTTACACAGGGCCAAATAAAAGGTCTGGAGGAGTTCAGGAGTTGTGACAATTTGTTAATTTTCCCCAGCAATAACAGCGTAATTATTGTCAGAGGCCTATATATCAACATTAAATTTAATCTGCAATGATCCTGCCCGTATGGCCATGCTTTCAAAGTCCTGTTGTAATATGTCACTATTCTACCAGCAACATTGCTCTATATTCCATTCACTGGGTTAGAACATTAACCACTTCAGGATTCTGCGAACGCTTAAGTACGCCCCTGAATCCTGAAGTGGATTGCATGGAAACGGCCGCTCATATGAGCGGCCGTTCCATGTCAGTTCACAGAGCGTGTCTACATGTATGTGTATGTTTACATGTATACGGCGCTGCTGCGCAGCAGCGCCATAGAGGAGATCGGCGATCCCCGGCCTCTGATTGGCCGGGGATCGCCGGCATCTGATAGGCTAAAGCCTATCCCATCAGGCGCAGGACGGAAATCCGTCCTGCACCGCTTACAGGGGGAGGGAGAGGGAGGGAAGGGGAAGGAGGCCAGGAAGCGCTGCGGAGGGGGGCTTTGAAGAGCCCCCCCCGCATGCGCAAGCAGCCGGCGGCGAACAGACCCCCCCAGCAGGACATCCCCCTAGTGGGGAAAAAAGGGGGGGAAGTCTGATCGCCCTGGCTGCTAGCTGATCGGTGCTGCGGGCTGGAGAGCCCACGCAGCACCGATCAGCAAAATACCCCCCTGGCACAGAAGTGGTTAATAAATAAGCTCAAAAGGACTGGACTTAGTACTGACCCTTGCAGGACAGCTTTAATCAGTAAGTGAGTCAAATACAGCAAAGAGGGGCAGTGCCTTTTGAAAATGAAAAACATTATTTTGAAGTGATTGTTCTAATCTAAATTTGTAAAAAGGAGTTTATTGCAGAACTCAGTGCTAAACCATGGTGATCAATCACTTGTTCCCCTGTGGTAAGCTGTGTTCTCAAGGAGCTGCTGGCTTATAGTTCATGTAAAAGGAAAACAAAAATACATGCATCACTTTGCTTAAATTGCATTTACCTTGTTAGCTTTTATCAGTGTGACACCTGAGATTCATTGAATCTGTGGATTAGGGGTTGGGGAGCAAAAACCTAAATTAATGTACTGTCTCTAAACCCAACCACAAACAACACTATGGATTTCATTATGTTAAACACCCCTCAAACACATACATATTTAGCATATCACCTATGTATGAACTACACGTTGACTTTTTATATAGTGTTTTAAATTCAGACCATGGATTGTATCATCTTCCTTCAGATTGCAAAGTTTGGCAGAGAAAATGAGAAATGTGACAGTGACAGATAGCTGTAGAGAATCAAAGGGACATAGATTCACACCTGAAGTCATCAGTAGCACAGGACATCCATTCATCTAAAATTAATCAAACCACTGGTCAATTTCTGGCTTGTGTTCTCTTACAATACACAATGTAATACAACTTCCCCTGACATCTGTGATGACTGTCTACGTCTCTGTGATGAATTTCTTATCTGTCTTCCGCTACTCCTCGTTTCATCATCTTCCCCTCTGTGATAATTCCATATCATCATGCTATGAACCTTACAAGTCACTGTAAAGGTCTGGGTTATGTAATCAATTCAATTAGTGATCCCTCAGCCCTCTGCAAATCATTCATTACAAACATCTCAGCCTAATTAAAATGAGAGCATAAAAATGCAAACAGTAAATTGACGAGCCTGCTACCAAACCCTCCTTGTATTTAGAATGGGTATTACGGCATTCATTTTATTGGTCATGTAGTGGATGGATTGATTGGGGTTTGACGTCAAGAAATTCACGCAGTTCATTTGTCAGTTTTCCAAGAATTGAATGCCACCGACAGGATGAATGATTTTCATTGGGAGTTTTTGGAATATGACACAGTGACGTGTCTTGGGACCATTTAAAAGATAGCTGAACTCGAGATGAGATACATTCAAATCCAAGGTCCTCAGCACAGTTCCGGTAACTTAAGGAGCAATATGATGGATAAAGCCACCTCCGTTCATGTGTGCCTTGGGACATTAACGTTCTTGCTGATGATCACTGTGCATTCGGCTCAAGGAAAACCTTATATATTGGCAGGTAATGAAGCATACGAAAATGTATTATGTAGTGCTGTGTCCCATTAATTCATTCATCATCCTCATAGAAATATATAATGTTTTTAGATAAGTACAAGTAGGTACCTCTGTAACTTAACATGTTTTATAATGTGATACAGCAGTTTAAACTATCAGAACAGGATATTGCCGAATGCTAAATAAAGACACATTTATCCATCATCACTGATCATTTCAATATGAATAATTTTAGATGTTTATCTGTAATACGAAAAATACTGAGTTATTAGTTGTATTACTATTAGTTATAGACATATGCAGAGGTTCAGGTATAAGCAACATTTAGGAAAACATTTTGGTGATCCAAAATCTGAATATTTCATGACTTCTTTCACTATGGTTGTTTGAATGTTTTCCAAGTATCAGATATGTAAATCTGAGGTATAATGTTCTTTCCTAGTTATGGCTTTAAAGCTTGCAATAAACCATGTACAGTTAGACATTAAAGGTATTACCTGAATCAACATTTGATGGTTTGATATCAGCGTATGCATATCTGCTCCATGAGTAACACCGGACCATACTTCACTTGGTAGTTATGTCTTTAGAAACCTTTTTTATGGAAACTGTGTAGGCATTTTGAGGTAACTGAATTAATTACATCTATGATCAGTTAAATTCTCTGTTTTCTCATTTGTGCAATAGTTTAGAAACGAAGCATCGTGTAGTAGGTGGCTTGCATTACAAACGTAGGAGGTTAAATCTAGCTATACTTTGAATGTTACGAGTGTGACAGATCAATTTGTTCATCTTTCTACAGCCTATACATCACTTGAAGCCGGAGTTTAGTCAACATTCATTTTTAGTTTTGGATAGAGGAGGCTTATTGTGTCTGACAGATATTTAGTACTGCCTGTGTGCCCATTGGTTAGATTTTCCCTCACTTCTTGTTTCCGTGACAGTTGCAGCAGGACAGAAAGTGTCAGAAATTCTAGTAACTTGCTGCTGTTGTCACTGGAACAGGAGCTAAGGTTTATTCTCCCCCATGGGAGCACTGTTCCTGAAACAAATCTCAAAGGTGGGTCTTCTCCTCCATTTCGAGTACATTCCTTTAAAGTCCTGTATTTCAAAGACAAGGTACACATATAGCAATTAAAACACAGAGACAGTATTAGAACTACCAAGACATTTAATTATACTTATGTAAACAATATTAAGGTTGATGCCATTACGGGGGACCTAAAGTGAGTGTAATACGAAGACTGCCATCTTAATTCCCTTATAAACTGTCAGTGCTTAATACAGTGCTTAATACAGTGAAGATGACAGCCTCCATATTCATCTAACTTCAGGTTCCCTTTAAATTGATATTGTGGTAAGAGGGTTATGGGGACTGAAAAATGTATTTCCTTTTAAAGAATGCCAATTGCCTGGCAGTCTTGCTGATCCTTTTGGCTACAATGGTGTTGGAATCAAACACCTGTATCAAGCATGAAACTAATATGGCCAGACTTTAATCACAGCACCTGATGTTCAGTCTCATTTAGGATCAGGACACAGGATCAGCAAAGAAGTCAGGCAACTGGCATAGTTTATAATGAAAAATGGGCAGCCTTCACAGTCCTCTCTCACTGCAGTGTCCCTTTTAAATTTAAACTGATATTGTGTTAAGGCAAGGGACAAGTAGTCAGGCTGACAATGGTGCCTTCCATGTGGGGACACTTTACAAGAAACTTACTAAAATCCTTAGGCCCCATTTACACTTAATCAGTTGCTCTCAGTTATAACTGATAGGACAACTGATTTTCAAAGTAATGCCCATGTTTTCCTATGGTACAGTTCACACTGTACGCGTTTTAACTAAAAGATTTTTCATAATGCACTGCTATGGAGAAGAAAACAATGCATACCAAATGATTAAGTGTAAATGGAACCTTAAAGTACCTACAAGTCACATTACTAGAGCTGTGTTAATGTATATGTGATATCCTGCCCTGAGTCAGTATAAATATAACCCCGGAATATAGCAGTTGGAAAGACTACAAGCCACACAGTTCTTAGTGGTCAGATATTGTTAAATAAGTACTGGCTCTCCTACTGCATTCTGATTGGAAAGACTTGGTAATGTGTGAAGGTTTTCTATTCAGAAGCCATAACTGTGCCCAACTGATAAGAATATCTGTAATAAGAATATCTGTAACAAGGGAATCCCTTTATTCTGTTAGTGCACTCATGCTCAGCAACAATTGTGTCTTTACACTGCAAAATATTATACATTTCCATGTTAAATCCGACATTGTACTCACTATATAGAGAATAATCATCATTGCTGTTGTTTTCCTCATCCTCATCAATCATCATAATTATCATCAGGATCAATATAGCCGCAATCTTTGGTTAAGCACTTTACTAAAAAGATTTTTCAATAACTCAGCTATTGACTTAGGGAGTTTGCAATATAATTTGTTTTCAGCGTATTTTCCACCTGTATAACTGGAGGGGGGCATCATTTCTGTAGCCTCTGAAAAATATTCATATACTGTACTGTAATCAGTTTCTTGATGATGCATTTCCAGCACTAAATATTTGTCACAGATTGCAGAATATATTTATGAGAGTTATTATTGACATTACAGCATTAAACAATGTTACACAAGGACATTAGAGCATTAAATAACAGTACACAGAATAGGGGTGTAACAATAAACAGTGGGGCACAGATTGCAATGTAGGGATAAATACAGCAGATGAGTCATTGAGTCCATATCGTGGCAAGGAAGAGCACACGGAGAGGAGAGCCCTGCCAAATAAGCTTACAATCTAAGGGGTAGGGGAGAGGGACAGATAAGCGGGGGTGAGGTTTATGTTTAAGGGAGGGGCTTGGAGCTATGAAGATGGTGGGTAAACAATGGTGTCTTGAAGGCCTGCTTGAATGAGTTGAAGATGGAGGTGAATCTGATGGGGGAGGGAGGAAGTTCTATAGAATAGAGGCTGATCTGCAAAAGTCCTGGAGCCTCGTGAGTGAGCAAGTGATGTGAGGGTTGGACAGGTTGCACGCTGCTCCTTTGACTATAATGGGTGCTGTGTCACACTCCTAGAACAAGCATGCAGATCAGTACCAGAACACCAGATTAGCATACTTACTCTTTGTAAGTGCTTACAGGGAACCTGAAGTGAGGTAACTCACTTCAGGATTGATACATACATAAGTAAAGGGAAGGTTCTGGATACCATAGGGCAGTGTTCCCCAACTCTGTCCTCAAGGCCCACCAACAGTGCATGTTTTGTGAAAATCCACAGAGGTAGTTAATCAGCTTTGCTGAGACACTAATTACCTCACCTGACTATGTTTGTGGTTTTCTGCAAAACATGTACTGTTGGTGGGCCTTGAGGATAGGGTTGGGAACTCTGCCATAAAGCACTCCCAGACCTTGGTCTGCCCTGTCATTCCGGCTCAGTTCCATATTGAAGTTATCCAAACTTCTAGCTCAAATAGTTCTCTGTTAAGTCTTTGGAAGTATTTGTGTCCCCTAAAACAAGTGCAATTCTAAGGGGTGCACGCGTGAGTATGGGCTTGCACTTACACAGTACACGTCCTCAAGTAGTTCGTAAAGGCTGTCCAAGGAGTACCATAAAGACCTATCAGAATGAATAACTTTAACCTGGCATGGCGCAGGGACAATGAGACAGACCGAAGACCTGGAAGGCTCTTTAGTATCCAGAGATTTCCCTCTAAATAAGTATCAAACCCAAACTGAGCTTCAGATTTGCTTTAACCACTTAAGCCCAACTGGACGAGATTTCTCGTCCAGTTGGGCTGCGCGCACTCCCGCGGGTCGCGCGCGCTCCCGCGGGCCCCCCTGTGCGCGCCCCCGCTGCTGGCCGCTAGCCCACCGATCAGTGAAAGGGATTATAAATCCCTTTTGCTGATCGGACCCCCCCGGAGAAAAGCCGACAGCGTCGCTTCAGACGCTGCGGCTTTTCTGAGCTCTGGTCTCCTTTCTTCTGCCTGGGAGCGAGATCGATCGCTCCCAGGACTTTTTGATTCTGGCCATCTTGTGGCCAAATAGCAAATTACACCTAAAAAAAAAAGTTTTACAAATAAACATATAAATATATTAAAAAAACCCGTTTACCTCCCACACCAAAAAATACCCACATACAAGTTTAAATTAAAAAAAAAAAAAATTACAATAATAAAAAAAAACAAAAAACATAAATAGTTACCTAAGGGTCTGAACTTTTTAAATATGCATGTCAAAGGAGTATATCAATATGATTTAATAAATTATGGGCTTCTAAACAGTGAACCTTTATTTCCAAATAAAATATTTTCGCCATACATGGTGATAGGGACATAATTTTAACGGTGAAATACCCGGGGGATATGGGCAAATACAATACGTGAGTTTTAATTATGGAGGCATGTATTATTTTAAAACTATAATGGCTGAAAACTGAGAAATAATGAATTTTTTCCATTTTTTTCTTATTCTTCCTGTTAAAATGCATTTACAGTAAAGTGGCTCTTAGCAAAATATACCACCCACAGAAAGCCTAATTGGTGGCGGAAAAAAACAAGATATAGATCAATTAATTGTGATGAGTAGTGATAAAGTTATTGGCAAATAAATGGGGGGTGAAAGTTGCTCGGATGTAAAAAAATTTCAACCCTTCGGGCTTAAGTGGTTAAGAAAGATGATATCCGGAGCACCAGTGTTTTTTTATTAGGAAGCTGGCAAGGATCACTTCATGACAGCGGACCGCTGTAATGCTTGCTATTGATTTTTACATGCTATACATTCTCAATGCTTTTTCCAATTTCTAATTATTGAGATAGCTGTAAAATAGCATGCCTAGTTAAAAGTCCCAGTTCAAGAATCATTTTTAAATATGTATTTAATAGAACATTATTGTGAATTAATTACCAATATGGGAATGCGTGTACCAGATTCACCAGAAAGCGGGTTGCAGGTCGGGTGCGGGTAGTGGGGCTGCACGTGCGGGAGTAAAAAATTAGACCCACCCAGGCCTCTAGTTGGTAGTGAGAGCAGGTAGTTTTAGCTGGCAGTGGCAGGCATGTAATGATTACTGGTAGGGATAACTGGAACTGATAGGCAAGTACAACAGGACTCAACCTCCCTTCACTCAAGAATCCTTACATGTGGCTCCTTTTACCTCCTGGCTGTTGCAGAGCAGGCAGTCCTGATAAAGCGTCAGGTCCTCCACTAAAGGTGTCCTGCAGCCTCAACCACTTCCATTGACTCCACCAGCAATAGTTAATAAGGTCTCATGAAGAAGGGAGGCAGCTTCCCACCTATAACACTGCCCACAGCTATTGTTTGGAAAAATATACTGCTTGGCTTAAAGTGAACTAAGCAGCTCCTGGCTTCAAATAGCTGCAGTCACATCCAGCTTACTCAGAAAGTGCAGGTCAGGCAGCACTTACCCAGCAGTCATAGTCATCAACCCCAGTAGCTACAGGCAGACAATACAACAGTCATAGGCAGCATTCTGTTATAGACAGCACATCAGTCACAGGCAGTCAGAGTGAAACCCACCCACTTCCCTCCATTCCATGTCTGGTCCTAGACATCTCTTGATATATCAGTTTGAAAACAATGAACGTGAAAGACCAAATTATAAATCTATGACTACACATTATACATATCAGTCTCTCACAACAGGCAACAGGCACAGAAATATGATTGTTATTATATGCCCTCTTTTTCTAATGTGCTGTACTTGTATGTTCATAGATACTGAGCAGTTTCCAGAGAAAGAAGACATGAATCACCAGGACATGCTGCTGACACTGCTCCTCAACAAACAGCTTCCATTGAGACCTTCACATTTTGGTAAAACTCAAAAATGTTTTGTGTCAGGAATAAAGGCATTAACCTCCCTGGCGTTATGATTATTTCCAGATTTAAGGTCTAAAAGCCATAACATTGTTTTACAAGCTTTTGGACCCTAAAAACAAGAAGAAAAACATACTACAGAGAGGTCTGCACTCTGAAGCAGTTCCTGCATGAAACTCACTCAGGCACGGCATTACCACCCTGTTCTGCGGCTTTCTGTCCCGAGCCTGAATCGGGATTACCGCTAAGGAGGTTTTAAAAGGCTTAAGTTAAACATGTTCCACCAGGCAAAAAGGAAAATGAGACCACAGCCATTTTACTGATACAACAATAGACTGTATATTCATATAATGCAGAAGAGTTCATTGGAGATCCAACTTTAACTTGTTGAAGCTCAGTCAATGTCTGTTCATTCCAAATAATTATAGTAAATACATAATAAAAATAATTATTTACCCAGGCTGGATATGAAATGAATGGGGTAATTTCATATTCTTTTGAAAATAAACTTCATAGTCCTACTTATAGTTCTGTAGTGTTAGGAAGCCAATAAGCAGTCATTGCTAAGAATGTTTTAGGCGTGACTATGGTTAAAGAAAACCTGAACTGAAAATTAAAGGCAAAATAAGGATACACAAGTCATACTTACCTACCATGTAGTCTACTCCTCAGTGTCTTTCTCCTGTCCCACACCCTGTTTGTTCACTGTGATCAAGGGAATTTACCGTCCTCCATTTTGAAAATGGCTATTACCCATAACAGCTTTCTGGTCAGCACACAGTTAAACTGTAGCATCGCCCACTTGAGCCATAGGGAAACATGGACATTACCTGATACACCAGTTTTCCTCTCAGCTATAACTGACAGCAACTAATATTTTACTGACAGCAACTGATATATTTCAGATCTGACAAAATATTGTCAGAACTGGATGGGATAATTGTCAGAAGAAAATGGTGAGCTTCTGAGAGGAACTGGTGGCAAGGTAACTATGTAATGTTTATTTAAAGTTACCTCATGTGTTTATTTTAAATATTTTTACTCAGTACAAGTTCTCTTTAAGGACACTTTGCTGCAGTGCTCACATAACACTTCACTCCTTTATGGCTCTTAACACATTCAGTGCTGCCAGAGTGGGAGCCAGATCAGCTCATTACAAGCCAGGGACATAGGAATAGGGGTTGCAGAGGGCTCATGTAGGGCCCCAGGTCAACTCCTGCATCCACTCTTCATTGGTATTCTGATGTTATAGTGGTAGTGATTTGCATGGTGGTAATGAATACATTGATCCTAACTCCATGCTAAGGTATCTCTAACCATTGCTGTCAGGGAACCTGAGAGGAGAGGTTTATTCCTTTTAAAATATACCGTTACCCATCCTGTCCTGTTGATCTTTCTGGCATCAGTGGTGTCTGAATCACATACCTAAAACAAGTACGGTATGTGGCCAATCCACTAAGACTTTAGTCAGAGCACCTTATCTGAATGCTTGATCAAGGTCCATGACTACAGTATTAGAGACACAGGATCAGCAGAACAACCAGGCAGCTTGCAACTTGGAAATAAATGTAGTAGGCTCTATCACCTCAGGTTCCCTGATAAGATAAAAAGCACAGTTACTTGCAGGTTGGAATGTAATTCAACAAATGCCCTAGCTGCAGTGTCTCTGGCTGAGTTTCAAGATGCATGCTATCTGTATACAGAAACCATTAATACACAGCAATATTTCATATAATCTACTTTCATAAATGCTGATGCTAAATTTTTTCAGAGGATGTAAAAGCATTCACATCAGTTGATGACCCTGAAGGAGACTCCACTAATACCAAATGAATGGAAGATAATTAGTTATTTGGAAGAAACACAAAAAAGGAAATACACGTAACATAGCTTGCCTTCTAGGCAATTAATATAGCAGTTCAGCACTGCACAGTACTGCACAGCCAGTGCCCTAACCCCTGAAACACTAATAATAACAAGAGATTGGTGAAATCTGCTCTATTTAATTTCATATATATATATTTGCAAAAACAATCTTCTGGGTGGCACAAAAAGCAAATGCATTAAAGGGAAACTTAAGTCAAGTATAAAAAATGAGATTTACTCACCTGGGGCTTCCCTCAGCCCCCAGCAGCCGATCGGTGCCCTCGCAGCCCCGCTCTGACGCTCCAGGACCCGCCGGCGAACACTTCCGGTTTCGCCGTCACCGGCCGACAGGCATGGAAATGCGAGTGGTTCTTCGCGTTCCCAGCCTGTATATCACCCCCTATGCTGGTATTGCGACCAGCTGGCCGCAATAGCAGCATAGGGGGTGATATACAGGCTGGGAACGCGAAGAATCACTCGCATTCCCATGCCTGTCGGCCGGTGACGGCGAAACCGGAAGTGTTCGCCGGCGGGTCCTGGAGCGTCAGAGCGGGGCTGCGAGGGCACCGATCGGCTGCTGGGGGCTGAGGGAAGCCCCAGGTGAGTAAATCTCATTTTTTATACTTGACTTAACCACTTGAGGACCACAGTCTTTCTACCCCTTAAGGACCGGCCACTTTTTTTCCATTCAGACCACTGCAGCTTTCACGGTTTATTGCTCGCTCATACAACCTACCACCTAAATGAATTTTGGCTCCTTTTCTTGTCACTAATAAAGCTTTCTTTTGGTGCTATTTGATTGCTCCTGCGATTTTTACTTTTTATTATATTCATCAAAAAAGACATGAATTTTGGCAAAAAAATGATTTTTTTAACTTTCTGTGCTGACAATTTTCAAATAAAGTAAAATTTCTGTATACATGCAGCGCGAAAAATGTGGACAAACATGTTTTTGATTAAAAAAAAAAACATTCAGTGTATATTTATTGGTTTGGGTAAAAGTTATAGCGTTTACAAACTATGGTGCAAAAAGTGAATTTTGCCATTTTCAAGCATCTATGACTTTTCTGACCCCCTGTCATGTTTCATGAGGGGCTAGAATTCCAGGATAGTATAAATACCCCCCAAATGACCCCATTTTGGAAAGAAGACATCCCAAAGTATTTACTGAGAGGCATAGTGAGTTCATAGAAGATATTATTTTTTGTCACAAGTAAGCGGAAAATGACACTTTGTGACAAAAAAAAAGAAAAAAAAAAGAATCCATTTCTTCTAACTTGCGACAAAAAAAATGAAATCTGCCACGGACTCACCATGCCCCTCTCTGAATACCTTGAAGTGTCTACTTTCCAAAATGGGGTCATTTGTGGGGTGTGTTTACTGTCCTCGCATTTTGGGGGGTGCTAATTTGTAAGCACCCCTGTAAAGCCTAAAGGTGCTCATTGGACTTTGGGCCCCTTAGCGCAGTTAGGCTGCAAAAAAGTGCCACACATGTGGTATTGCCGTACTCAAGAGAAGTAGTAGAATGTGTTTTGGGGTGTATTTTTACACATACCCATGCTGGGTGGGAGAAATATCTCTGTAAATGACAATTTTTTCATTTTTTTTACACACAATTGTCCATTTACAGAGTTATTTCTCCCACCCAGCATGGGTATGTGTAAAAATACACCCCAAAACACATTGTACTACTTCTCCCGAGTACGGCGATACCACATGTGTGGCACTTTTTTGCACCCTAACTGCGCTAAAGGGCCCAAAGTCCAATGAGTACCTTTAGGATTTCACAAGTCATTTTGCGGAATTTGATTTCCAGACTACTCCTCACGGTTTAGGGCCCCTAAAATGCCAGGGCAGTATAGGAACCCCACAAATGACCCCATTTTAGAAAGAAGACACCCCAAGGTATTCCGTTAGGAGTATGGTGAGTTCATAGAAGATTTTATTTTTTGTCAAAAGTTAGCGGAAAATTGATTTTTATTGTTTTTTTCACAAAGTGTCATTTTCCACTAACTTGTGACAAAAAATAAAATCTTCTATGAACTCACCATACTCCTAACGGAATACCTTGAGGTGTCTTCTTTCTAAAATGGGGTCATTTGTGGGGTTCCTATACTGCCCTGGCAATTTAGGGGCCCTAAACCGTGAGGAGTAGTCTGGAAATCAAATTCCGCAAAATGACCTGTGAAATCCTAAAGGTACTCATTGGACATTGGGCCCTTTAGCGCAGTTAGGGTGCAAAAAAGTGCCACACATGTGGTATCGCCGTATTCGGGAGAAGTAGTACAATGTGTTTTGGGGTGTATTTTTACACATACCCATGCTGGGTGGGAGAAATAACTCTGTAAATGGACAATTGTGTGTAAAAAAATCAAAAGATTGTCATTTACAGAGGTATTTCTCCCACCCAGCATGGGTATGTGTAAAAATACACCCCAAAACACATTGTACTGCTTCTCCCGAGTATGGCAATACCACATGTGTGGCACTTTTTTGCACCCTAACTGCGCTAAAGGGCCCAAAGTCCAATGAGTACCTTTAGGATTTCACAGGTCATTTTGCGAAATTTGATTTCCAGACTACTCCTCACGGTTTAGGGCCCCTAAAATGCCAGTTCAGTATAGGAACCCCACAAATGACCCCATTTTAGAAAGAAGACACCCCAAGGTATTCCGTTAGGAGTATGGTGAGTTCATAGAAGATTTTATTTTTTGTCACAAGTTAGTGGAAAATGACACTTTGTGAAAAAAACAATAAAAATCAATTTTCCGCTAACTTTTGACAAAAAATAAAATCTTCTATGAACTCACCATACTCCTAACGGAATACCTTTGGGTGTCTTCTTTCTAGAATGGGGTCATTTGTGGGGTTACTATACTGCCCTGGCATTTTAGGGGCCCTAAACCGTGAGGAGTAGTCTTGAAACCAAATGTCGCAAAATGACCTGTGAAATCCTAAAGGTACTCATTGGACTTTGGGCCCCTTAGCGTACTTAGGGTGTAAAAAAGTGCCACACATGTGGTACCGCCGTACTCAGGAGAAGTAGTATAATGTGTTTTGGGGTGTATTTTTACACATACCCATGCTAAGTGGGAGAAATATCTCTGTAAATGACAATTGTTTGATTTGTTTTACACACAATTGACCATTTACATAGAAATTTCTCCCACCCAGCATGGGTATGTGTAAAAATACACCCCAAAACACATTATACTACTTTTCCTGAGTACGGCGGTACCACATGTGTGACACTTTTTTGCAGCCTAGGTGCGCTAAGGGGCCCAACGTCCTATTCACGGGTCATTTT
Source organism: Hyperolius riggenbachi (assembly GCF_040937935.1). Lineage (NCBI taxonomy): Eukaryota > Metazoa > Chordata > Amphibia > Anura > Hyperoliidae > Hyperolius > Hyperolius riggenbachi. The sequence goes on from NC_090649.1 coordinate 196,123,816, forward strand.
GAGACATTTGTTTTCTAGACTACTCCTTGCGGTTTAGGGCCCCTAAAATGCCAGGGCAGTATAGGAACCCCACAAGTGACCCCATTTTAGAAAGAAGACACCCCAAGGTATTCCGTTAGGTGTATGGCGAGTTCATAGAAGATTTTATTTTTTGTCACAAGTTAGTGAAAAATGACACTTTGTGAAAAAAACCCAATAAAAATCAATTTCCGCTAACTTTTGACAAAAAATAAAATCTTCTATGAACTCGTCATACACCTAACAGAATACCTTGGGGTGTCTTTTTTTCTAAAATGGGGTCACTTGTGGGGTTCCTATACCGCCCTGGCATTTTACGGGCCCAAAACCGTGAGTAGTCTGGAAACCAAATGTCTCAAAATGACTGTTCAGGGGTATAAGCATCTGCAAATTTTGATGACAGGTGGTCTATGAGGGGGCGAATTTTGTGGAACCGGTCATAAGCAGGGTGGCCTTTTAGATGACAGGTTGTATTGGGCCTGATCTGATGGATAGGAGTGCTAGGGGGGTGACAGGAGGTGATTGATGGGTGTCTCAGGGGGTGGTTAGGGGGAAAATAGATGCAATCAATGCACTGGGGAGGTCATCGGAAGGGGGTCTGAGGGGGATCTGAGGGTTTGGCCGAGTGATCAGGAGCCCACACGGGGCAAATTAGGGCCTGATCTGATGGGTAGGTGTGCTAGGGGGTGACAGGAGGTGATTGATGGGTGTCTCAAGGTGTGATTAGAGGGGGGAATAGATGCAAGCAATGCACTGGCGAGGTGATCAGGGCTGGGGTCTGAGGGCATTCTGAGGGTGTGGGCGGGTGATTGAGTGCCCTAGGGGCAGATAGGGGTCTAATCTGATAGGTAGCAGTGACAGGGGGTGATTGATGGGTAATTAGTGGGTGTTTAGGGTAGAGAACAGATGTGAACACTGCACTTGGGAGGTGATCGGACGTCGGATCTGCGGGCGATCTATTGGTGTGGGTGGGTGATCAGTTTGCCCGCAAGGGGCAGGTTAGGGGCTGATTGATGGGTGGCAGTGACAGGGGTGATTGATGGGTGGCAGTGACAGGGGGTGATTGATGGGTGATTGACAGGTGATTGACAGGTGATCAGTGGGTTATTACAGGGAAGGACAGATGTAAATAATGCCCTGACGAATTGATAAGGGGGGGTCTGAGGGCAATCTGAGCGTGTAGGCGGGTGATTGGGTGCCCGCAAGGGGCAGATTAGGGTCTGATCTGATGGGTAACAGTGACAGGTGGTGATAGGGGGTGATTGATGGGTAATTAGTGGGTGTTTAGAGGAGAGAATAGATGGAAACACTGCGCTTGGGTGGTGATCTGATGTCGGATCTGCGGGCGATCTATTGGTGTGGGTGGGTGATCAGTTTGCCCGCAAGGGGCAGGTTAGGGGCTGATTGATGGGTGGCAGTGACAGGGGTGATTGATGGGTGGCAGTGACAGGGGGTGATTGATGGGTGATTGACAGGTGATTGACAGGTGATCAGTGGGTTATTACAGGGAAGGACAGATGTAAATAATGCCCTGGCGAATTGATAAGGGGGGGTCTGAGGGCAATCTGAGCGTGTAGGCGGGTGATTGGGTGCCCGCAAGGGGCAGATTAGGGTCTGATCTGATGGGTAACAGTGACAGGTGGCGATAGGGGGTGATTGATGGGTGATTGATGGGTAATTAGTGAGTGTTTAGAGGAGAGAATAGATGGAAACACTGCGCTTGGGTGGTGATCTGATGTCGGATCTGCGGGCAATCTATTGGTGTGGGTGGGTGATCAGTTTGCCCGCAAGGGGCAGGTTAGGGGCTGATTGTTGGGTGGCAGTGACAGGGGGTGATTGATGGGTGATAGGTGATTGGCAGGTGATTGACAGGTGATCAGTGGGTTATTACAGGGAAGGACAGATGTAATTAATGCACTGGTGAATTGATAAGGGGGGGTCTGAGGGCAATCTGAGCGTGTGGGCGGGTGATTGGGTGCCCGCAAGGGGCAGCTTAGGGTCTGATCTGATAGGTAACAGTGACAGGTGGTGATAGGGGGTGATTGATGGGTAATTAGTGGGTGTTTAGAGAAGATAACAGATGTAAACAATACATTTGGGAGGTAATCTGACGGCGGGTTTGCGGGCGATCTAATGGTGTGGGTGGGTGATCAGATTGCCCGCAAGGGGCAGGTTAGGGGCTGATTGATGGGTGGCAGTGACAGGGGGTGACAGGGGGTGATTGATGGGTGATAGGTGATTGGCAGGTGATTGACAGGTGATCAGTGGGTTATTACAGGGAAGAACAGATGTAATTAATGCACTGGCGAATTGATAAGGGGGGTCAGAGGGCAATCTGAGCGTGTTGGCGGGTGATTGGGTGCCCGCAAGGGGCAGATTAGGGTCTGATCTGATAGGTAAAAGTGACAGGTGGTGATAGGGGGTGATTGATGGGTGATTGATGGGTAATTAGTGGGTGTTTAGAGGAGAGAATAGATGTAAACAATGGATTTGGGAGGTGATCTGATGTCGGATCTGCGGGCGATCTATTGGTGTGGGTGGGTGATCAGATTGCCCGCAAGGGGCAGGTTAGGGGCTGATTGTTGGGTGGCAGTGACAGGGGGTGATTGATGGGTGATTGATGGGTGATTGATGGGTGATTGACGGGTGATTGACAGGTTATCAGGGAAGATAGATGCATACAGTACACAGGGGGGGGGGAGTCTGGGGGGGGGGGTCTGGGGAGAATCTGAGGGGTGGGGGGGTGATCAGGAGGGGGCAGGGGGCAGGGGGGGGATAAAAAAAAAATAGCGTTGACAGATAGTGACAGGGAGTGATTGATGGGTTATTAGGGGGGTGATTGGGTGCAAACAGGGGTCTGGGGGGTGGGCAGGGGGGGGTCTGAGGGGTGCTGTGGGCGATCAGTGGGCGGGGGGGGGGCAGATCAGTGTGTTTGGGTGCAGACTAGGGTGGCTGCAGCCTGCCCTGGTGGTCCCTCGGACACTGGGACCACCAGGGCAGGAGGCAGCCTGTATAATACACTTTGTATACATTACAAAGTGTATTATACACTTTGTAGCGGCGATCGCGGGGTTAACATCCCGCCGGCGCTTCCGTATGGCCGGCGGGATGTTACGGCGGGTGGGCGGAGCCAGTTGCCGGGGGAAGCGCGCGTCATCAATGACGCGATCGCTCCCCCGGCATGCCTAAAGGACGCGCCGCCTGAAGGCGTATTGCGGTCCTTTAGGCGTCCACTTTGCCGCCGCCCATGGGCTGTGGGCGGTCGGCAAGTGGTTAAGTTTCCCTTTAATGTCAGCAGGGATTGGTTTTGCTGTGAGAATACACCAGTATTTGAACATTTGACTAAACAAAACTACTGTATGTAGAAACATCTTGCAAGCACTTCACACACATAGGAGCTTCTATGCAATGTAAAATAAAAGCATCAGTGGAAAGGAATCAGATACCGTAAGTGAAAAGGAGTTAATTAGAGCAAAGGTAGCTTTTACATGGAGGAGAGAATTATACACATTGCCAATGCTGCAAGGGAGTCTATTGGCAGTTAGAAAACCTTTTTTGATTTGTGTTTATTTTAGCAAAAATTGTCTTTAAATTTAAAATGACAGCCAGCCCTAATATTAGATATTAATGTGTATTTTTACAGAAATGGAACTGGAGAACAAGTTAGAACAACTTGAACAGGTCTGTATTTTATTTATTGAGAGCATTCACTTCCATGTATTTTTTGTACTTATATTAATGTAGCTGTACAATTAAATGCATTTTGAGTATAGACATTCTATATATTAATCTCCGGGCACTGGGATGTCTGCTGAGCTTCTGATTTCATCCTGCTGATTGATATATTGCTGGATTTTTTAATTGCTTTTCCAGGCATAAATGTAAGAATACTAACATTACGTAAATAAAAGCACTTAGGCCCGGTTCACATCTGCGTTTTGAGCCAAGCGGATCCGGTCTCCGCTTCACCGTATCCAGATGATGAAAATGGATCTGATCAACAATCGATCCGATCAGTTTTCACTCAGTTTGCCAGCAAATACATACCTAACGCTCTTTTGCAGCCGGAGGTTGAGGCTTCCTCTTCTTCTGCTGTGACTACACAGCGCGTCATGTCACCAGTCACATGACGCGGAAGAAGACGGAAGCCGCTACCACCGGCTTCAAAAGAGCATTAGGTGTGTATTTTGCCCTCCCAGTTTTTTGGCTTTCACCGTTCTGTGACAGAACACAAATAGGCATTATAAAGCAAACCAGAACTAAGAGAAATATTGGTAGTATTATTGTTGAGTGACTTCATTTTGAAAATCCTTTATACCTGGCTGTTGTGCTGATCCTCTGCCTTTTATACTTTCTGAATCACTGACTCAGAATGTGTATACAGGGTAGATGTTGTGATTCCACTTCCAGGTGTGTGACTGAGATATAACTGAAGCCAAAGATCAACGTTACAGCCAGGCAATAAGCATTTTAAAACGTAATAACAATGGCTGCTCTATTATGTTTCTAATTAATACCCTTTAATAAAAGAGGAATCAATATGCTAATAAAATACTGCTGGTGGCGGCAGCAACATGATCGAGTACACGAGCGGCCAGGGCTGCACTGGCACAGTGGCCATTGTCTGGCCAGTGGGCAAAAACGAAACTGACTTGCTGCAGGTCACTGGAGGATCGGTCTGTTCCAGCCCGGGCACATGGCGCCTGTAGGGGGCTAGTAGAAGCCCCAGATAAGTATAATTCTTTTTGGGGACTCAGTTTAGGTTCCTTTTAAGAAAAACAGCATAAGTAATGCATAAAGGATGCATCAAAAAGCACCACTGTGAACTTGTGAACTGCTGGAGGTCTTTCACACTGTATCCATTGTGATTTTACACAGCCCAGGGTAGACATGCAGTGGCCATGATGTGGCGTCCATAGTTTCACATGGGCCATTTCACACATGTCCACTGTGCCTTTGCCTATTGCATTACAGCTGGGTAGTGCACCTTTCTGCAGGCCACGTTTTGGATGGGTAATTCGGGTAATATCTATACTATGTCATTGATTTTTACGTATTACTTATTGCACAGTGATATGTAAAAATGTAAATGTTAATGAGATTATTTTCAAGGTGATATGTCTTATGGATAAATGCTCTTGTATTATGCATAAAGCTAAGACATTTTTTCTGACATAGCTGGAAAAACTAAAAGAACAACTTCTAGAAGATAAGAGCAGAGATATGAGCTACAGCATGGACCGAATCTCACCCACACATCACAACAAACGAGGTGGGACCTATAATGCATGTGTAAAATGCATGCAAAAATAAATTGCTCAAATTATTATTTTGCATATATAGTTAACACAGCACTGGAGTGATAAGGTCACAAGTTACTCATACTGGAGTTAATAATTTTCATTCACAGGAGAAGATATACTAAAAAAAATACACACCCTTTTCTGCAAGTCCACTTTGTTTCAGCAGTCGGTATGCACATTAAAGTGAAACCACACTCAGAGCTTCCCCACTGCTCTAAAAGATTAGCCACAGCATGATATCCCCTTATGGACAAAACAAATCTTCATTACAATTCATGGAAATCCTAAAAAATCTGAAGTTTACAAATTGGTTCCACTTTGCAGCCAGCACTGAAAGAGTTAAGCCTCAGTGCTTACTGTGTGGAGAGAGCTGCCTAGGCAGAGATCCTGCAGTGTATTCACAGCTGCTGCTAATAACTAGTTAGACACTTTGATCTGGCTGAGAAAACACAGACAGAACACAGAGCAGTGGATTTCTTCAGCAAGTACATGTGGATTAAATACTTTTCATTGTGTGCTGTGCAAGAGTTCACTTTGTTATGCTTTAAAGTGACACTGAAGCGAATACAAATTATGATACAATGAATTGTATGCATAGTATGGATAATTAATAGAACATTAGTAGCAAAGAAAATAATCTCCTATTTTTATTTTCAGTTATATAGCTTTTTTTTAAATAACATTTGCGTCTGTCATATTTGCAATTGCAAACCACGCCCTGTAGTTTAAACTATGAAACAAAGCAGAGCTAATGACCCTTTGAATATTCCTGCAGTAAAACCTTATCAGAAGCTGCCTCTCACTGTTTCATGTAAAAGTGCTTCAGAAAATAGGACTGCCTCTGACTCCTTTGCATAGATAACAACTGGTTTCTTAGCGTATCCTGTACTGGAAACAATATTTGCTACTAATGTTCTATTTCTTAGCTGCACAACACATATACAATTAATTTAATGGTAAGATTATTTTCACTTTAGATTCCCATTTAACTGATGGTTGAACGTATTTCTGGAAATTCTGCACACACAAATTTTTTATATACTTATATATGTATCCTTTTCTTAATTAGTCACATTTGTCCCAGGATCCCCCCCAGTCTTCTTCAGGGGTGGTGTTCTGCGCATCACGTGCACCCCCTGTTGTGCTCCCACCGCCGGGAGCATTCTGTGCATAAACAGTAATACTGTGCAGGCACAAAACGCTCCCAACCATGGAAATGTGACGGGGGTGTGCTGAGACAATGGAGCAGCTGAAGAGGATATGGAGGGAGTCCACAGGCCTCATGGGGCTGGAGGAAGCCCAGGTAAATATAAATAAGGCACAATGTAGCCTCTCAGGTACACTTAAAAAGACCATTACTGTGAAAATTGTAAAATTTAAAATGCATGTACGTCTGTTCTAGAGTAAAATGCACTACAAATTACTTTTTCCTTTCACCTACAATAGGTTATTAAAATCGTACAGATCTTACAGGTTTTGGACTAGTCCATCTCCTCAAAGGGGATTATCAAGCTTTTCTTTATTTTTAAAGCAATTACTGAATGGCAGTTGCTCAGTCCAACTGTCTTTTAAGCATTTGTCATATATTTTTACAAGGTTTTCAACCCCTTTGTTGTAGTAGCATCACACTCCTTTCCTATGCGTTGGAGGGATTGGGAGGGGCTTGATATTAAAGGGACTCCGAGCAGTGCAAAAACTATGGAAAGATGCATATCATTTTAAAGCTCTCTTTCTCCTCTTTCCAATGATATATAAACCGCCGCCCTACGCCTTTTAGTTTTCGCTATTTTCGCGATTGAAATTGCCGCGGCCGCGATTTCAATCGCGAAAATAGAGAAAACTAAAAGGCGTAGGGCAACGATTTAGGTGTCGCCAGAAAGAGGAGAAAGCGAGCTTTAAAATGATATCCATCTTTCCATAGTTAAATTGTATTACACAGGACGACACTTTCCCCAGTGTCAGCAGCTCCATTCAGCAGAATGGAGCTGCTGACTTTAGGAAAAAGTCGCCCTGTGTAATACAATGTAACTATGGAAAGATGGATATCATTTTAAAGCTCTCTTTCTCCTCTTTCTGGCAACACCTAAATCGTCACCCTACGCCTTTTAGTTTTCTCTATTTTCGCGATTGAAATCGCGGTTGCGGCAATTTCAATCGTGAAAATAGCGAAAACTAAAAGGCGTAGGGCGGCGGTTTATATATCATTGGAAAGAGGAGAAAGAGAGCTTTAAAATGATATGCATCTTTCCATAGTTTTTGCACTGCTCGGAGTCCCTTTAATGCTGCTATTACTGTTGTTCAGTAGTCATGTGACAAGCATTTCAGCAAGAGAAGAGATTAACCTGACAAATGCAAGTTAGAGTACACTAAATGAATACTTTATGTGGCAGATAAAAGCAAATGGCTGTTACTTTCGAGATGACCCTAGTTTGAGGCCAATTGTGGGTTTGAACCAACTAACTTATGGTATTGGAATGTGGAGTGTCTAGAGGTGGATATTCTTTTTTGTTCAGATATCCTGTCAGGTCCTCTTTCTCTTCTTTGCCTACAGAGGAACACCACACAGGCCCACAGGGAGCACATACAACCCCCATGCAGATAGCATTCCTGACTTGAGAGTTGAACCTGAGATACAACTGTTTTCTATATTCTGCAGCATTTTATTAATTTCTCTGTGCTTATTTCTTCTGTGCACAGCATGCTTCTGGAAATACTGTGTGTGAAGACTCCACATCAGCAGAGAGCATAATCATTGCAGTTTTTATTGGAGCTTTGGCACATAAAGCAAGTGAACTTCAGTGAAGATGAAAAACTGTGAAGTTATTTTTTTATGCAATGTTTGTAATTCATTTGTGTATTTTGGTGTTGATCTCAGTGGAAAGCTGTACATAGCCCATTACGTCTCTGATTCTCCAGAGCTTCCTAAGCCCATAAAGCATTAAAGATGCTCCATCACTTGTCTCACTGCATATTATGAGCTGAATTTATTGCAAACGTTGACTGTAATTACGTAACTTACTCGTCTTTATTATACTATGTCTTTTATTTTCTTAAACATTTAGCTGTTGATAAAAAACTATTTTTTGCATTAGGGAAATAAAAGCCTTTCACTTATGTATAATATCCAAAAGTTCTTTTGTTTCTCATTCTGGGAGGATAAAACTAACCACTTTTGCACATTATTATTATTATTGATCTATAAAGCGCCAACATTTTCCATGGCGCTGTGCAAAGTAAGAAACAAATATGGGGTACAAAATAATACAGACAATGGTATACACCAATACACTATACAAAATACAGAGTTGGTACAAAATAGAGAATTGGTAATTACAGTGACAAAATTAATATGAATAAAATGTGTAGCAAATTACAAGAGACAAAGGGGTGAAAGAGCCCTGTCCTTGCAAGCTTACAATCTAAAGGAATGGGGTAACAAGAGGTGAGGTAGTATCGATACCTAAAGGCAGTGTGGTTTAGGTTATCTAGTAGAAGTATAACTTGGCCAGATGACATAGGCGAACTGGCCTAAGGTAGAGTGTATGCTTGATGGAAAAAGTGAGTTTTGAGGGTACATTTAGAGGGATACTGTAGGGGGGTCGGGAAAAATGAGTTGAAGTTACCCGGGGCTTCTAATGGTCCCCCACAGACATCCTGTGCCCACGCAGCCACTCACCGATGCTCCGGCCCCGCCTCCGGTTCACTTCTGGAATTTAAGACTTTAAAGTCTGAAAACCACTGCACCTGCATTGCCGTGTCCTCACTTCCCCTGATGTCACCAGGAGCACATGGCGCAGGCACAGACCATACTGGGCATGTGCAGTACGCTCCTGGTGCCATCAGCGGGAGTGAGGACTACGCAGGCGCAGTGGTTTTCAGACTTTAAAGTCTGAAATTCCAGAAGTGGACCGGAGTCGGGGCCAGAGCCTCGGTGAGTGGCTGCGCGGGTACAGGATGTCTGTGGGGGACCATTAGAAGCCCCGGGTAACTTCAACTCATTTCCCCCTGACTCCCCTACAGTGTCCCTTTAAAGCTATCAAAGGTTGTAGAGTGATGGATGTATACACAGTGGCTTGCAAAAGTATTCAGCCCCCTTGACGGTTTCCACATTTTGTCACATTACTGCCACAAACATGAACCAATTTTATTGGAATTTCACGTGAACAACCAATACAAAGTGGTGTACACGTGAGAAGTGGAAGGAAAATTTTACATGATTGCAAACATTGTTTACAAATCAATAACTGCAAAGTGGGGTGTGCGTAATTATTCAGCCCCCTTTGGTCTGAGTGCAGTCAGTTGCCCATAGAGATTGCCTGATGAGTGCTAATGACCAAATAGAGTGCACCTGTGTGTAATCTAATGTCAGTACAAATTCAGCTGCTCTGTGACGGCTTCAGAGGTTGTCTAATAGAATATTGGGAGCAACAACACCATGAAGTCCAAAGAACACACCAGACAGGTCAGGGATAAAGTTTTTGAGAAATTTAAAGCAGGCTTAGGCTACAAAAAGATTTCCAAAGCCTTGAATATCCTACGGAGCACTGTTTAAGCGATCATTCAGAAATTGAAGAAGTATTTCACAACTGTAAACCTACCAAGACAAGGCCATCCACCTAAACTCACAGGCTGAACATGGAGAGCACTAATCAGAAATGCATTCAAGAGGCCCATGGTGACTCTGGACGAGCTGCAGAGATCTACGGCTCAGGTGGGAGACTCTGTCCATAGGACAACTATTAGTCGTGCACTGCACAAAGTTGGCTCTTATGGAAGAGTGGCAAGAAGAAAGCCATTGTTAACAGAAAAGCATAAGAAGTCCCATTTGCAGTTTGCCACAAGCCATGTGGTGGACACAGCAAACATGTGGAAGAAGGTGCTCTGGTCGGATTAGATCAAAACTGAACTTTTTGGCCAAAATCCAAAATGCTATGTGTGGCAGAAAACTAACACTGCACATCACTCTGAACACACCATCCCCACTGTCAAATATGGTGGTGGCAGCATCATGCTCTGGGGTTGCTTCTCTTCAGCTGGGACAGGGAAGCTAGTCAAAGTTGATAGGAAGATGGATGGAGCCAAATACAGGGCAATCTTGGAAGAAAACCTCTTGGAGTCTGCAAAAGACTTGAAACTGGGGCGGAAGTTCACCTTCCAGCAGGACAATGACCCTAAACATAAAATCTATGTGTGAAAATACCCTTAATGTAGATTTTAATGCATTTATCATGTGTTTTTCTGGAAGCCTAGTTCAACCCCCTCATTTTTAAATGTATACTGTATGATTGTGCAGTTACATCGAAGAGACATCTGTCCAATTTCCCTGTCACATGCCTCAGTTTACTGAGCAGTTTAGACTAGTCTACTGATGGTTTTTAGTCTACTGATGGTTTGGGCAGTTGCATCAAAGGGGAATTCACTATCACCAAATGTTTTAGACCTGTTTTTAGACCTGGTCTAAAACATTTGGTAATTAGGTTGGTAAAGCAGGGGAAATGATCAAAAGATGCAATTCACAAACGAGTAGCTATGACTGACATCCTTCTCCTCTGATGAGCTCTCCTCTGGATACAATGAAACTTCTGCATAGTTAAATCAAAAGGTTTCATCCTCACATCTAAAATACCTCACAGAATTACTTTACCTACAGAAATCAGCTGGTTTAATCTATGTCCGAAAAAGTGGGCGTGGTTACTCCTTGTTTGCCTTTGTGAATTGTGTTATTGCTGAATGTTAGACCAGGTCTAAAAACAGGTCTAAAACATTACACCAAACCATCAGTAGACTAAAAACCATCTGTAGACCAGTCTAAACTGCTTAGTGAATTGAGGCCATTATCTTCTACATGAAATTGCCAGGAAATAACGTGTGTGTACAGATCACATGACCCTGGCAACTTCCTCCCTTCTGTGAGAGATAAACTGTTTGCAGCCAACACTGCAGCACTACAGCTACAAGCGAAGCTCTGCGTGATATACTGACAAACTGCATAGTACTGTATGTGATAACTATGTTCCGGACGGCAAACCATGGTGAATAAAATCATACATCACACACAACATTTAGAATGATTTTTATTTGAAACAAAAATTTGTTGCAAAGTATGACAAAGGCAAGAGGTGCATATCATTCAAACATTTTAGAATAGAAAATAACAATACAAAAAAGAAAGTTATGGTGGTTTTTGTCTAATACCAGTTTATCAAATCACAACACTGGTGCTACTTTCATTTTTTATTTGAGTAGTAGCTACATTTAACATGACAGTAATAAAAGATTATCTAACTAGCATAGCAGGTGCCATATGGTACCTGCATAGACCTTTTTATTATTAAAGTGTTACTTATACTTAATTGTGGTTAAAATGTCTCAAATTGAGCTCTGAGCAATATACTTGCATTACTGATTTTAGCACATGTAATGATGCCCTTCTGCACAGGAAAAGGGAGTGCTGAGGAACACTGTGTATGTAAGGAAAGAGGCTGGGGATATACAAATAGTGGGAACATTGTAGGAGCCATTTTTCAAGCCGGGATGAATGCAAACTCCAGCTGCTTTACTATTCTATAGACCCCAGGTTGTTGTGTCCAGACAGTCCATGCTTATATCTAGTGGTTCTAAGGCTCCTCAGGGGACATTGGGTGCAAATACTACCCTTCTAGTGCACTCTGTGTTAAAGAATAATGGTAGCTGCCATCTTGACTGCCTTAAAAATACCAGTTTCCAGGCTGTAATACTGACCTATGTACCTAAAGGCTTGTGAGGCACTTCCCTGCACCAAGCATGTAGACCAGTAAACTCAAAACATTTGATTCATATACTTTCTCCAGCTTAGAGATTCAGAAGGAATGAAAGCCAGAGTGTTTACCATAGTGGCAGAAAACTGGCATTCTTTAGAAAGCAGTAAATATGGCAATCTTCATAGCTTTCTTAGGCCTCTTTCAAGGCTGCTAGATGCTCCCTTAGTCCCTTGCACATGTCAAGTGCTTTCTAGTGCTCGGCATGGACAGTGTTGAGGAGGCCCCCATGAAGTCACATCTGAGCTTGGCCACAGCATGTCATTTTTTTGCTGCCGGGTAACATGCTGGCAACGATGACATGTTCAGCTGCATTGTCATCGGCATTGTCAAGGAGCACGTGAGCAACAGCCAGGAGGTTGTACAGTTTAGCCTCCTGTATGAAAGAGGCCTACTGCACTTAAAAAAATTATGTGAGTTGAGACACTTTTAATTACAGACTAGTTTGGTTTAACTGACATTTTCATGCACTTCTATTCAACATAAAATTTTCACCATCATGGCAATCTATAGACCAAAGTGGAAGAGGTAAACTTAAAAATATGAAAATACTACCTTACTACTTGTTGAGTTGTACATGGAACTAAACAAAGTTAACTTACATTGACTATTGATTATGACGTCAATATATTGGGTTGCACTTACCCTACAGCATTCACTTAGTAGTTTATAATTTATTATTTTTCAGGTCAAATTGGAATGAGATCTGTACTCCTATTATACATGCATATACAATATTTCTATTCTGACAAAGAGAATATATATTTTTTAAAGCCATTGTAAAAAAAAAAAAAAAAACAATGGGGCTTGAATAACTGAGCCCAGTAGCTAGAAAGGCTCTGCAATTAGAAGAATCCCAAAATCTGTCTGCTGTATCAGTACCCTGTCTAAAGCTGGGAATACACGGCTCGATGTTGAGCCATTAACCACTTCAGGACCACAGGCTTTACCCCCAAAGACCAGGCCATGTTTTGTGAAATAGGCCATTGCAGTTTTAAGGCCAAGCTGCAGGGCTGCACAACACAGCACACAAGTAATCCCCCCCCTTTTTCTCCCCACCAACAGAGCTCTCTGTTGGTGGGGTCTGATCGCCCCCCAGATGTTTGTTTATTTTGTAATACATATGTATGTGCTTTATTTTTTATAAAATGTGTGTATTTATTTTATTAATCCCTCTCCCTCCCTCCCTCCCTCCCCCCCCCCCCGTCAGCCAATCCCCATGATCAGCTGTCATAGCGTGAAGCCCTGAGCACACAGAGGGGATAGCCGTGTAACACGGCTGTCTCTAGTACAGCGCTGCTGTAGATCACAGCGCTGTACACAGTAGATCACAGCGCTGTACAGGTTAATTAGATGGCAGTTTCGCCATCTAACAATCTCGGCGATGATTGCCGGAGACTGAAGGTGGAGCTTCGCTCCGCCTTCTAAGCAGGAGCCTGATCTCCTGCAAACTGCAGCCCCAGGACTTTACGCCGATCGGCATTAGGCAGCCCATCGGCGTGACGCGATCGTGTAGTAGGTAAGATGGATTGATAGATCATTTCCGATCTCCCGCCCGATCATTTCGTGCTCGATTCCAGATTGAAGATAAGATAATGAAGAAAGATAAGAAAAACAAGTGGAAGATAAAAGAATTGACTGCTGAACCGAGTGGCGAAACGATCGAGTGGGAGAATCAAGCGGCAAAATCGAGCCGTGTATGCCCAGTATAAAGCCTCATCTACACGGTACAATTTTCCATCAGATCGGATCTATTAGATAATTTCTAACCAGTCCAATAAGATTGTGTTAGATTTTGAAATTTGATTTTGGGCACTTATCAAAGCAAAATATATCCCAGAATTGATCTGAAACAATTTGGACGTCTACACACAATGCAATTTCTTATTAGATCTATCTAATAGATCCATCTATCTGATGGAAAATTGTACCGTGTAGATGAGGTTTAACATGCATGTTAAACAGAACCATAGCTTTAAGCCTCAAACAAGTCATACGATGAATTGTTTGCTGCAGCATGGGTGTCGTTAGGATAACAGGAGAAGTCAGATCTAAAAAGTGACAATGCTCTTATGTACCGTATGTACTGTGTTCAGCAAGACAGGGACATCTGCTTTCTAATTGTAGTACCTCCTTTTCATTAGTAATGCAAATTCTGCATGGCTCAAAATAAAGTTAAAGGACAACTACACTTTTATTAAAATATGAAAATGCGTTTCTTAGCGCCACATAAATTAATGTGCAATTTAACGCTACTAAAGGGACCCCTAAGTGATGTTTAACTTGATAAGATAAACATGTGTATCTACAGTCCCAATTATACTTAGTAGTGGCCCGTGTTCCTTTTTTTACTGTAAGGGTTAAGAATGCAGGGCTGTAAATGACAGATTCTCTAAAGTCAGAAGTCAGACTGCAGGGAAATGCTTGTTTATAACTATATAGAGGTCATAAAACTCATGTGTGTCTTTGAAAAAAAAAAAAAACACTTCTGAGAGCACAGAACAGACAATAAGCTCAGTAGTTCAAGATTTATGTGTATGGGTGCTGAACAAACATAAAAAAAACAACAGATAAAGCTAGATGTGTAACCTGTAAAGTAAAACTAAAGCTATGAGATTCCAGGAAAGTCTCATTTAGAGTTAGGACTATAGATACAATTGTTTATCTTATCAATTTACTGTCACTTGATTTAAAAACTACTTTTCCATTTAAGTTTGTAGTGGCCATGATTTTCTAATATACTGTACTGTTGCCATGGTTCCAAGGAAATTAAACTTGTACTTACTGTTAGTTTTGGAAAATAGTAGCTGGCTGCAACTGAACTTAAAAAGATCCTTTCTAAAAACATCAAATGACAATATAGTTCTGCAGCATCAGTCCAAAATGATCCAGCACAGCTCTTTTACCAAAAGGTATACTTTATTGGATCTTACAAAACATACAATTAAATGGCTGCATGTTTAATAATTGTATATTTAAAGTGGAATTTCCATTTAATGATTTCTGTATGGCAAAGAAAAAGCAAAACACCTGGCTAAACATTATCATAGTTGGTAATGGATAAAGCTGTTGTAGGGTGCATACAAACCAATTTATTAGTTTATAAGTCTTACAATGGTTAAACTTGGTAGCAAACATTCCAAATGGACAAAGGGCATATTTCTCTAAGTATCCCAGGTCTGCCATGTTCATATCTGACATTATGAAATTACATTGCCCTGCAATGTATGAGTGTCAAGCCCTCTAATTAGCAGTTCTAACTGAAACAGAAGACACATTTCAGTCTGTATGAATACAAATCTACAAAACTGCTACATAAACCAAAATGTAGTGGTTACACACTAATAATAAATCTGCTATCTACCATTCTGCAAGAATGAGTGTCTACAAATATTAGTAACTAGTACTACAACAACTACCGTAATTGAGTTTCATTCCTAACGGGGAACAAGTGATTAGATATGTTGTACAATGTTATTTGAATTAGATAGAAAGTTAGATAATTGTACTTCTAAGCAGAAGAAAAGAAGATAGATTGAAAATGAATAGTAACACAGATAGAAGCATACCTAACACAAGTTCAGTAATATGCTTTAAGCTGCCCACATTGTTCATTTATGGTCAATAACAAAGCTAAACAAAAACAGGTATCAATCATATGGCTTTTCAATTAACTAAAAAGGTTCACTACTAGACCTAAATGATATCTGAAAAATGATCATGGATTTCCTATATATGTATGTAGCATGTCATCACAACAAAAACTGCTTCAAGTATGTTGTGATGATGAGGAATGAAATCTCTTGAACATAAATTATATCCTTCCTCTTCTTACAGTGATAAAATATTCAGCTAGTATGGGAGCACTTGCCTTGCAAAAATATGAATTTACAGCTCACGTATGTGTAAGTTGGGATGGTCAATGGAAAATAAATAATTCTGGGTTGCATGAAAACTTTATGCAAATTGCATGCAGCTTGGAATTGGGGGCATAGCTACATTGGGCATACATCTCCCATAGAGATTTGTTGGCTGCCCCCCCCCCCCAACCTCCATCATAGTGGAGAAAGGGGTGAGCCAGGAGCTAGGGGGGTCCAGTCCTAATGCAAAGCAGCAGCGTAGTGCAGGGTGATATATTACCTACTTCCAATGGTGATACAGGTCCTCCTGCACTTCCTCTTCAGTTTTTGCTAGTGCCATGCAGCTAGCCAATCACGTGCGTCTTCAGTCCTGTACTTATTATAACAACTGACAAAGTGTACTGCTGGTCATAGGACAGATTTATCAAGAACAGCACAAAAAAAGCATTTATTTTAAATGTTGTATCCCTGACTAAGCCTTTTAGAGGCAAAACATGTTGGGTTGTTGTTAGAGATGATAAGATGTATATTTAATGTTTATGTGTAGGGGTTGGAACAAGTAGCCAAAAACAATGGTGTACACTGACCCATAGTGTGACATAGGTGCTAAATTAACCTCTTGGGCGGGGATGTATGGAACCCGTAACCAGCTTTTATAGGGAACCTGCATTTATTTTTCACTGTTAAATTACTAGTGGTCTGTTGGAAGAAGAATATACAATATATAGTTGGGACAGGGCACAGAACTACAGTATAATTAGAGTATTCCCCGCTAACCTCACACCACTTTACATTTATTCAAACACCTATCCCCCACCCCCCTTGCCTCTTGCTCCTTATGTTTTAATAGAGCCATTGACAGTTATGTTTTACTAGGGCCATAGGCTGCAGTTGCAGTCATGTGATTTATCTTATATTTGTGTTTGCCCTCTCCATGCTTTAATGCTCCCTCTGTAGCTGCCCACTATTGATTGGCTGAACTGGGTCACATGATATCATCTGACTACTGATAAGAAAGTAGGAAGACATTTAGTTCTGCTTTATTGGAGGTTAACTGAAGGTTGGCCACCCTGAAAGGGAGCTTGTGTGGAACTGCTCTGCTATAATAACCATGTTGATAAGTCACATGACCAGCAGTACAAGTGTTGAAGTGGCTTCCAGAAAACTCAGTAATGTCAGCCGGGGATAAATTATTTTTAAAAGCAAGATGTTTTCAGCACTTTATGTAAACTTATCAGACCTATCTTTTTATGCATACATGCAACAATGGTGCCAGGAAACTCTGGCACAGGGTGAAGCCGAAAAATGTCTCACTTTGCTACAGCAAATATCCCAGCGGTGTTGATTTCTATGTCCCCTCCAGGCCGCCATGGACTCACTCAGGGGTAAAATGCAATTTGGCTGCCTGCAATTGCTGTCGGCTGAATTACACTGTATTTTTCCTAATTTGAGCTCTGCCTTTTGCCCAAATTTCCTTCTGAGCACTGCTATAACCGTAATTCACATTAAATGTCAGGCGCCCTTTTTGCTCTATTCGCTTTTCATAATAACAGAATAAACACTGTATTAAGATTGGTCTACAAAGGCAGAAATATGATGAACTAAATGTTGGGAAGATGTAAATTGTCACAATTAAAAACAACATATTTGACGTTCCCTTCTATTGTTTTATGAGTAGCCATATCAGCTGTACCAGGTGGTCTTCTTCAACAGAACCATAATGCTGTCCCAATTTAACACGGCAAAGCGCAATGCACAAAATTCAGTAATCTACTGTATTAGAAATCAGCAATCATTTTCTATCAGTCTAACTGCTCTAAGGTAATAAAAGGTTCAATCTGCTACTCTGCTGTTCCTTGTGCATTACTGCTTTTGGCATTGCCTTATTTTTTATTTTATTTTTTAAAGTGAGTGTATGCTTTTTTTTAAAGACCTTTTATATGTAAGGAAGTACTATTCACGTAATTTTATGATAATTATTGAGCTGAAAGACTATTCTGTAAAAAGTAGACACAAGGGAAAATGTAATTTTTAAAGTAGAAAATAATCAGGCTAGTTGCAGCCTGTTTATCTTGAGTTCTCAGTGCAATATCCATTGACACAAGTCATGCCAGTTACTGCAGGTTATAGTAGCTGAATTGTTATTAGTGAAGTTAGAGCTTACAGTATAAGTGTATCTATTACATAAATATGTTAAAGCAGGATGTTTTGAATGAGGATGATACCATTTATGTGCTAACGAGAAACGAGTAAGCTTTCTGCCAATAAGCCTTCTTCAGACTCCATTCCTGTAGACTACAAAAAAAATCTTTTCTTTTTAAGTTAGCTAATAAATGGCATCATACTAATTCAAAGCCTACTGCTTTTACTGATGACTAACATGGTACAATAATCCACTGCAACATATATAAATATGTTAATGCACTCTATATGGGTCACATGATATCATCTGACTATTGATAAGAAATAGTTCAGTTATAATGAATAAGTGATTTTGCCCCAAGAAGATATTAGAGCTGCCTAGCTGCTGCGTATCAGCAATCTGTACACTCCATGCACTGCTGTGGTGCTACCTGTCATCTGCACATCCGGTCTGATTGCTGCACATCGGATCTAATTGCCTCTCTGAAGTCCATTTCTTCCATGGTCTCTCAGATTTGATGTACAAAGAGCAGATCACACAGACTTGTTATTCAGATTGCAGACAACTGGTTGGGGGAATGGTATAAACAGCCAGTTAGTTCTTACATATCTTCACTGGTGTAAAATCATAGGGCTTCATTCACTAAGACAAATAGCATGCCTTATCCGAGTTAACATGTTTTATCTAAGATAACATGCCTTATCAAAGTTATCACGCCTTATCAGAGTAGCGCTATAGACTTATGCCTGCTAATTGGCAATGATGATGGTCTTGCCCTGAGCCCCCTGCGGGTTCGTAGCGCTCTCTATGCTACTCTGATAAGGCGTGTGAACATTGTTAAGGCATGTTAACTTTGATAATTCGTGTTATCTCTGATAAGGCGTGTTAACTTGGATAAGGCATGCTATTTGTCTTAGTGAATCAAGCCCATAATGTGTTCTGAATGCATTATGGATCAGAGGCAATTTAGGATTGGTTTATTTATGTTATAGGCTTATTCATGTTATAGGTTATCTCAGTGGCATAGCTAGAGATCGTGGGGCCCCATAGCAAAACTTTCATGGGGCCACCTGCCCTTACTCTATGGGTAGGAGTTAATCGGGCAGTTGAGATTCTCATGCAATCTACACTGCATATAGTCAGTGGGCCCTGAAACAAAGTCAATAGGTGGAGGAACACAAGAAAGTTAATAGTGAATATATCAAGTACTGCCTGGGCCACCTCTGCTCCAGGGCCCCATAGCGGCTGCTATGGCTATTGCTACACCCCTGGGTTCTCTTATTTTTTAGCATACAGTGAAATACCCGGAAACGCAGATTATTTATACCTGCCACAGGTTTTGCCCAACTGCAACACATTCTTAATTTCCATTAATTGTTCACAATTTCACCCTTGTGGCTATTACAGTTCCTGGTGACGGTGTTACCCCGCATCCAGGACTGAGCTGCAGACACAGGAGAGTGATGTGGGATAACGCGACCTAAATCTAAAAACTGTCCTCCTCTCCCTACTTTGCTGGAGGACTTGCAATTATGGTTGCCACCTACTAAGTTGGGTGTTTAAATGTGACATGTTCTAGGGATGCTCATTTGGATTTTCACGGATTTGGAATTTCTGCATTTCTGATCGGAACTCAGAAGTTAGGAAACAGAACTCGGAAATCGGATTTCTGAGGAAAGGCTGCATTACAACAACTCGGTAATTCAGAAACATTGGACCAATCAGAGAATGCACAGTCAACACAGAAGGATTTGGCCAAACAGTGAATGCAAAAAAAAAAATACCAAACAAACACTATCGGAACTCGGAAATCGGAAAATGAAAATCAGAAATGCGCAGAATTGGTAATTGGCAGAAATCAGAATTTCTGCGGAATCGAAAATCAGCATTTCTGACCATCTCTCCATGTTATCAATAAGAAGAGTATAGGAAGGATAATACTGTTCCACAGAAAGGTGGTACAACTACTTGCAGTGTGTGTGTATTGCCTGCTTGTTCGTATTTGTGTGTGATTCATCACCATTGATTAGGAAGCATGCAGAGCTGCCTACAGAACAGAGCGTGGCCAGTCATTTCCTGACTCTGTATAATGTAGTGGCTGGACAGCAGAGGAAATCTAGTCACTGTAACTACCCTGCTGCAGTTGATTGCCTCCACTGGAGCATTAGGCACAAAGGTACTTTGTTTTCTGCCAGGGTATCATTGAAACAGCCTATGTGATATTAGAGGGGATACAGTGTGGATATAGTGAGCAGTATTTTTTTTTAAACAAAGTGCATTCTTGGATATGCAGGAGGATACATTTTCAATCTCAAACGAAATTTTGTCCCAAAATAATCAGCTGCAAATGGAACCCCATCATTAGCAAAAAATCTGTAGGATGTACAGCGGTACATGTACATCCTGTGACCAAAGCAAGACATACCCTGGCTGGGAAAGTTCTGACCTGATGGATTGTGTCTATTATTGTTTTGACAGGAGTAGATGTGAAATAGATTTATAGATGGTCAATTCATTAATCACTGTAACATAAATCAGGATTTGGAGTTCTGGAAGATATCGGAAGGGTTTTGGTGGCGTCTGTTGTGAATCATATATTATCCAGGGTGTACACACCTGCAAAAGTAAAGAACATGCAGAACAAAGTGTCAGCTATTTTGCTTTATCACTGTGAATTTCTTAAGTTATCTATACAAATCCCATGCTCACAAATACAGCAAACCTGCAGCCAGCGCATAAAGAACTTATCATATAATAAATTGTATGTGTAGTAGGGATAAGTAATAGAACATTAATAGCAAAGAAAAGA
Organism: Hyperolius riggenbachi; assembly: GCF_040937935.1. Taxonomy (NCBI): domain Eukaryota; kingdom Metazoa; phylum Chordata; class Amphibia; order Anura; family Hyperoliidae; genus Hyperolius; species Hyperolius riggenbachi. The sequence continues at coordinate 196,144,746 of NC_090649.1, forward strand.
GCCTCATATTTTTTATTTTCAGTTATATAGCTTTTTTTTTTAATAACATTACATCATTCTGTCACAGTTGCAGCTTTAAAAGCGCACTGTCTTTTAAACTATACAACAAAGCAAAAGTGATGACCTTTTGAACTTTCCTGCAGTAAAACCTTATCTTAAGCTGTCTCTCACTGCTTCTTTGCTGTTTAAGTGCTTCAGAAAACAGGACTGCATTCGACTCAGGTTGGGTCGAAGAACTCAGAAGAAACTCTTGCATAGAGAACAACTTAATTTTTTTTTTAACTTTTCCTATTCTGGCAAACACTATGAGACTCTTTTCTTTGCTACTAATGTTATATTTATTAGCTGTACTACAAATCCAATTCATTATATCTTAAGTTTATTTTCGTTTCAGGTTTCTTTATGCATTTATTCTTAATGCAATACACAGATTGGTCCTTTATGAAATAATCATTTTTAGAACAGTAAACGCTCCCTTTATCGTGCAGTTTCTTAAAACATGAAATCACAGACCAGAACAGAGAGGAGCTTCCACAGACTATAACAGAATTACTGAGGTCAGGGAGAAATGCACATCTTGCCTTCTCTGCAATGTCAGGCACATTTCGCATGTCTGATTATTAAATATGGATGATGAGGTGCTAATGTTTCCAGCTAGCATGAAAATTTTGTACAAACTGAATGGGATTTGGAACTGGACCAATCAAATATACTTCCTGATTATTTAGAGTGTCCCAAGTCCAAGTTGAATGGTACAATACTTTGCCTGGAACTGAAATTGTTATTATCTCACCGGCCATGTATTATTCTTGGTGATGACTCTGCCCTATACTGTATGTACTGCCAGCTTAAAGACCAAGTCACACCCATGCTAACCTAGTAATAAAAAAAACACATACTGTATATAAGTAGATAAATACTAGTTCTACTTACATAGCAGATGTATTGCACTGTCCATGTTATGATTCCTGTGAATTTTATAAAGGAAAAGCAGAGAATCCTATTCTAAACAGTTTCCATCTTGGTTACCTCTGAATGAAGCTAATCCTGACATAATTTCCCCTCTCACTCTTTTTTTCTCCTCTTGCTAATTGTGTATTCATTACCCTCCCTCCTCCCAGAGTATTCAGACACTCCCACTGAGGTCTATATTAGGAAGTGCACTGTCTTATGTCATTAGAAGGAGGGGAAAATAAAGGGAAGAGGAGGAATATATTATAGATAAATAGATCCCCCAGCATTCAACTGTTTGGCAATGGTAATTAAAGGGCCAGTGTTCCTAAAGTATGTGATAACTTCAAACCATAGCAGCAGAAACAGTTTTGAAAGTTTTGAATGCAGGATTAGCATGTTTATCACATAATACACTCAGACCAGTTGCTGTTGAAATTTGATTTTTATGGTGACAATCCTGCTTTAAAGTGAACTCCACTTCCTTTTCCCCTGCTTACACCTGACTCACACAGTAGCTGTCCTTGGAAAAGCAGTTTTGGAGTTATGTATCATGCAACTATTATACATACATACATACATTATTATACATACAGTGCAGAGTAAAGGGGGAGAGGGCAGTGTAACAATTTTTACTGGGGCCTATGGCTCTGAAACTACGCCATTGCTTTTCAGGTAAGTGTAAGATAAGGGTAGAGTGGTATCTCATAATCTGTTTCTTTTTTAAATATCTTCTTCATAAAATATTATTTTCGGTACAGTTCTTATTTAGGGAATATACACTATCAAAGAGGTTGTAAGTAATTAGAAAAAGTTGGGACACCATACTTATTGTAAGCAACAACTTTCAAGGCTTGATCAGCCTCCAATTCTGCAGAACAGCTGTAAGTTGTTAAAGCAGACATGAATTCAGAACTTCCTCTCTGCTTGTGAGAGAACGCGGAAAAGGCGCCGCGTGAGCTGACAGCAAGGCGGCTGATTCCACGTCTAGTGCGTCGGTTTGCACGCAGAAGCATGCGTCTGGTACTGCGAGAGAATGCGGAAAAGCCGCCGCGTGTACTGATAGCAAGGCAGCTGGTTCCGCGTCCAGCGCGGCGGGTTGCACGCAGCAGCATGCGTCTGGTGTGGCTGGGTCTGTTAGTTCACACAGATTCAGGAATACGCGCGCGCTGAGAGGCAGAACTTTTATGACGGCCAAGGGGGGGATCAGCTGACCAGGCTGGTCAGCTGACCTCAGAGCAAGTGACTATTGGTCCATCACTTAGGGGTGGCGCCAGAGAGCGCTGCTCTAAATATAGTTACTGCTGGCCACTCTCAAGTTGTCTGCCGTTGCGAACACTACGTGGAAGCACTCAGACCTTAGTCAGATCCAACAGTGTGTTTGAACCAGGAGGACCTGGGAATTCACACTGAGCCATATTACTACTGTATTATTATTGTGTTATACTTCAGACTAGTTCCAGGGTGTAGAGACCACGAACCTCACACCCAAGGCTAGGGAACTTGTGTTATCATTCTGTTATACTTCAGACTAGTTCCAGGGTGTAGAGACCACGGACCTCACACCCAAGACTAGGAAACTTGTGTTATCATTCTGTTATACTTCAGACTAGTTCCAGGGTGTAGAGACCACGGACCTCACACCCAAGACTAGGAATTGTTTGATATCTGTTATGACCTATTGCTTTCCTGACTATCCCTCCGCTCGCTGATTCGGTACCAGGCATATCTGATCACCTATTGCCATCCCTGCCTGTCTTGGATACCGAACCAGCCTTCTGTCTTTGTACTTTATTTGTCTGTGTGTTGCCGACCCGGCTTGCCCGACCTCGAGAGCTATCTCCCCTCTTTAGGAGATAGTCTCCAGATCAGTTAGTGACATCCACCTTCAGGTGTCACTCACTCTCTGACCCTTGCTACTTCAGCCTGAGACTCCACCCCTTGGAAGATCTCGGGCTGCTGGAGGGTTCTCGTGCTTTTCAAATAGCAGTGTTGCCCACACTGCCAAGGACCATCTGCTCATCAGGTGGATTTCTCAAAGTTATTACTGTTGCACCAAACACTCACGATATATACAGGTATCCAGAGGTTAGTACTATATCTGTATTACGGGACAGTTAAAAATGGCGCACAGCGCCAGATGAATAAGAAGGGCGCCCCATAGACTTGCATTATATAACGCTATTTAGCGTTATAAGTGTTAAAAAATGGCGCAGGCAGTGTGCCTTACACTTATAACGCTAAATAGCGTTATAAAGCTTCAAAATTTCTGAGGACAGAGGGGTCGGGGGGAAGAGAGAGGCAGCGGACACTGGAGGGCATAGGCAGCGGACGAAGATGTGTGCAATATGCATACATTACCTTGTCCCGGGCCGCCGATCGCTCCTTCCCTCCGCTCCTTCACTTCCTCCATTCGTTTACTGTAGTCCTGCAGCCGGCCAATCACCATGCGGTTTCATTCTCCGCATGGTGATTGGCCGGCTGCAGGACTACAGCAAACAAACTAGGAAGTGAAGTAGCGGAGGGAAGGAGCGATCGGCGGCCCGGGACAAGGTAATGTATGCATATTGAACACATCTTCGTCCGCTGCCTATGCCCTTCAGTGTCCGCTGCCTCTCTCCCCCAACCCCCGCTGCCTATACTAGCGACCCGCAGCCCCCTGCTTGCTTTAATGGCGTACCGTGCTGAAATAAATGTAGCATAAAACGCTATTTACCGTTTTAATGTATTTTCGGTAAATAGCGTTTTATGATACATTTATCGGCAGAACAGTGCGCCATTTTTCTCCCTGCGCCATTTTTAGATGGACCCCTGTATTATTGTTGATTCTGCAGATCATCAATACTCAGGTATATATCTGTATTCTTGGTGATACTGCAGATCACCAATAATCAGATTCTCTCTGTGTGCTGACACCGATCGTTACACTGCTCTAAAAGATAGGCAACAGTACAATAACCTTTAAAGAAAAACATTTCTTTGTTACAGCTGATACAAATCCTAAAATAAATCTCCAATGTTTCTACTTCCTGCTTTCATGGAAGCAGACATATTGTTAACATCCTGTGCCTTCACATGAGCTTATCTGCCTTATTTGCTGTGGCACAGGGAAGAGATCAAATTACAACTTGTAATTAGACACAAATGGGGGGGGGGGGGGAGAATTGGACAGGCTAAACTCTCTTAATACATACAGGGGTGCATTTCTCTGTGTTTTACTTCTGTCCTGTGCAAGAGTTCAGGTCTACTTTAACCTATATCTTGTTCCGTGCAACAGTATCTTTTGTATAATTCTCAAATGTACATTATTTTCCAGTTTCCTTTTTCAACTTCCAAAAACCACATGCAGACTTTACTGGGAGTTTCCTGAAACCATATTTGGTTTCTGGGCACCAGGCACTATAGTTTGGAGGAGAACAGTAATGCAGCAAAGGAGAGTAATGGGTCTAGCATGAGACTGAAGGAAATGAGTAGAGAAAGAGGAATGCTTAGAGTATGGTTCATTAGAAAAAGATATGAAGAGCAAACTTGGATCTCAGTGTCATTTAAGACTGGAGGGGCACAATGGCATCAGAAAGAGAGAGAGAGGATGACTGAAGAGTGATTGTAGTGCAAGATTTAAGGAGGTATGGTGCTCTTGAGAAAGGTGGAGAGAAATACCACGATTTAAAATTAGGGTGGGGCTATAGGTGTAGAGGAATTGGAAAAAGAGTGCCAAGCAGTGGATAGAGGAGGAGGGGAGCAACAGTAAATGTAGTTGGATAGCAGGAGTGTGTGGCTTAACCTCCTAAACAGTAATCCCGGGACAGGCTTGGGATGGAAATCTGTAGCTCAGAGCGGTAATCCTGTGCCTGAGTGAGTTATATGCAGGAGCTGCTGCAGATCTCTCTGTGGTATGTTTTTTTTCTGTTTTTCTTAGGGTCTAAAAGATTGTGAAAATTTTGCACGGCTTTTAGACCCTAAATCTGGAAATAATCATAATGCCAGGGAGGTTAAAGCATAGAGCAAAGTCACAAGTATAAGGAGGGTTCTGGCCGGCAGCAGAGGGGTTGTTTAGGATTGGGCAGGCCTCTGGATCATCCAGAAGCTTCCTCCTACTAAGGTAAGTATCTATCTTAAAAAAAACACTTCCAGGCTTACTTTAAGCACAGAATGACACTGAAAAGATTGAGAAGGGAGGACTAGGCAGTAAATATAGCATGAAGCTAAAGGAGTTGAGCAGCATTGGGCAAAAGGGAGAAGAAGCTGAGGCAATGACTGCATTGGGTTGATAGAGGAGGTGAGCAGCACTGAACAAAGGGGGAAGAAACCCCCAGGCAATGACTGGTGGGGAGATAGCATGCCCCGTTTTACACTCTAATCTCTATCAGCCAGGAGTTCAATTGCAGCTAATACCCCTTTTTTGTGGAGTATTTGCTGCATATGTTGTCAGTTAAAATGAATAAGCAAAAAAACTAGAAGAAAAATTTCCTGTGATTGTGGGAGGCTTTAAATGAGTTATGTCAAGGAGTGAAAAACTGATTACATTAAAGAAAAACACATAACATTCATGATGACATATACTGACATGTATTGAATAAGTAATAGTCCTGTCTGAAGATGACAGTAATGAATGTATGGGTTGGAAGCTTATAAAATGCATGCATGCATATGTTATCCCACAAAGATCATTGCATATTGTCTCTGGACTAAAGAGATTGGACTTCTATAATTATTATTTCACAACTTTGAGTTTTTTAACCCAAAGCTACAATATAACACAATCACTAATTAGTGATTACTGGGCACACAATAATTGCTGAGCATGAAAGAATAAGCTGGCTCCTTGCCTTCATGCCGGTTTCACACTGCGGATTGGCAGCATCGGAGGGCCACACCGCACCACAATGCCAAAAAAAGGCCTTTTGCCAAAAACAGGCCTTTTGCCTTACCGCTTAAGGCTGACAGCCAAACAGGAAGTGACACTCACTTACGCTCACTCCCTGTTTCGGAAATACAGAAGTGCACAGAAGCGTACTGTAAAAATACGCTTCCGCGCATGTGCGCCACAACAGCGTCATAGACTTACATGACCTCCGGTCCACCACACGTCCCCTCAACAGTCATGCGCCAACATAGGCTTGCGCTCGTGTTAGACAGGGTACTTCCGGGGCACCGCACTGCATGCTGTATGAAAGCACCCATAGACTTTCATTGGCATAGCGATAAGCTGTGGTAAAATGCCTCACCACACCACGCCAGTGTGAAGGTGCCCTCAGGAGAACATTGTTTTTTACCATGACTCACATTTAACAAATATGGAAGTAAAAGGACAGTCACAGTTGCTCCTTAGTCATAGCTGTGCTGAGTTCTGACTAAGGTGCGAGTGTAAGCTCCGATACACATGAGCTGATTTGCCTTGTCCAGAATGTTTCTCTCCAAATGAAAATTGGATTTTTTCTAGGGGCCAGAACCCAAAACCGGTTAATTTTGGACACTAATTCAGAAAAAGGAATTGAACTGCAGACCCTATTTCGAGTAAAGATAACACTATTGCATTTTATCAGCAAGGGGGCAAGGCTACACACTGGAAGCTGGAAGATATGGGGCTCTGGGAGGGATTCAGGGGAAGAGACACAGCAGGTAATTATAACTTCCTATTAGAAAAGGACCCACGGAATGTGCAATTTCACACTGGAGGTCCGTTTTAAACATATTACGCAACTTTTTTTTTTTCAACAATTTTTGATGGAAACATTTCTAAGGAACTTTGGGAAATATGACTTACTGTAATACAACCTCCCCTTACAATGTATTATCTGCTGCACTACTATTATGCACTGATCTTTTACTACACTCACTTGGACATTCCAAGGTGGGTAAGGGAAAGTTAAAGGGAACCTAAACTGAGGATATACATTTTTCCTTTTAAAATAATACCAGTTGCCTGACTCTCCTGCTGATCCTGTGTCTCTAATACTTTTAGCCACAGCCCCTCAACAAGCGTGTAGATCAGGTGCTCTGACTGAAGTCAGACTGGATTAGCTGCATGCTTGTTTCAGGTGTGTGATTTAGCCACTGCTGTGTCCAAAGAGCTCAGCAGGACTTCCCCGCAACTGGTATTGTTTAAAAAGAAACATCCATATCCCTTCAGTTTAGGTTACCTTTAAAGTGATCCTTAAGCCAAGTAAAAAAAATGAGATTTACTCACCTGGGGCTACCCTCCTGGCTGCAATAGCAGCATAGGGGGCGATATACAGGCTGGGAACGCGAAGAATCACTCGCGTTCCCATGCCTGTCGGCCGGTGATGGCCAAACCGGAAGTGTTTGCTGGCGGGTCCTGGAGCGTCAGAGCGGGGCTGCGAGGGCACCGATCGGCTGCAGGGGGCTGAGGGAAGCCCCAGGTGAGTAAATTTCATTTTTTTTACTTGGCTTAAGGATCACTTTAAGTAACCTCAGGCTCAGCTTTAGGATAATCTAGGATACATTTAGGATTTCAGCTTGGCCATACTGAAAGCTGTTAGGCGGTTTTCTGTGACTTGAATAACATGTTGTGAGGAAACGCGGAAGAGCCGCCGTCTCTCACAATGAGGCGGCTGTTTCCGCGTTCAGCAGCGCGTCACAACGCGGAAAAACCGCCGCATGCCGCTTAGGCAGAGCGGCGGAATCCGCATTGGTAACGGCGGAATCCGCATCAGAGGCGGCCCCCGCACTAGATACATTGCATGACAGTACTGGTGTGGCTGGGACTGATAGTCCACCAAGATTCAGACTTACACGCGCGCGAGCACAGAGGCAGAGTTTAAATAGCAGTTAGAAGGGTGTCGGCTGACCAGCTGGGTCAGCTGACAAATTCCACTGCTCTCATTGGACCAGCAATTAGGGAGGTCCTGGAAAGGTCCTAGAGTATATATACTGCTGGTTGTTCACTTGCTATTTGTCTGGCGTGCGATCACATATGTGGGTGCACCCAGATCCGTAGTCAGATCCGCAAGTGTGCCGGGACCAGCTGGAGCTGTAATCCTACACTTAGCTAGATTCTGTTGATAGCTAAAGTACTAGTTTGATTGTATTTATTTGTTATGACTTTTGCCTGCCTTGACTACCCTTTTGGACTCTGATCTTGTACCTCGATATTTCTGATACTCTGTTGCCGAACCCCGGCTCGTTCCTTGACTCTGCTTCTGCCTCCTGATTTTGTACCCCGATATTTCTGATACCCCATTGCTGAACCCTGCCTGTACTTTGACTCCGCCTTTGCCTCCTGATCTTGTACTTTATCTGTCCGTGTGTGTACGACCTGGCTTGTCCGACCTCGAGAACCGACCTTACTGTTAGAGGCGGTTCCTCGTTCTGTTAAGTGACCCTTCCGCCAGAGGGTTACTTTCAGTATATCCTTCCCGCTGGCAGCCTGACTCCTCCCGCCTTGGAGAGCTCAGGTTTGCGGAAGGAATCTGTACAGTACGCCTTACTGTACTGAGGCCCTGTCCTCTAAGTGTTACTGTTACACCAAAACACTACACTCTACTCAGGTGAACAGAGGTTAGCTAGTATATCGGATTATCAGTGATACTGCAGATCACGTATAATCTGGTATACATCTGTATTCCCAGTGGTTCTGCAGATCACTGGTAATCAGATCCTCTCTGTGCTTCACCGATCGTTACAGAACGCCAGACCAAAAAACAGATGGAATCACGCGCTGATCCTCTGACTGTGCTTGCCACTTCGGTGGACAGTATCCATCAAGCACTGGGCCAGCACAAAGCCTTAATCGATGCCCTATCAGGCTCAGTGCGAACCCTCCAGACGTCAGTTGATTCAGTGCGATCCCCTCCTAGTGACGACATTCGCATGCCTGTACCTGATAAATTTTCCGGCCACAAATCTGACTTTCGGAATTTCAGGAGTAGAGTGTTATCGTATTTCGAATTGAGACCCCGATCCTCGGGGACTGAGACCTAGTGATGGGCGAACACCTGGATGTTCGGGTTCGGGAAAGTTCGCCGAACATGGCCGAGATGTTCGGCATGTTCGGGCCGAACCCCGAACTTCCCGAACATCCCGCTTTTGGGGGCCCTATGGGGTCGCAGGCATAAGGGGGGAGCATGCCCCGATCGCGGGGGGGGTCGGAAATTCCCCCCACCCCCTCCGCTAGCGCTCCCCCCTCTGCCCGCTTCCCCATACAAAAGTTTCAGGAAAGTACCTGTGGTAGTGGATGGCCTGGCAGTGGCACTGTGGAGTGAGGAGGAGGAGTCCGGAGAGTGACGTGTTGAGGGAGGCCGGGCAGCGGGCGGTTCAGCGGTAGTACCCTTGTGGTACTTCCGCCCTTTCTATGACCTCACGCCCGCTGCCCGGCCTCCCTCAACGCGTCACTCTCCGGACTCCTCCTCCTCACTCCACAGTGCCACTGCCAGGCCATCCACTACCGCAGGTACTTTCCTTAAACTTTTGTATGGGGAAGCGGGCAGAGGGGGGAGCGCTAGCGGAGGGGGTGGGGGGAATTTCTGACCCCCCCCCGCGATCGGGGCATGCTCCCCCCTTATGCGTGCGACCCCATAGGGGGGCCGTATTGCGGCATGTTCGGGCGAACAGGGCCCTGTTCGGCCGAACAGGGGCCCTGTTCGGCCCTGTCGGCGGCCATTCAATAGTTCGGGCCGAACCCGAACTTAAAAGGCCGAACACCATCAGGTGTTCGGCCGAACTCGAACATCACCCGAACAGGGTGATGTTCTGCAGAACCCGAACAGTGGCGAACACTGTTCGCCCAACACTACTGAGACCTAACGGGTCACCTTTATTAAAACTTTGCTGGCTGGTGACTCCCAGTCATGGGCATACAACCTGCCTTCTACCAATATTGCCCTGACCTCGGTGGAGGAATTCTTTAAGGCCATGGCCATAATTTATGACGACCCTGACCTTGCCGCGTCCTCTGAGCGGAAGCTCAAACTTTTGCGGCAAGGCAGAGGCTCGGTCGAGGATTATGCGGCAGAGTTCCGCAGGTGGTCAGTCACCGCTAGATTCGATAACTTTGCTCTGATGGATTACTTCCTGTCTGGGTTGTCGGAGGAAGTCTCTGATCTAATGTTAACTGTATCCGAGCCCAAGACAGTCGATGAGGCCATATCATCGGCCATTCGAGTTGATCGTAGGTTACGCCATCAGAAGCAGGTTAGGGGTAGTCACCGCGTCAGGGTGACATCTTACGCGGCACCATCCGCTACACCCCTAGTAACACCTTCTCCGCCTGTCTCACCCTCTCCGGCCTTGCCTCCGCCCGAACCAATGCAGATTGGTCGTTCGAAGTTGACCCAGGTGGAGCGACGGCGGAGAATGACGGAACAGCTGTGCCTGTATTGTGCAGCAGCAGGGCATAGGGTGCGAAACTGCCCTAACAAATCGGGAAAAGAGTTTGCCTAGGAATAGTGGGGGGTGACACCCTAGGCACACAATTTTCACCCCTTAAAGAGAAAACATTGCTTCTCCCCTGTACTATCACATGGGAGAATAAGTCCGTAGCCACTGAAGCGTTTGTTGATTCTGGCTCAGCGGCTAATTTTATGGATCTTGAATTTGCTCAGGAGTTGGGTATTCCCCTCACTCCAGTGAGTCCCCCCATTCAGGTCACGGCAGTAGACGATTCCCCTCTGCAACGGGATCGCCCACTGTCACAGACCCCGGAGGTGAAGGTCGCCATAGGGGTACTGCATGGGGAACAGTTACGATTTTTTGTGTTACGCATGTCTACCTCCACTATTATCTTAGGCATGCCGTGGCTGCAAATCCATTCTCCGCACATAGACTGGGCTACGGGTCAGGTAACCAGATGGTCCGATCATTGTCACCAACGGTGTTTAGGGAAGGTGACATTGGGTCGGACCAAGATTCTTGTGGAGGGGGTTCCCGAAGAGTATGCAGAGTTCTCTGATGTATTTTGTCCTAAGTCTGCTGATCAGTTACCCCCTCATCGCCCGTTCGATTGCCCCATTGATCTCCGTGCTGGTTGTATGCCTCCTAGGGGTCACCTGTATAACTTGTCCGGTCCAGAGAAGATGGCTATGCAGGAATACATTCGTGATAACTTAGCCAAGGGGTTCATCCGGCCCTCCCGGTCGCCTGCTGGGGCCGGTTTCTTTTTTGTTAAAAAGAAAGACGGGGGTCTCCGACCTTGTATTGATTATCGGGGCCTCAATAAGATCATGATAAAAAATCGCTATCCGTTACCCTTGATAGACGATTTATTTACGCAAGTCACAGCCGCAAAGATCTTCTCTAAATTGGATCTGAGGGGGGCATACAATCTAATCCGCATCAGAGAGGGTGATGAGTGGAAGATGGCCTTCAACACACCCGACGGGCATTACGAGTACCTAGTGATGCCCTTCGGGTTGTGCAATGCGCCAGCCGTCTTCCAAGAATTATTTAATGAGGTATTCCGGGAGGTTTTGGGTAGATTCGTGTTGGTATACCTCGATGACATACTAATTTATTCCAATAACCTCTCCGAACACAGGGTTCACGTAAAATTTGTCCTAAACAAATTAAGACAGAATAGGCTCTACGCGAAGGTGGAAAAGTGTATATTTGAAGTGACCACGGTCACGTTTCTGGGATACGTAATTTCCACCTCGGGCCTCTCAATGGATCCTGCCAAGGTCACAGCCGTGTTGGAGTGGCCACAGCCAGTGGGGTTGAAGGCCCTGCAGAGATTTTTTTGGTTCGCGAACTATTACAGGAGGTTCATTAAGGGATACTCCACTTTAGTTGCCCCCCTTACCAGTCTCACGAAAAAAGGGGCGGATACCAACCACTGGTCTCCTGAAGCCGTGGCGGCATTTGCTTTATTGAAAAAATTATTTTGCTCAGCACCAATTTTGAGGCATGTTGACACGTCCTTTCCCTTCATTGTGGAGGTTGATGCCTCTGAAGTTGGGGTGGGGGCGGTGCTGTCGCAACGGTCTGGGTTGCAGGGCAGATTACACCCATGTGCTTATTTTTCCCGCAGGTTTTCACCTGCAGAAAAAAATTATGATATAGGCAACCGGGAACTTCTGGCTATTAAGTTGGCATTTGAGGAGTGGCGCCACTGGTTAGAGGGGGCAGAACACACGATCACAGTTTACACCGACCATAAGAACTTGGAATACATCGAGGGGGCGAAGAGATTGAGTCCCCGTCAGGCCCGATGGTCTTTGTTTTTTACAAGGTTTAGGTTTATAATCACGTACACCCCAGGCAGCAAAAACGTCAAGGCAGATGCCCTCTCCAGGTGTTTTGAACCAGAAACGGCACAGCCACCCGCTCCTGAGTCTATCATCCCGCGGGAACTAGTGTTAGCCGCAACAGAGACTTGGGAGGATTGGACGGAGGTTTTGGGTCCATTTCAGCAGGACGTTCGTGAGGGAAAACCCGAAGGGGTTATGTTTATCCCTTTGCCCTTTCGTCTACAAATCCTGCACCTCTTTCACGCCCATAAGAATGCTGGTCATCCTGGAGCTGCTAGAACGCAGGATCTGATTGCCAGGTGTGCTTGGTGGCCTTCTTTGGCAACAGATTGCAAAGAGTATGTCAGGGAGTGTGCGGTCTGTGCCAAGAGTAAACCCTCCCGGCTGGCATCTGTAGGTAAGCTGCAGCCTTTGCCCACCCCGAGTGAGCCATGGACCCACTTGTCCATGGATTTTGTGGGAGAATTGCCCAGGTCTGAAGGAATGTCGGTCATTTGGGTGGTAGTCGACCGTTTTAGCAAGATGGCCCATTTTGTGCCCCTGAAAGGACTCCCCTCGGCTCAGGAACTGGCCGAGTTGTTCATCATTCACGTCTTCCGGCTGCATGGCATTCCAGAAGACATTGTGTCGGATAGGGGAGTCCAATTTGTCTCTGGTTTCTGGAGGGCATTTTGCCGCCAAATGGGCATGAAGTTGTCTTTTTCGTCAGGCTACCACCCACAGACTAATGGGCAGACGGAACGTATCAACCAGTCTTTGGAACAATTCCTAAGATGTTACGTTGCGGAAGCACAGACTGACTGGGTAAAATTTTTGCCCTTCGCGGAATTTGCACAAAATAATTTGAAGAATTCCTCATCTGGGTTCTCTCCATTCCAGATTGTGACAGGGAGATCACCCAAATTTTCCCCTTTTCCAGTCGTGTCATCCCCATTTCCAGCACTGGAGGATTGGCAGAGATCACTTAGGGACAATTGGGGAATTGTTAAGGGGAATTTGCAGAAGGCGTTCCAGAGTCAGAAGGGTCAAGCAGACAAAAGACGATCCGTGGAATGGAAGTTTCAGCCAGGGGAGTTAGTCTGGGTGTCCACACGTCACTTGACCCTGAAGCAGCCTTCTACCAAACTGGGTCCCAGGTTTGTGGGTCCATTCCCAGTGACTAAAAGAATCAATAACGTGACTTACGCCATTGATCTTCCTGCCAGCATGTGGGGCGTAAGGTCGTTTCATGTGTCCCTACTCAAACCTGCGGTCCAGGTGGGTTCCGCTCCTCCTCCCCCTGTGTTGGTAGATGACCAACCTGAATATGAGGTGGAAAAGATTTTAGATTCACGTGTTGTGCAAAACTCAGTACAATATCTCGTACACTGGAAAGGGTACGGCATTGAGGAGAGGCAATGGGTACCGGGGACGCGCATGCATGCAGACGAATTAAGGAGAGAATTTCATGCCTCACATCCAGAGAAACCTGGTGGGAGTTGTCCGGAGTCCACTCCTCGGGGGGGGGGTACTGTGAGGAAACGCGGAAGAGCCGCCGTCTCTCACAATGAGGCGGCTGTTTCCGTGTTCAGCAGCGCGTCACAACGCGGAAAAACCGCCGCATGCCGCTTAGGCAGAGCGGCGGAATCCGCATTGGTAACGGCGGAATCCGCATCAGAGGCGGCCCCCGCACTAGATACATTGCATGACAGTACTGGTGTGGCTGGGACTGATAGTCCACCAAGATTCAGACTTACACGCGCGCGAGCACAGAGGCAGAGTTTAAATAGCAGTTAGAAGGGTGTCGGCTGACCAGCTGGGTCAGCTGACAAATTCCACTGCTCTCATTGGACCAGCAATTAGGGAGGTCCTGGAAAGGTCCTAGAGTATATATACTGCTGGTTGTTCACTTGCTCTTTGTCTGGCGTGCGATCACATATGTGGGACCACCCAGATCCGTAGTCAGATCCGCAAGTGTGCCGGGACCAGCTGGAGCTGTAATCCTACACTTAGCTAGATTCTGTTGATAGCTAAAGTACTAGTTTGATTGTATTTATTTGTTATGACTTTTGCCTGCCTTGACTACCCTTTTGAACTCTGATCTTGTACCTCGATATTTCTGATACTCTGTTGCCGAACCCCGGCTCGTTCCTTGACTCTGCTTCTGCCTCCTGATTTTGTACCCCGATATTTCTGATACCCCGTTGCTGAACCCTGCCTGTACTTTGACTCCGCCTTTGCCTCCTGATCTTGTACTTTATCTGTCCGTGTGTGTACGACCTGGCTTGTCCGACCTCGAGAACCGACCTTACTGTTAGAGGCGGTTCCTCGTTCTGTTAAGTGACCCTTCCGCCAGAGGGTTACTTTCAGTATATCCTTCCCGCTGGCAGCCTGACTCCTCCCGCCTTGGAGAGCTCAGGTTTGCGGAAGGAATCTGTACAGTACGCCTTACTGTACTGAGGCCCTGTCCTCTAAGTGTTACTGTTACACCAAAACACTACACTCTACTCAGGTGAACAGAGGTTAGCTAGTATATCGGATTATCAGTGATACTGCAGATCACGTATAATCTGGTATACATCTGTATTCCCAGTGGTTCTGCAGATCACTGGTAATCAGATCCTCTCTGTGCTTCACCGATCGTTACACATATTAAATAAATACACATTAGACCCAGAAATGCCTTTGGCAAGATAGCAGTGTTTGCCCACTGCCGGGGCAGCTAATTATAGCGCTAAAAGATTTGGGCGCAGGTATCTTTTCAATTTTAAATATCGGTTTTGTAATTTTACGTTCAACTTTGCACATGTTTGGGCGCCGTTGCGAAATATCGAAATTTTATCTATAACGATAAAGTACGATTGATAAATAGATGTTTGTGAAACTAAATCTCCACTTTCATTGTCTGATAGTGTGTATGTTTATTACGATATTTCACTAATATATCAATATATGTGGGTTATATCAATATATGTGACATTACGATAAAAAAATATGTGTAATGATGTAATTACGATAATTGGTCATTATATGTAATGATTTATTTACGATAATATGAGTTATTACAAGACATTATCCTATCTATGTGTAAAAGGGTGTTTATGCAGAGTAATTGGTTAGTGTTAGGCACCGCCTGTGGGGTGGTTAGGGTTAGGCACTACCAGGGGGGTGGTTAGGGTTAAGCACCACCAGGGGAGTTTTAGAATTAGGCACCATCAGGGAAGTTTTAGGGTTAGGCACCACCAGGGGGTGGTTAGGGTTAGGCACCACCAGGGAGGTGGTTAGGGTTAGGCACCACCAGGGGGTGGTTAGGGTTAGGCACCACCAGGGGGTGGTTAGGGTTAGGCACCACCAGGGAGGTGGTTAGGGTTAGGCACCACAAGGGAGTTTCAAGGTTAGACACCACCAGGGGAGTTTTAGGGTTAGGCACCCCCCTCAGAGTTAGGCACCACCAGGGAGGTGGTTAGGGTTAGGCACCACCAGGGGGTGGTTAGGGTTAGGCACCACCAGGGAGGTGGTTAGGGTTAGGCACCACCAGGGGGTGGTTAGGGTTAGGCACCACCAGGGGGTGGTTAGGGTTAGGCACCACCAGGGAGGTGGTTAGGGTTAGGCACCACAGGGGAGTTTCAAGGTTAGACACCACCAGGGGAGTTTTAGGGTTAGGCACCCCTCTCAGGGTTAGGCACCACCAGGGGGGGGTGGTTAGGGTTAGGCACCACCAGGGGGGTGGTTAGTGTTAGGCACCACCAAGGGGGTGGTTAGGGTTAGGCACCACCATGGGAGGGTTCTGTGTGAGAGTAGGGTTGGGTTAAGCTGTATTGTTGAATTACATTACGATATTTAATGTTATTATATTTTAGTTTTCAACTCCCATCTGTTTTAAAATGGTAATAATAATAACAATCAGAATTAACAATTTTACATTACAAATACTGTTATTTATCGATAATTCTAAATCACCGATATATATATATATATTTTTTTTTTTTTGCTAATAAATCATGCCCAAATTTTACAGCAACTTTTTTAAATGTACGCCCCACTGCTGATGGTCACCTAGCTTTTATTTAGTAAGATTTGGTGGGGGCTAGTATCCACCAAGCCCCTAGACTCTCACGAGCCCCTAGGCCACTGCCGAGGATTGTCTTGTGGATGATTAGGCCCCTTTCACCCACACTGCGTGGCATAGCAACGAGGACAGGGTGCAAGAGGACACAGTGCTGAGCGATCGTCCTGCCGCAGGACGATTGCACTGCACCAGGGGCTTGATTCACAAAAGCGTGATAAACGAACTTTGAAACACGCACGTGATCGTGCGCAAACGTTCGTTTTTATAACGTGGAGTAATCCTTTACGCGTGCAATAGCAGTTATCACGCTTTTGTGAATCGTGCCCCAAGTGTGAAAGAAGCTTTAAATGAATGGGTTCTGCAATAATCTCTATATATAATTGGCAAGTGTCTCTGCGTCCGTCTTTGTCCCTGTGTCAGTGGTTTTTAGCACTGCGCATGTGCAGGGACAAAACGCAGAGACACTGCCGACGGTGCCGAGAGCCGGAGGACGAGACCAGAAGGGGCGGGCGTGTGTGTACGCGGCGGGCGTCGTGTGCGCGCATGTGCGGCAGTAGTGACAGACCTAGCCCGTTTTTAAACGGGCTAAGTCACTAGTACAAATTAATAATCATGATGTTTTGTCTTCAGCTAACATTGGGGACACAGAAATTGATGCATATCTGCCTTACAACTAGTTCACCAGTGCTGCAGTACAGAAACGAATGATGGGAATCACAGGTTGCTTAACAGGCCGGCGGCATCACAGGTGCTTCCTTAAAGTGAAGTGAAACCAAGTATTATATAATCTCTCCAATACATCCTTCAGTCTAATTTAGGAGAGCTGGGTAAAATCAGTAATAGTTCAGCATATAAACAGTACTTTAACTGAACCTGTGCCATTACTGTATTTTGAAAAATGAAATGATGATATTTATTTTGTTCAAACACTTTCATGTGCTTAGTGTTCAAACACAATGGCTAAACAGACGTCAAGAAGGGCTCACTTGTGACCTTACACTCTTGTGTTGCTGTTCAGCCATAGTGCTGTTGGCGGTAGTCTATCCAAACAGTAGAAACTGATGCAGACTTCCCTTTCTCCTCCTTCCTTTAGCATTAAAATCCAATCTGTAGGACATAATACTGGCATGCCATGCTTACTACTGTCATTTAAAGACCATTTTTACAGAATGGCATGTTGTCACTAACTTGCCAATACTTAAATAATCAGGTCACTCGGTGCTTGATGCCTATGTGATGATCACACATGTGTGAGCGAAGTAGTGATTAAAGCAGAACTGTAGATAGAAATTAAACACATTGTTTCACTTACTGGGGCTTGCCCAAGCCCCCTGCAGCTGTCCTGTCCCACGCCGCTTCTCGACGAGCCTCCGTTCTCCCGCCGCCAGCTACTTTCAGTTTCGCCGCCGAGCCAATGCGCCTGCGCGGCTCTGGACACGCGTATGCTTTCTTCACATTCTCCGCTATTGCAGAGGGGACCGCAAAGAAAGGATACGCTTGGCAGGGCTGCGCTGGCCTCGACTTACAAGTTGAGGTACGGGATGGAGCGGTGGCGGGAGAACGGAGGCTCAGGCAGGACCGGCGCGGGACAGGACAGGACCGCTGCTTCCCCAAGCCCCAGTAGTAAGTGAAACAATGTGTTTATTTTCTATCTACAGTTCCGCTTTAAATGCTAAAAAAAAGTCCAATAAACTTACTATAGAAATCCATTAGCCTCTTGTATTTGCAAGACGGTTCATACCAATCCTATCGACTGGCATCCCAAATCTTCTTTTTGAAAGATCCACAACTTTCCTGTAAATACATAACAAATCAGTTACCAAGCCAAAAGTAATGGTTTCAGCGTCATTCATTAACAAATAATGAAAACTTAAATTTTTATTATTAGTTAGGCTACCATTTTTATGTTAAAACATTCTGTAATTGTCTAGACAGGGGTAAAATAACCTCTAATGGTACGGATTGCACTAGTGTTGGGCAAACTTTGTGTGCTGCAGATCGATGGGCAACCCTGATGGGGCAAACTGCTTGTGTGCTGTTCAGCAGACCTCCGAAGCTACAAGCTAGTGTTCACGAGTTCACACAAATCCTGACTCAAATAACACTGCTGGCTGCCTACTTGGGCAACCTCCCCCCCCCCCTTCTAAGAATCCCCTCTTACCACTTGGCCAACCCATCCGTCCATATCCTTTCCAGGGCTACACTGTTGTCTCTGCTCCTGGACCATAGAGGGCTGGATGGGCAGGCAGGATTGGCAGTCCTATTCAGGCCACTCATTAACAACAATAACAATAATATTTTTATAGCACTTTTCTCCCTGGGGACTCAAAGTGCTGTGACCCTGCATTATGCAGTCTCAAAGGCTCAGAAAAAGAGGCAAGTTTTTAGCCTTTTTTTTAAGCTGTCCAGAGAAGGAGCCTCTCGTACTGATTGTGGAAATGAGTTCCATAGAGTAGGGGCTGCATAGGAAAAGGCCCGAGCACCTAATGTTAAGTGTATCGTGGATAATAACCAGATTCTTCTTGTCGGCATTGCGAAGGGTGTGTGGAGTGGAATAAAGTTCCAGTAGATTCGCTATGTATTTGGGTTCCATGGGGTTTAGAGCCTTGAATGTCAGCAGGCAGATCTTAAAATTGATTCTCCATTTTACTGGCAACCATTGAAGAGTTTGCAGTACTGGGGTGATGTGTGAGCTGCAGGGGGGGGGGGGGGGGGGGGGGGCATTGGCTAGGAATCTGGCTGCTGCATTCTGTACTAGTTGTAAGGGGTGCAGGACCTTATCTGTAGATCTGATGAACAGGGCGTTGCAGTAGTCTAGGCGGGAGGATACAACTGCATGAACCAGGGAAGGTAGGTCTTCAGCTGGGATAAGGTGTTTGATTTTCGCTGTATTTAAGGAAGACTTGATGACAGCTGATACCTGCTGTCTGAGTTTTAAATTTCCATCCAGGATCACCCCAAGGTTTCGCACAGAGTCTTTATACTGTACGGTATCTCCCCTAATTGCTAGTTTGAGGTGGTGAGCGTTTTGAACTTTATCCATCATGTGTGGACCACCTACCACCAACACCTCTGTTTTGTCAGAGTTCAGCCTCAACCAGCTGGTGTTCATCCAATTCTGTAAATCCACTAGACACGCATTTATTGATGCTGATGGGTCTTGGGTGCCAGGCTTGAAGGACAGATACAGTTGTGTGTCATTTGCATAACAATGGTATCCTAGGCCATAGTTCTGGATTATTTTGCCCAGTGGGAGCATGTAGGCTGCAAAGAGTAATGGTGATAGTACAGAACCCTGTGGAACTCCATAGGCAAGTGGCACTGGATTAGAGTAGTGTGTGCCCAGACATACTTGCTGTGTCCTGCCAGATAGGAAGGTCTGAAACCAGCTAAGAACAGCACCCCTTAGGCCACAGTAATGCTTCAGTCGCTGGATTAGTAATTCATGATCCACAGTATCAAATGCTGCAGACAAGTCAATAAGAATCAGAATTGAGCAGTCACCCTTGTCTCTTGCAGTAGGTAGATCATTCATTACTCGGACTAATGCCGTTTCAGTGCTGTGCCTTTTCCTGAATCCTGACTGAAAAGTATCAAAAATGTTGTTATCTGCAAGCCTGGCTTGTAGCTGGTTGGCGACTGCTTTCTTGATAAATTTTGATAGGAATGGTAAGTTCGCCACAGGTCTGTAGTTGGTCACAGAATCAGGATCTAGTGATGGTTTCTTCAAGAGGGGTTTTATGATTGCTTTCTTTGGTTATTCTGGGAACAGTCCACTTTGCAAGGAGCACTGAGTTATTTTGTGAAGTGCTGGCCTGATCATCTCTGGGCACTGCATTAAGGATCCAGTTGGGCCAGGATCCAGGTCTCAGGTAGTGGGGTGGAGACTTTGGATGAGAATTCCAAAGTCTTCTTCACTCAGAATGTCAAAGACTTGCCATGGTGGTACGGTAGTAGGCATATGCAAAGTCCAGTGGTCAATTGATGTTGTTGGTGTAATGCTGGCATGGATGGCAGACACCTTGTTTGTGAAGAAGGCAGAGAATTCTTCACACCTTTCCCTGGAGAATGTGGTTGGGGCTTTTAGGCAGGATGGATTGCAGAGTGATTCCACTGTGTGGAAGAGTTGAGCAGCTCTTTTGTTGGCTGTAGATATTTTGTGCGAGATGAAGTCTGATTAGGCTCTCTATGCTCCCTTGGAGGTGACCGCCTGAACCATAGGGAGCTGGAAGGGTGTGCTAGATGGGCAGTTTTTACAGAGCATAAAGACATCTCAGTTTGCCCAAAAAGTTATAGTGTAATAAACAACCAAAGTACTCATAATATAAATATTCAGTATTACACATACCTTATATAGAACCTACTTAGATTATTGGTGACATATCTTCCACAACACAAAAAAGAAAAGTCCTGATGTAATGTGTGGGACATGTATTGTGATGTACTGCACCGATTTTTTTTTAATATAGGTTTATCTTTTTGTACTTCTGTGGTGGTTTCCTATCCTCTGTTAGGTGTAATTGTAATTTTTAGAATAGCTTTGAGCTAGTTACATCTACTGCAATTAAAGATAGTATTTTCAACTACACACTGTAAAAATCCTGTTGAGTTTAAGGAGTGTTCCTTCAAAAGTATTTCTCTATTTAAAAGACACCTGAAGTGAGAGGGATATGGAGGCTGCCATATTTATTTATTTTTAACCAATACCAGTGGCCTGGCAGGATGCTAATCTTTCATGCATCAGCTGTGCCTGAATCAACCACCTGAAACAAGCATGCGACAAATCTAGTCAAACTTTAGTCAAATGAAGTTTGCAAGGTTTGCCGGCACACCAGCGGTTACAGCACACACTTTATTGTGCCAGTTTCCACAATTAAATCCAACAATTGTTTCAAAGCCCCGCAGGGTGCCCCTTTATCAAGGCATGTGGTTTTGGTAACCACATGCCTTGAAAACCACATGCCTTGATAAAAGGGGACCCTGTGTGGCCCACGAAACAATTGTTGGATTTCCTTGTGAAAACTGGCACATTTAAGTGTGTGCTGTAACCGCTGGTGTGCTGACAATACTTGCGAACTTTGTGTACACTGCGGCACTGCCTATGCCGCTTTGTCAAGCACCCAAAAGCAACTGACTTCATCCAGGAGTACTAAACTTTAGTCAAACATCTGATCTGTATGCTTGTTCAGGGTTTATGGCTGAAAACTGCAGGCATTCAAGCAAAGGGTCAGCAAGTCAGCCAGGCAAGTGCTATTGTTTAAAAGGAAATAAATATTGCAGCCTCCTTATCCCTTTGATGTCAGGTGTCTTTTATCTAGCATTTTCACTAATCTGTAAGAAATGTAAGGATTCTTTTACACTACAGCATTTACACACAAAAAAAAAATGTGCCTGTTATACATTTTTTTTCTTTTGCACACAAGTGCAATTTTTGTTTTTGCATTCTTCCTATTCATGACTATAAAAAGGAATCAAATAATTGATTCATAAGACCTATTTTATCTATACTTTCGAAAATATAACCTGCACCATCAGGAAAACTACCCCTCTTTTTGTTAAAATCTGGGACCCCCGGGCTGACTGGGCTGCACTCCATGTGTAATTTTGACCTTGCCTACTTTGATTATGTGCATTGTTCTGGAACCTATACGATCAGGGCAGGATTTACCATAAGGCACTGTAGGCACATGTCTACAGGTGCCTGATGATGTAAAGGCGGCTCACTCCCCTCCTCGAGCGTCTCCCTCCCTCGTTCCCTATGCAGAGTCCTGAGCAGAATGAAAATGAGAGTCACTCACCCAGCTCTCAGCATTCCACTGATGAGATCTCTCTTCAGCCAGGGGCACCTCTGCTACTTATTACTGAGGGTAACTCTGGCTTCCTAATGCTAAGGGACACCTGTAGCTACCTATGAAAGGCAAGGGAAGTAAGGGAGAAGTGACATCTGGGACAGCCAGCACATTTGCAGTGCAGTTCAAAAGGGGTCTGTAGGTCCATGCAGGGAAAACGAGGAGTTTATAGCCCTAACTCCCCTGTTCAAAATCCACAACTTACCTGGTCGTGGAATTTGATGCCCAGGAAGGCAGAGCTTAACGCTGTAGATCTGCCTCCATTTGCGTCAATCCACCGCGGATCTCCTCCTCTCCCTTGCCCCTCTCAGTGAAAGAAGACTGGGAGGGGCGTGGAGAGGCATCGATCAGCGTGGATTGATGCGACTAGAGGCAGGGCTACAGCTGAAAGCTCTGCCTCAATCAGGAAGCGCTGCCCCAACATTGCCCCGGGGATTTGTGGGTGATAGAACCCTTGTTCTGCTGCGGGATAGCGGCGTTTTAGGTCTTGCAATGATCCTTAAAAGAAATAAAAGGTAAAAACTGTTTTTTTATAGTGGCCTCAGTCTCTCTTTAATTTAGCATCTTTTCTTCCTTATGTGCCATAGTGACATTTTTATAGTAAGTACTTTATTTCCTGAAGAAACATGGCCACTATGGCCTCAATTCACTAAGCTTTATCAAACACTTTATGGAACGTTTGATAATTTACCTCATGAGTAAAATCTAATTTTGAATTCACTAAAGTGTTACAGATTTATTGAACATTTTATCGATAAAACATCATTATTTATACCCCTGCCAAATTTTGACTTAAAGGGATACTGTAGGGGGGTCGGGGGAAAATGAGTTGAACTTACCCGGGGCTTCTTATGGTCCCCCGCAGACATCCTGTGCCCGCGCAGCTACTCCCCAATGTTCCGGCCCCGCCTCCGGTTCACCTCTGGAATTTCAGACTTTAAAGTCTGAAAACCACTGCACCTGCGTTGCTGTGTCCTTGCTCCCCCTGATGTCACTAGGAGCGTACGCTGCAGGCACAGACCATACTGGGCCTGCGCAGTATGCTCCTGGTGACATCAGCGGGAGTGAGGACACGGCAATTCAGGCACAGTGGTTTTCAGACTTTAAAGTCTGAAATTCCAGAAGTGAACCTGAGGTGGGGCCGGAGCATCGGTGAGTGGCTGCGCGGGCACAGGATGTCTGTGGGGGACCATTAGTAGCCCCAGGTAACTTCAACTCATTTTCCCCCGACCCCCCTACAGTATCCCTTTAAAGTTACTTTTATTCAACCAGCAAGTAATCGTTTGACGGAAAATGACATAGGTGTCTCCCAAAAGATAATAAGATGACGTACAAGAGGCATTATTGTGGAAAAAACACATTTCTCAGCTTTTATCTACATTTGAGCAAAAAATGTCCAGTCCAAAATTACTTATACCCTTCTCAATAATCAATAGAAAAGTCTTTGTTAGCAATTAAAGAGACTCAGAAGTCTCCCTAAAATGAGTTTTTTATTTTAAAAACCTCATTAACATTATTGTCTCTCTTCAAATGTGTATATACATACACTATATACATACATATATATATATATATATATATATATATATATATATATATATATATATACACACACACACACACACACACACACGCAATATATATATATATATATATATATATATATATATATATATATATATTTATACATATATATATATATATATATATATATATATATATATATATATTCTATTGCTGTATAATTTTATATCCATAGGTTTATTATAATGTACGGTAACTAAAAGCAACTACACAGAATACAGTCATGTGGGTAACTGCTGCGATACTTAGAAGATATTTAAAGCATGTCTACATCTTTCCTCATTTATAAAACTGTTCACATTCTCCTTGATAATGCTGCATTTCAAGTTGGACACCATATCTAAAACTTGGTTTTTAGCTCCCTCTTGTGGCAAACATTTTTTACTACATATGTGAAATTCAGACATTCAAAAATCTAGCCTACACTGGTGGTATACAGTACTAGTCTGTATATGACCACAACAGGCAAATCTAACCAAAGATCAGGGAATATCAACCAGTGCCCTGCATTGCAGTGACATATCATGGAAGTAAGTGCCAACACTATGCAAGTTTAGGTTCTGCTTTGTGTAACAGAAAACTATGCAGATTATTTATTTTATTTCGCCCCCTCACTGATTCAATTCAATTCACTTTATTGTCATTGTGTAACACAACTAAATTACTTTTCATGACAACCCCACGGTGCATATAGGGAACATAGTGATAGTAACAAGGAAGAGAAGAAATTATACAAGTATTATACAGGTATTACAGATGTTTAAACAATTTGTACACAGTGTTAATTATTTCAGAGAGGATTAAGAGTTCATCAAGTTTATGGCGGATGGGAAAAAGCTGTTTTCCCATTGGTGCAGTGTTTCACCAGAGCTTGTATAAGAATGCTGCTGCTGAATCCTTTTTCAGCTGCATGAACTAATGTTGCACAGCAGGTGAATATACCTGCTTTATGTCTATCTATTCTTGTTGTGTTGCTTAGACCTGTGTCTCTATCTCTTGTGTTTTCTGTACTATTAGCCGATCCTCAGTCCCCTATAGTAGCTCCAGTTGCGTACGTTAAAAAGGGGCGCTGGGAAAAAAGGGCGCCGGATTTTTAACGATAAGCATGGATAACGTTTAAAAATGTATTGTACTGTATTTCGTTTAAAATTAATGTTTTATAAAGTTATAAATCATTAAATAATGTGCATTAAATCGGCAATTGTAAAAACGTTAATCTTTCGTTTAAATAGTGAAACGTATAATAACGTTTAAAAAAAAAATTACTAAGTAACCCTCCCTGTACCTACCCCTAACCCCTAGACCCCCCTGTTGATGCCTAAACCTAAGACCCCCCCTGTTGGTGCCTAAGTAACCCTCCCTGTACCTACCCCTAACCCCTAGACCCCCCTGTTAGTGCCTAAACCTAAGACCCCCCTGTTGGTGCCTAAACCTAAGACCCCCCTGTTGGTGCCTAAACCTAAGACCCCCCAGTTGGTGCCTAAACCTAAGACCCCCCTGTTGGTGCCTAACCCCTAGACCCCCCTGTTAGTGCCTAAACCTAAGACCCCCCTGTTGGTGCCTAAACCTAAGACCCCCCTGTTGGTGCCTAAACCTAAGACCCCCTGTTGGTGCCTAACCCTAAGACCCCCCTGTTGGTGCCTAAACCTAAGACCCCCCTGTTGGTGCCTAAACCTAAGACCCCCCTGTTGGTGCCTAAACCTAAGACCCCCCTGTTGGTGCCTAAACCTAAGACCCCCCTGTTGGTTTTTTCGTTTAAAAATAATGTAAAAAAAAAAAAAAAAAAAAAAAAAGGACTGTTTTTCGTTTCAAAATAATGTTTGAAATAAAATATTGTACTGTTTTTCGTTTAAAAATAATATTTAAAAATGTATAAATCATTAAATAATGTGTAATCATGAGAAGCAGTAATAAAACATTAAGTCTCCGGGCGCCGCTTTTAAAACGTTATTTTTCTCCGGCGCCCTTTTTTCCTATCGGGCGCCCATTAAACGATATTTATTATAGGAGTGAATGGCGGCGCCCGATTTGTCCACTAGCCTCAGGCGCCCGAATTTACTGTTACCGCTCCAGTTTGCATCAGAAGTTCCCACAAATATGTAACAATGAACCTTTTGCTTGTGGTTTGCAGCATTGGGTTTTCATTCATTAGTGACTGCTAAACAAAAATATTTGGAAAGGGCATTTTTTGAATATACTGCCCTTGTTGTCTCATGTTAAGGATCCTAAAGACAAAAACATAAATGAGGGAGAGAAGGAACATAGAAGGAGATTTTGACTCTTTGAGATTTCAGTTTTAATGGGATTTTACATTGACAGATGTCTACAAATTGTATAGTCTCTTTTCTGTTTGAATTTTGAGTCATTTTCATTTTTTAGACAGTTGCATCAGGTATTATTGTCAAGGGGGCAGTTTTATTGCAGGATTGTTGGTACCAATTGCAGAAGACATGGCATTACTGATAGTCACCAATGGAAAATGTTGAATAAGGTGCTGCTTAATGAGCAGAAAGATACTGTTAGGAAAGTGTGATCATTGCTCGGCCTACCACACTTTGCTTCCTGGGTAAAGACAAGGGACAGGAGATGTTCCAAGCTTTAAGAGTTGACTACTGCAGGGTTTAATTCACTCCACTGGCATGTGTACTTGCCTGAAAAAATTAAAGAGGATCTTGTTGTTTTTGACAAGTTTTTGTCCTGTTATAATGGCAGGACTTGATGGGGCAGTATTTTGTGTTAGATTCAGCTTTGTTACTCATTATGGATGCAGCTTGTTTTATTGTTTTTGAGCAGTCTGGGGAAAGAAACAGTGTGCTAACTGTAGTAGTAGCTGAGTAGTAATAGCTGTGATAACATATTACTGTTATTTCTCCAATAAGGGAATCCAGGAGTGCTGTTTGCCATTGAAGGTCAACTGATGTGAGAAGAATATGGAGGCTGCCATATTTATTTCCTGTTAAACAATACCAGTTGCCAGGCAGCCCTCCTGATCTATTTGGCTGCAGTAGTGTCCGAATAACACCAGAAACAAGCATGCAGCTAACCTTTGCAGACCTGACAATAATGTCAGAAACACCTGATCTCCTGCATGCTTGTTCAGGGTCTATGGCTAAAAGTATTAGAGGCAGAGGTTCAGCTGGGCAGCCAGGCAACTGGGATTGTTTAAAAGGAAATACATATGGTAGCCTCCATATACCTACAGGTATCACTTCAGTTGTCCTTTAACTGCTCGTCTCTCAAGTCACCTTAATGAAACCACTTCATCATTTAGTTTTAAATTGTTTGCAACGTAATATTTGGATAACAATAAACTATATACCAAGGGAAACAGAATGTCGTAGCTGTCTCTTTTTCTTGGCAGAAGATGTTGAAATGGTTTGACTTGAAACAGGTGAGTGTAGCACTCTTACATTTCTTACATTTTCTGTGGTAGCGTCTGTAGACTTGGTGAATATGTTCTTCATACATAAACCATTTGGGGCTTATTATGGTAAGTGGCTTATCAAATAGGAACATGTTACTTATGGAAAGGACTGACATTGTATCCCTGTCCAAAGATCTAATAAGTCAAGTTTGTTAATCTTTTAATTAACAAATTATGACACTAAGGGCTCATTCACATTGCGCTCCGCTCACGTTAGCGTTGTGGTTTTTTTTTTTTGTAGTGTTTTTTTTCCGGCGCTTGGGTTGGCGTTTCCGTTTCCGCTTTTCTAAGCGCTTTTCCCGAGCATTTTTTTCATTCACTTCCTGATTCAAGTCTGGAAGTGAACTCTTTGACCCCAAAAAGAATAAATACAATGTATTTATTCTTTAAAACGCGAACACAATCGCCCCACAAGGAGATTTTGTGAGCATTTAGCGCTCCTCCTATACCTTCCATTATAGCAAATTCGCCCCAAAAATGGTCCAGGCACCGCTTTGCTGAACGCACAGCGCACGAACCGCGCTGATATGAACCTTCTCATAGACATTCATTGCACCAGCATTTTGTGGGCGATTTAAAAAATCACCTGCGCTTGAAAAAAGGCTGAAGACGCCTCTAGTGTGAACGAGCCCTAAATGAAACTCACAAATAGCACATTTCTTGCTTTCACTGTAGAAAATTGGTGGGGTTTTTTTTCAGGTTTTTTTTCCTGCACCTTAGTAATAGAGCCCCTTAGTGATAGGCCCCTTAGTGATAGGCCTCATTTGCCTCACTGACAGACTACTAAGAGACAGCGCTCCTTAGTGACAGACCCTCACAATAACAGATCCCTATGCAACAGAGTCCCTTAGTGACATCCCCTTAGTTATAGACTGTTTAGTCTCAGATTACTTTTTAGTGATCCTCTTAATGACAGCACCATTGATGACAAACCTTTTAGCAACCCAATGATGACAAATTTGTATTGACTCTGCCTGTGCCTGCTGGTCTAGGCATCAGTGGTGAAGTAGTGCACCATGTAAATAACATCACAATTCTAGGTAAGTGCTAGTGTAGGGAACTGGTGTGGTGGCCACCCTGGATGTGAATACATGTAACTAGTCATCTGGTGTATATATCACTGTGCAACCATGGTGTGTTGCCTCTCCTGCTTCTTCCCAGCCAGTTACCACAGCCAGCCAGAGTCCACCTTCACCTTTCTCTCCCCAGCCAGCACCCTCAACCAGCCTCACCTCTTTCTCCCTAGCCAGCACCCTCAGCCAGCCCCACCTGTCTCACCCTAGCCACCACCCTCAACCAGCCTTACCTGTCTCACCCTAGCCAGCACCCTCAGCTAGCCTCACATGTCTCACCCTCGCCAGCACCCTCAGCCAGCCTCACCTGTTTCACCCTAGCCAGCACCCTCAGCCAGCCTCACCTGTCTCACCGTAGCCAGCACCCTAAGCCAGCCTCACCTGTTTCTCCCCAGCCACCACCCTCAACCAGCCTCACTTGTCTCTCCCTAGCCAGCACCCTCAGCCAGCCTCACCTGTCTCACCCTAGCCACCACCCTCACCAGCCTCACTTGTATCACCCTAGCCATCTCCCTCAGCCAGTCTCACTTGTCTCACCCTAGACAGCACCCTCAGCCAGCCTTACCCTAGCCAGCAACCTCAGCTAGCCTCACCTGTCTTCTCCCCAGCCACCACCCACAACCAGACTCACCTGTCTCACCCTAGACAGCACCCTCAGCCAGCCTCACCCTAGCCAGCAACCTCACCCAGCCTCACCTGTCTTCTCCCCAGCCACCACTCACAACCAGCCTCACCTGTCTCACCCTAGCCAGCACCCTAAGCCAGCCTCACCTGTCTCTCCCCAGCCACCACCCTCAACCAGCCTCACCTGTCTCACCCTAGCCAGCACCCTTGGACAGTCTCATCTGTCTCTCCCCAGCCAGCCTAACATGACGCTATCCGCTTAGCAACTTCACCAGCCTCTCACCAGCCAGCATCACACCACCCTCATCTGCTTCTCCCCACTCACCATCCTTACTTGCCTCACCCCCTGTCCGCACCTTCATCCAGCTTCACTTGCCTGGGGACTCAGCACCTTACCCAGCCTCTTTCCAGTAAGCACCTCAAGTCAGCTTCCACCCACCCTCACCTCCCTCTTTCCACTAAGCAATCTTACCTACCTCTCCCCAGTCTGCGCCCTCAGCCAGCCTTGCATCACCCTTACCTCCCATTGCCCACTCAGCACTTTCTCCTGCCTCTCCCCAGCCAGCACACTCAGACAGCCACACCCCACCCAGCACCCTCACCTACCTCTCCCCAGCAAGCCCCCTTAAGCCAGCCTCACCCCCACCCTCACTCAGCACCCTCAGACAATCTCACGCCACCCTCAACTACCTATCCCTACCCACCCAACACCCTCACCTACCTCTCTTCACCCAGCACCCTCATTTGCCTCTCCCCAGCTACCCAGCACCCTCACCTTCCTCTTCCCACCTAACCAGCACCCTCACCCACCTGTGCTGCAGCACACTTGAGGAGTGAGCTCAGCTTCAGGCAGCAGAGCTGCACTGTGGGCTTCATCAAGTAATATGACTTTGCTGCCCGGAGCTCTCTTCTCAATTTTGCTGAAGCCCGTCTGACACCTGGAGTCTCTGCATTCCATCTCAAATTAGAGTGGGGAGGTAATGATGATAGCAAGGTAGACATGCAGCTCTGCTGCCTGGAGCTTCCTTCTCACTTGGTGTCGAAGAAGGTGCTCAGTCTCTTCTGCATGTCATTCCACGCCCTCTCTCCGTGTCAACCATATTTCTTCTTTGGGAGACACAAGAGTGCAGTGTTTGTGTTGCCTTGCCCTCCACTGGCAGTTCTCCTTCTCCCTACAGCAGTCAAAACAGGCAGCTCACAGGCAGTTGGAAATATAGAAAAGGCGCTCAGCTGACCTTAAAGTTAAGTAAGTACTGTACATAATGGTGCCTCCCTGATTGTAATCTCATCAACCTCACAGTGTGGAAGGCAAGAAATTGGGGTACCGCTGAAGTTTGAGCACCATCATTAAATAACTCCATAATAATTATATCATATATAAACATGCAAACATGCAAAGAAAACAATAGGGCACTATAGGACTACAGTTGTATTGGGGCTACTAGAGAAATGGGCCAAAATATAAAAAATAAAATAAAAAAGGAACTAATACTGTTTTGAACCAACACAAAACAAGCTAAACAAAGGACACTAAAGCAGACTCAGCATAAGTCAAATGCAAGATGCCAACATACTAAAACTTTGCCAAATGATACCTTTTGAAGAACAAGCTGCATAAAAAAGTCTAAGTAGCAAACTTTACTTAGTGCCATCAGCATCGCTAGAGCGTTTGATCTTGGGCACCGCCCACAAACTTGTTGCCATGGTGCCGCGGATCAATTATGGCCAGAGCGCCCCGTGAGCCTCCCGCCCAGGTTTGCACTCTTCTCTTCTGGCCTCAGACCTCAGATTGCGGTGACTCAGCCCGCCCTTCACTCCCTCCCTCCCCCCTCCCCCGTCCTCCGCATGCCTGCCAGCACATTTACAACACCGGCTTACCTATGCCTGGATTCCAGCGTAGACGTGGAGCGCACAGCTGCAGACTTCTCTGCGGTGCGCACAAGCATTCCATCTTGGTACCCCGGGGTGCCCCGGATCTCCCAGGAATCTAGAAACCCCCCTGCTTAATGCCCAGTCTTATGACATTTCATGGTGTTCTCCTTTTATAGTCATGTGTAAGAACAATGTCAAAATGGGTAATACCTGTAAAAATACCCAAAACATTGTTACATTTCTCTATGGAAACAAACGGAATCTTTATTACGCATCAGGAGAAATCTTAGTACTAGAAAGTCACTTGACATTTAAGTAGAAATGTTTAATTCGTGCATTAAATATAGCAAAGAATAAATGTTTCCGAAAGGTAAGAACCCTTAAATATCTAATTTATAACCCCAATAAAATTCTATTAACCAAAGCCGTGGATAAGTTAGGCAGTGATCTGAAATAAATGCATAAAACAGTAGCTGAAGAATTTCCGCAGAAGCAGAAACATGATGCCGCCAAACAGGTATGCAAGCCTTTGCTCACATCATAAATTAGAAAGAAAACAGGTGTGCTAAGTAAGGATCTTCCGTCATCCTGGAAAAAGTCACTAGCAGAATAGACTGTACATGACATCTGGTGAGCAACACAGAGTGGTGCACTGAACACATGAAATACATTTCAAAAACCTACTTTTCATCTCTTTTATGGCGAGGACAGTTTGATCTCTCAAGCTATGAGGTCATGATGTTCTACAGCAAATTTAGCTGTTCTTTTATCTTCTGTGGATTTTTGTCTGAACAGAGGAGGAAAGCACATCTGGGAAACTACATGCATGTGTTTGTTAAACAGTTATTATAATAATTTGTCTCTATTGTATGGAGACATGTGGCACAGGGTCATTTCAGAACAGAAGTCACATTCACTAATCTTTGTTTTTTTATCTTTGTGCTGGCCACACAGCGGCAGATTTATCTCATCTGATCTGGATATATGTCAGAAGAACAACATTTAGCTTTAGGGATGGTCGGAAATGCCTACTTTCGATTCTGACGTAATTCTACATTCCATGAAGTGTCTTTCTAATTTCCATTAAAAAAAAACAAACATTTTTTGCTATTTTTATCAATAAATTTAGTTAATTAAAAAAACTTTTTGTGGAATCCTCTATATTTTGTGGATGGATGGTATTATGTGTAGTCTGCATTTCTGACTGGCAACTGTGGTACACTTCAGAATTCTCTGATTTGCTTAGTACTTTTGGGTCTTGCGATTGGCTCAAAAAATTTAAGTCTTGGTACTTGGTATTCTGTGAAATTCCAATTTCTGTGGTACAATACTGATTCTCTGATTGGTCCAATGCTTCCAAGTGTTGTGATTGGCCTAAAAATTCAGAATCTCAGTATAGCTTTATTCCATGGAATTCCAATTCCCCATTTCCTCTGCGGTGAGCCGATTTGCCGAACAGAAACTTGGAAATTGCAATTCAGCAAAATTTAGAAGCACATTCCTATTTAGCAGGTGATTTCTGAAGGAAATATGGGAGGAAGAGCGAGAGCATTTCACTGTGACTTTAACCACCTTAGCGGTATGGACAAGCTCAGCTCGTCCATTACCGCCAGAGGGTGCCGCTCAGGCCCTGCTGGGCCGATTTTGATGAAATAAAGAGCAGCACACGCAGCCGGCACTTTGCCAGCCGCGTGTGCTGCCCGATCGCCGCCGCTCTGCGGCGATCTGCCGCGAGCAGCGGCGAAAGAGGGTCCCCCCAGCCACCTGAGCCCTGCGCAGCCGGAACAAATAGTTCCGGCCAGCGCTAAGGGCTGGATCGGAGGCAGCTGACGTCAGGACGTCGGCTGACGTCCATGACGTCACTCCGCTCATCGCCATGGCGACGAAGTAAGCAAAACACGGAAGGCCGCTCATTGCGGCCTTCCGTGTTACTTTTGGCCGCCGGAGGCGATCAGAAGAACGCCTCCGGAGCGCCCTCTAGTGGGCTTTCATGCAGCCAACTTTCAGTTGGCTGCATGAAATAGTTTTTTTTTTATTTAAAAAAAAACCTCTTGCAGCCGCCCTGGCGATCTTAATAGAACGCCAGGGTGGTTTGCAGTCAGCTACACAGTGCATAGTAAAGTTTAATTTCCCATGTACTTTAGTAAACACTGCACACCGGGGCATAACTAGAAATCACTACCCTCTCCCCCTGTAAAACTTTAGATGGGCCCCCCCCCCCCGCTGTCTGCACAGGTAAACTGAGAACCAATGTTATTCAATCGGCTAGTGCACACTTGAATGTATTTTCTCCATACAGTTAAAATCAGACAGCAGTGAAGCACTGCAAACATTTTCTCTATCAATGACATAAGCTGCTGTGATAAAACGTGCATATTTTCACACATGCAGACACCCATGGTGTGCAGAAAACGCATACAGAAAACCAACAGACAAGTGTGCTTCCAGCCTTTGTATGATTTTTTTATCAGTGGCTGAGCAGATGCAGTCATTAGAACAACTTTGCAGAGAGCAGGAAGCTTTGTTTCTCCTTGCCCTTAGTTGTCATTGTCTCAGGATGAGTCCCCCTGTGGCTTCTGGGCCCCCCTGCGGCTGCATCACTTGCATGGTCTACTGTTACGCCCCTGATGCACAGTTTGTACATCTGTTTGATTTGTTGAAAATGTTCCAGTATTATTATTTTTTTATTATTATTATTTTGAAATGAGCTAGAGCTTCTGTGTGGCTCTTACAGCTGCATTCCCATGTGGAAGACTTTTCCTAACATCCTGTCCTAACAGGAAGTGGGCAGAGACAGAGCTACCAACAGTTATACAAATAAAACTTTTTTTTTTTGCTTAGTGGCTTTAGTGGTTGAGGCTGCACCACTCTTCTGAATGGACTAACCCCAAAACTCTATGCTGATTGCCAAAATATTTCTACAAGCTGTTTTACGTCAAGGTCCTCTGTGTGTGTGTACCTCAAAAACATATTGACTTGGACATATTATATTGACTTGGAACTTGTTCACTTGATGGGCATCATTAAGAATATTTTATTGGAATTATTATAAAATTAACTTATCTGGGACTTTTCAAATCCATCTCCTAAGAAGTCACCTAATTGGCTAACAACAGTCACAGATTTTTTTTTTGTTTGGATAGATTTGCTTTCACTTCCTGTTATGTCTCTAGGAAGGAACTAGGGAAAAATCTGCTAAAAAGTAAAAAAAAAATGATGTGCATAGTGCTTTATGACTTGTTAGGCTATTGTGAATAGGTATTAAATCACTATTTAATAAGAAAACTGACTGACCTTTGCTTTCCTTTTATGTCACTGGAACCTGATGATATCCTGTCTAGTGGGGATCCAAACCCAGGGAAGCTTCTCTTCTTTTTTGTCTCAATCACATCATTTTCAAGAGATACAAGCTCATCTAAAAGAAAGAGCTTAGCGGCCAGATCTGCTGATTTCTCTTCATTTAATACTGATCGCTGTCCGACATCCAATACAATCGGAGAGTCAAATCTCTGTAATATAAAACACAGCATGGTGGATAGTGAAAGAAACTAGACTTTTTTATGCTATTTTGAAGTCTGTAGATGGAATGTATTACGTCCTTGACCAAATCAGTTAATTTGGGTACATAGTTCTTTCATTAAATTACGTGCTGCCATAGAGCACAATGTAAATTTATGTCTATGGTGGTGCTGCTTGAGTTGATAGAGGTGAGCTATTATATAGTCAAACTTCACTATGGTCACAGCAGATGGGGGCAGGGTGTAATTAGCACTGGGGTTTAGTAATTATGTAGCCAAACTCGGTGGCAGAGTTAGAGCCAGTTCACAGTGCTTAGTTGTATTGCAGAATGCATGTCAACTCACTGCCCATACAGTTCTATGGGGATGTTCACAATACTGTGTTGTAACTGATCATGTTATTCTAACTTGCTGCATGCAGGCTTTGTATTAATGTCTATGTACAGGCTCCATTGCAGCTCATGCTTATTTTAACATGTGCATTATGCAATTGACCACTGTGAATCCAGCCTGAGGCTATTATAGTATAGTTCTGCGCTACTACGTACTCCTGTTATGGAACTACTGTGCCTGCGAAGAACACTCCAGACCACATGTGCGTGATTGACAGCGTCGCTCACGAAGGCGCAGTAGAGGACGATCTGGCGAGGTTGTGAAGCCCACCAGGGTGGAATTTGATTGCTCCATTTTCCCACTGCATAAGTTTGCATACATCATTTAGATAATCCTAGATCAAATCAGAATAGTGTGCATCTTATTGACCATCCCAACACTAGAGGAAAGAAGACCCAGAATACATAGATACATAACTGAGGAAAGCCACCAAAAGTGGTCACATCTAAACCTGCTTCATAACAGGAGTACTCCTTATATAAAATAACCTGTTACATTGAAATTATCCCTCGCGTAAGAAATTCATCTACATACACGGATAATTAATTCCCCTTAATTTATTTGCTTCAGTTTATCAGTAATAAAAACTTTTCAACCAAAAGAAGATACAAATAAACTATTGGGTATCTTTGCACCTAGTAAAACTCTAGTTCCTTTGGTTGAGGTCATAATGCAATGGGCACATCTAGCATCAGAGAGATTTTGTTGGATATCTTTTTCCCACCTTAATAAGAAGCCCGGGACAAACTGGTGCCAGAGCGGGATTAATAAATGATATGCATAAGATAATAATCCACCTTTCAAGGGATTGTTTATACACCACGATTCAAAATGTGTGTAAAATAAATCAGTGGATGCATGTCTTCATTTTTCCAAAAAGTGGAAAACCTGTATAACACCTTAAAGTGAACTTCCAGACTAAAAATCTACTCAGCAGCACTGAAAAGGCTTGGTGGTTCTTTACAGTTTCACAGCATCAGAACTTTGTTTTTCTTACATAAGCCTTATTTTTAGCTGCACAAAAGCTTACGCTCCGCCCCATCAAACAAAAACTGCCCAGGCTTTTTTCCCTGATGCTGTGCAAAGCATGATGGGATTTATTATGTTGTTGTTCACGTTGCCTAGCAACTGGGAGGGGTGATCAGCACACAGGACAGTTGGAACTGTGTCTCATGCTCCCTGTCACCTTCTTTCAACCAAAAAGATGGCTGCCCTCATGAAATCAAACATTTGCCTGTTCTTTTAAAACAAGGTGGGTAAGAGATTATATTACCCATCTATTTTAATTAACATAACTAATGTAACTTAATGACAGTATGTTTGTTTAGGCTGAAATTCCTCTCTAACATTTTTAAGGGCGAGGGAATACATCATGTTGCTGCATAAAGAGGTTGCGGGAGACAATCCTAGAGGATCTAACAAAGTGACCCACAGTAGTAAAGACCAGAGCTGTCCACCACCCATAGACTCTACAATCCAGACCTGGAGGGAAATCCAGATTAGAAATTAAGATAGTTAGACCACATTGTCTAAATTGTAAACCCTACGAAAATGTAATCGTTTTCTAGAGTCTCAGTGAATGAGTGGTTTATGGAGATAGGGTGCAGGTTTGAGAGATGTTTCCCAAGTTAGAATAGAAAAATCTAGGAGCCATAAAAGTGGAAGCTTTAATCCTTGGGCATTTGCAGGCGCAAATAATTAGAAAACATTGTTTCTGAAAGCTGCTTACTATTGATGGCTACAGGAAGGACCCTAAAATAATAGAGAAGTCGAGGAAGTAATATAATTTTTACTGCAGAGATGCAGCCTGTAAATAAGAGCAGGGATATATTCTATGTTTGCAAGTCTTGGGATAATTTATATAAAGTATCATACCCACGTCACGATTTTTTGCATGATTCTTCAGATGACACGCAATTTTTTGAGCAACGAGCAATTCGTTCTGTGATCTCGTGATGTGGGTACATGTGCATGATTACACGAACAATGTTTTGTGACATGCTTTGATTACGACCATTATGACGGAACGGATCAGATCTTTAAGACCCTCAACAACTCCCATGCAAAGCACCGCAATCGTTTAACTTCTCACTCATGTCCATCATGTGCCGTCGCATGTTCCATTGGGTTAGTAGATGGATCGGGGAACACTCTTTATTGGGTGGTGACGTTGTGAGGATTGCTGATGCATCTTCAGGTGTGTATTCAGCTTAACAGTGTGCGGTAATGTATAGGTCTTTAGGGTTTTTGGACAACTTAACACCCAGATAATTAATATATTTTGGCTAGCATTGGACACCAGTCACCAGGAGATTTAGCCAAGGCTCTGCTCACATTCTCAGACATATTAAAGAGACTCCGTAACAAAAATTGCATCCTGTTTTTTATCATTCTACAAGTTCCAAAAGCTATTCTAATGTGTTCTGGCTTACTGCAGCACTTTATACTATCACTGTCTCTGTAATAAATCAATGTATCTTTCCCTTGTCAGACTTGTCAGCCTGTGTCTGGAAGGCTGCCAAGTTCTTCAGTGTTGTGGTTCTGCTATGCACTCCCCCCTCTGGGGGGAAAGAAACACACAAATGATCTCTTGAGATTCAAAAGGAATGCTGTATACAGCCTGCTTGTGTATGGATGTATTTTCTATGTGTGGACATACTGTACATCAACCTACTTCCTGTTTTGGTGGCCATTTTGTTTGTTTATAAACAAACTTTTTAAAACTGTTTTTAACCACTTTTAATGCGGCGGGGAGCGGCGAAATTGTGACAGAGGGTAATAGGAGATGTCCCCTAACGCACTGGTATGTTTACTTTTGTGCGATTTTAACAATACAGATTCTCTTTAAGAGTCATTAGTTTTATTTTATCTAGGTTCAATTTGAGGTCTTAGAGTGTAATAAAGAGGAGAAGGGTCGTGTGAGAGCTTCTCAATGTCAAAATGATATCATCTACAAAAAGAGCACGTTTATATGTATCCTTTTCTATTTCAAGGCCCAAAATATCAGTATCTGATCATATGGCATTAACAAGTGGCTCAATTAAAAGGTCAAAAATCCCTGGAGACAAGGGGAAACCTTGCCTAGTCCCTCTCCGTACATGAAAATGTTGCCTCTAAGTAGCATGTCATTTTAAATAGGAGCTAGGGTTCGGTTATATACAGAATGCCATAAAAAACCACTGCTGATGCCATATTTGGGTAGTATTTCAAACATGTAGGGCCAGCCGATAACATCATATGCCTTCTCCATGTCCAATGAAGGCAGAGACGCCCTAAGTTTATGGGAGAAGGCATAATGTTGTATGTTTAGGATTTTTTGTATGTTATAATCTGTTACTATAGTAACTATGTTAATTACCATAGTAGCGGCCACTCTAGTGAAGTATCATGGTCATGATACTTCACAGCAGTGGCCGGCATTTAAAGGAATGCACGTTGCTATGTAATTAACGTGTGTAACTAAGGAAGGCACGTTATGCTGCAAGAGCGAATGTAGGGTGCAGCCTTGAATTTAGAGTGTGGTGCTGTCATGGAGCTTGCGCGGCTATAGCAGCGCTGCTTCATGAATCAGCCCCAAAGAGCCTAAATAGAAAGATATTCTTCAGTACTTACTGCCCTACCTCTGTAGAAGCCTTCGTGAAGCCAATCCACTGTAGTAGAGTTAAAGCGAGGAAGAGGTTGACACTCACATTACTCCAGTCCAGCATCTGTAAAGAAAATGAGCAGTCCATCACACACTTGCTTTATAATATATCTCATTAATGTCCTCCTCACTGGTACTATAGTTTAAGTCAGTATTAATACACTCTATTACAAGCTATGTGAACGTTCAATTGAATTTGATATACTGTAAAGTGTACCTGTAGGGAAACAGAGCACCTAGGGGGTGCTTATCTTGGGATGGGGAAGCCTCTGTATTCTAAAGAGGCTTCCCTTGTCCTCCTTCACAGCCCCATTCCAGACCCCGGAACCCCAAAAAAGAGCTTGTGGACCTTTGTTGGCAACTCGTGAAGACACACTAGCACTGTCCCACTTTTTCTTTGGAAAAAGCCGTGCCGAATCGTTTCCACGCTAAGGTGCAGACGCGAGCAACTTGTGCTGTAGCAGGGACCCAATGAGGTTTGGCTATTTCCGATGGAGCCTGAGCAGGATGGTGCTAGTGCGCGGACGCAAGGAAGCCATTCTTCTGGGGTCCCAGTGCTGGAACGGGTTGATGTATATGGACGGGGAAAGTCTCTTTAGGATCCAGGGGCTTTTCTCTCTTCCAAAAGAAGTATACAATTTCTTCCTTTAAGTAAGTCACAGGTTTAGTTTAATTAAACATAGATCAATGAAAAACAAACAATTTAAACCCAAAGTGGTCATAACAAACACCCTTACGTTCCCACGCATACTGCAGCAAGATTCGGTTAACAGTTTGTGCATAATGCTAAAAGATAAGAAATTCACTTCCTGCCTTAATTCCATGAACAGCATATATTCAGAGTTTCCAATACATCAGAAACATTGAGTTACCAATGCTTAGGTATTTAACATTTTAATCATTATTTATGTCATCTGATTCTGTTGAATGTGCCTTGCTTGCATACATAACAGAACATTGAGCTTGATTCACTAAAATGCGGTAACCGTACTGCACACAAGCATTACAGGTTAAAAGGGGCGGCGCACATGCTGCATGCGGTCCTATCTGTGTAGCGTGTGCTCTGAAGTCATGCGCTTTCATTCTAATTGGTGCGCAATAGTGGTGTAGCACGCCTGCAATACTTCATTAGTGGGGCCGTTATTACATAGTAGGGTAGAAGTGTAAGTTAATTTAAAGAGGACAGCATCATATTATTAAATTTTTCTAAAAAGGTATCTTTTAATGTTTTGATGAGTAAGGCTGACTAAGATATATTACATTCCTAAAAAAGCCACAAGTGTTGGTTATGTAGAGATCATGAATTTGTTTTTGCAAAAAAAAAAAAAAAAAATCATTTTGTCTGCTCTCAAAATGTATACTATAGTAGATATATTTCCAACAGGTCCTATCTGACTTCCGTACAAGTTTCCAATCGATTATCCATAGAAGTGAATGGAAAATCGATTGGAAAATAAATTGGAAATCAAATGGGACCTGTTGAAAATAGTCGATCTGACAGTAAATCTCAGAAAATTGCATTGTGTGTTACTACCTAGCATTAGAGCCACTGAATCTACAATTTCCATTTTGTGCCACATGGTACCTAATCAACTTAAAGGACGCGTCGTTAGAAGTAGTATAACTTCTGCAGGGCTACCCTGATAATGATGAAGGTAATTACTGACTAATCAGACTTTTTTAATACTAAATGCGATAATGGTTAGAATTATAAAAGGGAGGTTGCCATGCCCTTTATGCTGCCACCTCGGATTGACCTCGTACTTACTGCTATGACCATGTTAATTTTCATAAAATCATTATTGGACATATACAATACATTTCCAGTACAGTGGTCAGAAACATAACATAAGCAACTTTGTAACTAGTTCTATGAAATGCCATGTACAAGAGGGCTCTGTTTAGGTTTTGTGCGTCTGATTCTTACAACTCAGGCTCCCATTCCTCCTACAATGGAGCATCCATGAATAGTGTTGAATTATGCCTGTTTGCATGTGGAAGTATAAAGAGGCTCTATCGCCTCTTCAATAACCACATCCTGATTATTTGGATGTGAGGATGTAAAAATAAACGAGCTGCCTAAATACACACATTTAAAATGGCTTAATGTGCTTGCTTGGGTTTATTCATCCAAAAGACTGAAATTCTAAAAATAGCATATGGTATACTAACAAAAATAAACCCTAGCACCTGCCTTACAAAAGACACTTGATTAAGCGGTTGAAATTAAACGTGTGCAGAGTTTGAAAGGTGTATCATTTGCTGTCTCCAGTTTCCTCACCCTGGCGCCCAAAACAAAATGCTGAGGTTAAAGGTGATTTAGGGGGAAATATATTTTTAGATTCCAAGGTTATTTTGGCACTTTTTGGGGGAGATCCTGGCTGCTGACCTCTCCTGACTCCTGCAATGTGAGAAAATCTAAGAGCTTTCCATTCCGCAATTCTAATGGGCAGCATCTAGTTTCCATTACAGAAAATGATCTGCTTAGCATGTACTGGTCAGGCAAACAACCTGGAGAAGAAGAGAAGGAAACTAAAAAAATGTAGATTGTGTATATAAAACAGGAACACTTACATAGACTGATTAGACATACAAATATTCTAAGACTGTGAAGAAATCAAGAGTGGTGTGCACAGTACTCTAATCACAACTAGCTAAATAATTAATACTTTGATGAACTTAGATTTGTCTGAACAATGAAATGTGGTTGCAAATTAATTGTTGTAAATTGTTGCCCTGTGTCTGTTATTCAAACAGCCAGTCACTTGCGCATGCATGGTTCAGTGTTTAGCAGGGAGCTTATGTCAACCGGAGTGATGAAGCACTACTTCAGCCGAAGTAGCCAAATTACCGGAGCTGCCAGCAGGACTGCAGAAGGGACCCAGAGGATGCCGGAAAACCTTGCAGGCTACAGGGGGCTGGAGGAAGCCCCAGGTAAGTGCAGATTTTAATTTTATACCTCTGCTTGGGGTCCCTTTAACCTACTACTCGCAAAACAATAGAGCTAGCTAATTCTTAGCAAAAAAATCTTAAAGGGGCACTATGGCGAAAAATTGTAAAATTTAAAATATGTGCAAACACAAACAAATAAGAAGTACCTACGTTTTTTTTCAGAGTAAAATGAGCCATCAATTACTTTTCTCCTATGTTGCTGTCACTTACAGTAGGTAGTAGAAATCTGACAGAAGCAACAGGTTTTGGACTAGTTCATCTCTTCATGGGGAGATTCTCAGGGATTTATTTAATTTTAAAAGCACTTAGTGAATGGCAGTTGCTCTGTCCAACTGCCAAAAAACTGTGTAGCGAGCAGGGAAGCTGACCAGCATCATTGTTTAAATCCTTTTTAAGGAATATCTTTATAAAGAATAAAAGCCTTGCTGAGAATCCCCTATGAAGAGATAGACTAGTCCAAAACCTGTCGCTTCTGTCAGATTGCACATATTTTCAAATTTTTTTTTTTCTGTAGACAGAGGCGCTCACTTCTGCATCTAGACCCATTGAGTTATACTCCTGTTTGCCTGATGAAGCAGGACCACACCTGCGAAACGCGTTGCACTAAGTGGAGTTAAATAAAACGTTTTTTTGTATTGATATATTGTGACTCAATTGAGTTCTATATTTTTGAGGGAGGTAAGTCCACCTGAACATCCCCCTCTTTTAGACGGTTTTTAAACATTTTTATTCTACTCTGGCGCCTCTGTACACCAAGCCTTGCTGAAATCTTGATTCCACCCTCGGTGGAGGGGTGCTACCCCGTTTCCTATCTACAGAGAGCGACATCTTAATAACCTGAGTGGGGTCAGGTTCTAATACTCCCCACCTGCATTTGAAGTGGTTGCCTATGGGTAACCCATGTTTGTGAGTATATCTTAATATTTTGCTTTAAACCACAACCAACTTAACAATACTACACCATATTGGGCTCTCGATTTCTCTTTGTTCTTCCAAGCACATATTTTCAATTTTACAGTTGTTCGCCATAGTGCCCCTTTAAGCGTAGACAGGCCAAGCAAAGAATTGCAAAATTAATTAACCCTTATAATAAAAAAGTTCTTTCCAACCCAAAGGACATGCTTTCAGCGCCTATTACGGTTCGCTGTATTATTTTAAAAAGGTTTCCCTAACAGTTATAACCTACTAGCGCTGATATAAACCAATTTCTAAGAGCCAATCCATTGACTGAGGGGTTCACTATTGACAACCTTACTCACAAAATCAGTCTTTACGCCGATTACATAATCATTACCCTTTCCAATCATATTGATTCTTTGTCCCACACTTGGTCAGTTCTGCAAGATTTTTCAGCTGTATCATACTACAAAATACATGAGAGTAAATTTCTACTCCTGGGATTACAAATTGGCAAACAAATAAAAAAACAACATATCCAGATGTTTCCCATTCCAGTTGGCTCCCATACCTATGCCCTATTTAGGAATTCAGATCCCTACTAGATCCATTGTCATCTATGCCTCTAGCGAGGGAAGACGTCCAAAATATAAAATAAACGTGTGAACTATCTTGGTTACGAAAGGTCTTAACCTTCAAAATGCGAACACTTCCAAAAAATCATGTACATGTTTAGGACAATCAACATCCCTCTCCATAAAAGTTTATTTTCAGAACTGCAAAAAGTGATCTCCAAATTTATAAGTAAACATAAATGACATGGGCCGTTATCCAATTAACTTTTTCACTCGATTTTTCTCCAAAGAAACAATTTTTCATCTTATATACCGTAACAATAATTTTTTAGTATGTCACAATTGAAAAGTACTAAAAAAATAGGTAAAAAATTAATACCAAACTTATTTTGAGTATTTTCTTCCACGGTGGGAGCTTTAAAGGTATTTTATTGAAAAGGTTTGAAAATATCTCCTTGAAGAAAACTGTGAATAGGAAATGGCCCACAGAGTTTCCTATGTCACCATGACAACACCTAACCAAAATTGTGGCATTGGTGTACGCTGTTTACACTTTTATTATTTAACATCCATTTTAGACATTTCAAAAGCTTGGTGGACTCATTCCCAGGATTAACTGTGGCTAACAATAGAAACTAACATTTTAGACAGAGACACTAGAAACATCATCGGCCAAACTATGATGAAGCTCCCAACACCTGACATGAGATACCCTAACATCCAGGCCTAAAAAACGTATAAATAAGTAACCCCGAGCCTTCCCACCGGTTCCATTGTCTCAGATTTAAACCTCAACAATTGGCATGCCAAAGGCCTAGAATATTTGAATAAACTTTTCTCGCAAGAGCAACTTCTACCATTTCAGACCCTTAAAGATCAATATGATCTCCCAACATCTTAGTTATTCTCATATCTTAGGATAAGGAATGCAACCAGAATTCATAAACTAATCATCCTGCTGTACCCCATTGTATTCTCACCTTCCTCAAAATCCTCACTACTTGTGTCTCAATGTGGTATCAAAAAATTCTTCCCCACACAGCCTCCTCTCTACATAAATATTGATTAACCTGGTCAAATGATTTACATATCAAATAACACAATCCCAGATAGCTTCGGCCTCAAATTATATCTGCACATTTTCCAAGTGTATTAATCAATTAGAGACCTTCCATAAAATATTGTTAAAACTGTATTACACTCCAAGGTGAACTTGCTACTTTATCTACTGCACTGCACAATCCAACCTTTGCTGGAGGTGTCGCCAACAGATAGGTACCGTACTGTACTTATTCTGGGATAGCCACTACATCCTACTCTACTGGGACTACACTTCTACTGCGACCAATACTATCAACCATTTTAAATTAGAACCTCAACTAGCACTTCTTCTTATTGGGCTAGAAACATATTTCTAATTACTCAGCTACTATGTACAGCCATAAATCTTATACTGTAGCTTGCTTTCAGGGCATTGACCCCCCACACCACACACACACACACACACACACACACACACACACACACACACACACACACACCTTCAACTTAATTTTGCACCTCCAACACTCAACAATATTCAATATCTCCATGAAACTCAGTCTCAGAA
This sequence comes from Hyperolius riggenbachi, assembly GCF_040937935.1. Taxonomy (NCBI): domain Eukaryota; kingdom Metazoa; phylum Chordata; class Amphibia; order Anura; family Hyperoliidae; genus Hyperolius; species Hyperolius riggenbachi. Next base: position 196,188,965 of record NC_090649.1, read on the forward strand.
TCATGGGCTTTGGTAGGTCCACTACTTACAGAACCAAAATATTATGGCCTGCTGTAACTAGTATCTCCTGTGTTGGAGTCTAAACTCTTCAAAGGTCCAGACTCCAGCTTTGGCCATAGCTTAGTCATAAAGAAGGGCTATCTTGATACTAGGGTACTGGTTTACAGATATACTGTTGTCCTGGTCTACTAGTGCACTAGTTTAGTATTTTAGTATTCACATATGGGTTTGCCATTACTTTTTGGAGTGTTTGCTTGGTATTATTGTCACTCAGAGAACTCATTTATCTAGTGAAATATTACCAGTTTTTTTATTTGTTACACCCACCCTGAGAAGCAGAGTCATCTTCTTTCATGTTTATTTGTCTCATTAATGAGTTTACTGCTCAAATATATTACATTAATCTTATGTCAAACTATTAATGTTTATACAGTATGTTTTATGTTATCCATGACTACTACTGAGTCAGATAACTATCTTAGCATCTGCTTGCTTACCCTAAAGCGGATCCGAGATGAAAAACTAACTATAACAAGTATCTTGTCTATATATCTTATGTAAAGTTTACACAGCATATCTAGCTGCAAACAGCTTCACGACTTTATGATTATTTATTCCTGTGATACAATGAGGGCAGCCATGTTCTGTTTGTCACATTGTCACAGGCTGAGGGCTGGAGATGCTATCAGCTTGCCTGTGTGTAAAATCAGTCCCCTCTCCTCTTCCCCTCTGCCTCTGAAATCAATGAATAGTAACCTCCTCCTCCTTCTGCCCAGACTGAGCTCCCATAAGCCCTTGCTACAGTGCCAATGCACAAAAGTAGCTGTGGGCGAGGCTTGTGTAGTTTATAGGGAATTAGAGTATTAAAACAAAACAAAAAAAGTATTTGGCTCGAGGAATGCCCTATAAACTATATGAAAAGGAACACATGTCAGGATCTCTCCTGTAGCATGTTCTGAATCAGAATCAGAATCAGAATCAGAATCACTTTATTTCGCCAAGTACAGCAAGAGCTGTAATCGGAATTACTTGTGGTACACATGGCAAAGGCATAATTGGTATAATACAAGACAGACACACAACACATTTCAAAGGCATAATTGGTATAATACAAGACAGACACACAACACGGCACAGGCAATAATACTAAGGATAATAATAAGGAAGTAGGTAGTGGCCTCTAGTCCATTTGATGGGCCCAGGCCGGCAGCGGCGGGGGCCGGCTGACAACCAGCTAGAGTACGCTGGTATGCGGGCCAGGTAGGGGGAGACTGGAGTTCAGAAGCCGAACAGCTTGGGGGAAGAAGGTGTTCATCCGCCTGGTGGTTTTGGATGGTATAGTTCTGTCGGTTGTAGTGGAACTGCAACCGGACAGTTCTGACTTATCTGCTTGCATTTGGTTGTGCATTCACAATAAGTCTCATTGTCATTTGCAATCACTCTGCAGTTCAGAACAGCTCAGGATGCTGTCATTATTCCAGAATGAAGCAGGCACACCATCTGACATTAGATCAAGGGGTGCTTGGTGAAGTGGTATAGGCAGCACCATGCTCCAAGTAAGTCCAAAGATATCACCAGCACACCACAGATTATAGCGCACCTTTTATTGTGCCAGTCTCCGTGGAGACTGGCACAATAAAAGGTGCGCTATAATCTGTGGTGTGCTGGTGATATCTTTGGACTTACAGGATGCTGTCATTACTCCTCCTATTGCTTGCTGCAGTTGAACTGCAGCCAGATAGCCCTCAATTTGTTATGAATCCTTCAGCTAGCAGCTTGTAATCAAGCTCGCTCAGGATTGAGTAATTACCATTCAGCTGTGTTGGAATTTGCATGCCTGCATCCATTGGCTGATGTCGACATAAAAGTCAGCCTCCCATTTCAGACTCCGCTCGACATAGCGTACAGCTCCCTGAGTTGTTGCTGGGTCATTCATGTGAATTGTATATTGCATTGTTTAACCTTGTTTCTTGTTTGGATGTTTGCTGTATCAGCGGGGATACAGTGAAGTCCTTCTGTTCCTGATAGCTTGGATTCTGCCATCACTACGTTGGTGATTGGTAGTATTCCTGCTAGTCTGTTCCTGAGGACATAACTATCGCAGCGGTTGCCATTAGTTACGCTCCTACCTGTTTATCTTGTCTATGTCAATGTGAATGTTTGCCGTCGCTGGGGCTGCAACTGGATTGGCAAAGCATTCCATCTGTCTGTCTGTTGTTTGTCTTGTTACTCAGCCTGAGGCTTAGTGCCGCGTCGCACTAAGCAGCCATTGTATATTAACCTATTTTGGTTCCTGGACGTAGTTTCTACGTCCAGGAACCATGCGCGCTACCGCGCGCCCCCGCGGCCGATCGTACGCGTGCACGCGCACTCCCGGCCACGGATTCGGTAGCCAAGGAATCAATGTATCGGGCTACGGAGCCCGATCATTGATTCCTCTCCCCCGCTGAAAAAGCGACAGCTTCTCTCGGAAGCTGAGCTTTTTCTGGCCGTCTTCTTCCTGATGCGTCACTCTAAGCGCGTGTTACGCTTAGAGTGACGTCATGTAAACAAACTCATGGCCGCCATCTTGTGGCCAAAAAGTAATACTACACCTGGAAAAAAAAAACACAGAATTAACACACATTTACCTTATAAATCTATTGTTTACCTCCCACCCTCCCAAAAGTACCCTAATAAAAATTTTTGTATAAAAAAACAAAACATTACAATAAAAAAAAAAAAAAAAACATGTAAATATTTACCTAAGGGTCTAAACTTTTTAAATATCAATGTAAAGATGAAATATTTCTATATTTTTTTTATTTTAAACTTGTAAATAGTGATAGATGCAAAATGGAAAAAATGCACCTTTATTTCCAAATAAAATATTGTCGCCATACATTGTGATAGGAACATAATTTTAACGGTGTAATAACCGGGACATATGGGCATATACAATACGTGAGTTTTAATTATGGAGGCATGTATTATTTTAAAACTATAATGGCTGAAAACTGAGAAATAATGCATTTTTCCATTTTTTTCTTATTCTTCCTGTTAAAATGCATTTACAGTAAAGTGGCTCTTAGCAAAATGTACCCCTCAAAGAAAGCCTAATTGGTGGCGAAAAAAACAAGATATAGATCAGTGCATTGTGATAAGTAGTGATAAAGTTATAGGCTAATGAATGGGAGGTGAACATTTCTCACGTGAAAACGACGGAACCTGAATGGGTTAATGTAACTTTCATTACTCAATTAATGTATTTCAATGTGACTGCCAGACTGTCTTAGATACGACCTTAGCTTTATTGACCATTCTCTGTCTAGTCCACTGTAACACTGCCATCTGATCTAACGTGTATGACCCTAGCCTGTTACCGACTACGTCTGTTGTGTATTGTATCACATAGCATCTAGCGTGATAGGCGGTATCGGAAGCCCAGAGCTGCAGTTGCTCTGGGCAATCTTGCTCCCTTGTTCATTACTCCTGTGGCCACCCATGTAGCCTCTTCCATTACCCAGCTACATAGTCTTGAGCACACACCCTGACTCAGAAAGTATGCCCCCCAAGCATTACAATTATGCAATGAGTAAAAGTTTATCTCGGATCCACTTTAAGAGCCTAAACAATGGGAGGTGACAACACTTTAATGCAGCTGTTCTAAAGTTACTGCATTACTGTTATTGTTTATATCTTTTAGATCCAACAATATGTTTTACATTGCATAATATCTTGCCTTGTACTGTCAAAACTTGCAATAAAAACGCAAAGTTAAATTTTTTTTTATTAAAAATAAAAAAAATAAAAGTCTTAATTTCTAGAAAACAAAATGTCTTCTCCCACAAGTAGAGCAGATGAGGTGAATAACTTTTGCCTCATCTCCCCTTATTTCTCACTATAAAGAACGACTCTCACATCTAAACAGACTAATTGGATGAAGAGAAAAGAATGTCCCACTGATATATATTTGTTTCTTGCATCTAACTGTGTTCTTCCATTGGCAGGGGAGGAACTTTTGCATCTATAATTGAATTGTGTGAATAAATATTCATGCTCACTATATTACTATTCACCCTCTGTGTTAGTTGTAATTGAATCAGGTTTTAGTAGTATACACAACAAAAAATAAAAGTATACTGTGCTAAAAAAGGCCAAACTTGTTAAATACTTTTGCAGAGGTCTGGTTTAAGTATTATTTAAAGTCTGCAAAGATTTTAGTCTAGCAACCGAATTTACAATAACAAGATTAAATACCTCTTGAACCTGTCAAGAGCTCCCTCTGGGGTACACATATCACTGGCTGAGAAACACAGGCACTGAGCATGAACAGTTTTCTGTTTCCTGAGCAATGCAGACTTCTAACAGATTATACAGCAGAACACTCAGCACTACATAAAACAACATTGAACCTTTTTATTGCACATGTGATTTTCAGTTTCAATAATCAATGTCAATTTTTGCACATTATTTTTAAGGTCATAAGGTTAGTGATACATATTTTATTAAGAATAAAAACTTGAAGTTTGATGGGTATAAAAATCCCTCTGCTGCCTATAGTACTTTCTGAATCACTGACCCAGAAAGTGTATGCAGATCAGGTGTTCTTGATTTCAATAATTTACCTCCAACTTGCATGCAACTGCAATTTTACAAACACCTTTTTATTCAAATTGCCATTTACTTGAAAGCCAAGATTTGCTGATAAATTTGATCAGATAGCAGCTGGTAGATGGATAACCTTCAGTTAAGTCGAGACAGATTGTCTGGTTGCATGCTATATCTCCCGTAGGGCATGGCTTGCGTCCTACCATAGACATAACGTTTTTACGTCTATATCAAGATTGTCAGTGTAACTCGGGTGCCAGCAATAGCCGGACCCTGAATTAAGTACCCCTAAGAGTTGCTATGACTCAGAGGGGGAATAGTATTTAATGCCGCCCAGAATTTCGGCAGCAGGGTGAACCGTCATTCGTCCCAAGTGACTGGGCGGCATAATAATATGTACGCCAGTTAAGTGGATACAATGTGTGTACAAGTATCCCTCAAGCTCATTTAAAGATCCAGGATGGTATATCACTTTTCTCTAAATGCAAAGATAGTGCATCCTACTGTTTTCCTGCACAATCAATAGGAACACAAGAAAATTGCATAACACATAGGGCACAATTTTCTTGCGATTTCACATTATCTGTTTATTTTTATTAATGAATCATTGGAAAATGCAAATGCAATTGCTTTGTGAAAATTAAAAGTTAAATTAAAATTGAGTCAAAATGCGTATATAATAGAAAGTTCATTAGTGCATCACGGCGTGCTTGTGATAGTGGAAAATAGTGCAAACATACTGCAATGTGAATGCACTCTTTCTAATTTGTTTACAATACTTTAATCCAATAACGTGTATGTGTTGTGGTTGAGGAATTGTCTGAAGCACACAAGTAATGGAGGCATTTGCTCTTCTGCACGGCATGTTTTGATACTCTTGAAAAAACAGAGGAACTGCACATTTGGTCCACAAAATGCATTGTTGTGAATTTAATAAAGAATTCCCAACTTTGACCTTGATTGATCTTTTTTTCCTGTTGACCGCTGATCCTCCATTTAGATTGATGATAATTATTTTTATTTCCGTTTGCGCCTATTTATCAGGTACCATTAATCTAATATTTATTTTAACATGTGGGCAATTGCTAAAAACAGGAGGAAGTATCAAAGAGATGGAATGCGACATGGAGTGCATTGTCCACAGGAGGCAACAAGGGTGAGTTATAGAGAAACCATAACCAATAATTAAACTTCATCCCAATCAGTAGCTGATACCCCCTTTCCCATGAGAAATCTATTCCTTTTCTTAAATGGATCATCAGGGGGCTCTGCATGGCTGATATTGTGGTGAAATCCCTCCCCCAGTGTGATGTCAGCACCTCACAGCACTGAGGTCCTGACACCACACTGTGGGAGCCTAGTTGCATTGTGGGAAATAACAGCTGTTTTCAACTGCCAAAAATGCAAGAAGCATCTCCTTCCAGTGACATCACCTGCCAGCAGTAAAAATGTCACCATGTGATAAATGTCATAATGTAAATCAAGGAGAGGAAAGCATTAACAATGGCCAGACACTGACTAAATCATTTATACATAATTATTGTAAAAATTAAGCACTTTTTTATTATTACATTATTTTCACTGGAGTTCCTCTTTAAACCCCCCTGCCACGGCTTTCTAATGTAAAGGCTCTGGCTCTGTGCCAAAGCACTCAGAATGCCATTCTGAATTTGAAAGCTCATCCCTATAAGATCCACAACCAGGATTTTTTGGTAACAATACTTAGTAATTAGTTGTACAGTAAAGTCACTTCTAGGGATCTACTACTGTATATTACGATAAGTTAACATCTACATAATAAGTAAGCAGAAAGGCCATATATAGGGCACATGTATATTCAGAAAGAAAACATTAAGCTTATAAGGTAAGCTGCCAGGCAAAAGCCACATTACCAGTGTAAAGAATGATACAAGTGAAAAAGTCACTACCATAGACCCAACTAAACAAATTACAATTACAAATGAATTGTTTACCCTTTAGTAGGCATTGTTCAAGTGTAAACAGAAAAACAGAAATTGAAATGGAGGTAAAGAATATAACATGAAGAATATTGAAATACACAAGTTAATTATGAGAGACTTAGGCAAACTAGTATATTTAAATAATTACATTTTGCTGGTGTACAAAGAAAGACCTCATATGGTAAAACCCACTAGGAATGTGGATATTGCTATGATAGCAATGAAGTAGACAAAAACAGAAAAAAGATGGGAGGTAAAAATAGTTTCTGCTATTTATAAATACACTGACATCACATTTTACAAATACATCATCAATACATCAGGCACATATGTACTTGATTTTTTAGACATAAATAAGCATCAAGTTGTTTGACTTAAATACAACATCACTGTATAATCAAACTCAAATTAGTTTTAATCTTGTGCTGGATTTAATAGTAATGTTAGTTTTCAATCTGTAGTTGACATGGCATACCAAGTCCAAGAAGCCATTGTTCTTTACTTTGAACTCTAAAACACAAGTAAATAATGTGTTGAAATATTCAGAAAGTCATATCTTAAAATACAGATAAAGAAATTGAAATCATTTTTATGCATAAGGATATTTTATAGTATCTAACCGGTTTTCATATTTTTATTGTCAAACTTTTTTCTACAGCTCTCATATCTATGTACTGTATTAGAAAAACCAAAGAGAATTTACAGATTTATGGTAGCCATACATCAGGCGACTTGGTGGCCAATCGACTATCCAGTTTGATTATTATTATTGAACTGAATGAAAATCGGTGCCGCCAAATGCATGCCCCATTGACAAAAGGACCAATTTCGGGACAAAATTGGTCGTATTAGTCGATCGCACATGCTGCAAGATGAAGGGCAGACTTGCTTGATGGGTGCGCGGTGATAACAGCATGCAATTTCAGGATGATCGATGATGTTAAATGTTCCCTACTGTGCCTGGCGAAAGTGACATTTTACCTCTCTGCGGCCTCCACATGTGCTCTTTCTGGCTTCAGGCTTTCTCCGTTCTCCACACACACGGGCCCCATGTGATTGCCTAGCAAGGGTGCACGTGTGTGACGTCAGACTTCACACACACGGCCACATTACTAGGCGTGTATAGAGAACAGAGAAAGCACGGAGCCAGCAGAAGACAAACAGCGGACAGGTAATGTATATTGAATGGGACATGTGAAACATTTAACATTAGGGAGGCAGTGTTAGGTCAGCGAGGCGGAGGATGTGGTGTTACAAGGCTGATTCCTGATCTATTTCAGCATGAAATTGATCAGGAATTGGCTTGTGGTGTAAGGGCAGCCAACAGATCCCTCTCTAACCAAATTTGATCAGAGAGAGATTTGTCTCTTGGTTGAATTTTCTCATCATCGCTAGATATATGGCTAACCTTTAATCATAGGATTATGTTACTAATTTTGTTTCCCTTCAAACCCTACTATGTAGAAAACATGAATGTCAATTGGTTTTAAAACTCCACATTTCTAAGTATCAGCAAAAAAAAAAAATACTCAAAAGTTTTAGTAAGTGTTGTACTCCAAAAACTTTCACTACTCCGACTACTTCCCTAATCTACAGTAAAATCATTTTGTGGAAAGATATGTAACCTATTACTATGTTTTTGGTTTGTGCGGAAAACTAGCACAAAAAGAACACACCTCATACAGATAATACCCTGGCCCGGAATCAAAATTAGTACTCAAATACTGCAAGGCAAATGTGATAACCGCTTATCCACCATGCTGGTCTTACTGACACATATTTTGAGTATTCTGAGTGCAGGATCTGAATTGTTTTATTAAGTTTTTAAACTGAAGCTCATTATAAATGACTATCTTTAAAGGGAAGGTTCAGGGAGGGGATTAAAAAAATAAAAATAAATTTCCACTTACCTGGGGCTTCCTCCAGCCCGTGGCAGGCAGGAGGTGCCCTCGCCACCGCTCCGCAGGCTCCCGGTGGTCTCCTGTGCCCGACCCGACCTGGCCAGGTCGGCTGCCAGGTCGGGCTCTTCTGCGCTCCATTTCCTGGCACTTCTGCGTCCCACGCCGGCGCGCTGACGTCATCGGACGTCCGCCGGGCTGTACTGCGCAGCACCGGAGACCACCGGGAGCCTGCGGAGCGGCGGCGAGGGCACCTCCTGCCTGCCACGGGCTGGAGGAAGCCCCAGGTAAGTGGAAATTTATTTTTATTTTTTTAATCCCCTCCCTGAACCTTCCCTTTAAGGTAGTAGACAGATTCCGCCTTTAGTATACCTTCTGAATTGTGCCACTCGTGTTCTTTGATCCATGGCATGGAAGGATTGCTTTTCTCCGGTGAATGGGGGAAAGTGATGCTTTTCAGATTATAAAGGCATTAGAAATATACAAACAGAGGCTAGGGTTCATGATATATTAAGTCAGATAATAGAAAATTTATTAGCAAAAACACAAATGACACAGACTAGCTTGACTGCATGCAAAAATTAGCTTCACTAAAACCAGTAAAAACTTGCTGGAGATCCAAGTACCATGAATTCAAGCTCATAACTTAAGTCCTATTGCTATCTGACCTAAGCCGGCATCATTCGTCCACCCACGCATACACACAATGGCGCCCATGCACTCAAAAGCGCTGCCTTGTTCTTCTATGTAGCGTGGTAACTGGGGATACACTCCCCATAGGGGGTAGTCGGTCCACCTGCACAGCAGTGATGGAAGTGCTGGACTATCACCTCAGGAATAGATATATTCTCAGCACAGAGCAGTCAATCTTACCACCTCCGCTGTGACGTCTTGAGTGGGTACCCACTGTGAAGCCTTGGTCCGATAAAGTCCCACCATAGGGAGAAACAGTCCAGCTTCCGGAATTAGAATACGGTTGCGCTCAACAGGTCCTTTCCAGCTCACTGTAACGGCGGAGCAGGCTGCACCTCGCCGGATCAGCGTCTCAGCACTGCGCACAACACCCGTTTCCTGCTGGCTTCTTGTATCAACCACACAGCCCGAACAGCGGCACAACTGGACGTCCGCCGGGCTGTACTGCGCAGCACCGGAGACCACCGGGAGCCTGCGGAGCGGCGGCGAGGGCACCTCCTGCCTGCCACGGGCTGGAGGAAGCCCCAGGTAAGTGGAAATTTATTTTTATTTTTTTAATCCCCTCCCTGAACCTTCCCTTTAAGGTAGTAGATAGATTCCGCCTTTAGTATACCTTCTGAATTGTGCCACTCGTGTTCTTTGATCCATGGCATGGAAGGATTGCTTTTCTCCGGTGAATGGGGGAAAGTGATGCTTTTCAGATTATAAAGGCATTAGAGAATGCTGTAAAGCAGGGACATAATACTGGTCCCTGTGACCCCTGCAATTAGAAGGGTTGGGGGGGGCGCACTTTCCCCACCCCCACACGACATATATGGAGCAGAGACATACCGTACAGAGTGGCTGCGAGGAACAGCTGAGTAGACCAACCCAGGCCTGGAGCAGGTAAAACCCTGCTGTGCTACTCTGCCAAACAAAGGGAGGAAGTGTATCGGGGGGGGGGGGGGGGGGAGATCTGCAACCCAATCAATCTATACTGGCTAAGGTGGGGGGAGATTGCATCACATACAGTGAAGCTTACAGTCAATGCAAAGTATGCTTCACTGCCACTGTTAGCATGTGCATTATACAGTATTGCACTTCATGCACTATGCTGGGATAGACTTACAATTGCAGTGCAAGTTTGTGCGTTAAAATGCCTCTATTACAATGCAGGACAATGCCCAACTTAGTCTTAGTGTTATAAGGCCCACTGTGACTACTTCCGGAGACAGGGACAGACATGACGGGTTTGATGTACTTTGCAAAGTGTTTTGCAATGTGTCAGTGACATATAAAAGGAAATAAATACAAAAATAAGTAAATGTTCAAAGCACAGCAATTCATTACAGGCAGTGCATTCCATTGTAAGGAAATCTGCTTAGTTGCTGTTATGTATTTTTTGGTGAAGCATATAATCATTGCTCTTCAAACGCTTTAAGATTTAAGCGAGGTTTGAAAGAAAAACCTACGTAGTGAGTCCGTAGCATGAAATGAAGGGAATCTCATGCGATATTGCGCTTCATTGGCTTCTGGAAAGCAGAGCAGGATGCGAACAAGTAAATTTATCATTCAAATTGAAGGTTCTCTTTAACACTTCACTGAACTTGACAGTCAATATCATTGCCAGCAAAGAGATGGAGCTGCAGATGCTGCATGTTGACAGTTTACAAGGCTCGTCATTTGGCCTCGTGAAACGTGATATCTGAATTACGCTGTTACATGTTTTGCACCAGATTATATCTACTGTCTGAGCAGAAGACTTATTTATTACTCTTAATCATAGTTTACAATGTGTCAGGCTTTTGTTGGTAATCCAACTTAAACAGAGACACAAGGGAACAGGCAGGAGAACATATTTTTGCCATAATGAGGCATAATAAACATGCTCTGTAAGATAAACCTGCAATGCTATAGAAGGCTTTGAAGTAAATAATAAAATATGGGGCCCGATGTGCAGAATATAAAAATGGCAAAATGACATCACCATGATCTCACATGTAACATTAAGATGCAATGTTATGCAACATTTTCCACAAAGGAAAGTAAACAGCAATGCTGTTCATTATGATTGTCAGATACAAAAAAAGAAAACTTTTCAGAGCTGTGTTTATATTTTGCCCATGCTAGAAATCTATTGAAATTACGCACACATACTGGGATTAATTTGCTAGGGTTGATGTGGAGTATGCTGGAGACCACAAGTGATCCCATGATTTTGAACTTTGTGTAATTTGCAGTGGCAACAATTTGCAGTCAGTGGTTGCTTCATATTAGACCAGTGGCATAGCAATAGTGTATGAAGAGGTTGCAACCCCACCAGGGCCCCAGATCCTAAGGGGTCCACATGGGTTTCTCCACCAGTCACTCTTTGTTGGTATTGTATTAGTAATGATCATGTCTACATTTGATTTAATTAGTGACAATAAGTAAAAGAAACTATATTTTTATTTTGCTTACAACTCTCACACAGTGGCTGTCTCAGAAAGCTTTGGTCTATATAATGTGATTATCATACATACTGTAAGGGGCGTAACTAGAAATCCACGGGCTCCAATGCAAAAATTTGAATGGGCCACAGACAGGATATTAAAAAAACATACTTACAGTATAGGTAGCCAGGTATAGGTATCCCCAGTATAGGTAGTCTGGTATAGGTCCCCTCAGTATAGGTAGCCTGGTATAGGTTCCCCCTGTGTAGGTAACCTGGTACTGGTTCCCCCTGTAAAGGCAGTCTGTTATAGGTGCTGCTAGTATAGGTAGCCTGGAAAGGGTCCCCCAGTATAGGTAGCCAGGTATAGGTGCCCCAATAGAAGTAGCCAGGTATAGGTGTCCCAGTATAAGTAGCCTGGTATAGGTTCCCCCAGTATAGGTAGCCTGGTATAGGTGCCCCCAGTAGAAGAGGTAGTAGCTAGAGATGGCCCGAACGGTTCGCCGGAGAACTTGTTCGCGCAAACTTAGCTGGTTCGAGTTCGCGGTGAACCGCGAACACTTAGCGAGTTCGACCCGCCCCCTATACTACATCATTGGGCTAAACTTTGACCCTCTATAAAAGGCAGCAGCATCGGTCATGTTCTCACTCTGTGTCCTGCTGTATTAGTGAGAGAAGGGAGAGACATTGGAGAGATAGGGAAAGCGATAGTTAGGAGGTCTGTTAGCTTGCTCCTTGCTGATATTTGTTGATGAAAAGCCCCCCCAAACTGCTCTTTTGAGAGCTAATGTTCTCTCATGTGTGTTTTTTTTTTGTGTGTGTGCCACTGACACTGCATATACAGCCCTGTCTGTCGCAGCTGGCCCTTGCTAATTGCTATACTGTGCCAGGCCCAGCACATTCAGTGCATACCTTTCACTGCCTCGGTGTGACTGCACTTTGTATTATACAATACCACCACCAGTCAGTGCATACCTTTTCCCTTCACCTGTGTGACTGCACAATTGTATTATAGCAGCAGTCACTGCATACCTTTTCCCTGCACCTGTGTGACTGCACAATTGTATTATAGCAGCAGTCACTGCATACCTTTTTCCCTGCACCTGTGTGACTGCACAATTATATTATAGCAGCAGTCAGTGCTTACCTTTTCCCTGCACCTGTGTGACTGCACAATTGTATTATAGCAGCAGTCAGTGCATACCTTTTCCCTGCACCTGTGTGACTGCACAATTGTATTATAGCAGCAGTCAGTGCATAACTTTTCCCTGCACCTGTGTGACTGCACAATTGTATTATAGCAGCAGTCAGTGCATACATTTTCACTGCACCTGTGTAACTGCAAATTGTATTATACCACCAGCAGTCACTGCATACCTTTTCACTGCACCTGTGTGACTGTACATTGTATACAAGCAGTCACTGCATACCTTTTGTTCAGAAGACAGCAAGCAATGGGCAGCGCTCACAGGCTGCAAGTGAAGTGAAAGCTCCAGAGATATGCCCAGCCCCTTGGGGCTAAATACACACCTTGAATACAAATCAGATGCAAATTATGTGCTAACACTAATCTAAATTCTAAAATTTGAATGCAAGCTGACACCCCTGGAGGCAGCTAGCCTGAAGTATACTTAAGTTTTGTACAGCAGAAGGAAATGGCAGCGCTTTTTTTTTATATGTTTCACTGCTAGATTAGTGGTTAGTTTCTCTCCTATGGGGCACGTCACCGCCGTTGGAGAGTCTATTAGGGATAATTTGTGCACAACTTATGCTGAAGCTAACGCCCCCCTTTACTGTACCTGTTTTGAATGCAAGGTGTGTAACCTGCCCGTTATTTGAGCTCTGCATACCTGTGCAGGTAGTCAATTCAGGTGCAGCGTCTGTTTGGAAGCGCTGCCATTTCCTTCTACTGCATACCTTTTCACTGCACCTGTGTGACTGCACAATTGTATTATAGCGGCAGTCAGTGCATACCTTTTCACTGCACCTGTGTAACTGCACATTGTATTATACCATGTGTTCAGTACCTCACCTTTATCAAAATGAATGAGGCATGGATCCCAGAGGGCTACTGCCTGCCCCAAGACTAAGTCAGTCCTCACACAGCATCTCTGCCTGCCGGCCGCTGCTGTCTGCCCCAAGACTAAGTCAGTCCTCACACAGCATCTCTGCCTGCCGGCCGCTGCTGTCTGCCCCAAGACTAAGTCAGTCCTCACACAGCATCTCTGCCTGCAGGCCGCTTGACTGCCTTCTCCGCCTCCACCAACAGGTTCCAGGACTGCAGGTGGATTCCTGAATTTTTATGGCCGCTGCTGCTAGCAGTGGCTGCTACCAAACATGATAATTTTTCTGGTGCGTGTACATGCCTAACTTTTCTGGCTGCACTGCGGCTGCAACAACAAAACAAAAGGCATGTACATGTGACAATTCCCCTTCATGATCGTTACCTTGCCGTGGTGAAGGGGCTTGCGTATCACAATGAAGCAATGACCGGCTATATGTGTGTTCAGGGGCACACCTGACCCAAGATAATAAGGTCGTTGCTTCATTGTGGACAGTTGTTCTGTCATTAAGCTACCTCAGCCCGACTATATGGGCTTGAAAACCGCCATCACCTGCACTCTCGCCATGGTGCGCACCAGTTTAGCACGGCCATCACTACACAAACAGCTGTTTGCGGTGCATTACACGGTGAGTTTGGTCTGTCAGTGTGAAGCAGTACACTACTTACACTAACTGCTGATCCATGTATACACACGCAAGATGTTTTCAAGCACTTTAGGCCTGGAATTTAGGAAAGCAATGTTATTGCTGCCTTTTAGGGATTAAAACCCTGCTGTGCGTCAAATCCATAATTTTCCTCAAGACTTTTGGCATGTATCCCACTCTGCCATGCCCCCCTCCAGGTGTTAGACCCCTTGAAACATCTTTTACATCACTTTTGTGACCAGAAACTGTGTTTGTAGTTTGTCACGTTCGCCTGCCCATTGAAGTCTATTGCAGTTCGAAAAGTTTGCAGGTTCCCGAACTTTTTCGGAAGTTCAAGTTCGAGGTTCGTGAACCAAAAATCTGAGGTTCGAGCCATCTCTAGAGGTAGCCTGGTATAAGGTGCCCCCAGTAGAGGTAGCCTGGTATAGGTGTCCCCAGTATAGGTAACCATGTATAGGTACCCCAATAGAAGTAGCCAGGTATAGGTGCCCCAGTATAGGTAGCCTGCTATAGGTGTCCCCAGTATATTCAGCCTGGTATAGATGCCTATCTAGAATAGGAAGCAGCAGGCACATACAGCCGTGGCGAGGGGGGACTTGACTCCCCTCTTGATACGCACGCTCCTTCAACTACACCACGGACGGACACAGTTAGCGCTGTGGCAGGGAAGCCTGGAGGGCGGCCTACGTCTTTGTGAGATGCGCTTTCTTTATACGTCCATCTGGTACGCATGTATATTAGCGGATTTTTACCTTTATTAAAGAAGATTTTATGCCATGAGAGGCGGATGTTTTTATGTTTTATAGATCTAGCTGCTGTTGATTACTGATGTGCCTGTTTTAAGGACCGCCTTATGCCCATAGGCGGCGGCGGGTTTAAGTGGTTACTACATGGGAATGGCCGCTCGTATGAGCAGCCTTTCCATGTCAGTTCACGGAGACTGTCTCCGTGAACAGTGTGGGAGCCGCCGATCGCGGCTCGCACGCCTAATGTAAACACGCGGGGAAGAAATCCCCGCTGTTTACATCATACGGCGCTGCTGCGCAGCAGCGCCGTAAGGCAGATCGGCGATCCCCGGCCTCTGATTGGCCGGGGATCGCCGTCATTTGATAGGCTGAAGCCTATCCCACAATGCGCAGGACGGATATCCGTCCTGCGCAGCTGAATAAGGGAGAGGGAGGTAAGGGGAAGGAGGGAGCGCGGAAAACGCTGCGGAGGGGGGCTTTGAAGAGCCCCCCCCCGCTCGGCCACACGGAGCGGCGGCGATCAGACCCCCCCAGCAGGTCATCCCCCTAGTGGGGAAAAAAGGGGGAAGTCTGATCGCCCTGCCTTGCTCACGATCTGCGCTGCGGGCTGGAGAGCCAACGCAGCGCAGATCTGAAGGAACAGCCCCGGTCCTTAAGTGGTTAAAGCATACTTTTGGTAAGCAGGGAAACGTGGGGGGGAGTGTGACCCCCAAACCTGCATGCGGTGATAGAACATCCTTTGCACAGTGTGTGTGTTGACACAGGGTGTACTAGTGTTAAAGGATTACACGCTATGTATCTATCCCCTTTTTAACCTAGGTTGGTGAAACAGGCAATACATTGGAGACAATTCCGGACGCGCTGCTGTGATTGGATTTTACTATCTGTATTATGTTTGTCCATTTGACCTTTAAATATCCCTTTTTGCTAAAATCAGGGTTGTGTGCAATGTGAAGATTAAACCTGCCAACCTCTGGGTACATAGCCATAGTACACCTTTAGACTGTAAGTGGAAAGCACAAACAATGTGCCCCAGATGTGATCTGATTATTATTATTGATTTATAAAGCACTAACATATTCCGTAGCACTGTACAATGTAAGAAACAAACATGGAGTACATAATAATACAGACAATGGGGTACACCAATATACAAAATACAGAATTGGAGACAAAATACAGAATTGGTAATTACAGTGAAAAAGTAACATGATGAATAAAATGTATAATGAATTCCAAGACAAAAAAGTGGGAGAGAGCCCTGCCCTTGCGAGCTTACAATCTAATGCCGTGCATACACGGCTTGTTTTATGCGCCGGATCGAGCCAGCGGCTCGATGCCGGCACATCCCCGCTCGTCCACGTGTGCGCGCAGATCGTTTTCCGTTTGTCCCCGCCAGCGCTTCCTTATCACCGCTCGATTCCCTGCCATTGTCCGCCGTCGGGAATCGAGCGGGCGGGGGTCGAGCGGCATGATCGGGCCAGCTGAATATTATTAGCTGGCCGGATCAGCTGGTCGATACACGGTACACAAACGTACCGTGTATCCCCAACATAAAGGATTGCGATGTGATAGAGTGTAAGCTCGCAAGGGCAGGACTCTCTCTCCCTTTTGTGCTTTGGAATTTGTTATTTATTTTTGTCTTGCAATGTGTTATACATTGTATTCACATTACTTTTGTCACTGTAATTACCAATTCTCTACTTTCTGTACTTTGCACCAATTATGTATTTTGTATATTGGTGCACACCATTGACTGTTTCCCATGTTTGTTTCTTATTTTGTACAGCGCCATTGGATATGTTGGCAGCTTATAGTATAAATCAATAATAATTATAATAATAAAAAATTTCATCCTTACAGGAAAAAGTAAGTGGCGCAAACTGTTTAGTTAATACTCAAAAGTAAAGTTAACAAGGTGCACTTGTACGCAAAAAACAATCGCTGAAAAACTCTATTCAATGTCTTCAATGTCAGCAGCTATCATTAAAATGAGTGGATGAGTGTCTGTAAAAGGACTAATAATAACATAAGAACAACACAATGAGAATTGATATTCATATGTAAAGGTACAAATTATTAAATGGAACCTGACCTAGATGCAAAAATACAAGTATAATAAACGTTATTTAAAAAATAACGTTAGCTCCAGTTCCAATTTAATTAACAGTAGCTCATCAGTTACAACTTCACACATCTTGGAGCCAATGACCAGCTTCCTCAGAGGGCCGCAAACTAAACATGAGTTACTATAGTCACAAGTAACTTTAAATATAGGGAAGGGAATCACATAAAACAACTGAAAAGTTTCATTATGCCCCACAAAATTTGGATTCAATTTTCATTGTTGTTATTCTGAAAAAATGACTTACTAGCTTCACATTTTTATTTTTTATTTTTTTCATACCAGTAGAAAAAAAAATTCCCATTTCACCTGCACGGATTTTTCAATGCTAATAAAAGTGAATGCCGTTTTCTTATTTGATACAGCTGATCCAGAGAGTTTCCCTCTGGAGAAGTCATTTAATTGACCCAGAGATCAAAGCATAACGTATAGAGTTGCCAGAAGTGTGAAATCTTCTTCCTCTGCACAGAGCCATCACATGACCATGCTTAACTCCTCCCTCTGATCTCTCCTGTGGAGCATAGGGAGAAGGTAGGGAGGGTAAACTCTTTGTACAGAGGAAAAGACTGGCTAGTGCCCCCTCCTATATTCTCCCCTACTACCTAATGTGGGTGATTATGATGAGATGGCAGGAGGGGGTTGGACAGTTCAGTTCACACACTGCTTTTCAGTTGAACCAAGTGGCACATGACATTCACACAGAAAATCAAAATTGCAAACCATGCCAGCCAGCTAACAATGCTAAACATGGTTATCGCATGGGGTAGAAAGCAATGGGGCATATACACATCTTTTGTTATTTCAATCATTTTATTGAATAAGTGGGCTGCAAACAAGTCATACAATACAACAATGCCAATAGGCCCCGTAGTCACAAATAAGATGGCATAAAGATATTCCATAGATTTATTCAGAATTAAAGCACAGAATAGCAACATAATTCAGAATGTTAGTACAGGCCCGCAAAGAAATGCCCATCACCCACCACCTTATTACCCCATTCCCCCTCCCGCTGGAACTTTATGACATATTAATATAAACAACTAGCAGACCTAAGTCCGTTTAAAAATGGGCTCTAGGTCTGTGATTCCCTGCCGCCACCGCTGCCTGTTGCATGTGCACACTCAACCACCCTCTCTCACGCCTGCCCATGCCCGTCCTCCTGTCTGTGTGAGGCTGGGTCCGTGCTGCGCACATGCGCAGTAGCAAAAAGCACGGACCCAGCTACACAGAGACAACTGTCCCTGCTGTACCCAGGGACAGTTGCCTATTATTATATAGGATTCCTCTGCTAGCCTACCAGAAATAGGAAGATAGAAGAAACCAAGAGGTAAAAGAGTGTGTCCAATTTAGTATCTTAGCAACAAGCCTATTTAAGAGCCAAGAACTACCTTCCCTTCATCCAACTCTTTGATTTTTTCTAACAAGAAAAGTTTATTTAGGCACAAGAAAGTATAATGAACATTTCCATGTACCTGAGAGTGTCAATCAAATAGCCATTGAATGTAAACATGAAAGTCCACTATATGCATCAATCCGCATAGATATAAGGATCTGGAGCAGTCTTTAGCATTGCATAATTCCTGCCATATTTCTGTTCTTCTGTGCAAAATAGGTCTTTTACAGCTCCTGACAGGACAGCCACCACCACATCCCTAGTGATGCACTCACCGTGTGTGGTAACCCTCAATTAGGTCAATCTGCACCTTGGGACCGCCCCCAGATCATCCCTCACCACTCTGGCAGGACTGTATTTCACTTCTCCTATGAATGGCTCTTATTCTCTCACCTTAATAGCTGTAGTGTATCGCGTACCTCAATAAAAATAATTAATATAGCATAATACTGCTAGTACTTTATTGTACTATAAAACCAATTTTCACTCACATGTCCCGGTTTATATGTAACAGCGAAGAGTATTTTGAATGGGCTCTTTCCCATGGTATCATCTCCTCTAGACTGCATCCCTCCTGCCACACTCTTAGTCAGCTCGCTGTGCATCCAAGTCTGGGAAACATCCGCCGCTTCTAACACGTGTCCATGCTTGCTGGTCTTACTTCAACATCTAGGCTCCACCCTACTAGTTTTGTCACGCCATGACTCATCAGGTAGGGCGTTATGCTATGTTCTTTTTAAAGTGAACCAGAGACGAAGCACCCTCATGAGTTTTACCATATATATCAGTGGGAACATTAGAGAAAACACTAACCCTGTTTTCTGTTCTCATTCTTCACTACTCAGCCTGCTTGTTATCAGCCCTGATAAAATCCCCACTGAGCATTCAGTCTGGCTTTGCTCAGGAATCATTATAGCTGAGTCTGTCTTCTGTGACGTCTTTTTAAGCCCAAGCCTGCCCCCTTCTGGCTCTGCATTCCACTTTCTGTATACTTGCAGCATCACAGAGAGTTGTGATGAGATGGAAGGAGCCGCTAATGTAAGGGTATATTGAAAAACAGTTTTTTTTGAATCTATACTTGTAAGGGCCTGTACACACTGCTGCGCTTGCGTTGCGTTTTTAAAAACGCATGCGTTTTTAAAAACGCAAGGTCTTTTGAAAAAGAATGAAAATCGTGATGACTTGTACACACTGGTGCGATGCGTTTTTAAAAAAACGCAAACGCAGTGCCTGCTGCGCTTTTTTAAGCGCAGCGCATGAAAAACGCATTAAAAACGCATGCGCTTGCGTTTTTGCCTGCGTTTTTCAGAAGTCAGTATCCCAGAAGACTCTGCAATCTCCTGATTCCTGTTGAAATGTAAACTAGAAAAAAAACAAAGGATTCTTTAGCCAATCAGCAATTACAAGAAAAACGCAAACGCACAACAAACGCAGGCAAAAGCGCATGCGTTTTTAAAACTACAGGCACTTTAAAAACGCATGCGCTTGCGTTTTTGCCTGCGTTTTTCAGTGTGTACAGGCCCTTAGTCGTAAGAGGTTTTTAGAAATGGTGATTTCATTTTGCACACAGCCCACTAAATAATATGCTTTTCTGAGTTCTATGGAGTTTTAGTAAAAAACAACAACACAAAAAACGGCACACCAGAGCGGTGAAAATACCAGGTATAGTATTTATTTTGTAAAATCTATCGGGGAATATGTTTATTCTGTGCCAAAGCGTTCATCTCTGGTTTCCTTTAAAGTTCAAAGATGCCTACAACTCTATTCATTTCCTTTTAAACAAATGGCAGTTCCCTTTCTGTTCTGCTGATTACTGTGTCTTCACTAGAGCCTGAATCACATACCTAAATCAAGCCTGAAGGTATCGTTAGTCAAACTTTAGTCAGAGCAACCAAGTTTCGTACTCATTCTGGATTTGTGTTTCAAAGTATTTGAATCAGAAGATCAACTGCACAGCCAGGGAATTGGTATTGTTTAAAAAGAAATAAATAGGGTGGCCATCATATCCCTCTCACTACAGGGTACATTAACCATGCATGACTATTCACTTGAAATCTGCAACATGTAGTTTTACTGTACTTCTTCCAGATCGACCAACAGAAATAGTCTGATTTTATTTGGGATCATTGGGGTTCTGTCTTTCTTTCTTGATAAATGTGATTTTGTAATCAAAAGATGAACTATATCATCAGGGGCGTAACAATAACCCTGCAAGGGATGTCTCCGCAGGGGGGCCCAGAAGCCACAGGGGGCCAGTGGGGGGAAAAGTTTGAGAAACTGACAGCTAAGGGCACCAAGAGAAAAAAACGTATTCTGCTCTCGCACTATTGTTATATTGACTGCATGTGTCCACCACACAGATAAGGACTCATACACACTCGGTTCGTAAAAAACATCTGTCTCTCACTGCTGCAAACATCTGATGACTGCCTGTACAATCTGCCTGTACAACCTAACAAAGAACGGAGTCACATTTTGAAAAAAAGTTGTAGACTTTCCCTTTTTCACTCTGAAAGGATTCCTGGATTCTTATCACACAGGCTAATGACCTTATGGCTCTGATTACTTTTACAACCCAGCAGAGTGGAGATTGATGTCTTCGTTGCTGCTTCATTGGGAGCTTGTTGTCTCATACTGAGTCCAAGATCCCGTAATAACTGTATCAATCAGTGACATTTTGAAAGTTTTGCCAAAGTTTCAGTGAATACTATATGTTATGTTCAGCATGTCATTGTTGTTCCTCCATATAGCATGTGCTCTCATGTAGTAAAATAATAAGGCTGTGTGTGTATGTGTGTGTATGTATGTACTGGGAACAGAGCTGCAACGAGGGACTTGTCAGCTGCAAGGTGCTGGAGGAAGCCCCGGGTAAGTAGATCTGGGGGTAGCATAGATTGCCTGACATTTACTTTAAGTCTAAGTGTTTTTATCTGCATGGGGAAAACACATTGGTCCTCAATTTTCCTGTGCAGAAAGTGAGGGGGGTGGGGGCCCCATCCAAAGTTTCGTGTGGGGGGGGGGCATCCAAAGTTTCGCAGGGGGGCCCAGTGATGTCTAGTTACGCCCATGTATATCATTTATTTTTACTACTGTGAAAAAGATGTTACACTTAGTTAATAGGAGGCAGAGCTCCTGAATAGATAAGCCATAGTCAATGGAAAGGTTTATTGGCAACCTGCCATGAGGTAGCTCAGTCTCTGCAAGGTACTGGGCGGGTTGCCAAGCTGAACCAATCACTAAAAAAGGAGCTTCTTAAAAGGGAATCTGTCATACCTTTACAAGTGTATGTGGCTGTATCATTTTCCTGTGAACTATTCCAGAAGCCCCATGACAAGCAAAAGTAAATTAAAAAAAAAAACCTAAGCTCCTAACAGGTTCCTTCATAGCACATCAATTACAATGCTACTTTTTCCATCACTTTCTAATGCTACAGAAAATGACTTTATTACCCCAATCCTGACTGCACAGCACCAAATCCCTGGCTGTACAAACCACTCGCACTACTGCTTGATGCATATGTGTTTTACTCAGGTTCTTGAAAAAGATTAGTAAAGCCTCTCATTTTAATGCTCATGATAGTAAATGTTTATTAACTGGTAGAGATTAGCAAACTTCTTGCAGTGTGGTTCACTAGGTGAACAGCAAACCTTTTGAAAAGCATTTGGAACCCCAACCCAAAAGCACGTTCACCAACATTCACGTTTGCAAACGCCATGTCCGTTAATTAGCAATGAAGAAAAGTATTTCCTATTACCTCAAATAAATTGAAACTTCCTGGCTGGCTGCATCCTATGACTCCTTCCTGCTGGAACAGTGAAAAATATTTCCCCTGCATGCAGGAGGTAAACTGATCCCACCTAACCTCTCCCTCTGCTGAAAAAGATCAACTGTTCATGGCCAGCACTACAGCTCTGCAGCCTGCCAGTCTCATCATCTTCTTGTCCATTCCCCTCCCTAGCCATTGTGTAAAAAGGCATTTAGTCTTCCCCGTGTACTCCCCAGTGTATTTATAAAATACAAGGCAAGGGTGTAACTAGAAATCACTGCCCCCCCCCCCACAAAACTTTGGATGGGGCCCCCTCCCCTTCCTTTTCTGCACAGGTAAGCTGAGAACCAATTTTATTCAGTTGGTTAGTGCACACTTCAAGGTGTTTTTCCCATGCAGATAAAAACAGAGAGCAGTGAAGCACAGCACACATTCTCTTTATCAATTACCTTAGCTTCTGTGATAAAATGTGTATGTTTTCACACATACAGATAGTGTGCAGAAAATGCATACAGAAAACCCCACAGATGAGTGTACCCCCAACCTCAGCTTATTTACACTCACTCTGTCCATCTCTGCTGGAGCAGAACTGGCTCTTCAGCCTTCTCCAGCACCATTACTGTACAGAGCACTTGGGGAGGGGTAGAGAGGTTGGGGGCTGGACGTTGTACACAAGACCCTGCTGCACACTGAATAGGGACTGTATACAAATCTTTGTCTACAAAACTTTGTATGATTCCTTATCAGTGGATGAGCAGATGCGGTCATTAGAACAATTGTGCAGAGAGCAAAACGTTTTTTCTCTCCATGCCCTTAGTTGTCAGTCTCTCAGGACAGGGAAAATAAACTTCTCCCCCCACGGGGCCCCCTGAGGCTTCTGGGCCCCCCTGTGGCTGCATCCCTTGCCGGGTCTATTGTTACACCCTTGAAGACAAGCGCACCTTGCATCATGCTTCCACAACAGCAATAACAACTTTTCTCACTACTCTTATTTAACCCTTTATAAAAACACTGGTTTAAATACTTAACATGGACAGGAAGATCTGATTAGCTTTTGCTGCAGTGCTTGGTAGAAAGAATGAATGAGATCCTCACACATTTTTGACATGCTCACATTAATTGATGAGACTGAATCATGAAAGGTGTGGTTCACCAAGTAGAACACATTTCTCCATTTCTCAGTCCATTCTAAACACTGGCATGTACAAAAAAACGTAGCATAACTCACCTAATCCAGGTTCCCTTTTTTGGCTTTTCCACCCTGTCAACTCGGCTCAGTCGCCTGTTCCCCGCCATGTCCTCTCGTAACAGCCAGCATCTTCACCACGATGTCGCTAACCAGGAAGTACTTTCGGATTACTTCCGGGTCACTACCATAGCGGTGAAGGTGCCGGCTGATACGAGAGGACACAGTATGGCAACGGAAGAGCTGACTGGGTGGAAAAAACTGCGAAGGGAACCTGGAGTAGGTGAGTTACTCTGTTTTTTTTTTCGTTGTTTCTATTTTTTTACTGCTCTTTCAAGTACAGTATAGGAGTACTTTAATGTGGGAATGTAGAACCAGTATAAACAGTCATAAATAAGGAATGCCTCAGAGATGAAGGTGGCAGCAAAGATAGCTGATGGGAAACTAAAAATAACCCAATGCTGATTCTCATAATCTGAGGAAAAGAGTGACTCCTGAAAGCTACTTTACCTTTTTGATGCTATTGTGCAACTAACATAGCTACAATTACAGTGTAACTTTACAATTAAAATCTCGCTAGTGTGTTATTTTGTTCTCTTTAAAATGTTATTGTAGCCCATAAGATGTGCAAGCAGAGTTCCACGCTGCCTTAAATGTAACTTAAAATGTAACTTTTATTTAAACCCCACTGAAGTAAAAGTCCACTTACAGGCATAATTACATTGATAGTCATGTTTTAGATCTTTGTCTCCCAGACTCATTTAGGCCAGTTGAGGATGTGGTTTGGCTAGTAGTTATTGTATCACTCACCACTTGCATTACTCAGTCAGGACTTCTACCCCATCAGTAACTCAAACATGCAAGAGTCTTTTGAGCTACACCACAGAGGATTTTCAATCTGTTTACCAAAAGGCATATGTCTTAATTATTTAAGTCATCTTTAGATTGGATTTATAACTCACATCTACATGTATACCTGCCAGATAATGCTTTTGTTTTTATCAATATGGAGGGACTGTGATAAGTTTTATTAGCCACATTTAACATAGGAGTATTTTTTTTTATTTTTACAAAACTCATCATGTAAAATACACACCTAATTCTTATTAAAAATGCCTACACAACATGTTTCCATTTGCGGTTATGACTCACAATAATGGGAATAGATCACAAAACATTCTCCATTTCTGGAATAATGACCACAAACAAGACTCAAACTTTGTTCTCCAAACCTCAGGTCCCTGTCTGTTTTTTATTGTGCATAACTAACTGATGTATGACCTGTGTATAACTCCACTACAAAAGCCAAAACATGTATTATATTCTTCTAGTAGGGTAAAATGTGGTCAAAAGAGCTGAGATGTTATGTTGGACACTAATTAATCCAAATTGATGTAAAGGTTTTCTATTTGATCTATTTGAGAAAATCCTAAGAAGCTCTGGGCTAAAAAGAAAAACATTGTTTCAGAATATGGAATTGTTAATATAACTAATTAAATATTGTATCCACTTCACTTGCAGTGGAGTGGGGGAGAGGCTATTTCTGAATGGGAAAAATGTTGTGATTTCACATAAAATTCTCACACATTTGGCTTTTCTTCAATTTAACAATAACTTTTTATCCTGAGTTTTCTCCTAGGAGACTATTTTCCATGTTTTCTTTAAAATAACACAGCACCCAATCAGTAGCTGTATGTGCAGGAAACTTTAAAAACTATGTTGTGACAGGTGCTTTGATAACTCCTGAGTTTTCTCCTAGGAAATCGGTTTTCATCTCTTTAAAATAACCTTTTAGCACTTTGCAACTTAAAAAGTATCATAAGCAGGTAAAATGTACGATCAAAATTATATTGTGTATTTTCCTGCTTGCTTTTAAAAGGCATTTAATTAAGGTGACAAGGTGTGAAAATGTCACCTAGGAGAACACTCAGGAGGAAAGGTTAACTGCATAAGGTACATTGAGAGAGTGCCTTAGCATCCTTCTTTCATGTCCCAAAGGCAATCCCTGCATCCCTACAAGCTGGTGTTGAAAAGGTTTATTGAGCTAAATAATAATAATAATTCAAATATTTGTATAGCGTGTTTCTCCCTTCGGACTCAAAGTGATTGCGAGGCTGCTACTAGAGTACACTCAGTAGGCAGTAGCAGTGTTAGGGAGTCTTGCCCAAGAACTACTACTGTATAGGTGCTGGCTTTACTGAATAGAATGAGCCAACATTTGAACCTAGGCCTTGAGGTAATTGGGGATAATTATTTAAATTAGCTTTTCTACTAAGCTTTCTCCCAGGAAGTAATTTTACCTACAAAATAACTTTTCAGCACCCAACCACTGAAATCATACTAAAATTAGGTAAAAAGTAACATCATTTGATTTACCAAACTGATTTTTAGTATTTCCTTTCTTGCTGTGGTCCTAAAAGGTAGTTCATCGATAAGGGCCCATATTCAATTAACTTTTATCTTGTTTTCTCATCTTCTTTTTAAAATAACTTTACAGTACTTTACAATACAAAACATGCTAAAAAGTAGGGAAAAAGTACTGTCAAAAGTATTTCCAGTATTATCTTGCTTGCTGGGAGTTTAAAGGACATTTTATTGGCAAGTTGTGAAAATATCACATGGGATCAATTTGAAGAGAAAAAAAGTTAATTGCAAATGGGCAAAGGCCTGAACTGTGAGAAAACTCACATTAATTGAATAGATATCATCATATGCCGTGGTGCTGCTGTTGGACAGATTCTTTCATAGCATCAACACACTCCACTGTAAAACTCCCTCCGTAATGGTACTATCAATCTATGTGTGCGTTCAGCTTTAGGTAGATGGTATTGTTGTAACATCTGAAGGGGCAGCTGCGGTGAACAGCACCGCCGCCGCAGCTGCCTCCATTCCTCTGCCCGTTCCTCCGGCGTCTAGGACGCCGAGATCGGGACGTTCGTTGGCCAATGGGGTCCCTGTCTTGCGCGGGCGCCTGCACAGATGGGACCTTTACGCTGGAAGGAGGCTCGTCAGCTGGCCGGCTGCTCAGCTGACCTCAGAGGAGACCCACTGTGCCCAGGATTGGCTGAGGGCAGGGGGCGTGCCAGTGAGGTCTCCTCTGCTTCTTAAGCCTCCGGGCTTCAGTCTGGCGCTGTCTGCTGTCGTGAATACATTAGTGTTAGCGCTGAGACCTTAGACTAGATCCCAGGTGTTGAAACCAAGGACTTCACACCTACACTAGGAATTGTTTGCTATTGTTATTGATATTCTGTGTTTGACTCTGGATATACTCTGACTCTGCTCTAAGCTTACCGATTCTGTACCTCTGCCTATCTGCCTCACGTTGCTGAACCTCTGCCTGTTTACCGACTACTCTTCTGCCTTACGATTCTGCTCTGATACTGTCCTCTCTGTTGCCAACCCTTGCCTGTCTGACCATTCTACTCACCAGTGGGCCCTCGCCACTGGTGAGGTGTTAGCTTCTCCAGCTCCTCTGATGAAGTGATTTGCTAGTGACCAATTACTCCTGCTCCTATGCGTAAATATACAGAGGCGCCAATAGGATAAAAATAGATAAAAGGTTTAAAATGGTTTAGGTGGCGGTGGTGGACCATCCACACACAAACAGACCGAAATGCTGTTGATTGAAGAAAAAACTGTTTATTCACATACTCCTACATAAAAGTGCAACGCGTTTCACGGGCAACATCCCGCTTCATCAGGCAATGAATAACCGGAGTATCTCACTAGAAATGACAGAAATGTAAAGCATATCAGGGAGCTGTATATGAATATAAGGTGTCACATGAGTATGGAGGCATGAGAACACTTGTTTATTTGGCGCATAACAAATCGACTATTTTAATAATATATGTTAAAGGGAGAAACTATTGTGGGATCGGTGTGGTACATGGTAAGGGGGGGCCAACTGTACGTGAAGAGGTGTGGGTGTTGGGGACCCGGTAATAGATGGGTATAAGGAGATGACGAGTGAAGTATAATGGTACTACTGACAGGCAGGGGTGAGCAAAAGTAGCTAAACTAGGACCAAAAGTTGTAATAATGTGTGCCAGGTGACTGATTAGCATGGGTGGATACCAAGGTGTTGAAGATGTTTAGTGCATTTTGTAGCAGGAATAGTTCAGGCAGAGTGGGGGCAAAGAGAGATATATATGATAACTAACACTGGCAAGAGTGGAGCCCAAGGTACTGAGAAGCACATAATACAAACAGTAATAACCATAGTTAAGGAAGAGTGAGGACAACAATGGATTTCAATGATAGTTAACACTTACCAGCTCTGAGTCCAACAATAGCTTGGCACCTCTGTGCTGGGGTGTCAGCGTGTGGGCTTTATATAGGGAGACTAATAGGATTACGAGGTAAATGGATTATTTAGATTGCAGGGTCAGGAGCGAGGGAAGGAGGGGGGGTGGCCGTGTGTTGTGAGCCGATTTTCAACCAATCGGCGTGACTCGTGGGCGGGGATTGGGTGATGGAAAGAAGTGGCAGCGAATGGAAGCGCGGATTGTAACAGAGGGCTGGGTATGTGGGCGGGTTGGAGAGACGTATGACGCGGACGCTCCGCCGTGCGTATGGACGGCGCGACGCGTACGTCATGCCGCATAGGGAACTGCGCATGCGTACTCTGAGCTTATGGCTCGTGTTGGTCTCGGAAGGTAGATGGGGCCTGGGTGGTCCTGTGCGCATGCGCGTGGGTGCGAGGGGTGATAATGCCGCCATATTTGTTATGGGAAAATGCGGCCAACAGGCATGTCTTATCAGAACTTTTCTACCATATTACAACCGTAATACTAACACTTAATACGACATTCAATGCAAGAATACGTGTGTATAGAGAAAGATAAGAAGGTACATGATAATTTTGATTTTGTTAAGATAACAGTAAATACCAGGGGGATGTATTATTGCCCCCTGGTGGTGTAAGTGCAGACTTTACAGAATGTCGAGTTGTCTGTACACAGACTTTTATATAGGACCAATATGAGCAAAAATTTAAATAAAAACACGGTGTATATATATATATATACATATATAAAAAACATAAGATGCAGCACGTATTGTACAAAAACATAAGTTACTAACAGATAAAATGGTCCAAAACAAAAAATAAAAAGGAAATATATCTTTTTCTTTAGATACATATGTATAATGTTTAAAAAGTTTAAAAAGAGAGGACAAGGTTAAAAAGAGAAAAATTGCTGCTGGTATAATGAATTAATAGATTTTTTCAAGTATTTCATTTAGACCCCCTGGGGTTAAGGTCTTGAGTATTTGAATCCAGAACATTTCTCGTTTTTTGAGAGAGTCTTTGAGCTTTACAGTGTGCATCTTGTAATAATTTTCTGGGATATTTGCGATCAGTGCTACCGTAATTGCACTGATATACAACAATACAATACCCAGTCCAAAATTCTAACTAAAAAGTTTACCGATCGCAAATATCCCAGAAAATTACTAACACACCGGGCAGTTTCCCCTGCAAACACAAAAAATGCCTAGCCTGCCAATTTGTCCTAAACACCCCGTCCTTCAGTTCCCATGTCACCAAAACTGAATACCACATTACAGAAACCATTACTTGTGAAACCAAGTACCTCATCTATGTCATTACGTGCCCGTGTCGGCTGCAGTATGTGGGCAGAACCACCCAACAAGCACGAAGTAGAATAGGACAACACAAAAGAAACATAATAAACAAATACCCCCTGCACAGTGTTTCGCGTCACTTCTCCACCCACCACAACAGCGACCCCACACTCTTCCGTATTACTTTTATCGAATCTATTCCACACAACCGCTCCGACTCCTTTGACTCTCTCAAAAAACGAGAAATGTTCTGGATTCAAATACTCAAGACCTTAACCCCAGGGGGTCTAAATGAAATACTTGAAAAAATCTATTAATTCATTATATCAGCAGCAATTTTTCTCTTTTTAACCTTGTCCTCTCTTTTTAAACTTTTTAAACATTATACATATGTATCTAAAGAAAAAGATATATTTCCTTTTTATTTTTTGTTTTGGACCATTTTATCTGTTAGTAACTTATGTTTTTGTACAATACGTGCTGCATCTTATGTTTTTTATATATGTATATATATATATACACCGTGTTTTTATTTCAATTTTTGCTCATATTGGTCCTATATAACAGTCTGTGTACAGACAACTCGACATTCTGTAAAGTCTGCACTTACACCACCAGGGGGCAATAATACATCCCCCTGGTATTTACTGTTATCTTAACAAAATCAACATTATCATGTACCTTCTTATCTTTCTCTATACACACGTATTCTTGCATTGAATGTCGTATTAAGTGTTAGTATTACGGTTGTAATATGGTAGAAAAGTTCTGATAAGACATGCCTGTTGGCCGCATTTTCCCATAACAAATATGGCGGCATTATCACCCCTCGCACCCACGCGCATGCGCACAGGACCACCCAGGCCCCATCTACCTTCCGAGACCAACACGAGCCATAAGCTCAGAGTAAGCATGCGCAGTTCCCTATGCGGCATGACGTACGCGTCGCGCCGTCCATACGCACGGCGGAGCGTCCGCGTCATACGTCTCTCCAACCCGCCCACATACCCGGCCCTCTCTTACAATCCGCGCTCCCATTCGCTGCCACTTCTTTCCATCACCCAATCCCCGCCCACGAGTCACGCCGATTGGTTGAAAATCGGCTCACAACACACGGCCACCCCCCCTCCTTCCCTCGCTCCCGACCCTGCAATCTAATTAATCCATTTACCTCGTAATCCTATTAGTCTCCCTATATAAAGCCCACACGCTGACACCCCAGCACAGAGGTGCCAAGCTATCGTTGGACTCAGAGCTGGTAAGTGTTAACTATCATTGAAATCCCTTGTTGTCCTCACTCTTCCTTAACTATGGTTATTACTGTTTGTATTATGTGCTTCTCAGTACCTTGGGCTCCACTCTTGCCAGTGTTAGTTATCATATATATCTCTCTTTGCCCCCACTCTGCCTGAACTATTCCTGCTACAAAATGCACTAAACATCTTCAACACCTTGGTATCCACCCATGCTAATCAGTCACCTGGCACACATAATTACAACTTTTGGTCCTAGTTTAGCTACTTTTGCTCACCCCCGCCTGTCACTAGTACCATTATACTTCACTCGTCATCTCCTTATACCCATCTATTACCGGGTCCCCAACACCCACACCTCTTCACGTACAGTTGGCCCCCCCTTACCATGTACCACACCGATCCCACAATAGTTTCTCCCTTTAACATATATTATTAAAATAGTCGATTTGTTATGCGCCAAATAAACAAGTGTTCTCATGCCTCCATACTCATGCGACACCTTATATTCATATACAGCTCCCTGATATGCTTTACATTTCTGTCATTTCTAGTGAGATACTCCGGTTATTCATTGCCTGATGAAGCAGGATGTTGCCCGTGAAACGCGTTGCACTTTTATGTAGGAGTATGTGAAAAACTGTTTTTTCTTCAATCAACAGCATTTCGGTCTGTTTGTGTGTGGACGGTCCACCACCGCCACCTAAACCATTTTAAACCATTAATCTATTTTTATCCTATTGGCGCCTCTGTATATTTACACATCAAGCTGTCCACCCTTGGTGGAAGGGTGACACACCCTCCTTTCTTCTGTCTACAGAGAGCGACATCTTAGTCCTGAGTGGGGTCAGGCCTAATCTCCCCACCTGCATATACAGTGGTTGCCTTAGAGCAACCCAGATTTGTAAGTACGATACTTACGTTTTATATTTCCTCAACTTTACATAATATACTACACTATATTGGGCTCTCGGTCTCCATTTATTATCTCCTGCTCCTAGGCTGCAGTGCTGTCTGTATCGCCTGCTCCTCAGGTGATCATTAGTTGCAGTACTGTCTGTACCTCCTGCTCCTCAGGCTGCAGTACCGTCTCAATCACCTGCCCCTCAGGTGATCACTAGGCTGCAGTATGGACTTGATCTCCTGCCCCTCAGGTGATCATTAGGCTGTAGTACTGTCTGAATCACCCGCTCTTCGGGAGACTCTATCTCTTCAGTTTTAGTATCTCCAGCTTGCTGGGGTTTTGTACTTTATTATATGGTCAATGTGCCGATAGTACCTCACCAGCCCCTCTGGTGAGGTCTCGCTAAACTATTAAAGTTTAGAACAGCAGACCAGAAAAATATGGAGACACTCTGCAACCGGGTCGATGTGTTAGCTACTACTGTTAATGAACTCATTATAACAGTTAACGCACAACAGACTCAGATTGAACAACTAACTGAGTCAGTTAACTGCTTACTGGACCCTAATACTCGAGTGTCACCCCCTTCTGTGATCGAACCGAGGGTGCCCCCACTTGAGAAATTCTCGGGGCATCGCTCGGATTTTCGTAACTTTAAGCATAGATGTTTATCGTATTTTGAATTACGACCCGTCTCTTCTGGTACAGAAGGTCAGAGGGTCACCTTCATTAAGACATTGTTGTCTGGAGATTTGCAGTCCTGGGCTTATAGTCTTCCTGCTGGGCATGAGGCCTTGGTTTCAGTGGCAGAATTCTTTAAGGCTAAGGCCGTGATTTACGATGATCCCGATTTGGCAATAACTTCTGAAAGGAAGTTAAAGACCCTCAGGCAGGGACACAGTCCAGTTGAAGTTTATGCTGCTGAGTTCAGGAGATGGGCGGTGTCAGCCAGGTGGGGGCAGTACGCTTCTTAGACTGCTTTTTATCAGGATTGTCTGATGCCGTGGCTGATTTCATGCTGGGTCATCCAGAGCCCAAGACCCTAGATGAGGCCATATCCTTGGCCATCAAAATTGATAGGCGAGTTCGCTATCAAAAGGAAACTCGGGCTAAGGCCCCAGGAAAGTTCTCTTCCTGTACTTTCTCAGCTCCTACGCCTTCCTCTCCACCCGCTGACGAGCCAATGCAGATTGGACAGGCCAAGCTTTCAGAGGTCGAGAAAAATAGAAGGCGTGTAGGGAAACTATGTTTATATTGTGCTGACAAAGGGCACATGGTTTCCGTCTGTCCCAAGAAGGCGGAAAACTCTATCGCCTAGGAGTAGCTGGAGGTACTACCCTAGGCGATCCAGTCTTACCTCTAAATAATAAACGTGTGTTGCTTCCATGCTCTATCACCTGGGAGGGCCAGGTTCACACTACCCAAGCTTTTATAGACTTGGGTTCCGCTGTTAATGTCATGTCTAAAAGATTCACTGATCAGTCCGGGTTTCCTTTAACTCCTGTGGGGGAACAGATTAAGATTAGCGCTGTAGACGATTCTTTACTGACACCATCACTCAAACTCCTGTATTGCTATGCCAGATTGGGGCCCTGCACAGGGAGCAAATGCAGTTTTTGGTGTTAGAGATGTCCACATCCACGGTCATCCTGGGGATGCCGTGGTTAAAGAAGCACTCCCCGGACATTGATTGGAGTACCAGACAGTTAATAAGCTGGTCAACATACTGCCGTATCCACTGTCTAGAGCAGGTTCCTCTTGCAGCTACTGAAGCACAAGTAGTTGAAACTGTTGAGCAGGATTTAGAACCCTCAAGGGAGGAGGTTGAGTTGGATTGGGCAGCAGAATTGGCCCCTTTTCAACAGGAAATGCCGGAAGGCAAACCAGATGGGGTTCTTTTTGTTCCCCTCCAGTTTAGATTCAATGTGTTACAGACATTTCATGCCCATAAAAGTGCTGGTCATCCTGGGGTGGCTCAGACCCAGGAATTATTAAGTCATAGTGTGTGGTGGCCCTCAATCAGTTCTGACTGTAGAGAGTTTGTGGGAAGCTGCGCCGTTTGTGCCAGGAGCAAGACTTCTAGGCGAGCTCCTGCAGGCACCTTGCAGGCTCTTCCGGTACCCCAGGAACCTTGGACCCATGTGTCCATGGATTTCGTGGGCGAACTGCCTCTCTCTGAGGGTAAAACGGTCATATGGGTGGTGGTCGACAGGTTTAGTAAGATGGCACACTTCATTCACTTGAACGGACTCCCCTCTGCCCAGGAACTGGCAGAACTGTTCATACTCCACAACTTCAGATTGCATGGGATTCCCGAGGATGTGGTGTCAGATAGGGGAGTCCAGTTCACTTCTCGCTTCTGGAAAGCCTTCTGTCATCAAATGTGGATGAAGTTATCGTTTTCCTCCGGCTACCACCCACAGACCAACGGTCAGACCGAGAGGGTAAATCAGACCCTTGAGCAGTTCCTCAGGTGTTACGTGGCTGATGCCCAGACCGATTGGGTTAAGTTTCTACCCTACGCCGAGTTCGCCCACAATAATCTGAGATGTGTATCTTCGGGCTTTTCCCCATTCCAGATTGTCATGGGGAAGTCACCCAAATTTTCACCACTGCCGGTGGTGACATCACCATTTCCAACTCTGGAACTCTGGTCTGTGTCCATGAAAAATATCTGGAAAAAGGTGAAGGAAAATTTGAGAAAAGCTTTTTCCATTCAGGAAAAGCATGCTGACAAAAGACGTTCTGTGGAATGGAAGTTTGCACCGGGAGATTTGGTGTGGATTTCCACTCGGCATCTGTCCTTAAGGCAGCCCTCTGTATAATTGGGTCCCAAATTTATAGGGCCCTATACTGTTTCTAAGTGAATAATGTTACCTACATGGTGTCACTCCCACCCAGTTTCAGGGGTGGTGGGACATTTCACGTGTCACTTGTAAAACCTGCTGTGTATGTGGATTCCACTCCCCCCCCCCCCCCCGTGGTAGTCAATGGAGAGCCCAGGTACGAAATAGAACAGATCTTGGATTCCCGGCGAGTGCGTAATTCTTTGCAGTATCTGGTCCACTGGCGAGGGTATGGTACAGAAGAAAGATCTTGGGTACCAGTCTCTCGCATGCGGAGGAACTCAGGGAGGAGTTTCATAGGTTGCATCCAGATAGGCTGGGTGGTGCGTGTTCGGAGTCCACGCCTAGAGAGGGGGTACTGTAAGGTCTGAAGGGGAAGCTGCGGCGAACAGCACTGCCCCCGCAGCTGCCTCCATTCCTCTGCCCGTTCCTCCGGACGGTCTAGGACGCCGAGGTCGGGACGTTCGTTGGCCAATGGGGTTCCTGTCTCGCGCGGGCGTGCGCACAGACGGGACCTTTATGCTGGAAGGAGGCTCGTCAGCTGATCTCAGAGGAGACCCACGGCGCCCAGGATTGGCTGAGGGCAGGGGGCGTGCCAGTGAGGTCTCCTCTGCTTCTTAAGCCTCCGGACTTCAGTCTGGCGCTGTCTGCTGTCGTGAATACATTAGTGTTAGCGCTCAGACCTTAGACTAGATACCAGGTGTTGAAACCAAGGACTTCAAACCTAGACTAGGAATTGTTTGCTATTGTTATTGATATTCTGTGTTTGACTCTGGCTATACTCTGACTCTGCTCTAAGCTTACCAATTCTGTACCTCTGTCTATCTGCCTCACGTTGCTGAACCTCTGCCCGTTTACCGACTATTCTTTTGCCTTACGATTCTGCTCTGATACTGTCCTCTCTGTTGCCAACCCTTGCCTGTCTGACCATTCTACTAACCAGTGGGCCCTCGCCACTGGTGAGGTGTTAGCTTCTCCAGCTCCTCTAGTGAAGTGATTTTCTAGTGACCAATTACTCCTGCTCCTAGGCTGCAGTACTGTCTGTATCACCTGCTCCTCAGGTGATTATTAGTTGCAGTACTGTCTGTACCTCCTGCTCCTCAGGCTGCAGTACCATCTCAATCACCTGCCCCTCAGGTGATCACTAGGCTGCAGTATGGACTTGATCTCCTGCCCCTCAGGTGATCATTAGGCTGTAGTACTGTCTGAATCACCCACTCCTCGGGAGACTCTATCTCTTTAGTTTCAGTATCTCCAGCTTGCTGGGGTTTTGTACTTTATTATACGGTCAGTGTGCCGATAGTACCTAACCAGCCCCTCTGGTGAGGTCTCACTAAACTATTAAAGTTACTGTACTCTATTACACGGACAGTGTACTGATAGTACCTCACTAGCCTCTCTGGTGAGGTCTCGTCAAACTATTAAGTTACGGTTGCACCAAGCACTACATACTCAACTCCTTGTGCTGCTATACTGGTAGTATTGGTGATTCTGCAGATCACACATAATCAGGTATAGCGTCTGCATTATTTGGTGATTCTGCAGATCACCAAATAATCAGACATCTGAGTTGCGACACCCAACCGTTACAATTGTCTTTTTATTAGCTTTACCAAACATAGCAGTAATGGAACATGAAAGGCAGGTGTGAGCTAATCAGGCTTCACTACTTTGCATAACACATTTGACCGGGCTTCAGAGCATTTCCAGTGGGGATGCTATACATAATACAGCAAGCCTGGACTATAGGAAACTGTGTGAAGGCAATCCCAGGCAGGAGCCCACAGTGAGAAGTAATTTTTTTAACATAAACTTTGGAAGGAAAAACTCTTGCTGTGGATGGTATAGAAAACTACAGGTATAGGACTTAAGACTGGTACAAACATCCAATTTTGATTTGCCAATTTTACCACTTTACATGCTTTGGGCTGGTGCACACCAAGAGCGCTTCTGAGTGCTTTTCAGATCGTCTGCACTTTGAAAAGCATTTTGCTACTGAAACCCTATGAGGGTGTTCTCACAGCAGCATTGTGATTTTTCTAAAATCGCAAACTTGCTGCATGTATCATCTTTTTGGAGCAATTCAGCTTCAATGAATGAGCAAAAAAGCTCATTCATTCAAAAATCGCTCTGAAAGTGGCTTCACAAAATTGCATATAGCAATTTTGATGTGTACTATCACTTTTATGTAGTATGAAAGCTTACGTACACAATCTATTCTTAGTATTCAAACTCTGTTGGCCCTTATACTACATGGAAGTGGTAAAACTGGCCAATCAAGATAGGTTGTGTCTACTAGGCTTTATATACAACCACATAGTGACCATTTTATGAAGTATTATAACCAAGGTGAGTGAGGGAAATTCCAGTCACAGTCCAGGGATTCTGGATCACTTATCATATCCCCCTGAGATTCTTGGAGATCTCTGGAGATGCCTTTAGTACAGCAAGCCCATTAAATCTAATATTGGGGGCTCGTTACTTGAGCAAAGATAAGAGAATGAGTTTACTGATACTCTATCCAATCAACATGCTTGGAAGTTTTAGGGAGGGACCATAATGGCATACAATTGCAGCTAGTACATTGCCTGCCTTAGATGAAAATCAGTATTATCATGTACGAAAGTTGGGTCTAGGTGGCCAAAGCATTTATCTATATGCATGTACTTTTACTGAATCAAAATGTATTTCAAGCAGTTATCATATTTTTCAGACCTCTTTCTCCTCCAAAAGTGGTGGGAAAGGCGCGTCTTATGGTCCAAAGGTGTCCCCAGAAGGCATTACCTACCTATTAGCAAGAGATGATTGGCTGAACACACCTTGATGTCCCGCCCACAGAGTGATCAGTGCCACTTACAGTGGAGAGATGGGCTGACTGTCACGGCGGTAGACATGGCTTTGGGAAACACCCCCTGTAGGATTGGCTGAGAGTTCCCAAAAGATATGTGATTGGTGTGGGTGGACTGTTAATGTCTCGCCAGAAAAAGCATTGGAGCCAATTAACAATAGGGGAGGTTGCTGTCTTCTTCCTTGTATGGCCCAGTGCCTGCCTGGTATGTTTCATTATGCAATACATACTGGGGCACTTATACCTGGCTACCTATACTGGGGGCACCTATACCTGGCTACTATACTGGGGGTATCTATACTAGACTACTTATACTTGAGGCTAAGTGCCACATTGCAAATAATGTACTCGAGTCGGGAGGGGGGGGGGTGCAATTTTGCCACCCTCGCCCTGACAGCAGTTTAGCCTTAAAACTGCCCTGCTTATTAGAAGACACTGCCACTTTGTTGTTATTATATAGGCAGAAGATGTATGGCAGAAAATATTTCTTTGACAGAAGCGGACATCAAAACTTTGGTTCACATGTCAGATTTTCCAGATACCGAAGATTAGCGTTTGGCAGATAACAGTTGATCAGTGCTCCAGATGAAGAACCTCTCACAATCCAAACAGGTGGCATTAAAAGCCTGAGTCAACCAATGTTGGAGTTTTATTTTTTGACATAAATATTTTTTTCATCTTCATTCACTTCACTGGTGTTATTGCTTGCAGGTTTAGAGAGGTATGCAATCATGGTAGGCAAGTAGAATTACAGTTTACAGGTAGCAAGACATTTAGAACATTAGACGTGGAATAGGAGGGGGGAGGAGGAAAGGCACAATGTTCCATGGATACATGACAGACTTGCTAAAACTGCACCACAACTCTCACAACCTCAGATCAGCAGGATCCATAAACTTGATCACCCCCACCTTTGGAGCCAGAGATTTCTGTCAGGCTGCCCCTACCGTGTGGAATTCCCTACCACACCCAGTAAAGAGAGCCCCATCCCTGGAGTTATTTAAATCCAGACTGAAAAGCCACTTGTTTAGCCTGGCATTTGTGGACTTGTAGAATTCTTCCTATATACAAAAAATGTATAAATCAACCAAATACTAATCTCAGCCATGTTTATGCGATTTGGATCCTATGGGAGAAAAGCACTTTACAAATGTTGTTTGTTGTTGCTGTTGTTATGCGGATTAAGTTTTAGGTGCCTTTCAGACACCTGTGAAGTGATGAGTGGCAGGCTGTTTGAAGTAACAAGGAGGACAGGTGGATACCAATCCAGAGTAAAAAGGGTTATCTGGGTATTATCAGCACATAAGCAGTATTGGAGAACAAAAAGGTAACCAGGGGAGGTGTTAAATAGAAAGAGAACATTGTCAAGACTAGAGCCATAGGGAAGTTTGGCAAAATGTTATGAAGGTAAGATTAGACACTAATGAACATGATTTTGAAGGACTATTGGATAGGTATGAAGAGAACCATAAGAGTGCATACTTTATCCTGAAAAGGGCCTGAAAAGGGCAGAGTTTGCAATGAAGGAGGATGGTCAAGAATATCAAAAAGAAAGGATAGAACAAGGAGCATAAACATTATTTAATCAACTTTTAGTGCAGTTTGGGCAATAGTGTAGGAGGCTTTGAGACATTGGTGCTAAGCTGACCACCACAGGGAAATAGTGCCCAGTCAGTTGGGCACAGGGTGAGCTGAATGATGGCTCACCCTGCTGCCGCTGAAATTCCAGGCAGCATTATATATTTCAAACAGCCAATACAATATGTCAAACTGGGTTCCACCCCACAATACTTTAACTACTTGCCGACTGCTGCACGCCAATTGGCGTAAGCAGTGTGGCAGCCCAAGGACCACTCCACACCGATTGGCGTGAATGGCCGTCTATGGAGCTAGCAGGAGATCGCACGCTGCGCACGCATCTCCTGCTTGCAGTCTCCGAGCGTCGATAGCCGCTCAGGAGACTTAGATGCTGAAACCGCCATCTAATAGGGTAGTACAGGGCTGCGATCAGCAACAGCGCTGTACTGGGGACAGCCGTGTGACACGGATGTCCCCCTGGGACATTAGAGAGCGATCGGCTCTCATAGGCAGAGGTCTATGACAGCCGATCGCCATGATTGGCCGGCTACGGGGAGAGAGGGAGGGAGGGGACATAATAAAAAAAAACAATATTTATAATAAAAAATAAAGCAATAAATATTAAACAAAAAAATAAAAACATCTGGGGGGGGGGGGGGGGCGATCAGACCCCACCAGCAGAGAGCTCTGTTGGTGGGGAGAAAAGGGGGGGGGGAAGGAATCACTTGTGTGCTGTGTTGTACAGCCCTGCAGTTTGCCTTAAAGCTGCAGTGGCCTATTTTACTAAAACTGGCCTGTTCACTAGGAGGGTTTAACACTGTGGTCCTCAAGTGGTTAAAAATATACAAAACAGACAAAAGGGGTTTTAAAGGAACAGCATCAGTCTTTAATTCTTCATGAATATCAGTAAACTTAATTGCAGTCATATAAACAAGATATCCAATCACAGAACCAAACAATGCCTGACACGTGTTTCATGGCCAGAGGCAGCTTCCTCAGAGGCAAGTAAGTGTGTTCTATCAACGGTAGCCAGAGAATCTGGATCAAAAGGACTGCAATCTTCTGATGCTGAATGAAACCCGTGTGACACCACGGTGTGCTGTATTCCGATACAGGAACGGACGCTCTTATATATTATTCCCCCTTCAAGTCATAGCAACTCAGATGGGGGGATACATAATTTGGGAATCGGTTTGGAAACAGTTTAGAAAAGATTTTTATGTATTAAATATATCTGCATCAAGGGGTACTTGAGAGAGTATTCACCATACCAGGGGTTACCTGGTTAGCACAGGCTTTGAAGTGGGTTACATACCTATCAAATGTTGAGAAACACTGAGGACACCATATGGTGAAAGCACGAGTAAGAAGATAAGAAGACAATGCTGTACACCATAACACAAAGTTTGGCAAGAGTCTTTATATGGAAAAAAGTAAGCATGGAAAACAACCCAGCCCAACACAGACCCTCAAAAGTACATGAATAATTTCATACACCAAAGTGTTTTGTGCTATTAACTAGCCTTCCTCTTCAGAGTGAATACAAACATCATGCATACTCAAACACTAAGAAATCATTGATGCTAATAGCCTTACACATAGATCTGTACTGCCCCATCACTGCTGCTGCCTGGACTTACCCTTCACATAAAGGCCACCCAGGTAGTCGTTAGACATTTAGCCAATAACCAATCAGGACTGTTTATTTAAATGAGGTAGTTTACTTTTAAGAATTATTGCTCTTTAATACAATGCTTTCCACCATCAAACAAATACATACTTGGCAAGTGGAAATATACAACATTCATAAACATTATTCAGACAAAAGTCAATGGTCTGAATTATAGCTCAGTAATCCTAAAGCTATTGCCATCGAAAGCACTAGCATACAAGAAGAGACACTACTGCAAAACTACAGACTGTAGAAAATAAAATCAATTAAAGATCAGTGACATGTGAAAAATGATAGCTTAAAGTAGCAGGGTCAGCCATACTATGCCAGGAAAAAAAACATATATAAGTAGATAGCTACTTGTTCTACTTACATAACAGATATATTGTACTATACTCGCTTTGATTTCAGTGAATTTTATATAGTAAATAAAGAGAATTCTGTTGTAAGCATTTTCCATTTTGATTCCCTCTGATTGAAGCTAACTCTGATGTAATGTCCTCCCTTACTCTTTTTTTTCTCCTAGAATCTGCAGTTTCATAGCTAGTTTGCTTTGTAAACATGTGAGCACAGCAAGATCAGATTGCAGCACTAGCTGCACACTGAACCGCCCACAGCCAATCAGTGAGGTGCAGGAATGTGGGAGGGGTGATGACAAGCTTCCTTCTCTTCAGCAATGTATCAAATAGCGCCAGGCTAACAGATAAGATTTATTACAGCAGAAATTTTTCTATTTAGATTGGAGTGCTTGAAATGCAGGGTAAGGATCCAGGCTGCATAATGAACACAGTGCAGTGGGTAAATGGAATTTGATGTTGTGGCTGACAATCCCTCTAGACTCCCCCAGAGTCTATAGTTTAGTTGGATCAAAGCATTGCTAACAAGCTCATTTTATAGATAAGCTTATATTGTAAACACAGTATGTTTCTCTTTATTTTGTTGTTGGTAACAGGAATTGCCACCAATTCACACACACACACACACACACACACACACACACACGCACGCACGCACGCACGCACGCACGCACGCAAAAGTAATTTGATTTGGTCATGTGGAATTATGCAATGATAAATAAGCACTTTAAATATAGGGTTCCTTACTAAATGTTTGCTGTGATAGCAAAGAATATTAAGAAAGCCCAGTGAATATGTCCCAGTGAAGCTTGAATTGACTTCACACATCCAAACTAAATAACAGGAATTTAAAGCAAACCTGCTTTAAAATAAAGTGAAAATAAACTTATGATATAATGAATTGTGTAGTACAGCTAAGAAATAGAACATTAGTAGCAAAGAGAAGAGTGTCATATTGTTTTACAGTACAGGAAGAGTTAAAAAAACTTCTGTTAGCTATGCAAAAGAGCTTCTCTGAGCTCTTCGACCCATTGTATTGAATAAAGTCCTGTTTTCTGAAGCACTTAAAGAGACACTGATGCGAAAAAAATATGATATAATGAATTGGTCATGTAGTATGGATAATTACTAGAACATTAGTAGCAAAGAAAATATTCTCATATTTTTATTTTGAGTTATATAGTTTTTTTTATAACATTGCATCATTCTCTAATATTTGCAGTATACACAACACTCAGCATTCTAAAAGATTTTACAGAGCAGGCCAGTGAACTTTTGACCTGTCCTCTGCAGAGAAAAATAAAATACAGTGCCAGACACCTGAGATAACAAGCTTCAGAAGACAGAGCTCTCTGCGACTTTGAAAGTCGTGGAGCTCAATGGCTCTTTTGCATAGATAAAACTGGAGTTTCTTAACTCTTCCTGTACTGGAAACAATATTAGACTTATGTCTCTGCTCCTAATGTTTTATTTCTTAGCTGTACTACACATACAAATCATTATATCATAATTTTTTTTCGCTTCAGTGTCTCTTTAAACAGTACAGAAACAGTGCGAGATAGCTTGAGATAAGGTTTTACTGCAGGCAAGTTCAAAGGGTCATTATTATTTTTGCTTTCTTTTACAGTTTAAAAGACAGAGTGAGCATAGGATAACATTAGTAAGAGCTTTTAAAAGCGCTTAGAAAAGATCTTGTAGTGTGAACGAGCCCTAATATATACTACTATGATAAGAAAGGGAAGATGTTTCTAAGGGCTCGTTCACACCACAAGAGCTTTTCTAAGCGCTTGTGATTTTAAAAGCTCTAGCTCATGTTATCCTACACACTGGAGTGATGTGATTTTGTAAAAATCTCCCATAGGATTGCATTAGCAAGAGCTTTTAAAATCTCTGGCGTTTAAAAAGCTCTCGTAGTGTGAATCAGCCCTATGAGTTTACTAAAAGTATTGCGCTGCAGCAGTGAGAGTTAAATGAACTTACACACCCTAATGCTAGCAGTGCGACTTGATTACAGAGCCTGCACCCTACAAGCTACAGGGAACGTAGCATACGTTCCTTAGTAACTTGCACTCCTTGTGAACTTCGCTTACTTACTTTTAGTGGATCAACACCCAAGTTCCTTTAAAGTGGAATATAACCCTGCAAAAAGCATTTTTTTTTTACTAGACCAGCATTGGAAGGGTTAAACACAGACGTTTCAAGTTCCGTGGAGAGATATGCAGAAGTTCAGATTGTTACATTCTATGTATCTATTGATAAACAGTTACACACTCTTTGGCAGTCCTTCAAGCTCCTTCTCAGTCAGAGAGATGAGTCACATTAAACACTTAGATACATTTCTGTAAACAAAATGTATCTTTTCAGCTTCGGATGCGTCTGCAGAAATGTAAAGGAACTTTAAAGCCCTGTGTAACCCTTCCAATGCTGGTCTAGTAAAAAAAAAAATGCTGGTTGCATATAATATACTGTAAATAATGTTTTAGAGCAAAGTTGAAATGCAGGGTTATATTCCGCTTTAAGGCAAAGACAGGCATGAATTGTACTTTGTAATATATTTATTGACACATCAAGACTTCAGTATTGCCAGTGTGCATCTCAATAAGCAAACTCTGTGCCGCTACAATCTGTTATGCAATGCCAAGTGTCTGTCCTAGGGATATATTGGCTATGATTGGGTGTTTGAAGAAAATATAGAGGGCCACATTAAAATTTACTTTTTTTTTTTTTTTTTTTTTACAAATATTAGAATGTTAGAGAATACCACATTACTGGAATTTTAGATAAGACATACCCCTTTAGGTTCTAATTAAAGCATTGCTTGATTATGTCAATTACTAGCTTCTCTTACAATATTCAAAGGTATGAGAAGACAGTCATCCAAACCAGGTGATAAACTTTTTATAATTCTGTGTGATTTTGGCTATGCTCAGAGTGGTGCATTGCTGTGTAAAGGCTGCAGTGTTACACACATTTCCGCACTGCAATTAACAGCGTACGGCATCGCAACTCACTGCATGCAGTGCATTACAGCAAAACACATGTATTAATAGTGATAGTAAAGCGTACTTTTCATTGACTTTATGCTTCACTCTATGCAACGCAACAGGCAGTAAACATGCGTCGTGACTTTCCCGTTCTATTGCATTCCTGCTGTTACAGTGAATGCAACTCAACACACACTGTGAGCCTAGCCTTCGGCAACCACTAGCTGTTACCTTTGGAGAGAAAGATCCAAAGCCTATACTGATAAATACCCTTAACCCCAAGATAAGCATCTCCAGGATTTTCTAGTGCCTGCTCCCTGATCACTCCCTTCCTGCATTCATAGAGATAAATATTTATGCTTTTTGATGTCAAGTGTTTCTGTTTATGTGTCAGTCATGCAAAGATCAGTGTTTTCAAAACTCATCTCAAAGTCCCAACTGTACACATTTTGTAGATATCCTAATGAAGGATTAGTTCAGACTGTGGATACACTAAATATTCTGTGTTTCCAGAGATAGTTCACTGCAAACCAGGTTGTTGGCTGGACATAGCGACAGATGTGACAAATGTTAACTTAGAAGAAGGTGTGTCTGACCAAAATGAATGTTTAACTCCAAAATAATTTACAGCTAAAAGGGAACAGATAAATTGATGCTGGGACAATCAGAGTGT
This sequence comes from Hyperolius riggenbachi, assembly GCF_040937935.1. Taxonomy (NCBI): domain Eukaryota; kingdom Metazoa; phylum Chordata; class Amphibia; order Anura; family Hyperoliidae; genus Hyperolius; species Hyperolius riggenbachi. The sequence goes on from NC_090649.1 coordinate 196,233,148, forward strand.
GGTGAAAACTTTATACTACCAGTGTCATTAAAGGAGACCTGAACAGAGAGGGATATGGAGGCTGCCATTTTTATTTCCTTTCAAACAATACTAATTCATGACTGTCCCACTTATCCTCAGCCTCTAAAACTTTTAGCCATAGAACCTGAACAAGCATGCAGATCAGATGTTTCTAACTGAAGTCCGACTTAATCTAGTCAGACTTCAGTTTTAAGCTGCATGCTTGTTTCAGGTGTGTGACCCAGATACTACAGCAGCCAGAGGGATCCGCAGGACTGCTGGGCAACTGGTATGGTTTAAAAGGAAATAAATATGGTAGCCTCCAAATCCCTCTCTGTGTTATTTAAAGTGGACCTGAACTCAGAATGACCTCTCTAAAAGATACGCAACAGCATAATAACCGTTAAACAAAAATATTTCTTTGTTACAGCTGAAACAAATCCTAAAATAAATCTGCACTGCTACTACTTCCTGATTCATGGTAGCAGACATATTGTTTACAGCCTGTGCTTTCAAATGAGCTTATCTGCCTTATCTGCTGTGGAAGTCATGTGACACAGGGGAGAGGTCAAATTACAATCACAGACAACTTGTGATTAGACACAAATGAGGGGGAATTAAAGAAGCTAAACTCTCAAAATACATACAGGGTGCATTTTTCTATGTTTTCCTTCTGTCCTGTGCAAGAGTTCAGGTCCACTTTAAGCCCTTTACCTGAGTCAACGTCTTGAATGCTACATGAGGAATCTGAATAGGGAAAGGAGTGCTTACTTTTTTTCTTTTAGGTAATTAACAAGTCTGATTCATGTAAGTTTTTTTTCTTTTTAATAGAAACCTGTATTTTTTCCTGACCTGATTATGAAGCTAACCTTTTAGTTAAGTACCCACTTTTGTTTAAATAAAAAAAGACAGCCTTCTGGCTATAAATATACAATCTAGATAACATTTATGTCTTCCTTCTAATTGTGTAATAAATGAATGCAAACCAATTGCTAGAAACAAATTGTAGGTAAATGTGCATGTGTGTAGGGTAACTAGAATTTTTTCACAGTTCCAACCACTAATTACAAATGTTGGTGTCATGATGGTCTCATTGATTTAGGGAGCAACACAAACATCAGCACCAAAATGTGTGCATTATGTTTACTGATCGCATGCTTGGCATAGTAGGATTATGAACTATTAAATGACTAGATAGTAAACTGCCGCTGTCCATTTCTGATGCGCACACTTCATATGAGGATTAGATTCGTGTAAATCATCTTCATGCACAAAAGACGCTGACAATTCAATTTTTGACACGGGAATCAAATCACAGCATCATTTGTAATTTTCAGATTATTTAATTATAATTTAAGAAGATCTTCATGTATTTTTTATCCCACTGAACCTGCTTGGTTCTTTACCTTATACGTAAAGTATAATCAGGAACATTTTCATTTCAAATTATTTCTCCAAATATATACAAATCCACATTACAACTATATTACATAATATTAATTGATCCTAGCATTTCTTGATAGCATTGTTTTGAACAAGAAAATTAAATACAATACAATTATTATCAAAGCAGAATCACTTGTTTTTTAGTTTAGTTAAAAATCTGCAGGCATAATGGATTCTAATGTGCACGTTTGCATGTTTTAATTTAAATAAATGTAAACACCACAAAAGCATAAATAAAACATTTTTTGTAATAGTTATATTATTATCCTGTAAGATAAACACTTTAGTATCATATAATGTGCATAGACACCATATTATATATGTAATAGACATTTTTCTTAAAAAACACAACCACAAAAACAAACTAACAAAAACCTTAAACTGAATAAAGATAATATTATTATTAGTATCAAAAAAGAAGACTAGATATCTTCGTGCCAGAATGCATCATTTATTAAAAATGTACACACCACACACATAAACACACTCTCATACACACATATATAGTTTATGAAAGGCAGAAGATAGCATAGTGTTAATTCCTTTTGCAGCTTACCTTGAACAGAATTTCAACTAATTGAAAGTTTACGTCTGCTCTCTGTGCTTGTGTCTCCTCCTCCTCCTCCTGTCTAATCCTTGCTTTTTGAGCTTGTTGTTTGAGGATTTTATAGACCCTGATCCAGCCTCCTTACAGCAATCCCTGCCTAGGTCTCTCTTACATCATTTTTAGAGATTTTCCACTGATCTTTATTTTAAGACTGTGCTTCATCTGTATCTGCAATCCTGTTACCTTTGTTGTCTCTTTACTGCAAAAGTGTAGCTGATCATATAGACAAAAAAAGCAGGCAACTTGCGTTTGATAGCAGCACTAGACGCCGACGTCATAGATTACTCCTTAAATGCCACTCTTAGATTGTGGTTATATGTGTGCGTGTACAGAAATAATCACACACGCTTTTTAGTTATAGATCAGATTATGTAAGTAGTGTTTGTGTCTATACTCAAATTTGAATTTGGATAATCTGATTTGGGACGATTAGAAATTGGCCAATATTTGGCTTTCTGAGTTTTGGTGGTAAGTGGGTTCTTCCTTAAGGCTCCGGGGCACCAATCAAAGGTGTTCACCATCTTAGTGGTGGCAGGTTTCTTATTGGATGCCTAATATTTGGCCACACCCAGCTCTATTTAAGATCAGATCTCTCTGCCCAGAAGCCATTTATCAATGTGAATACAGTGTAGTCGGTTAATGGTGTTGCTGGCTGGCTGCTTGGAAGTAGTACTGAATTTAAAAAATACAGCAGTCTAGTACTCATCTTATACAAGAGTATATTTTCTTATTCACTGTGGTGTGGAATCACATATATGATATCTCTACAGGCAGGGTACTCTTGTTTCTGGTTGGGACTCAATCAGCACTATATCGTTACCAATTGTATGACTTTAAAGTGTGTTTCATACTCTATAATGACTATTTGCCACCAGAAAAATAAATAAAAATACTTTTCAAAGTCTGCACAGTCATAGTTCATTGCAGATCCTCACATCTAAGAGAGCTACAGTATATTAGTAAGCTGCCTCTATTTTGGGGTCCTGTCATTTTGTATAAATTCTTTTTAAATATAAACATGAAACACTACCTCAGGAGTCTTCACAGACAAAGAATCCTTTTAAATTCACTGACATTTCATTGAAAATATTTTTGGGGTGTACAAAGAATGGTATTTTAAAAAGTTACAAAACCCCCCCAAAAAAACAATAAGAATGATTGGTACTTTAATGACGATATTCTGACTTCAATGGAAATCAGAAAAGATGCCTCCAGAAACCTACATTTTGGAACCAGTTTTAGGAAAGCACCCAAATCAAACTGAGGCCACTTTGATTCTTGATTCTTGGCCACTTTATGTTTTTTATGTAAAAAATGGGAACAATACTGGTTAAGGGATAGAAGGCAAAGAGTGGTGGAAAACGGAACATACTCAAAATGGGAAACTGTTAGCAGTGGGGTACCGCAGGGGTCAGTACTTGGTCCTATTCTTTTCAATTATTTATTTATTAATGATCTAATAGACAGAATACAGAGTAATGTAGCCATCTTTGCAGATCATACAAAATTATGAAGAATTATAAACACTAAGACTGATAGTGACATATTACAACAGGACCTTGACAACATAGCCATGTGGGTAGACACGTGGCAGATGAAATGTAATGTTGATAAATGTAAAGACATTCACATTGGATGTACCAATGGTAGATCATCATATAAAATAAATGGCATACAGCTGGGAACATCAGACCTGGAGAAAGACTTAGAAATACTGGTTGATAACAAGTTAGGTAATCATATACAATGCCAAGCAGTGGTAACTAAAGCAAATACAATTCTGTGATGCATAAAAAGGGAAATAATATCTTGAGATGCTAGTGTACTACTCCCTCTGTGAGGCCACACCTGGAGTATGGACTACAGTTTTGGGCACCACACTATAGAAAGGACATAGACCTTTTGGAACGGGTACAAATACGGGCAACTAAATTATTCATTGGGATGAAAGATCTCACTTACCAAGAAAGATTGGACAAACTGGGCTTACTTAGCTTGGAAAAAAAGGTGACTGAGAGGTGACCTGATTAATAAGTATAAATACATCAGAGGGTGTTACAAAAGATTGGCAGATGAGCTTTTTGTCCCTAGGTTTGTACAACAGACAAGGGACATGAAAAAGTTTTTGCCATCTATTTAGAAAGGGGTCCTTCACAGTGAGAGTGGTTAGGTAACAAATATAAAAGTATGAAATAGAACATTATCTGTCTTCTTATTTTCTGAATATAGATGTCACTAGTTACAATATACTATTATTTAACATAGTTTTATATGCTGCAGTGTTAGTTGAAATACTAAGATCAGGTTAATTCAAATTAGACACGAGAATCAGGTAAATTGAAACAGCCCCGGCAGAAAATTTGTTTCCCTCATACGAGGTAAAGTCATCTCAGCCCATGGTAGAATTTGTTCTCCTGCCGAGTACTTGTTTTATTTTGCCACAGATGATTTCTATTGGTCCACATGAGTGGACCAATAGGGAGCCCAGGTGAGAAATTAAAAAGTGCAGTTGATGGAACCCTTACTCAGTGTTGTGACCATATGCACTGAGTGTGGAGGGGCAGCATGCTGCATACAAGATCAGCAAAGAAAAGAAGAAGAAGACAAGGTGACCACAGGTTAAAAAGCAGCAATTCACAATCCTTCAGTTTAGTAAATTATGGTCTCTGTCTAAGTTATCATAAGCAGCTGTTACTATGGTGATATGGTGATGTTTCTCTGCATGAATATAGTCCCACTGGGCAGAGTTTCATAATATAGAGTATGTTGCTTGGGGTTTGAATTACATAGGCTGCATGAAATGGTGTACATCCACAATCTGGCTAAACAATTCATTTGTTTGCCACAAACCTGGCCAACAGAAAGTGATTATATAATCAAACAGCCAGAGGTTATCGTCTTTAAAAACTTGAAAACTGCATGTCAAAATACTTAGTAGCTTCATGACTGTAACAGGTGTACCTAAATCCTAGAAGTGGTGAAAGGATTCTGAGTTCCTTAAACCTAAAGGATCCAAAAGAGGAGATAATGCAGCCACCAAAAGTCCAAGCAGTGTAATGCTGGAAATGCACGAAGATCGTTTTTCTGATCGACTGACGACTTTCTGATCGTTTTTCCGATCGATTTCCATCTCCTTCTATGAGAAAATGGATCAGAAAAAATAGTCAAAATCAGATTGGATATGTTGGAAATTATCTATCGAGCCATCTATCTGCTAAAAAAACCGCATGGTGTATTCCCAGCATTAGAGGGAGACAAGACTTGCAAATCTACAAGGACATTTACCTTTAGCCTCTAAACTGAATAAATAAATAAATACATGAGATGCACTGATCAGATAAACAATGGGGTTGAAACTCTTGCAGCCTTGCCTCTCCATGGTGCTGTAGTATTAAAACACTTCCCTGTGGAGCAATGCTTAATCCTTTCACTGCCCATACTTTTGGGAAGTGGAAGTGTAGTGCAGGATGGACGCACATGTTTTGGATGTGTCACAAAATGAAAGGCTTTTGGCAATTAATTATTCAAGTAGACCCAAAATGCATGCTTCTGAATACTCTGCCTATCAATTATTTTGATCAATATTGTAAACTACTGCTGCACACTTTAAACTGGAAATCCAATGATCCTTAATCTGTGCGTAAATAGGTCCTAGCAGTTGATGCAGTTCTGCCCATATATGCAGTTACATTTCCTAATAGAGGAGGTCCTAAAAACATGCTAAGATGTGGTCTAGGTGGGAAGAATCAAAAGCAGCACAGTCTTTTCTTAGGCTTGGTTCCCGAAGCAGAGTGGACAGTTCATTGTCTGCTCCAATTTATTTTTTCATATTTCAATAAACGCATCCATGATCAGAAAAAAAAATTGCTGGTTGGGCCTTTGCATTGCATTGAACAAAACGTACACAGTAGACATAAGTAAGTGGAAGCACAAGCTATTTTTAACTTTGGATCCGTTGACATGTCTGTTGCTATGTTGCCAAAAGGTACTGAACGTTTTGGTGAAAGTGGGAACAATGTCTTTGATGGAGAGGAATGGTTTGGTTGATTAGTGCAGGCATAGGGTGTATGTCTATTGTATGTGTCATTTTTTATGGTATTCCAGAAACGTATGCTCTTAAAAACCTTGCCTGGCATATGGCATAAGGTAAGGGACTAGGTTAGGCAGAGAGGTTAGACATTAAGGTTAGGGTCAGGCATAAGGTTAGGGACTAGGTTAGGCAGAGAAGTTAGACATTAAGATTAGGGTCAGGCATAAGGTAAGGGACTAGGTTAGGCAGAGAGGTTAGACATTAAGGTTAGTGTCTGGCATAAGGTAAGGGACTAAGTTAGGCAGAGAGGTTAGACATTAAGGTTAGTGTCTGGAATAAGGTAGGGGACTAGGTCAGATAGAGAAGTTAGGCATTAAGGTTAGGGTCAGGCATAAGGTAAGGGACAAGGGGAATGATGGTATTGTTACCATAGCAATGTGCGTAAACAGTGTACAGGTCAAGCATAACGTAAGAGACTACTTTAGGCAGGGAGGTTAGGGATAGGCATGAGGAAGTGATTAATGGAAGTCAGGAAGGTTAGTGTTGAGTATCAGGAATGAGATTTTATGATAAAGGGTAGTTAGGATTAAGGAACTGAAGGGGGGAAAGCGCTAAATAGCTTTGAATCTCTGCTTTTGATGAGGATCTGCTGTGGCTTAATCCAGTATAGTTTTAACATAAGAGCAACACTGATCAGTAAATAATTAGCTTGTTTATCAGTTAGGGCCCGTTTTGAGAAATATGCCGTGTTGCTTCACTAAAAAAAGACAGATGCAGTCTGATGGGCATTTTTGTTCCAGAGCAGGGATTTCTGTCACCCCGGGATATTGAAAAAGGTGTGTGGTTTGGCTGGTTTATTCTTTTCACTACCTTACACCAGATATCTTTCTTGAACTATTCACCTTCTAGTATTTGCACAACAGAAATGCCTTCTCATGGATAGCTGAAAATATCCTCTTTCCCTCCTCATGGCTTTTACAGAATCAAGAATCAAGCACCTCTCAGTTAACACTAGTCTCAAAAGGACTTCAGGCTAACTTTAACTGGCCAGCCCCTTATGAGTCACAAATCACGTGATGAAATGTGCGTAGGGAGGAGCCAGGAGGATGCACGTTAATCAATTTCTTAGTACTGCCAAACCAAACCATGTGAGAGGTGACCAGGACCGGAGTTGAGCGGTATTGTTATATGCAATTGTTCAAGTATACCTATGTACGCAGTTTTCATTCGGGGCCATTTGGTCGCATATTAAAACTGTTTTACACTATGAAAGTTACATGGTTTTTATAGATGCTGAAGAACGACGTTAAGAGTGTTATGCAAAGTTGAAAGAAATGATTCGGTGAACAGGGAATGAAAGGGTGTCAATCCTCTCACTCGTGGTGGTAGTTATTCCCTCACACAGTGTGTGTTTTGCCAGACGCATATCTGGAGGGATGCAGGCATGACACGTGCCCCAGGTGACCTCCCTCTTCAATCATTAGGGGGGCGCAGTGCTGCTGACAGCATTCCTGAGTCTAAGGGGGTAACAATTATCCAGCAGCCTGCCCGTCTCAGCCTTTGTCTTATATCTACATTACAAGCTATTGAGAGGTGAGCTTCGAAGTTTTCCCTCACTCCCTACCATGTCTCAGTCCCCCGAGATAGCAGCAGATGCTCCTGGTCTGGAGGTTACAAGATCTCACATCCATTCAGCTCTGTCATTCACACATTCCTCAGCCTTATCTCAGTGTGCTGTTTACTTACTTTTATTTATGACACTCTCTGCACTTTAACCATTACGCTGCTGGCATCTCTGTGTCCAGATTTAACAACCTCTCTCTTGTACAGTGTACCTCAGTTGTTAAAATGCATTATATTCCTAGCTCAGTACCTATCTACTGATATTTAATAGGTTGTCAGCCTTTTATTATGTTATAATTGTCACTGCAAATGTTTCAATGCTTTCATTCATATGAGAGTGGTGGCTGCCATATTTATTTCCTTTTAAACAATATTGGTTGCATGGAAATCCTGCTGATCCTTCTGGTCATTAGGGTCTAAATCACACACCTGAAACATGCATGCAGCTAATCTTGTCAGATGTGTTATAGACATTTGATCTGCATGCTTGTACAGGGTCTATGGCTAAGGCAGGGATCACACTTTTTTTTTCAGTTTTCAACTCAGCTTTTTCTGCGCACATTTTCTGCACACTAAGTGTGTTTCTATGCAGAAAAATGTGTGCTTTTTTCACAACAGTTAAAGTAATTGATATAGAAAACTGACAAAATGAGCAGAATTATCATGCAGAATGTCAGTTTTTTTTCTGTGCAAGAAAAACACATTAAGTGTGAACTAGCCCCTTGATTAACATGAGTTTTCAGTACTTCTGTGCAGAAAACATGTATGAAAACAGTCAAGTATGTTCCCTGCCTTAAAGTATTAGTGGCAGAGGATCAGAAGGATAGCCTCATTTATTTCATAGTGACTGTAACATTCTGGTATTTGTGTGTGCGTGTGAGTTCTGAATGCATGATGGGGTTACCCTGTCCAAAAAGGTTAGACAGGATGCTGTTGATTGTAGCTGTGTGTGTGTGGGGGTGGGGGGGGGGGGGGGCTGGGGGGGCGCAATTTTAGTATTTGCCATGGGCGCTGTCTTACCTAGATATGCCACTGTGTTTTGCACAAGGGTTAACTGTGGAGGCAATACTCACATGAGAGCATACCTTTTGCTGTATTTTTAAGGTCATTCACTTTTGATTGCCTGTGTATGGATGGCTGGCACGGCTAACCTGTTTGAAATTTATCTGAGACTTGTCCTCACATATAGTCAGCAGCCGGCATTAAAAGAGAATAAGGATATCAGAGACTGAGCGCAACATCACGGTTATACACCAAAAATATTAGTTATGTAGGAGCAAATCATGTCACACAGAGATCCAAATGCCATGCAAGCAGCCCAAAATTGATGGAGTTTGTGAGATCAGCTTGCAAATTTTGAAGTATCCCACTTATTTAGACTAAATCATCACAGCCAGCAGCAAGACAATGGGGTTGATTCAACAACATTTACAGTAAGTAAACAGTGGGGCACTGCAAACATATGACTGGAATGTACCACAGCTTTACAGTACATAAAAAAGTGTAAGCCTTTCCTCACTTTCGAGCTGCTGCATTATGACTAAGCACCACTTTCCATGTGTTGTGGCCGGATTACCACATTTGCTCAAAGATTGCAAATTAAGGATCTTTCTGTAGTGCTGAACATGTTCAGCTATGTGGAAATTAAGCAAGACATTAAAATAAAAGATGCCACTCTCTTATAAAATATACCAACCTCCGAGGCTATGAGAACTGGTAATAAGCGAAAGAAAATCCCCATGAGGGTTCAGGTTCCCCTCAACTTGTATATCAGCTCACTACAGCTGTCAGCAGTGGGGGACTGAGCCCTAAAGAGTGACATAGCCTCCTGCTCCTATCAGAACATCACAACCCCTGCTAATGCACATGAAAGCTGCTTGGACCAACCCCCCAGAGAGTCGTATGCATGAAAAAAGGGCGCCAGGAAAAAGCGTCCAGCTGGATAACAAAATGGCGCCGGTGGATAACAATCTCAATAACGATAAACATTGTTAACGAAATTGGTTAACGATAAATATGGTTTGAAAACAGATGGGAGTTGATAACAAAATTACAGTATATCAACGTTAAAAACCGTAATGTAATTCGACGATACAGCTTAAAGGGACTCCGAGCAGTGCAGAAACTATGGAAAGATGCATATCATTTTAAAGCTCTCTTTCTCCTCTTTCCAATGATATATAAACCGTCGCCCTACGCCATTTAGTTTTCGCTATTTTCGTGATCGAAATTGCCGCAGCTGCGACTTCGATCGCGAAGATAGAGAAAACTAAAAGGCGTAGGGCGACGATTTAGGGGTCGTCAGAAAGAGGAGAAAGAGAGCTTTAAAATGATATCCATCTTTCCATAGTTATATTGTATTACACAGGACGACTTCTCCCCAAAGTCAGCAGCTCCATTCAGCAGAAAAAGTCGCCCTGTGTAATACAAAGTAACTATGGAAAGATGGATATCATTTTAAAGCTCTCTTTCTCCTCTTTCTGACGACCCCTAAATCGTCACCCTACGCCTTTTAGTTTTCTCTATTTTCGCGATCGAAGTCGCGGCCGCGGCAATTTCGATCGCGAAAATAGCGTAAACTAAAAGGCGTAGGGTGATGGTTTATATATCATTGGAAAGAGGAGAAAGAGAGCTTTAAAATGATATGTATCTTTCCATAGTTTCTGCACTGCTCGGAGTCCCTTTAACCCAACCCTACTTTTACACAGAACCTCCCCTGGTGGTGCCTAAAACTTACGACTCCCCTGGTGGTTCCTAATCCTAAGCACCCCCTGGTGGTGCCTAACTCTTACCCCCCCCTAGTGTTGCCTAACCGTAACTACCCCGGGGTGGTGCCTAACCCTCATCACTCCCCCTGCAGAGACACCCTTATACACATAGAAATGACAATATCGTTGATAACATAAAATCTGTACATACAAATAAATAATATAACAAAAACGATAACGTTGCAAGCTTCCCAAATGATATCATACTTCAAAAATGGTAATGTTCTAATGTTGTTAACGATATTTATTGGGCGCCCTTTTTTCACCGTATTAATGATAATTGCATTAGAGTCTATGGCGGCTCCCTTTTTTGTCCCGGCACCCTTTATTACCTGCTTCCAGGGAGTCTGGTAATTACAGCAAGGGTTAACTTTATAGTACTATCCATTCACCCCAAAATAAGATAAGCAGCCTCACCATGGCCAATGTGTACAGGCGTCTTCTGAGATCACTTAAATATTTGTCCAAAGCATATGAATTGTAGAGTCAATGAATGCACTATTTGTGGGGATATTTTATTATCTGCAACTCTCTAGACGTCTTCAGATTCTTCTCTGGGACATTCAAATTCATCAGCTGCTTTGATTGCAGCCTGGTTTCCTTCTTCTTGATATGGGACTTCTATGCATGTGTCTTGCAGTCTTTTAGTTGCTGAAAGGAGGCTACATAATGGACTATGGAAGATGCTCTACCAACAGGTTCTCAATAAGCTCTATTATAATAAAGCCTACTTTTCATTTCTGCAACATATCCTCTTCAAAAAGGATAACAATAAGGTGTAACAAGATCATGTAACAATTAACTACTTTGTAATTTCTTTCTTAGTTTTTTTTTCATGGATTGACTTTAACCATTTCAGCCCGCGGTTATTTTTCACCTTATGGACGAGAAGAATTTTCCCATTTTAACGCTCCTCCCTTTCATTACCCAATAATAGCTTTCTCTGGGTGCTACATTATGTTAAGAATTATTTTATTATTATTCTAAATGCATTTTAAAGGAATACCTAATAAAAAAAGAAAAATATTATTATTTCTCAGTTTTCGGCCATTATAGTTTTAAAATAGCACATGCTACTATAAATAAAATCCACACATTTTATTTGCCCGTTTGTCCCGGTTATTGTAACATTAAAATTATATTCCTAGTATAATGTATGGTGACAATATTTTATTTGGAAATAAAGGTACATTTTTCACTTTTATATCCATTGCTAATTTTTAGCCCATACATTTATAATAATATGCCCTCTTGACATACATATAATTTGTTTTTTAATTCCCTTAAGTCAGTAGGTGTAATTTTACTATTTGGCCACTGAGCAAATCCTTGTAGTGTACAATGTACGCTACATAGGAAACGATGTGTTGCTACATTGTAACTAGGGAAGTGACGCAGGCTTTAATGGAAACCCGCGATCACAGTGGCGGTGGGGAGATCAAAGAATGGGAACTTTATTTCCATTCATAATTTTAACGATTGGCGTGAAAAGTGGCGGAAATCGGCTGCAGAAGGAAGCGCGTCGGCTCTATTTAAGAATAAACAGAATGACGAAAACAGTGTTTATTCTCAGCAAACATGTACGGATTGGCACAGGGGACTTTTGTCCCCTGCAGCCAATCCTCTCTGCTACCAGCAACATGGCGATTGCGGGCATCTGCCCGCACAGCCCCCAAGCTGTTGCGTCTCTGCGGCTGTAGCAGCTGTCGCTGCGGACGAGAGCCTCACGTCCGCGCGGCATAAATGGTTAACCTACATTTAAAAGCAAGAAGTTTTGGATCAGGATGATACCATTTATTAGCTAATTTAAAAGAATAAGAGTCAAATGGTATCATCCTGATTCAAAACTTCTTGCTTTTACTTATGGCTAACACAGTACAGCACTCTACTGCTGCTAACCTACATTTAATTATCTTACTCAGAATTTATCTTTGATATGACAAAATCTTTCATGTTTACCAAACAGTAAACAAGTTACCGTACTTCTAGCAAATACAGCAGTATGTATAATAGAGTTATATTAGATATTAGATATTATATTAGATATTAGATCCCAAGGCAGTGGTTCCTAACCTTTTTGAAGTTGTTACACATCACAGCAGATCTCCATGCCACATCGTATATGTATAATAGAAAAATACTAATAATAACCACAAACATTGATGGAAAGAGTGCATTATCCTGAATACACTTAAAAATGAAGCCTAGAACCTTTCAGAACTATTAATAAAAACAATCAGTGAGACAGTTAGCCCCCCCTTCCCCAATTTGAAAAAGGTCGCACAGCACCCCCTCCCCCACAAAAAGCCCTCAGACTCAGTTTAGGTAGGTAGGTAGCCAGGTATAGGTGCCCCCAGTATAGGAAGTCAGGTGTAGGTCCCCTCTATATAGGTTATATATCTAAATGAAAGAGAAACAACTCAGGGGATACCAAAATGTCATAACCCTTAATCAGTATCAAAATCATGCAAAAAATAGAATATACTTTGCCTTAAAAACACTTTAAAAGTACCTGCGGAATGCTCCTCATGCATAACCCAGCACCACATATGCCTCAACCACATTGCTACCAGTACCACCAGTCTCCGATTTTTCTTCAGAGTGGGGAGACAGATATTGCTAGGGTTTTGCTGGTCTTAACGGCTGGTAGTGCACCATAAAGGGAATTGCAGTCCAGAGTATATACACTCACAAGCTGACAGAGCGTCAACACATCGCGGCCGTTATCTCACCCATCCTGAGCTTGTTAATCAGGTCACTCTTGTGCTCAGTCTTTAAATGGATGCATCTTCTGCCTTGTAGCAGACAGCTCAACCCGGCCACACAGGATGGTGAGGAGCGGTTAGCATAATGGGAGTCCTTTCAGGCAGCTGATACCACTGAGGGGAGGGCTCTGGATGCAGGGCAGGATGTGACGCCACCCACCTCTCAGTGAGGTTGCCAAGCATAGGTATAGGAAGTCAGGTGTAGGTGCCCTCAGTATAGGTAGCCAAGCATAGGTACTCATAATTTCATGCGTAATTTTGTGCTTACTTGTAACTTCTTGCAATTGCATGAAAATGATTCATAATCAATCATAATTATGTAAAAATTGGTCATAATTATGTGAAATTGTGCGTAATTACAAATAAGCTATTACGTAAAAATAATAGTAATTACAAACATAATCACAATTATAAAAATTATGCATATACTAATAATTACTCAAAATTTTGCATAATTTTTTTTTCCAATTAAGACTTTGCTATTATAATTTTCATCACTTTTTAAATTATCTGTAAATGAAATCACTTTGTACTGAATGATATAAAATCACACTGTTACAATGATATTCTTAGCAAGAGCATACATCCCTATAGTGCTTACGTTTATTCAGCCCTATACAGTATATATGGTACAGCAACTGCGAAAAAATGAGTTACTTGTTAAGAATATTAGCTTGCTAAGTATTATCTCTCTAAAGCTAAGTCATGCCATATTTTTATGTGCTGGCCTACTTCACTTGTTCAGAAAAAAACTTCTGTAAATTAGGTTAGTGGGAAATGATGGAAATGCCCCAGCTTTGTTAGTGCCTCATCACAAATAATCTGCAATTACAATGCTTATTCATTTTTACTTTAGAATTTTATTTGATATTTCCAAACCTCAGGAAATGGGTTAGATTTTTGGATCTAAACTAAAAATAACAGAATTCGTCCCTATGCCGAGTTTGACTTGTGGTTCATGCTTTTCTATCTTTTTTTTTGTCTTTTTTGAACTGGGAAAATAGTACCCAGTGCCAATCCTTGTTTATTTAGCCTACTATTCAAAAGCAGAATCCATCAAAATCATTGAAGTTGGAAAAATCCTATATAATAATATCCAAGTATCTCGGCGTCCGTGTGTGTCCCTGTGTGTGTGTGTCCCTGCTCATATGAACTGTGCATGTGCGCAGAGACACTGAGGGGGAGTGATGTGCGGCTTCAAGGGGCGGACGGGGCCAACGGGCAGGCGGGCGCGACGGGTGCGCATAGCGAGTGCGCGTACGGCGGGCGCACACGGCGAGCGCATGCGCAGTGACATGCGGTGGTGACAGACCTAGAGCCAGTTTTTAAATGGGCTTAGGTCAGCTAGTAACACAATATTTCAGCTATGTGAGCCTCTCCAGTGCATACAGTCCATACATGGTCTCAATTTTTACCAAACAATGCTGTAGAATAATATAAGAGCAGCACATAATGAGGTACACAGGGGCACCAGTTGTGGCTTGCTTTCACTGGTCTGACTTTTTTCCTGACACATTAGTGACATACAACTTAGTCGCAGATTTCCTAGAGACAGGGCTACTTACTGTCAGAAGGACTGCCTAGTGACAGCCCCTTACTGCAATGCGATTTGGTGATAGATACTTTAAGGGCTGGTTCACACTGGGGCAATTCTTCAGCGCTTAGCTACTAATGTATCCCTACCCTATGGATATATTCACACTGCAGCGGTTGCGATTTCGCTCTGCATGCAGCGTTTCCAGGGCGGTTGCGTTGTGATTCTTGTTTTACTGAATGGGAATGACAAGCGCAAACTGCGAGATTTGGGCTGCTGAATCCGGTTCGCAGATCCCTTACTAGTGAATCCCATTAGATCAGCCTTTCTCAACCTTTATAGCCTGGAGGAACTCTGTAAATAATTTTTGAATCTCAAGGAACCCCTGCATTTATTTTGCAGGAGGCATGGTCTTCAAAAAGTAGCTGTTTATTTTACTACCCCCCCCCCCCCATTACAGTGCCCCTTTTTTATACTGTCTCCTTATGCTAGCGCTTTTTATTAATGTACTCATTATTCTGACCCCCAATTTAGTGCTTCTTTTTACAGTACCCCCTGTTATAATGTCCACGATGGGGGGGGGATGCCAAGGAACCCCTACAGAGTACTCAAGGAACCCCGGTGTTCCAGAGAACCCTGGTTGAGAAAGCCTGCATTAGATTGTGTCTGATCCCTTTAGGGACAGGTCTTTTGGTGACATATCTCATTAGGTTGTGACAACTCCTCAGAGACAGATCCCCTTAGTGGCACAACACTTAATCAGCGTTGTGGGCCACACAACAAATATTTCAGGAGGAGTCAGGACCCTTCTTTGACCTGTCTTTAAAGTAACATGCAGAGCTTCCCTTCCTTTGGGCATGGTACTGCAGTACTAACTGTAACTCCCTGATCAAATGAAAGCCTCCTTAGTAGAAGAACCTATTAGTATCTGACCACTGGAAAAATCCTACAATAATGGAAATCCTTAGTGACAGACCCTTTAGTTACAGATTCCCCAGTGATAATTTGTCCTAGTGACACAACCCTTGATAGTGATATACACCTTCGTGACATGAATATGTGAACATGAAGTATGTTTTTTGAAGGATAAAAATAAATTTTATTTCTCTGATATATAGGTCTCAAAAGTTAAATTATAGCCAAAATGTCCCTAGGCTCCAATACATTTGCCACTTGAAGATAAAATGTAAGAGCAACAGGCTATTGGGAGGGGGGAGGGGGGAGTCTTGAAATAGTTACAATTTCCACTTTCACTTTCTCCGGAAGCTTTTCAAGTAATTTTGCTGACAGGATATGGTTCAGCACACAGTTTTGCCAAGGAAGGAGACAGAAAAGAATAGTGACACTTCGGTAAGCAAGGGAGAAATGTTAGCAGTATGACTGATTGTGGCAGCTACATTGATTTCAAGTAGAAGAATTTCCAGCTAACGCTGAACTTGGAGTTGATGCTCAAGAGATAACATTAACATGTAAATGGTTGCTGCTGACACTAACTATGCAATTAAATGGGAAATTGTGTTTTTTACACATGTGCCTACATTGGGTCAAAGGCAGGTGGGATAACTATGTGAGCTTTAAAGAGCTAAGAGACAGGGTTTTTTTTTTTTTTTTTGCATCTTCTGCAACACTGGTTCTTTGAGACATTAATGGAGTTCAAGAGTGCTGCCTCGTCACACGCTAATTCTTGTTCACAGACAGCAAGGACATAAAAAAATGCAGTAAAAGAAAAAAGTTCCACTTTTGTGTACTGTATGTTACCTGTGGCCCTCCCCGTAGGTGTTGTATGGCCCACCTGCACTCCTCCTCTAGGTGTCGCATTGTGGTGGGAGTACCGGGACCTACCTGCACTCCCCCTCTAGGTGTCACATTGTGGTGGGAGTACCGGGGCCCAGCTGCATTCCCCCTCTAGGTGTCGCATTGTGGTGGGAGTACCTGGCCCACCTGCGCTCCCCCTCTAGGTGTCGCATTGTGGTGGCAGTATTGGGGCCCACCTGCGCTCAACCTCTAGGTGTCGCATTGTGATGGGAGTACTGGGGCCCACCTGCACTCCCTCTCTAAGTGTCGCATTGTGGTGGGAGTACCGGGGCCCACCTGCGCTCCCCCTCTAGGTGTCGCTTTGTGGTGGGAGTACCGGGGCCCACCTGCACTCCCCCTCTACGTGTCGCATTGTGGTGGGAGTACCGGGGCTCACCTGCGTTCCCCCTCTAGGTGTAGCATTGTGGTGGGAGTAACGGGGCCCACCTGCACTCCCCCTCTAGGTGTCGCATTGTGGTGGGAGTACCGGGGCCAACCTGCACTCCCCCTCTAGGTGTCGCACTGTGGTGGGAGTACCGGGGCCCACCTGCACTCCCCTTTTAGGTGTTGCATTGTGGTGGGAGTACCGGGGCCCACCTGCGCTCCCCTTTTAGGTGTCGCATTGTGGTGGGAGTACCGGGACCCACCTGCATTCCCTCTCTAGGTGTCACATTGTGGTGGGAGTACCGGGGCCCACCTGCGTTCCCCCTCTAGGTGTCGCATTGTGGTGGGAGTACCGGGGCCCACCTGTGCTCCCCCTCTAGGTGTCGCATTGTGGTGGGAGTACCGGGGCCCACCTGCACTCCCCCTCTAGATGTCGTTCGTATTGTGGTGGGAGTACTGGGGCTCACCTGCACTCCCCCTCTAGGTGTCGCATTGTGGTGGGAGTACTGGGGCCCACCTGTGCTCCCCCTCTAGGTGTCGCATTGTGGTGGGAGTACCGGGGCCCACCTGCGCTCCCCCTCTAGGTGTCCCATTGTGGTGGGAGTAAAGGGGCCCACCAGCTAGTGTTGGGCAAACACCTAGATGTACGGGTTCGGGAACGTTCGCCGAACATCGCCGCGATGTTCGGGTGTTCGCGCCGAACTCCGAACATAATGGAAGTCAATGGGGACCCGAACTTTCGTGCTTTGTAAAGCTTCCTTACATGCTACAAATTTGCAGGGTATGTGCACCTTGGAAGTGGGTACAAGAGGAAAAAAAAATTTGAAAAAGAGCTTATAGTTTTTGAGAAAATTGATTGTAAAGTTTCAAAGGAAAAACTGTCTTTTAAATGTGGAAAATGTCATGTTTCTTTGCACAGGTAACATGCTTTTTGTCGCCATGCAGTCATAAATGTAATACAGAGAAGAGGTTCCAGGAAAAGGGACCGGTAACGCTAACCCAGCACCAGCAGCAGCACACATGATGGAACAGGAGGAGGAGGCGCAGGAGGAGAAGGCCACGCTTTTTGAGACACAACAACCCAGGCCTTGCATGAGGACAAGAAGCGTGCGGATAGCATGCTTTTTACCGCCATGCAGTCATAAATGTAATAAAGATGAAAGGTTCCATAAACAGGGACCGGCAACGCTAACCCAGCAGCAGCAGCAGCACACGTGATGGAACAGGAGGAGGCGCAGGAGGAGAAGGCCACGCTTTGAGACACAACAACCCAGGCCTTGCATGAGGACAAGAAGCGTGCGGATAGCATGCTTTGTACCGCCATGCAGTCATAAATGTAATAAAGATAAGAGGTTCAATAAACAGGGACCGGGCGGCAACGCTAACCCAGCAGCAGCAGACGTGATGGAACAGGAGGAGGCGCAGGAGGAGAAGGCCACGCTTTCAGGCGCAACTCAGGCCTTGCATGAGGACAAAAAAATGCGTGTGCAAAGCAATGCAATGAGTAGTTTTCAGGACACAATGGGCTATTCGGAGGAGCTATTCCCACCCCCACAATCTTCTACCTGTGAAAGGTCAATGGAACAGCCACAAATGTTGTGCCCGGATTCACAACCTTTTTCTGTGGAAAATGCACCTCGCACTGAAATGCAAGGCGAGGCCGAGGATGAACATGACGTCAACAACTCAACATGACGCAAAATGGGGGCGGAACAGAAAGCTGCTTTCAATGTTTTGAAGGCCTTAATTGCCTCCGGTGGCCAGTTAGATGCATCATTCATCACACCCAAATCCCAGAGCAATGTGTGCAGGAATTTGAATTGCAGGAGGTGTACCGAGATCATCTGGACAAGTGACCAAGTGACCAAGTGACCAAGTGACAAGTGACCAAGTGACAAAGTGAAAAGTGACAAAGTGACCAGTGACAAAGTGACAAAGTGACTGACAAAGTGACAAAATGACAAAGTGACAAAATGACAAAGTGACAAGTGACAAAGTGACAAAATGACAAAGTGACAAAGTGACCAGTGACCAGTGACAAGTGAGAGGTTGTTCTGGGGAGCTCTACTCCACTGCACACAGTCACATATGAGGAGAGGTCTCGTCGGGACTGCTGATCCTCCTCAGCTTGCTCAAAGCCTTGAGGGTTCCTGAAGATCCTCTGCTTGGAGTTCGCCGGGGTTCAGCTTGGTGTCGGGGTCGGCGGCGTCCTCCTCACTCCAACGTGGCAGATCTTCTGTTGAAGGAAAAAAAAAACAAACATTTTTTAAAGTCCAGTACCGCTTCTGAAGGACTCACCAAGAGATGCAGGAGCGCTTCAATCTAGCGCACCATCGCTCGCTGGGTGATGTCCCTCCCTACGCGCTGGAATTCTACGCTGCACATGCTAGCACGCTTTTGCGCAGTGCCGAGGCGCATTCCAGCAGCTAGCTACCAAGCTTCTGTGGATCTGATTGGGCCACCATGTTGGATCTCTGTCAAGTCCTCCAAAATTTTGAGCAATCCACGTTGCTTGTGACTGAGCAGTGACAACTCTACAGTCAGCATTACAATACCACTGCTGTGTTTACTGAAGAAATCAATGTTGAAGATGGAAACCGCTGGCATGATGCAAGTGGGGGAATCTGAAGATGAAAACGATCAGCGTGATGATACCAACATCAGGCAACCTGCCTCAGGAAACGCTGGTCCCAGCTATGACAAAGAACAGGACGAGGAACAGCTGGAGTTGGAGCAGGAATTGGATGCCCCCACTGCCGAGGGACAGAGCGGTGCACGTTGGACTTCCACAATTTAGCGGGAATGGACAGCAGAAGAGGAAGAAAGTGATGCTGGTGACGAATATGGTGCATCACAACAATCACAACGCTCACAAGAACATGAAGACAGAGGAGTCTGGCAGGATTCTCTGGCACACATGGCTCAATTCATGCTAGACTGCATTGAACACGGCCCGCGCATTATTCACTATTCATTATTATTCATTATTCTGGACAACACCAATTACTGGGTTTATACCCAGTTTATACAAACACAATGTTAAAAAACTGATTGAAGAAAGTGTCAGACAGGTCAAAAATGGAACAATTCCAGCAGGCCCTTGAGGATGGAGACTTTAGAGAGGAGATTGACATCCTCCTTCTTCTCTAGCCAGTTGTACGCCGACAGACTGACTTCAGCAAACCCAGGAGGACCAGGAGGGCAGCAAAGAACACAAGCTGCTGCTAGTGCCCAAAAGGGAATGGTATTGGCAGTGTCCTTGGAGTGGGAACATTTTCTGACACCCATGCAGCAGCCCACAGAACAGCAATCGGGCAGTTCCACGTCCTCCAACACCGATCGCCTGGAGAAGATGGTCAAGGACTACATGTCAGATGGCGTAGCTGTGTTGAACAATCCATCTGCAGACAGACGGTGAGTGTGACAGCACAGAAGGACCATGGCAACTCACTCATAGTACCACAGTTTGATAGCCCAAAAAATTATATGGATCCGTGGACCCGGGCAGTACTGGGAAGTGGGAACGCAGATTTTAGTACCTAAACACACGATACAACATGTTTTCCGGGGTCGGACTCTGAGGCACATACAGATGGTCCCGATCATCATCCTCATCATACAACTCTTCTCCTGAGTCTGACCCACCCACCACCTCTGCCACCCCAACATCCCCAGACACAGACCCCTCATCGTCCTCAACATTAACTTGGGATGCTGGCCTGAGCCCGACCTCCTCCTCCACATCAGGCCCCATCATCTCCTCAATGGCAGCCCTCAATAATTGCTCTGGCGCCGGACCGATGGACACAACGTTCTCCTCCGGGGAGGGCTGCTGCTGACCACTGGCTGCTGGGGTGGATGTTATAGCTTGCGTGGGGCGTTGGCTGTTGCTGTTGTTGGGAGTGCTGCTCACAGCGGAGGTCTCTGAGGAACTCATGGTGAGCTCATATAGTGGTTGACGTTGAGTGGAGTATTACTGATCCCAGCAATATACACACTGACTGGCAGAGTACGCAATGCTATATAGTGGTTGACGGTGAGTGAAGTACTACAGATCCCAGCAATATACACAGTGACTGGCAGTACAATGGTATGGGTGGGTGAGCAGAGTACTACAGATCCCAGCAATGCTATATAGTAATGGGGTGACTGAGTGAGCGGCAGTGTACTACTGTTCCCAGCAGACACAGAGTGGCAGTAAACACAATGCTATATAGTGTGGCTGAGCGAGCGGTGTACTACTGTTCCCAGCAGACACAGAGTGGCAGTAAACACAATGCTATATAGTGTGGCTGAGCGAGCGAGCGGTGTACTACTGTTCCCAGCAGACACAGAGTGGCAGTAAACAGAATGCTATATAGTGTGGCTGAGCGAGGTACACAGAGTGGCAGTAAACACAATGCTATATAGTGTGGCTGAGCGAGCGGTGTACTACTATTCCCAGCAGCGACACAATGACTGGGGGACCCTGGCTAGCGTGGCTGGAGCGCGAACTACCCTGCCTGCCTACCCAAAGCTAAACCCACAGACAAATGGCGGAGATATGACGTGGTTCGGGTATTTATTTACCCGAACCATGTGACAGTTCGGCCAATCAGTGCGCGTTCGGGTCCGAACCACGTGACCCGTTTGGCCAATCACAGCGCTAGCCGAACGTTCGGGGAACGTTCGGCCATGCGCTCTTACTTCGGCCATGTGGCCGAACGGTTTGGCCGAACACCATCAGGTGTTCGGCCGAACTCGAACATCACCCGAACAGGGTGATGTTCTGCAGAACCCGAACAGTGGCGAACACTGTTCGCCCAACACTACCACCAGCACTCCCCCTCTAGGTGTCACATTGTGGTGGGAGTACCGGGGCCCATCTGCGCTCCCCCTCTAGGTGTCGCATTGGGGTGGGAGTAACGGGGCACACCTGCACTCCCCCTCTAGGTATCACATTGTGGTGGGAGTAACGGGGCTCACCTGCACTCCCCTTTTAGGTGTCGCATTGTGGTGGGAGCACCGTGGCCCACCTGCACTCCCCCTCTAGGTGTCGCATTGTGGTGGGAGTAACGGGGCCCACCAGCACTCCCCCTCTAGGTGTCACATTGTGGTGGGAGTACCGGGGCCCACCTGTGCTCCCCCTCTAGGTGTCGCATTGTGGTGGGAGTAACGAGGCTCACCTGCACTCCCTTTCTAGGTGTCACATTGTGGTGGGAGTATCGGGGCCCACCTGCACTCCCCATCTTGGGTTTGCATGCGGGTTTGGTGGTCCCGGGCAGTGGCAGAGCCAGGGGCCCCCTTCTGTCATTAGCACCAGTGTTTGTGTTTGTACAGCTGATTGCAAACCCAATGCCTCTACATAATTCAAAATAATTAAGGCAAGATAGCAAATTAGCAGTTTGTATCAGTGTTGTGTTTCACGTAATGCAAATTTAACATAATTTAAACAATATATTAACATAGTTTACAACATAGTTTACAATATAGGTCAGATGGTATTGAGAAGCCCTTTGTGTTGCCAGCATAGATTTTAAACTGCAGTCAGATGTTAGTGTAATCTCAGAATAGTGTCAGAAAAAATGGCTTCAGTTGAGCATTAAGGTACTGGTATACCTTATGTAGTCCATGGTACCAGGATCCAAGCATGTTCGGGAGAATTACACTGGTTTGCTGTGCTGGTTAATGTACATGTGCACATGCAAGAAGCGCACACCAAGAACCTACAATAACTAGTGTATTTAAGGTCTGATTAGACCACACAGTACACTGCTGTTTTCTCTGCAAATTCAATGCATGTCTGCTTTCTCTGGCTGTCTAGTGTACCTTACTAGAGTTGTCTTATTGTTGTGATCTAGCTTGTTATCCAACCTTGCACATACTCTGCCTGTCCCAACTTTTAGCCTGTTTCTCCAACTACTTAAAGGATACCCGGACTGACATGTGGCATGATGAGATAGACAGGTTTATGTACAGTGCCTCAGTCCTGACTCAGACAGGAAGTGACTACAGTGTGACCCTCACTGATAAGAAATTCCAACTGTAAAACACTTTCCTAGCAGAAAATGGCTTCTGAGAGCATGAAAGAGATAAAAAGAAGAATTTCTTATCAGTGAGGGTCACACTGTAGTCACTTCCTGTCTGAGTCAGGACTGAGTCAGCCACCTACATACCTAATATTTAACTCTTTCAGGCAGAGAAAGAGAAAAAGGAACACAGCATAGTTATCTGTGTGCTAGGCACTGTACAAACACATATCTATCTCATCATGTCACATGTCACTTCGGGTATCCTTTAACATCTATTTCCATTGGTTCATTTGGTGGCTCTGTCTGCCATATAACATAAGTTGAATAAATTATAGAATTCATGTACATTTAAATGATACAATACAATACAATACAATACAATAACATTTCTATAGCGCTTTTCTCCCATAGGACTCAAAGCGCTCATGATAGCCTATGGAAATCAGGTCCATCAAGAGGAACCAAAATTTCAAAAGCTATTGTGATCCTGACTGCAGAGTAGAAAGCTTATGCTGCAGCTAAGAATAGGCTTCACTCTTATGATCTACAGGCACATTACCGCTAGATCAACAAAACACATTTTAATTGGGTTTATACGGGCTTTATTATTCATATATTCTCATGTTAAAAGAAATAAAAGGAAAATCAATATTTTGGTACTAAATCCAACTAGACTGAAGTTCTTATCTACCAGCAGGTGGTGCAAGCTGAAGTCTATAAAACCGACCACACAAGACACGGAAACACAAAGCATCCTTGAGTTAGAGAATAGAAAGAGAGGTGAACTAAGGTTCAGAAGAAGGGAACTGCCCTGGAACAGGCAGTAGGTGCTAGAACCTGTAACTGCAAGATAAAGGATCCCGGTCAGACCTGCATAAAAATACAATTGTTTCACAAATCAAATGTATGTCACATCCACCATTAAAAACACATGCTCCTGCTCTTGCTTAATGCAAACTTTACTCCCCATTCCAGAAGACTGTTATTACCACATTCAACAAAACAACTATATGTCCCACCCCCCAAGCCCACTGCCTTGGTGTGACCCTGGACTTGGTTTTCTCCTTTTCACACCACACCCAAAACATTACCTGAACCTGCAACTTCCACCTCAGAAACATCTCCACAACCTGCTCCTACCTGTTTCCTATCACCACCAAACTCCCTATTCATGCCCTCAGTATCTCCTGCCTGGAATATTGTAACTCCCTTTTATCAGGCTCCCTCTAAACCTATAATCTGTCATGAATGCAGTGGCCAGACTGATCAATTCCTCTCATTGCAGTGCTTCCGCTTTTTTCCTATGCAAATCACTCTACTGGCTCCCCATCCGCTTCAGGATCAGTTTCAAGATCCTGTGCTTGGCTTACAAAATGGTACACATGATTTGCCCAACCTACATCTCTGACCTCATCCACAGGGACATTCCCATCCTGTGATCAATGGACACCAACATCAATGTCTTTTTTTCTTTCTTTTTTTTAGCTACAGTTACAAGCTTATCTCAAAATGCAAAATAACATAAACTTCCCATTTCAGATAAGATAAGAACACTATGGGCAAAAGGTAATTGAAACAATCCACCTTCCCCGTTTTAAAGAGTACACAGTGGTGTAAGCCTGTTATTTTGCAGTGGGAGGGACAGTAATCTGTAAAATAAGCAGTAGATGAACACTGAGCTGGGATAAAAAAAGAAAAGGACAGAATATATAGTAACAGTAAAGATGGAAAGCAGCAGAAATAGTATTTTCTTTTTTTAATATCACATTTCTCTTAAATCTGAGAGAGAATGGAAAAAACAACAGAATAGGTAAGCTAATTAACCATTTCTGCCACCCGGACGTAAAGCTCAAATCCGGGCGGCTGCTCTGCTGCGGTGCTGCACTTCGGCACGCTACCGAGCACGATCGCAGGCATGCCCCCGTGCCCCCGTGCTGTCCCCCGGCAGCCCTGGGATCAGTGAATGGGAACATGGTTCCCGATCACCGATCCATGTCCCCAGCAGAAAAACCGAAGCGCTCTTACAAGAGTCTTCAGTCTTTCTGCACGTAAAATTTTCCGCGTCCCCCTTGTGCTTCCTGTTAGCGAGAAGCACAAGGAGGAAAAAAAACTCAAGGTGGCCATCTTGTGGCCAAATAGTAAAACTACATCTACTTTTTTTACATTACAATTTACACATATAATAACATTAAAAATTAACTGTGTATTTCCCACACCCAAATATTACCGAAATAAAATTTTTAATGGGAAAAAAAATTACAATTTAAAAAAAAAAGACATAAATAGTTACCTAAGGGCTGAACTTTTTAAATATGCATTTGAAGGGGTATACTACGAACATTTTTTAAATAATAAGCTTGTAAATAGTGATGGGACGCAAATGGAAAAAATGCACCTTTATTTCCAAATAAAATATTGGCACCATACATTGGGATAGTGACAAAATTTAAATGGTTTCATAACCGAGACAAACGGGCAAATAAAATACATAGGTTTTAATTATGGTAGCATGGATTATTTTAAAGCTATAATGGCTGAAAACTGAGAAATGATGAATTTTTTCCATTATTTTCCTATTAATCCTGTTAAAATGCATTTATAAAAAAATAATTCTTAGTAAAATGTACCACCCAAAGAAAGCCTAATTAGTGGCGGAAAAAACAAGATATAGATCAATAAATTGTGATAAGTAGTGATAAATTTATTAGCGAATGAATGGGAGGTGAAAATTGCTCTGATGCATAAGGTGAAAAATCCCCGCGGGCTGAAATGGTTAAATGATTTCTTATTGGACGATCTATTTTTTTTCCAGTTAATATGGAGTTTCATCCTACTTTAACCCCTGTCGATATTCCCAAGCTCACCTCGGGCAAGGCCACAGGAACTGTGGCGGCGGCACAACATTTTAAAGTGTAACTGAACTTTTGCACGGGGCAGAAGGAAAACAGAGAGAAATGCACCCATATGTATGTAGAGAGTTTAGCCTGTCTAATCCACCATCTGGACCCTGATCTTGCACAGCACAGAAGGAAATCATCGAGAAATGCAGCCTGCATGTATCTACTGAGTTTAGCCTGTCTAATTTCTCCATCTGGACCCTGATCTTGCACAGCACTGAAGGTAAACAGAGAAATGCAGCCTGTATGTATGTAGAGTTTAGCCTGTCTAATACCTCCTAATTTGTCTCTAATTACAAGTTGTAATTTGATTTCTCCCGTGTCAAATGACTGCCATAGCAGAAATGGCAGATAAGCTAATTTGAATGCACAGAATGCTAACAGTATAGCCATTTGGTTCCCAACTGCTTCTGAGCTAAGTGCTTCTGCTGATCTGCCTTATGGCCCATACTCACGGGCTACAATTGTCGCCGCAACCACTTGGCGCGCGCGTGTTGCTGCGACAGGTCGCCCGTGAGTATGGCGCGCGTGCCCCGAATCGTCGCTCATCGCTGCTGTCGCCAGGCGATTGGCATGGTCAATCGCCTAGCGACAGTTGCCGCCGCAACTTTGCTGCAACTGTCGCTAGTCCGCGTGTGTATGCGGACTAGCAACAGCAACCTAATAGCCAAAGAACTGAGTTTCCGGCGGGGGGGGGGGGGGGGAACGTTGGCGACAGCTTCCGTCGCATCACTGATACCTCTTCCGCCGTGTGCATGCGGAGGGACCTGGCGACGAGCTGTCGCCGAACTGTCGCGCACACGCTCCCGTGTGCTAGCGACAATCTACAAAAGTAGCCCGTGAGTATGGGCCATAACTGTTACCGATTTTTGCCTGGATTTTGACGACTCTCTGCCTGCCGCCTGTACAAACCTCTGCCTGCATTTTGACTATTCTCTGCAGGCCACCTGCACTGACCTCTGCCTGGGTTTTGACTCCTCTCTGCCTGCTGCCTGCACCAACCTATGCCTGGGTTTTGACTACTCCCTGCCTGCTGTCTAAGACTGATAGCAAAGGGAAAAAAGTCTGAAAGGAATCACGCTTATACTGCTCTGATTGTGATGTCGCCCTCTGTGCCATTCCCTTTTTCAAAATATACCACAAGCGGGAGGTGTATGAGGGACTCTCTCTCTTTCTCTATATGTATGTATGTATATATATATGTACATACTCTATAGTCTGGTGCCATATTTGTACAGTTTCACTATTTTGTAAGTTTATATATAAATTTAAAGGGACTCCGAGCAGTGCAGAAACTATGGAAAGATGCATATCATTTTAAAGCTCTCTTTCTCCTCTTTCCAATGATATATAAACTATCACCCTACGCATTTTAGTTTTCACTATTTTCACGATCGAAATTGCAGCAGCCGCTATTTCGATCACGAAAATAGAGAAAACTAAAAGGCGTAGGGCGATGATTTAGGGGTCGTCAGAAAGAGGAGAAAGAGAGCTTTAAAATGATATCCATCTTTCCATAGTTACATTGTATTACACAGGGCGACTTTTTCTCAAAGTCAGCAGCTCCATTCAGCAGAAAAAGTCGCCTTGTGTAATACAATGTAACTATGGAAAGATGATTATCATTTTAAAGCTCTCTTCCTCCTCTTTCTGACGACCCCTAAACCGCCGCCCTACGCCTTTTCGTTTTCTCTATTTTCGCGATCGAAATCGCTGCCGCAGCAATTTCGATCGTGAAAATAGCGAAAACTAAAAGGCGTAGGGCGACGGTTTATATATCATTGGAAAGAGGAGAAAGAGAGCTTTAAAATGATATGCATTTTTCTATAGTTTCTGCACTGCTCGGAGTCCCTTTAACTATTTCAATAATTTTGTGTTCCAGTCTTTTATTTGTAAGCAGGATGTCTACCGGGCTTTTATTCTGATATATTTTGGTGAGTTAAGACTTAACCACTTTACCCCCCCCAGTGCTAAATTTCTCCGTCCCTCTGCGCACCGCTTCACCCCCAGGGACGGAGAAAGGCGCACTTGTTTGTTTACTGGCTGGGAGTGGGCGGGGACCTCGCGCGCACACTCCAGCCAGCCAGCACAGCAGGTGACTAATTGGATGTTAAGAACAAGCGTTCCTAAATCCAATTAGACGCGCCGATTGCGGACACAATGGAGACTGCTTCAAACAGAATCAGTCTCCATTGATAACAAAGAAATGTAAACAAACGTGCACCCCGCGACCCGCGCGTGCGCGCACACACCCCCGCTCTGCAGTGCAATGATTGGTTATGGGGACCCCAGTCCCCAATAACCAATCATATCACAGTAAAAAATCAATGGAAGCAGCGCTGCAATGTACAAATCGCGCTGGTGCTTCAGGGGTAAAACCCCTCCATTGTGAAGTGGTTAAGATTTGGATGCCTAAAATTCTTGAAAGAATGTACCGCTTTTAGACCCATAATCCCAGACAGAAATGCACCACCAGGGAGGTTAAAGCAGGTTTAAACTCTATAAGTGATTCATTTGAAAAAAAAAACATTATTTGGCACCCTCACAATAAATATACTGTACCTGCAACAACTTTTCCTGTGTCTGAAGCCTGGCACTGTGGTAAAATATGTTTCTTTTCTTTACATTAATCCTGGTTGAGCTTCTATGTTGAGCTCCAAAATCGCACCAAAATGGCAATCCCACCAAAATCGTAATTGTACCAAAATCGCACCAAGATGCAATAACATCAAAATCGCACTAAAACCAAAAATGCTTAAAAAAAATAGCGATAGCATAAAAATCTACTTCCTCGGCATAGGTTACTAAGGGACTGCAGATTCAAGCAAGTACAGTACATACTCCTGAATGTGCAATTATTATTTATTGGGAGGTGAATGATTGATATGCATGTAGAATTGATATTTTATTATTTAGAAAATCAGTGTTCCATCACAATTTCAACAGGAGTAGAAACTCTCCACAGAGGATTTTTTCCAGCACTACCCCTCCCTGTCTCTAAACAGAAAATATGCCCTTAGGTAGTTTATAAAAGGCCCCATGGGAAAGTGCTAAAAATATTTTATTGTCTAAAAACAGAAATGTGTGTAAGTTTACAGCTGCATTAGCACTTAAAGGAAAAAAAAAAGTCAGACAGATGGTGCTGTAAGAGGCTACTTAACCTAATAACAACAAATGCATCTAACCATCAAAAAAATGCTTTCGCTAAATTGTCATTGCCTGTTTTTCTTTCTCTTGTCTTTCAACTGGATCGCTGACATGTATTTTACAGAAGTAGATGCTGATTTGTAAACTGACTTATTCCCAAACCACTTAGTTTTTCATAAAATGACTTCCAGGAATTAAAAGTGTTTTCAAAGAAAGAATTGGATTAGACTTTCAAAATAGTCATATTTCTGAATTAGTTTATGTTTCGCTTATATTCCTAGTGTAGAACTGCAATTACCTTAATATCCTAATCTCCCTTTTTGCTTTGTTTGTTCCAATAACTTGTGCCCATAGCAACAACTGCTGGCACAGAAAGGCTATCTGGATTTCATAGTTCAGCTTCAATGACCATGTTAACTTAAGATTTGAACTTCAGCTAAAGTAAACCCTTCATTGTGGTACATGATGGAGTGGAGATGCCTAGGTGTGGCTCTTGTTGGCTTGTTAAGCTTAAAATCAGTGTTACTTTAGTTGGGGAAATAAAACACTAATCTCTTCTTTGCCTTTATGCTATATCAGTATATTTTAGAAAGGAACTTTAGCCAAGAATTGAACTTCATTACAATCTGTAGCTGATACCACCTTTGCCACAGGAAATGCCTACTTAATAATACTATCTGAGGGTGGGCATGACTACCAAATACTACTATCTAGGAGGCAGATATGGATACCTAATACTGCTATCTGGGGGCAACCATAGATGCCTAATATTACTATCTAGGGCAGACTTGGCTATGTATTACTTCTATCTGTAGGTAGGCATAGCTGCCTGGGGTTCATAACTGTACTTCATTGTTATTCCTAAGCAAATGGCTACTTATTCTTGTGTTATGGTTGCACCTGGCTACATAGTTCTTGTATCTGGGGGAAACTGGCTAATTAAATATTTTATCTTGGGGACCTGGAAATACTAAAATGAAATAACTAAAATACTTTTATCGGGGAGTACATGGCAGCCACAGCTGTCACACTGTAAAGTGAAAAATAATTTATACTTTATAGGTTTGTGATATTGTTTTTGCCATGGCATTAATGTGAGTTATTGAGCTTCTGTACTTGAGGAGTGTGTGTGTGTGTGTGTGTGTGTGTGTGTGTGTGTGTGTGTGTGTGTGTGTGTGTGTGTGTGTATGTGTGGCCTTAGGTCCAAATTTTGCAGCTGACCCCATAAAACTATTGCTATGCCACTGAGCAAGGTTTGGTGACACCTTATTAACTGACAAGCTTGAAAATCTTTGATTCAATAAATGTTTGCTATGTATATTGCTCTGCCCAGATATGCAAAGTGTTTTGTTGCTTTATCAAAAAAGTCTTTAACTCAGATAGAATTTTGAAACAGCAGCGTTCTAATTATCTGAGCAGAAATTCCCATAATTGTAGGCTCACAAAAACGAACTGGGATAGACACATTTACCTATCAGCAAAAATACATCTATTTGTCTGCACAGTACATGACTGTCGATGGATACAAGGGAGTTCACTAGTGTACCCTGGCCATCAGCAATTGTTCAGCATTTACCTGCTCACTAGTAGGCAAACCTGCTGCCCATTTTCGCAGGGTTTTTTGGGGGGGGTAAGGAAACATGTTCATCACTGCAATGTTTGGGCCTTTTGAAACAATACCAACCCACATGTTCGAGGAGGTGAGGTTAACTGTTACATCCACATGGTTTAGGGTAAGCCATGGTGAAATATGGGAGCCCCTCTTTCATGATTAGAGAACTCTTAGATGTCCACCTTTTACAAAATAGGTAAAGGGGTCATTGTATACCTCTTACCCATTACTTAAAATGTTTACTCTACGGTTCTGTTCACAGTGATGATCAGTTGCATTGCAGAATAATTCTGCATGACATCTCACTGCCCATACAATTCTATGGGCCTGTTCACAGTAACCACATTATTCTAACTTGCTGCATGCAGGCTTTGTATTAAATTCAATTCCCAGTCTCCATTGCAATTCCCACTGTAATGGATTGCGGAGACACCGCCGCGCGGTCTGACAGCGAGGCAGCTAGTTCCGCGTTCAGACCCGCGGTTTCTCCGCAGCATGCGTCTGGTTTGTCTGAGCCTAGTAGTGCACACAGATGGAGAGCTACGCCTGCGCGCGCTAACAGGCAGGCCCTTTATGCCAATAGGAGAGGGATCAGCTGATCAGGACGATCAGCTGATCCCAGCGCAGCAGGTGATTGGCTGAATGGGACTGGGCGGCGCTAAGTAGCGCTCTGCTATATATACTTCTTGCCTGCCAGTTGCTGGTTGTCTGCCGTTGCAAATGCTTATGTGTTAGCACTCAGACCATAGTCAGATCCCTCAGTGTGTTAGAACCAGGTGGACCTGGGAATTCACACTTAGCCAGATTACTGTGTTATTACTGTGTTATACTTTAGACCAGTTCCAGGGTGTTGAGACCACGGACCTCACACCCAAGATTAGGGATACTGTGTCATTGCTGTGTTATTCTTTAGACCAGTTCCAGGGTGTTGAGACTACGGACCTCACACCCAAGATTAGGGATACTGTGTCATTGCTGTGTTATTCTTTAGACCAGTTCCTGAGTGTTGAGACCACGGACCTCACACTCTAGACTAGGCCTCTGCTTGATATCTGTTATGACCTATTGCTCTCTTGACCCTTCTCCTGCTCTCTGATTCGGTACCTTCGCATATCTGATAACCTGTTGCCAACCCTGCCTGTCCCTGGTTACCGAATCAGCCTTCTGTCTCTGTACCTTATCTGCTCGTGTGTTGCCGACCCGGCCTGGCCGACCCTTCTACCTGTGACACGGGGGTCCCAGTAGCTGCAGGGACTCCCTGTTCCTCAGAGGGACCTCTCTGCAATCCAGTCAGGGACTCTATCTCATAGGAGTCCTTTGACTGCAGTAGAGTCTGACTCCCAGCAGTTCAGGGAATCACTGGCTCTCTGGTTATCTCCAACCCTGACTAGGAGATACTCGTTATACGGTCTAGGGTCACCTGCTCCTCAGGTGGTCCAGGCTCATATACTGTTGTACCAAACACTTACACTTTATCAGGTGTCCAGAGGTTAGTTATACTTGTATTATTGGTGATTCTGCAGATCATCAATAATCAGGTATATATCTGTAGTGTTGGTGATACTGCAGATCACCAATAATCAGATTCTCTCTGTGTGCTGACACCGGTCGTTACACCCAGTCCTTATAATGCGTATAAGTGAACCTAGCCTTAGACTTCATTTGAAATTTAAATATATATATATATACATATATACATATATATATATATATATATATATATATATATATATATATATATATACATTAAACAATATTTCTTTTCATCGTATTAGAAGACGACAGCACAGAGGAACTTAAAGATTATAAGAACAAAACAACACGGAAGTAGGAAGAAGTTTACAAATGAAAATGATGCAGAAGATAGATGGAACTAAATGACTTCATATAACTACAAAAAGAAACTAAAATGGGATAAAAAAGAAGAAGAAAGAAGTATACAGAAGAAGAAAGGATGATGCAAGTAAAATAGAGGAGTACAGATTTTAATTTAATATTTCTAATTAAATATGATCTTGTAATTTTGTTTTCAAAAGAAGTCTTACTTTCACCATTTATTACAGAGCATGGCACTCTTAATCTTTTTATCTGGAAGAAGATGGATATCTGGGGGACCTCACCTCCACTAAAAAGTCATTTCCAAAGCGGGTAGGGCTTTAGTTGCTGATTACCCCTTCATTTTACGGCCCATGGTTGTATCTACTTCTTAGTGGGTTCTGCCTGTATGATGAGTAAGAGGTTAGTGGAGATTTTTTATTATGCAGGCACAGCAGTCAATGACCTATGCAAGGTAAAATAGAGCTCTCCAAGCTGCAGATTGTAGTCTTATCTTTGAAACTGCAGATAAATGAATTTCATATCCTCTTAACTTTTCTCCAAGAAGATATTTTCAAACCTTTCCATTAATAAATCTTTAAAGCTACCACCATGAAAGAAAATACTCGATATAAGTTTGGTATTACTTTTTTAGCATATTTTTAGAACTTTTTCAATTGCTAGGTGCTGATAAGTTATTTTTATATAATATGAAAAATTATCTCCTGGGAGAAAACCCATTAGAAAAGTATATTGGATAAGGACCTGTGTGTGCAGGGTAACAGGCAATAGATGTGCAGACTACAAATAGAGATGGGCCGAATGGTTCACCGGCGAACGGTTCCAGATGAACTTTGGGTGGTTTGCGTTCGCCAGCGAAGGCGAACTTTTCCGGAAGTTCGATTCGCCCCCATAATTCTCCATTAAACTCAACTTTCACTCTCTACATCACAGTTAGCAGTCACATTGTCCCCAATCAGACTACACTCACTCCTACAGCCCCACCCCCCCTTATAAAAGGCAGGGTTCTCCAGCCGCTTTACTCAGTCGTCTGCCTACGGTAATTAGTCAAGGGACAGCTGCTGACAGACTCTGCTAGGTGAAGCTTAGTTAGGCTCTTGTAGGCTTGTTAGCTTGCTCCTGGCTGATTGTTATTCCTTATATAGCACCCCATAACAGATTCTTTCCTCCTCCCTCCTACGGAGGAGGAGTGTCTTGTCTTCCAGGGAATTGTAGGATTTCAAAAGCCAGCTCACATACATTGGCCGGGAATCGAACCCAGGTCTAGTGCTTGGTAGGCAGCTTTCCTCGCCACTATACCACCACCAACACTACATGCCTAGTATGTACCATTATGATATATCCAAGAGAAAAATGAGCTTGCTTAGAGATTTGTAGGATGTCAAAAGCCAACTCATATACATTGGCCAGGAATCAAACCCAGGCCTACCACTTGGTAGGCTGCTATCCTAACCATTATACCACCAACACAACACACTACAATGCTACATGCTGAAGCCAGCCTAGCATGTACCATTGTGATATATCCAAGAGAAAAATTAGCTTGCTTAGGGATTTGTAGGATGTCAAAAGCCAACTCATATACATTGGCCAGGAATCGAACCCAGGTCAACTGCTTGGAGGGCAGCTATGCTCACCACTATTAGGATGAAAAGCTAGGTGGCCATGCAACCATTCCTGCTAACCTAAAGCTTACTTGTGTCTTTTACAACACATTGGCTTAAGACTTTACCAAATCCAATGCTTCAATATGGGTTTTTTGTTTTTTTTAAGTGTGGTGTCACAGTTCACTCATCTCTTCAACTACAGGAAAG
Source organism: Hyperolius riggenbachi (assembly GCF_040937935.1). NCBI lineage: Eukaryota > Metazoa > Chordata > Amphibia > Anura > Hyperoliidae > Hyperolius > Hyperolius riggenbachi. The sequence continues at coordinate 196,267,416 of NC_090649.1, forward strand.
GCCCAGGAGTAGTCTTAGCTACCGTAATATCTATGTTAAGGCAAGGCCCTTTTTAAACTTTCTCTTACAGGGCTATGGAAACCGTTTTACCAATGCGATAAAGCGAGGTGCAAAAATTAAATCATGTCTAGCAGAGGTTGGTTTTGATCCATCAACCTCTGAGTTATGGGCCCAGCACACTTCTGCTGCGCCACTCTGCAGTCTGCTTACATTTGTATGCAATCTTCAAGTTTAAGAAGGGTACATTAGTTGAAATAGTTACACTACAATCTATGTTACAGCAAGACCCTAATGACACTTTCTCTTAAGGGGCTATGGCTAGTGTTGGGCGAACATCTAGATGTTCGGGTTCGGGCCGAACAGGCCGAACATGGCCGCGATGTTCGGGTGTTCGACCCGAACTCCGAACATAATGGAAGTCAATGGGGACCCGAACTTTTGTGCTTTGTAAAGCCTCCTTACATGCTAGATACCCCAAATTTACAGGGTATGTGCACCTTGGGAGTGGGTACAAGAGGAAAGAAAATTTAGCAAAAAGAGCTTATAGTTTTTGAGAAAATCGATTTTAAAGTTTCAAAGGGAAAACTGTCTTTTAAATGCGGGAAATGTCTGTTTTCTTTGCACAGGTAACATGCTTTTTGTCGGCATGCTGTCATAAATGTAATACATATAAGAGGTTCCAGGAAAAGGGACCGGTAACGCTAACCCAGCAGCAGCACACGTGATGGAACAGGAGGAGGGTGGCGCAGGAGGAGAAGGCCACGCTTTGAGACACAACAACCCAGGCCTTGCATGAGGACAAGAAGCGTGCGGATAGCAATTTGCATTTTGTCGCCATGCAGTCATAAATGTAATACAGATGAGAGGTTCAATAAACAGGGACCGGAAACGCTAACCCATCACAGATGTTCATTGTTCATGTTACTTGGTTGGGGTCCGGGAGTGTTGCGTAGTCGTTTCCAATCCAGGATTGATTCATTTTAATTTGAGTAAGACGGTCTGCATTTTCTGTGGAGAGGCGGATACGCCGCCGATCTGTGACGATCCCTCCGGCAGCACTGAAACAGCGTTCCGACATAACGCTGGCTGCCGGGCAAGCCAGCACCTCTATTGCGTACATTGCCAGTTTGTGCCAGGTGTCTAGCTTCGATACCCAATAGTTGAAGGGTGCAGATGGATTGTTCAACACAGCTACGCCATCTGACATGTAGTCCTTGACCATCTTCTCCAGGCGATCGGTGTTGGAGGTGGATCTGCACGCTTGCTGTTCTGTGTGCTGCTGCATGGGTGTCAGAAAATTTTCCCACTCCAAGGACACTGCCGATACCATTCCCTTTTGGGCACTAGCTGCGGCTTGTGTTGTTTGCTGCCCTCCTGGTCGTCCTGGGTTTGCGGAAGTCAGTCTGTCGGCGTACAACTGGCTAGAGGAGGGGGAGGATGTCAATCTCCTCTCTAAAGTCTCCACAAGGGCCTGCTGGTATTCTTCCATTTTGACCTGTCTGGCTCTTTCTTCAAGCAGTTTTGGAACATTGTGTTTGTACCGTGGATCCAGAAGGGTATAAACCCAGTAATTGGTGTTGTCCAGAATGCGCACAATGCGTGGGTCGCGTTCAATGCAGTCCTAGGCCGAAGAGGTCATAGCCTAGGGTCACAAAACCTGTTTATTGGGCAATTTCAATGGTGGCGAGTCTGACGTACATAAATCGCAGCAATGGCCGTTAGCAACGTCTGAATCTCACGAAATGTCTCATGCAGGTAGAAGACATATTGTTAGACTTGGGCTCCAAAGATGGGTTCCCTACATCTCTGCAAACCAGAGTTACAGGGCTCCAAATTTGGTAAAATCCCCCATAGGCTTTCATTGGGCCTCCTATTTACAGTTCCAAAATCTCACATCTTTTCAAAGGGCAATGGCTCAGCAGTACCAAATTTTCTAGCATTGTAGGGACCCTTAGGGGGAACATGACTGGTGAGTTTCGGGCCCTAAGGCCGAAGAGGTCATAGCCTAGGGTCACAAAAACCTGTTTATTTGGGCTATTTCAATGGTAGTGATGGTGGCGTACATAAATCGCAGCAATGGCCGTTAGCAAAGTCTGAATCTCACGAAATGTCTCATGCAGGTAGAAGACATATTGTTAGACTTGGATTCCAAAGATGGGGTCCCTACATCTCTGCAAACCAGAGTTACAGGGGTCCAAAATTGGTAAAATCCCCCATAGGATTTCATTGCCTCCCTATTTCACTTTCCAAAATCTCACATCTTTTCAAAGGGCAATGGCTCAGCAGTACCAAATTTTCTAGCATTGTAGGGACCCTTAGGGGGAACATGACTGGTGAGTTTCGGGCCCCTAGGCCGAAGAGGTCATAGCCTAGGGTCACAAAAACCTGTTTATTCGGGCTATTTCAATGGTAGTGATGGTGGCGTACATAAATGCAGCAATGGCCGTTAGCAAAGTCTGAATCTCACGAAATGTCTCATGCAGGTAGAAGACATATTGTTAGACTTGGATTCCAAAGATGGGGTCCCTACATCTCTGCAAACCAGAGTTACAGGGATCCAAAATTGGTAAAATCCCCCATAGGATTTCATTGCCTCCCTATTTCACTTTCCAAAATCTCACATCTTTTCAAAGGGCAATGGCTCAGCAGTACCAAATTTTCTAGCATTGTAGGGACCCTTAGGGGGAACATGACTGGTGAGTTTCGGGCCCCTAGGCCGAAGAGGTCATAGCCTAGGTAGAGTTGGGCCGAACCTCCGATTTTAGGTTCGCGAACCTGGTTCGCGAACTTCCGCGGAAGGTTCGGTTCGCGTTAAAGTTCGCGAACCGCAATAGACTTCAATGGGGATGTGAACTTTGAAAAAAAAAAATAATTATGCTGGCCACAAAAGTGATGGAAAAGATGTTTCAAGGGGTCTAACACCTGGAGGGGGGCATGGCGGAGTGGGATACATGCCAAAAGTCCCGGGGAAAAATCTGGATTTGACGCAAAGCAGCGTTTTAAGGGCAGAAATCACATTGAATGCTAAATGACAGGCCTAAAGTGCTTTCAAACATCTTGCATGTGTATACATCAATCAGGTAGTGTAATTAAGGTACTGCTTCACACTGACACACCAAACTCACCGTGTAACGCAGCGCAAACAGCTGTTTGTGTAGTGACGGCCGTGCTGGACTGGTGCGCACCATGGCGAGAGTGCAGGTTTTGGTGGCTTTACAGCCCATATGGTCGCCTGGCTGATGTAGCTGAATGACAGAACAGTGACTGTCCAGCTGATCAAATTTGGTCTGACCACAATGAGGCAACGACCTTATTATCGTGGGTGTGCCCCCCGAGACACTCATCTAGGCGCCGGTCATTGCTTCATTGTGATACGCAAGCCCCTTCACCACGGCAAGGTAATGATCACGAAGGGGAATGGGCGCATGTACATGCCTTTTCTTTTGTTGTTGCAGCTGCCCGCAGTGCAGCCAGAAAAATTAGGCAGTCATGTACACGCACCAGAAAAATCATTACAGCGGCCGCTGCTAGCAGCGGCCTAAAAAATTCAGCAATCCGCCTGGAGTCCCGGACCCTGTTGGTGGTGGCGGAGAAGGTAGTCAAGCGGCCTGCAGGCAGACATGCTGTGTGGAGGGACTGGGAGCGACTTAGTCTTCTTGGGGCAGGCCAGGCAGCCAGTCACACGGCGTGCAGGCAGAGATGCTGTGTGTGCGGGGACTGACTTAGTCTTGGGGCGGGCAGCAGCCCTCCGGGATCCATGCCTCATTCATTTTGATAAAGGTGAGGTACTTAACACTTTTGTGACTTAGGCGACTTCTCTTCTCTGTGACAATGCCTCCAGCTGCGCTGAAGGTCCTTTCTGACAGGACGCTTGCGGCAGGGCAGGAGAGAAGTTGGATGGCAAATTGGGACAGCTCTGGCCACAGGTCAAGCCTGCGCACCCAGTAGTTCAAGGGTTCCTCATCGCTGTTCACAGCAGTGTCTACATCCACACTTAAGGCCAGGTAGTCGGCTACCTGCCGTTCCAGGCGTTGGTGGAGGGTGGATCCGGAAGGGCTACGGCGAGGCGTTGGACTAAAGAACGTCCGCATGTCCGACATCACCATGAGATCGCTGGAGCGTCCTGTCTTTGACTGCGTGGACACGGGAGGAGGATTAGTGGCAGTGGTACCTTGCTGGCGTTGTGCCGTCACATCACCCTTAAAGGCATTGTAAAGCTGAACAGAACAGGTATAGAGTGGCGGGTTCACAGAACAGGTATGCAGTGGCAGGTTCACTGAACACAACAGGTATGCAGTGGCGGGTCCACTGAACAGAACAGGTATGCAGTGGCGGGTTCACTAAACAGAACAGGTATACAGTGGCGGGTTCACTAAACAGAACAGGTATACAGTGGCGGGTTCACAGAACAGGTATGCAGTGGCAGGTTCACTGAACACAACAGGTATGGAGTGGCGGGTTCACTGAACAGGTATACAGTGGCGGGTCCACTGAACAGAACAGGTATGCAGTGGCGGGTTCACTAAACAGAACAGGTATACAGTGGCGGGTTCACTAAACAGAACAGGTATACAGTGGCGGGTTCACAGAACAGGTATGCAGTGGCAGGTTCACTGAACACAACAGGTATGCAGTGGCAGGTTCACTGAACACAACAGGTATGCAGTGGCGGGTTCACTGAACAGGTATACAGTGGCGGGTCCACTGAACAGAACAGGTATGCAGTGGCGGGTTCACTGAACAGGTATACAGTGGCGGGTCCACTGAACAGAACAGGTATGCAGTGGCGGGTTCACTGAACAGGTATGCAGTGGTGGGTTCACAGAACAGGTATGCAGTGGTGGGTTCACAGCACAGGTATGCAGTGGTGGGTTCAATGAACAGGTATACAGTGGCGGGTCCACTGAACAGAACAGGTATGCAGTGGCAGGTTCACTGAACAGGTATGCAGTGGTGGGTTCACAGCACAGGTATGCAGTGGTGGGTTCACAGCACAGGTATGCAGTGGTGGGTTCACAGCACAGGTATGCAGTGGTGGGTTCACAGCACAGGTATGCAGTGGTGGGTTCACAGCACAGGTATGCAGTGGTGGGTTCACAGCACAGGTATGCAGTGGTGGGTTCACAGAACAGGTATGCAGCCAGACAGGAACAAGTTAAGCCTAACTAATCTTTCCCTGAGAGACAGTCTGCAGCAGCTCGCCCTACTCTCACTAACGCAGGCAGCACACGAGTGACCGTAATGGCCGCCGCTGCCTGCCTTATATAAGGGGGGGTGGGGCTCCAGGGGCTAGTGTAGCCTAATTGGCTACACTGGGCCTGCTGACTGTGATGTAGAGGGTCAAAGTTGACCCTCCATGTGCATTATGGGGCGAACCGAACTTCCGCAAAGGTTCGCCTGCGGGACGCGAACGCGAACCACTGAAGTTCGCATGGAACCGTTCGCAGGCGAACCGTTCGGCCCAACTCTAAGCCTAGGGTCACAAAAACCTGTTTATTTGGGCTATTTCAATGGTAGTGATGGTGGCGTACATAAATCTCAGCAATGGCCGTTAGCAAAGTCTGAATCTCACGAAATGTCTCATGCAGGTAGAAGACATATTGTTAGACTTGGATTCCAAAGATGGGGTCCCTACATCTCTGCAAACCAGAGTTACAGGGGTCCAAAATTGGTAAAATCCCCCATAGGATTTCATTGCCTCCCTATTTCACTTTCCAAAATCTCACATCTTTTCAAAGGGCAATGGTTCAGTAGTACCAAATTTTCTAGCATTGTAGGGACCCTTAGGGGGAACATGACTGGTGAGTTTCGGGCCCCTAGGCCGAAGAGGTCATAGCCTAGGGTCACAAAAACCTGTTTATTTGGGCTATTTCAATGGTAGTGATGGTGGCGTACATAAATCTCAGCAATGGCCGTTAGCAAAGTCTGAATCTCACGAAATGTCTCATGCAGGTAGAAGACATATTGTTAGACTTGGATTCCAAAGATGGGGTCCCTACATCTCTGCAAACCAGAGTTACAGGGGTCCAAAATTGGTAAAATCCCCCATAGGATTTCATTGCCTCCCTATTTCAGTTTCCAAAATCTCACATCTTTTCAAAGGGCAATGGCTCAGCAGTACCAAATTTTCTAGCATTGTAGGGACCCTTAGGGGGAAAATGACTGGTGAGTTTCGGGCCCCTAGGCCGAAGAGGTCATAGCCTAGGGTCACAAAAACCTGTTTATTTGGGCTATTTCAATGGTAGTGATGGTGGCGTACATAAATCTCAGCCATGGCCGTTAGCAACGTCTGAATCTCACGAAATGTCTCATGCAGGTAGAAGACATATTGTTAGACTTGGATTCCAAAGATGGGGTCCCTACATCTCTGCAAACCAGAGTTACAGGGGTCCAAAATTGGTAAAATCCCCCATAGGCTTTCATTGGGCCTCCTATTTACCGTTCCAAAATCTCACACCATTTCAAAGGGCAATGGCTCAGCAGTGGCAAAACTCACCAGTCATGATCCCCCTAAGGGTCCCTACAATGCTAGAAAATTTGGTACTGCTGAGCCATTGCCCTTTGAAAAGATGTGAGATTTTGGAAAGTGAAATAGGGAGGCAATGAAATCCTATGGGGGATTTTACCAATTTTGGACCCCTGTAACTCTGGTTTGCAGAGATGTAGGGACCCCATCTTTGGAATCCAAGTCTAACAATATGTCTTCTACCTGCATGAGACATTTCGTGAGATTCAGACTTTGCTAACGGCCATTGCTGAGATTTATGTACGCCACCATCACTACCATTGAAATAGCCCAAATAAACAGGTTTTTGTGACCCTAGGCTATGACCTCTTTGGCCTAGGGGCCCGAAACTCACCAGTCATGTTCCCCCTAAGGGTCCCTACAATGCTAGAAAATTTGGTACTGCTGAGCCATTGCCCTTTGAAAAGATGTGAGATTTTGGAAAGTGAAATAGGGAGGCAATGAAATCCTATGGGGGATTTTACCAATTTTGGACCCCTGTAACTCTGGTTTGCAGAGATGTAGGGACCCCATCTTTGGAATCCAAGTCTAACAATATGTCTTCTACCTGCATGAGATATTTCGTGAGATTCAGACTTTGCTAACGGCCATTGCTGCGATTTATGTACGTCACCATCACTACCATTGAAATAGCCCAAATAAACAGGTTTTTGTGACCCTAGGCTATGACCTCTTCGGCCTAGGGGCCCGAAACTCACCAGTCATGTTCCCCCTAAGGGTCCCTACAATGCTAGAAAATTTGGTACTGCTGAGCCATTGCCCTTTGAAAAGATGTGAGATTTTGGAAAGTGAAATAGGGAGGCAATGAAATCCTATGGGGGATTTTACCAATTTTGGACCCCTGTAACTCTGGTTTGCAGAGATGTAGGGACCCTATCTTTGGAATCCAAGTCTAACAATATGTCTTCTACCTGCATGAGACATTTCGTGAGATTCAGACTTTGCTAACGGCCATTGCTGCGATTTATGTACGTCACCATCACTACCATTGAAATAGCCCAAATAAACAGGTTTTTGTGACCCTAGGCTATGACCTCTTCGGCCTAGGGGCCCGAAACTCACCAGTCATGTTCCCCCTAAGGGTCCCTACAATGCTAGAAAATTTGGTACTGCTGAGCCATTGCCCTTTGAAAAGATGTGAGATTTTGGAAAGTGAAATAGGGAGGCAATGAAATCCTATGGGGGATTTTACCAATTTTGGACCCCTGTAACTCTGGTTTGCAGAGATGTAGGGACCCCATCTTTGGAATCCAAGTCTAACAATATGTCTTCTACCTGCATGAGACATTTCGTGAGATTCAGATTTTGCTAACGGCCATTGCTGCGATTTATGTACGCCACCATCACTACCATTGAAATAGCCCAAATAAACAGGTTTTTGTGACCCTAGGCTATGACCTCTTCGGCCTAGGGGCCCGAAACTCACCAGTCATGTTCCCCCTAAGGGTCCCTACAATGCTAGAAAATTTGGTACTGCTGAGCCATTGCCCTTTGAAAAGATGTGAGATTTTGGAAAGTGAAATAGGGAGGCAATGAAATCCTATGGGGGATTTTACCAATTTTGGACCCCTGTAACTCTGGTTTGCAGAGATGTAGGGACCCCATCTTTGGAATCCAAGTCTAACAATATGTCTTCTACCTGCATGAGACATTTCGTGAGATTCAGACTTTGCTAACGGCCATTGCTGCGATTTATGTACGTCACCATCACTACCATTGAAATAGCCCAAATAAACAGGTTTTTGTGACCCTAGGCTATGACCTCTTTGGCCTAGGGGCCCGAAACTCACCAGTCATGTTCCCCCCAAGGGTCCCTACAATGCTAGAAAATTTGCCACTGCTGAGTAATTGCCCTTTGAAAAGATGTGAGATTTTGGAACTGTAAATAGGAGGCCCAATGAAAGCCTATGGGGGATTTTACCAAATTTGAAGCCCTGTAACTCTGGTTTGCAGAGATGTAGGGAACCCATCTTTGGAGCCCAAGTCTAACAATATGTCTTCTACCTGCATGAGACATTTCGTGAGATTCAGACGTTACTAACGGCCATTGCTGCGATTTATGTACGTCAGACTCGCCACCATTGAAATTGCCCAATAAACAGGTTTTTGTGACCCTAGGCTATGACCTCTTCGGCCTAGGACTGCATTGAACGCGACCCACGCATTGTGCGCATTCTGGACAACACCAATTACTGGGTTTATACCCTTCTGGATCCACGGTACAAACACAATGTTCCAAAACTGCTTGAAGAAAGAGCCAGACAGGTCAAAATGGAAGAATACCAGCAGGCCCTTGTGGAGACTTTAGAGAGGAGATTGACATCCTCCCCCTCCTCTAGCCAGTTGTACGCCGACAGACTGACTTCCGCAAACCCAGGACGACCAGGAGGGCAGCAAACAACACAAGCTGCAGCTAGTGCCCAAAAGGGAATGGTATCGGCAGTGTCCTTGGAGTGGGAAAATTTTCTGACACCCATGCAGCAGCACACAGAACAGCAAGCGTGCAGATCCACCTCCAACACCGATCGCCTGGAGAAGATGGTCAAGGACTACATGTCAGATGGCGTAGCTGTGTTGAACAATCCATCTGCACCCTTCAACTATTGGGTATCGAAGCTAGACACCTGGCACAAACTGGCAATGTACGCAATAGAGGTGCTGGCTTGCCCGGCAGCCAGCGTTATGTCGGAACGCTGTTTCAGTGCTGCCGGAGGCATCGTCACAGATCGGCGGCGTATCCGCCTCTCCACAGAAAATGCAGACCGTCTTACTCAAATTAAAATGAATCAATCCTGGATTGGAAACGACTACGCAACACTCCCGGACCCCAACCAAGTAACATGAACAATGAACATCTGTGATGGGTTAGCGTTTCCGGTCCCTGTTTATTGAACCTCTCATCTGTATTACATTTATGACTGCATGGCGACAAAATGCAAATTGCTATCCGCACGCTTCTTGTCCTCATGCAAGGCCTGGGTTGTTGTGTCTCAAAGCGTGGCCTTCTCCTCCTGCGCCACCCTCCTCCTGTTCCATCACGTGTGCTGCTGCTGGGTTAGCGTTACCGGTCCCTTTTCCTGGAACCTCTTATATGTATTACATTTATGACTGCATGCCGACAAAAAGCATGTTACCTGTGCAAAGAAAACAGACATTTCCCGCATTTAAAAGACAGTTTTCCCTTTGAAACTTTAAAATCGATTTTCTCAAAAACTATAAGCTCTTTTTGCTAAAAAATTTTTCCTCTTGTACCCACTCCCAAGGTGCACATACCCTGTAAATTTGGGGTATGTAGCATATAAGGAGGCTTTACAAAGCACGAAAGTTCGGGTCCCCATTGACTTCCATTATGTTCGGAGTTCGGCCATGTTCGGCCCGAACCCGAACATCTAGATGTTCGCCCAACACTACACGTGACCCGTTCGGCCAATCACAGCGCTAGCCGAACGTTCGGGTAACGTTCGGCCATGCGCTCTTAGTTCGGCCATATGGCCGAACAGTTTGGCCGAACACCATCAGGTGTTTGGCCGAACCCGAACATCACCCGAACAGGGTGATGTTCTGCAGAACCCGAACAGTGGCGAACACTGTTCGCCCAACACTAGCTATGGCCGCCGATTGGCCCATGTGGTAAAGCAAGGTGTAAAAAAATAAAGTACACCTAGCAGAGGATATTTCCGATCCATCAACCTCTGGGTTATGGGCCCAGCACACTTCTACTGCGCCAACCTGCAGTCTGCTTACATTTTTATACAATCTTCAAGTTTAAGAAGGGTACATCTCTTAAGGGGCTATGGCGGCTATAGCCCCGTAAGAGAAAGTGCCATCAGGGCCTTGCTGTAACATAGATTGTAGTGTAACTATTTCAATGAATGTACAGTACCCTTCTTAAACTTGCATTTATTCTGACATATTTTGGCAGGTTATGACTGAATATATATATATATATATATATATATATATATATATATATATATATATATATATATATATATATATATATATATATATATATACAGTAGCAATAAAAAGTTTGTGAATCCTTTGGAATTATATGGATTTCTGTTTTTATTGAACACACCATGTACACATTCACAGTGCAGGTGGAACAGGTATGTGAACCCTTGGATTTAATAACTGGTTGAATCTCCTTTGGCAGCGATAACTTTAAAGAGAATCTGTATTGTTAAAATCACACAAAAGTAAACATACCAGTGCGTAAGGGGACATCTCCTATTACCCTCTGTCACAATTTCGCCGCTCCCCGCCGCATTAAAAGTGGTTAAAAACAGTTTTAAAAAGTTTGTTTATAAACAAACAAAATGGCCACCAAAACAGGAAGTAGGTTGATATACAGTATGTCCACACATAGAAAATACATCCATACACAAGCAGGCTGTATACAGCCTTCCTTTTGAATCTCAAGAGATCATTTGTGTGTTTCTTTCCCCCTACATCTCTCATGCACTGAAGTTTCAGGCTGCTCTTTTCTTCCTGCAAACAGCTTTGCCCTTGTCTGTAATTCTTCAGTATGTGAAAGCCCAGCCAGCTCAGAGGAGGATTTATCCAGCTTGTAAAAGATAAGAGAGAAGAGAGAAGCTGCTCTAATGTAAATAACACTCAGGCAGTGTGCAGAGAGGGGCCAGAAGAGGGAGTTCATAGCAGAACCACAACACTGAAGAACTTGGCAGCCTTCCAGACACAGGCTGACAAGTCTGACAAGAGAGAGATAAGTTGATTTATTACAGAGACTGTGATAGTACAAAGTGTTGCAGTAAGCCAGAACACATTCGAATAGCTTTTGGAACTTGTAGGATGATAAAAAACAGGATGCAATTTTTGTTACGGAGTCTCTTTAACCAAATGTTTCCTGTAGTTGGCTGCAGATCAGACATGCACAATGGTCAAAAGTAATTTTTGAACATTCCTCTTTACAGAACTTTTTCAGTTCAGCAATATTCTTGGGTTGTCTGATGTAAATTGCTTTCTTGAGGTCATGCCACAGCATCTCAATCAGGTTAAGGTCAGGACTATGACTGGGCCACTCCAGAAAGCGTATTTTCTTCTATTTAATCCATTCTGGTGATGATTTGCTTCTATGCTTTGGGTCATTGTCCTGTTCAACACCCATCTTCTGTTGAGCGTCAGCTGGTGGACAGATGGCCTTAAGCTCTCCTGCAAAATGTCTTGATAATCTTGGAAATCTTTTTTTCCTTCAATGATACCAATCTGTCCAGGCCCTGACGCAGCAGAGCAGCCACAAACCATGATGCCCCCACCACCATACTTCACAGTTGGGATGAGGTTTTGATGTTGGTGTGCTATGCCTCGATTTCTGCACACATAGGCCTTGATTCACTAAACTCTAACTCATATCACAGCTGTTTTCGCGTTTGCGCACGATTGAAATTTGTGCATGCAAATTTGAGATTGCTCACAAATGTGAAAATGCGCACGAAAACAGCCGTGATATGAGTTATCACAGTTTAGTGAATCAAGCCCACAGTGTTGTGTGTTTCTCCCAAAGAACTCAACTTTGGTTTCATCTGTCCACAGAATATTTTGCCACTACTGCTGTGGAACATCCAGGTGCTCTTTTGCAAACTTTAAACGTGCAGCAACGTTTTTTTGGGGACAGCAGTGGCTTTCTCTGTGGTTCTCCCATGAACTCTATTCTTGTTTTGTGTTTTATGTATCGTTGATTCACTAACAGGGATGTTAGCATATGCCAGAGACTTTTGTAAGTCTTTAGCTGACACTCGAAGATTCTTCTTCACCTCATTGAGCATTCTGCGCTGTGCTCTTGCAGTAATCTTTACAGGACAGCCACTCCTAGCGAGAGTAGCAGCAGGGCTGAACTTTCTCCATCTATAGACAATTTGTCTTACCATGGACTGATGAACAGCAAGGTTATTGGAGATACTTTTATAACCCTTTCCACCTTTATGCAAGTCAACAATTCTTAATCGTAGGTCTTCTGGGAGCTCTTTTGTGCGAGGCAGCATTCACATCAGGCAATGCTTTTTGGGAAAAGCAAACCCAAAACTGGTGTGTGTTTTTTATAGGGCAGGGCAGCTGTAGCCAACACCCCCAATTTCATCTCATTGATTGGACTCTAGCTGGCTAACACCTCACTCCAATTAGCTCTTGGAGATGTCATTACTCTAGGGGTTCACATACTTTTTCATCCTACACTGTGAATGTTTACATGGTGTGTTCAATAAACATGGAAACATTTAATTATTTGTGTGGTATTAGACTGTGATTGTCTATTGATACTGTTGTTGGTTGTTACAATAAAAAATGTCAGTTAAATATGTCATATAGGAGAGACACACAGTGATATTTGAGAAGTGAAATGAAGTTTATTGGATTTACAGAAAGTGTGCAATAATTGTTGAAATAAAATTAGGCAAGTGCATAAATTTGGGCACCGTTGTCATTTTATTGATTTCAAAACCTTTAGAACTAATTATTGGAACTCAAATTGGCTTGGTAAGCTCAGTGACCCCTGACCTACATACACAGGTGAATCCAATTATGATAAAGAGTATTTAAGTGGGTCAATTGTAAGTTTGCCTCCTCTTATTTTTTTCTGAAGAGTAGCAACATGGGGTCTCAAAACAACTCTCAAATGACCTGAAGACAAAGATTGTTCGCCATCATGGTTTAGGGGACGGATACAGAAAGCTGTCTCAGATATTTCAGCTGTCTGTTTCCACAGTAGGAGCATACTGAGGAATGGAAGACCACAGGCTCAGTTCAAGTTAAGGCTCAAAGTGGCAGACCTAGAAAAATCTCGGATAAACAGAAGCGACAAATGGTGAGAACAGTCAGAGTCAACCCACAGACCAGCACCAAAGACCTACAACATCATCTTGCTGCAGATGGAGTCACTGTGCATCGTTCAACCATGCAGCACACTTTACACAAAGAAATGCTGTATGCGAGAGTGATGAAGAGGACAAACAGAGCCGCTTGAGGTATGCTAAAGCACATTTGGACAAGCCAGCTTCATTTTGGAATAAGGTGCTGTGGACTGATGAAACTAAAATTAAAGTGGATCCGAGATGAACTTTTACTCATTGCATAATTGTGTTCCTTTCCTATTGTTTATAGGGCATTCCTCAAGCCAAATACGTTTTTGTTTTTGTTTTAATACTCCAATTCCCTATAAACTAAACAAACCATGCCCACAGGTTTTCAAAGAGCCAAGGCACTTTCAGACAGTAGCAAGGGCTCATGGGAGCTCAGTCTGGGCAGGAGGAGGGGGAGGTATTACTAGCTAGAGATTTCAGAGGCAGAAGGGAGGAGGAGGGGGATTAGGTTTTTTTGCTCAAGATGCAGATAAGCCTGCCTCTGTGTAATGTTTACAAACAACATGGCTGCTGTCGTATCACAGGGAGAAATAATCATATTCTATTAAAGCTGTTTACAGCTAGATTTGCTCTGTAAACTATCTAAACTTTAGATAAGATATATAGACAAGTTACTTGTTATAGTTAGTTTTTCATCTCGGTTCCGCTTTAAGTTATTTGGGCATAACAAGGGGCATTATGCATGGAGGAAAAAGAACACAGCATTCCAAGAAAAACACATGCTACCTACAGTAAAATATGATGGTGGTTCCATCATGCTGTGGGGCTGTGTGGCCAGTGCAAGGACTGGGAATCTTGTCAAAGTTGAGGGACACATGGATTCCACTCAGTATCAGCATATTCTGGAGACCAATGTCCAGGAATTTGTGACAAAGCTGAAGCTGCGCCAGGGCTGGATCTTTCAATGAGACAACGACCCAAAACACTGCTCAAAATCCACTAAGGCATTCATGCAGAGGAACAAGTACAATGTTCTGGAATGGCCATCTCAGTCCTCAAACCTGAATATCATTGAAAATCTGTGGTGTGAGTTAAAGAGAGCTGTCCATGCTCGGAAGCCATCAAACCTGAATGAACTAGAGATGTTTTCTAAAGAGGGTTGGTCCAATATACCTTCAACCAGAATCCAGACTCTCATTGGAACCTACAGGAAGCATTTAGAGGCTGTAATTTCTGCAAAAGGAGGATCTACTAAATATTGATTTCATTTATTTTTTGTGGTGCCCAAATTTATGCACCTGCCTAATTTTGTTTAAACAATTATTGCACACTTTCTGTAAATCCAATAAACTTAAATTCAATCCTCAAATATCACTGTGTGTGTCTCCTATATGATATATTTAACGCAGACCCAGTGTTGTAATATTACAACATCACATTTAAGGCTAAAAAAAAAAAACCTCCCCCATTCTCTTCTTTTTAAATCCACATTTTTTGTATTAAATTGATAATAAAAATGTATTATTTTCTTTATTATACTATTGTTATTATGCATATACATGAAGTTATGTGGGTCTTTATAAACTGTAAAAAATAACTTTTAATTGTTCCTTACATGTGTTCAGAGTGTGAGTGATACTATTGAAATTCTGCTACTCTACAAGCCCAGCGTTGCAATTTTACAACATCCTCCCAAAAAGTTACTAAAATGTCAAAATAAAAAAAAACACTGATTTAGGCATCACAAGCCTCCTATAACAACAAGTGAAAGGTTGAAAAAATGTTTTGAAGTTTTTTTCTATATTTGGATCTCTGTGGGTTAACTAACATTTTTTTATCGTAACAACCAACGATTTATACAGGAAAATCATGAACATTAACAAGGTTGCCCAAACTTTCACATTCCACTGTGTATTGTGGAATCTGCAATGTTATGCGGGATTAGCAACTGCAGTAATCTTCTGCATTCTCTGATTGGCCTAATACTTCTGAGTTTTCTGATTGGCTTAAAGATCCCACAGTAATCTAATTTCTACTGTACAATACTAATTATCTGATTGGTCCAATGGTTCGAAGTCTTGTGATTGGTCTAACATTTCCTGATATCAACAATTCGGTATTACCACAGAATTCTGATTTCTGCATACCAATTTGTACCGTGGAAAGCTGATTTCTGAATGGAAAATCATAAATCAGAATTCTGCTGAATTTGGAAGTTCATCCGTAGAGATGACTTTACTGTGACATTACTTTTGGGTCAAAAGTTGGATAATTGTAGTCAGTATGAAGGTTGGATACAGTTTTTATTGCATGGTATGCCAACTGTAGTGAAAATAACAAAAGAATATTTTTTTTAAAAATATTAATTTATAAATTATTTAGTCCATGTTTGCTCATTGTAAAATCTTTTCTAACCCTGATTTAGCAACATCTTTACTGCTAGCAGGTGATCTCTGCAGAATGTTTGATTACTGAACATTCTAAATTCAGTAGAAAATATACCTGGTCTCCCAGTATGCTGCTACCACCCCTGTGGGAGGAATGCCTGCACGGTGCGGTCCTGCTAGCGACGCAATCTTGCGATTTGCGTCCAACTGAAGCCTCCCACCTGAATGCTAATGGCTGCTAGATGTGGTATGGCAGGTAAAGGGTGTATGACAGTGCATCCTGATTGGCTGACGAGCACCTGCTGATGACTTAAATGTAGCTGCATGCATGTATTGCTGTGTTCTATTGCTTGTGTGTGTCAAATTTAGCATTCAGTATGGAGGCAGTGTTGGTGGGTTTTCTGGATGTGAGAGGTCCAGAGCCTGGGTGTGAGAGGTCCAGGCCCACCTGCACTCCCCTCCAGCTATCGCGCATTGGCTTTGGGGCCCCGGCCAGTGAGAGAGGTCCGGGGCCCCTGGCCATCATGCGAACCAATCGTGTGTCTCCCAGTATGCTGCTAATTTTATTAGCTTAGGCTAAGCATCACTGGGATGGTGGGGCTATGTAGCAATATACAGCAATATATAGATACAGGAAGTGTTTCTGATGTTGAAATCAGGACAATTATCATTAAGGTGGCCACTAACGGTCCAATTTCTAGCGAAGAATCGTTCGAGCGATCAGAAATTCTGATTGGACGAAAAATTGTTCACTACACCATCAACTAACCAATCATTGCTTCCTATCTATCACGACCACCCAAAAAATCCAAATTTTCGTTCGACGAAAATTCATTTGGGCGACATTTTTTTTTAACTCGTTCATAATCGATTGTGTTCACCAATGGAGATTATTTACAACCAATCCGATCAGAATTTCTGATCGCTCTAACTATTTTTCGCTAGAAATTGGACTGTTAGTGGGCAGCTTAAGAGTGGGTATACTGAACTAGGAACTGCATTCTACTATATGTCACTGCAGCGCCTCTTTAAGCATTGCAAACAGGAAGTAGGAATATGTAGGAAGGATTATAGTTCAAATGAAGCAAACAATACACATTGCCACTGCTTTCAATGATGGCCTCAAAATACACTAATAAAAATAGCACTGAGGCAGGGAACACACTTGACTTTCAGTTTTCCGCACGCGTTTTTCTGCATACTTTTTATGCACACTAAGTGTGTTTCCATGCAGGAAACCGCGCGCGTTTTTTCACAGCAGCTGATGTAATTGATAGAGAAAACTGCCAAAATGTGCAGAGTCATCATGCAGAATGTCAGTTTTTTTTCTGCGTGCGAACAACACAGTAAGTTTGCACAAGCCCATTGATTAACATGAGTTCTCCGTTTTTCTGTGCAGAAAACGCGTATGAAAACTGTCAAGTGTGTTCCCTGCCTAATGCTTCCTCCAAAGCTGCTATTTTTAAATAGTGGCCAACCAACACAGAAACATGCATTTTCACAGTTTTCAGTTAGTTTCCTATGCTCAGTGACTGTGGATCATCTAGATTAAGTATTAGAGAAGCATGAAATAACATACATTAAAGGATTATGTGGGAACTTTTATAGGAAATGGTTTGTGTGAATAAAAAAATGTGGTTATTCCACAGCCCCAGTCATGCATCATAACAGTAAACCAAGATCTGTGTATTGTTTCCAAGTTTCTTGGGCTAATGCTATAAATCATTCCCCTTCAAGTAGAAGTGAAGGACTTTCAATATTTTCAGAGGTATTACAATAGGTCCACAAAACTGGCATACTACTTTTGGAAAAGAGGTTTTAGACAATTATCTCTATGTTTCCATTCTTCAGATAAAACAGCTATTCTTAGCACCTGATTATAATGACATGGTGATGGAGATATTGTACTATCAACATAAAAAGTATGAGCTATGTCACATGGATGTTCCACCTGGGACCCACTTTAGCGCCTTTGGCAGTCCTTTTGGATTGCCGACAATCGCTGGCAAAGATCTTTGCCAGTTAAAGTTTATCGAAGGGAACCCAGCGAATTATTGTGATTACGCCAAACCGCAAATGGTCCGCCTGCAGAATTTCTGGAGCATTTGCGCTCCAATACAAAGTAAAGGATTAACACTTTAAAGGACAACTGAAGTAAGAAGTATATGAAGGCTACCATATTTATTTCCTTTTCAACAATGCCAGTCACCTGCCAGCCCTGCTTATCTATTTGGCTGCAGAAGTGTCTGAATCACAACATAAACAAGCATGCAGATAATGTCGTCAAGATCTGACAATAATGTCAGAAACACCTGATCTGCTGCATGCTTGTTTAGGGTCTATGGCTAAGGTAGAGGATCAGCAGGACAGCCAGGCAACTGATGTTGCTTAACAGGAAGTGAATATGGCAGCCTCCATATCCCTCTCGCTTCAGAGCCAAAAACTGTTTGGAGAAACAGGGGGAGCAGGCACTTAGGTGGAGCTGACCGGATGGCCACCGCTCCCCCTGTTCTCCACTGACACCCCTCCTTCTCACCTAATGACCCCCGCAGCTTATTCCAGGTCGACTTGCTGGGAGTCACCATCAATGCGCAGATGTTGGCCCGGCTGCGCGCATCCTCCAGCACACGGCCACGGCCGGGAGCACTGTGCGCATGACATCATGGGCATGCGCAGGTTACTCCAGGCCGCAGTCAGGTTCTGTAGGATGCTTACAACCGGGCCAACATCTGCACAGTGATGGCAAAGCTGCGGAGGTCTTTAGGTGAGAAAGAGGGGTGTCAGAGTGGAGAACAGGGGGAGCGGTGGCCATCAGGACAGCTTTCCCTAAATGCCTGCTCCCCCCAGTTTCTCCAACCTTTTTCTTCTCTGGTATCCTTTAAGCAAAACATGTATCAACTTAATGCAATGCAAATAATATAAATAGTAATTTAATGTTTGTATTGCATGCTAGTACAAACACAAAAGAGTGGTCAATACCAGTCTCTATATCATGCTGTTGTGTACATTTGAATCAATTCATATGCAGTTAACAAATTCACTTACAGAACAATGGCAAGAAAAAAGACGAAAGAAAGTTTATCTGCATGATCAAACTCACTACTAAAACAGGAGACTTGAGCTAATTGTATTTCACCCAGACATTTTCACATCAAATATAGCCAAAATCAACTAGCATTCTCATAGTAGAAATATAAGATTCACATGATGTTTCTACCATCAGTAAAAAGATCTTTAGGATTAAATTCTCATTACACACCTGAAGGAAATACCAGATTTCAACACTGCTGTACTGGTGGCCGCTAAAAAAAGCATATCAAGTGAAAAACATAAATTGTAGTCAAATGTCATATAAAATAATATACATGCTATTTATATTTCACATAGGAAAAACATGTTAGAAAAGTAACTTTTGATTGTTTTGGTTCATGCTTTAAAGCAGGATTAACATTTCCCAACTAGCAAGTGCTATAAATAGTTTGAGGCACAGTTATTTGTCAAAAACATGTGCGTTTTTCTGTACGCGAGTTTTCTGGAAACTATGTGCATTTGTTTTCTTGTTACACACACGCTCTTTCAGAGTAGCTGATAAAAGTCAATAAGAAATTGCATGTGGTGTGCAAATTCATGCTGCATGGGTTTTTTGCGCATATGAAACACAAATGCCATTTCACAATTTCTAAAGATCTACATTGACTTTCATTGTATGTGCAGTGCAGTGTTTTTGCAACTTTTGCAAAGTGCCTAAATGTGCTAATAAAATATTTTTACTCATGTTAGATGATTTTTTGCAATGCGGTAATACTGTGTCAGGAAGCATGGCCAGTGTGTGTGTGAAGCAGGCCACAACAACCTGCTAGGTACACACCTCAATATTGTCACTGCAAAACCTAAACCTGGTTTGGTAGAGGAAGAGGAGGACTGTTTACCCATTCCATCCCTTTCCCGGCCACCCAAGCTCTTTGGGAATGAGTACTGGAACATGTTACTACCCCTTGGCCATTCTTAAAAATAATTAATAATTGAAAGAATATTGTAAGTGACATAAGATAGAAATAAAAGTTTTATTTCAGTCCTTCACAATAATCAAGATCACAATGGGCATGATTCACAAAGCTTTTTCACTTGTTTTCCTTTGTTTTCACTTTATCTATGTAAGTTTTTTAAGCTCCCAAAGAGCAGTTTTGTGAATTATGAGAAGTTTTGTGAAAAGAGCCCATTGAGCTTTGAGTCTTCTAGGAGAAAATAATATTATTCTAGGAGAAAAGAATATTGTAATGTATAATTAGTGTCCCACTTGTAATACATCTTGTAAGTGTCCCAGTCATTATTACATATTTATGTTGTTTAATTAGCCCTTTCTGTGAGCAGTTCCCCACCCACTATTTACATATAGCTAACTCATGTCTGCTGTGAGCTAAGGAATCCCCATATAGAGAATATTTTACATTTGTAGTAAGTGAAAAAGACAGTTGGCACTATGTTATTTCAAGGAGGGGAGGGGCTTGCTTTAAAGGCTCAAACGCTTCTATAATACCTGCTCAATAAAGGCACAGCATGCTCTGCTGGGCTATTTTATTTGCATGTGTATATAGAGAGCACTGTAGATCCAAACGAAGCTGGCACCACCTTCAGGAGATTAGAAGCTCTTTATTAGAAAAGAATAAAAATAACATGTCACGAATAAAAATGGCTGTAGCGGCTGACAGCCCGCTGTTTCAAGCTTGGTAGCTCTTTCTCAAAGCCGGAAGCCATATACAAACTGTAAGGAACTCTTCCTACTTAAATAGGTACAACACAGACAATTAGCCAATCAGTTTAAAATGTGGCTAGCCAATGGGAGAGCTCAGTAGGGCCGCCGACCTGATGGGGAACTGAAAAGAATGACATCCCTAAAAATACGCCTTTCAGCTTCCGCTCAGTGCATGTGTACAATGTCGTCCGTATGTGAAAAAAACGTATGCGTAGTACGCAGAAAAAACCTCGTCCACATTCGCTTGACGAGTGCGCAGAAGGTCGTCCGCATGCGGAAAACCGTATGCGTAATACGCGGAAAAAGCCACTCTCATGCGGAAAAACACCTGCAAAGGTGGCCGAGAGTGAAATTCAAATGTATTGGTGCAGTACATAATCCCAACTGGACAAACACAAAAATACTGCTGCCAAAATAAATGTAATTCTAATCATGAGTGGCAACGCGGTTAGCAAAACGTCATGGCTGGGAGGCGTATTGTTAGTGATGTCTTTCTTTTCAGTTCCCCATCAGGTCCCATTGGCCAGCAACATTTTTAATTGATTGACTAATTGTCTGTGTTGTACCTATTTAAGTAGGAAGAGTTCCTTACAGTTTGTATATGGCTTCTGGCTTTGAGAAAGAGCTACCAAGCTTGAAACAGCGGGCTGTCTGCCGCTACAGCCATTTTTATTCGTGACATGTCATTTTAATTTAAACAAAAAAACAATATGGGGAGCACCATCCCCTATAAACAATATGCCGCCCTATATATATAGACAAGGGGTGGGTCTGTAGTGTGCAGAACGGTCAAAAATCAAGTTAACATACCAAGAGCACAAAGCAATGACCACAAAGAAACCGCACCAAAACAGCATAAATCAGTAAACAATATACCATCCTTTATTGAAATTACAAACATTAAAAACCATTAAAATATGGTGGGGGGATGTATAAACCCACAATATCGGAGAACCGGAGGAAATACAAAGTGCTAGTGTTAATAATGATGATCCTCAAAATAGCATAAACATGGCACTGAACGTGCATCGATATTTGTGACACATACAAAACCAAACATTGATAAATGTTACATGTGCAAATAGCATCAATAAATAGTTCAAATACACAATTTGAGTATAAAAAGGAGAAGAAAAGTGCAGTAACACCAAGGAGGGAGAAGCCCCCTGGGATAGTGTAGTGGAACCAACATAGAAGCAAAAATCAATCACATAGTGATCACAGTGTAAGAGAAATGTAGTAGAGTCAATTGAGTGAAATATGCAGATAGTAAGGATAGGAAAGTAAAGTGAGGTCAACAACAAGTGGATAGGATCCTACCGGTGCAGTGTCTCCACGGGTCCCCACCGCCGCTATCGCGATTCGCCACGTATAGCGTGGCTTTTTCACGCTTGTCACAAATATCGATGCACGTTCAGTGCCATGTTTATGCTATTTTGAGGATCATCATTATTAACACTAGCACTTTGTATTTCCTCCGGTTCTCTGATATTGTGGGTTTATACATCCCCCCACCATATTTTAATGGTTTTTTTAATGTTTGTAGTTTCAATAAAGAATGGTATATTGTTTACTGGTTTATGCTGTTTTGGTGCGGTTTCTTTGTGGTCATTGCTTTGTGCTCTTGGTATGTTAACATGTCAGTTTAATGACTTTTCTAATAAAGAGCTTCTAATCTACTGAAGGAGATGCCAGCTTTGTTTGGATCTACATTGCTCGATCATCAGTACAGTGATCTTTTTTTTGTAAATCACTATTTCATTACATCATAATCATATCTGTACAATAACCCTTCATATTTCAATCATGAGTACATGAGGACAGAAGTAGAAAAAGAAAAGAAGAAAAAAAAAGGGAAGAAGAAAACCCCCTGTGGATTCCAATAGAGGCCTAAATTTTAAGATTTTGGTGTATCAAAGTCTGTCCGTATACTCCAGCCAAGATGACCATTGTCTTGAAAACTCTTCCCCCCTATTTTGTTCAGATAATATTAATTCCTCCATTCCTATTATATTATTTACCACATCTACTAACTCCGCTTTCCCCATGCTGTCATCCCCCTTCCAATGTTTGGCAATAAGGTACCTGACTGATGCCATGATATGGGTACAGTGATCTTAAAGCTACGGCACACCAGGCACACCATATGTCCTTTCGCATGGGTGCTCCTCCACTCTTGTTGTTTTTGCTATATAGAGAGCACTGCACTGCATATATTACACACCTGAATACAATCAATTGGGCTCACACATAACCGAGAAGGTGGATGAGCGATGGGTGCTGGGTACTAAAAGCCTAACGGCTGCTTTATGCTGGTGCTTCTTCGGTGGTCATAGCCTGTGGAATCCAGGATCCAGATGCTTCCCCTTTCTGAAGTAAGTATCCCCTAGGGCACTTTTTTCCTCTTCAGGTACTCTTTAACCCTTAGCCTAATTTTGCTACAGGCCTGTAACAGTTATTTTGGCATACTGGTGACTGAATGTTTTGACTAGCTCTGCATGTCCCAAAGTCTGCATTAGTCAGTAGAGACTGTGATTGAAGGGCAAATAATTGAGATTTTATACGGAATTATGGTAATAGTGATGAAAATATACACAACGTGTAAGTGGACTAATCCAATCTTAGATGCTTGGTATTGGTCCAATTTCAAGCAGCATAGATTTGCATAACTCTGCATCAACTCAAAATTATTTGCATATCTCTAGTGAAATGTGTGCTCTAAACCCCAACTCCTTATAGTGAAGTGTCTCCTATTGCAGTGCAATATAGAGTAGCAAAATCTTCCATGACATGTAAATGCGAAACTCCTGAAGACATCGGCAGCAGACAAAATAAGTTTTGTCAAAAAACATCTTCAGACATTTGAGGCGTATGGAGGCAAACATTCAGAGATGCCTAGAGATGTCAACATCAGTCTAAGGGTTCAAATATTCTGCATTGACATGCTCCTCTTGTTAGTACTTTGAATTGAATATACAGTGTATGTGTTAAAAAAATCATTCTGCCAGGACTTATGTTATAGTGGAACTAATTAAAGTCTATCTTAGGTGTCGCTGTCCATCTAATCTGACTGAGCTGGAGCTGTTTTGCAAAGAAGAATGGGCAAGGATTTCAGTCTCTAGATGTGCAAAGCCGGTAGAGACATACCCTAAAAGACTGGCAGCTGTAATTGCAGCAAAAGGTGGTTCTATAAAGTATTGACTCAGGGGGCTGAATAATTATGCACACCCCACTTTGCAGTTATTGATTTGTAAAAAATGTTTGGAATCATGTATGATTTTCGTTCCACTTCTCATGTGTACACCACTTTGTATTGGTCTTTCACGTGGAATTCCAATAAAATTGCTTCATGTTTGTGGCAGTAATGTGACAAAATGTGGAAAACTTCAAGGGGGCCGAATAGTTTTGCAAGCCACTGTACAAAAAAAATACACACTAGCTAATTTATTACATTTTGGTGTTTACTTCTCCCTCTTGAATTCAACAAGGACACTGTGTTAGCATATTGACTTTTTTTTTTATCTCTCGTTGGATTTAAAAGAAGTTTCAGGTTTTAGACTTATCAAATTGTTCCTTTATTCCTAAAATAATTAAAAACAGTCAAATGGTGAATTGTGATTAGTACATACTAGTAATCATTTTGTGCTAGCTGCCTGGACCTGGGTTGTGTTGCAATAGGAACGATTGAATATAAAGCATTAGCATGTTTTGCTAACACAAAAACATCACTAAAATGTTGTCAGCTATTTATAACAAGCATAAAAAAATCTTTTTAAGAACCTCCTTAATACCTTGTAAAGTCTGACCAGATATATGGTATGAAATTAAATCCAGGATTAAATCAAATAAGTTCATCAAATTGAGCAAATAAGATCTGTGGTGGGAGGGAGAACTGTGTGTGTATATGTGCGTGTGTGTGTGTGTGTGTGGGGGGGGGGGGGGGGGGGGGGTAGGGTTTAGGTCAAATCAAATCAGCATACAAAGTATGATAACTTTTTAATCCTGAATCTAAAGTTCGGAAACTTTCAATAAATTTTGTTTCTCACATCACTCTATTCCTCTGTAATTTGAAGTCACTCGTAACAGGTACAGTGATCTAAAAGTAATTGATGATGTCTCCCTTGCAGAAAAAAAATGTGTGCTACTGGAACATGAATGATTGAGAGGATAGTCCCACACTCTTGTCAGTATAGCCAACAGTGTAATTGTATGGATCTCCCAATGCTGAATAGAGTGGATGATGCCACACCTGCTGTCCTCAGTTAATTGTAGCAATTTATTGTAATCAGAAACAAGCAGGGTACGGCAACAGGGTATCAGATATATCGAGGTACAGAATCAGGAGGCAGATGCAGAGTCTTAGGGCGAGCCGGGGTTCGGCAACAGAGTATCAGACTAACAAGGTACAGGATCAGAGTACAGAAGAATAGTCAGGCAAGCAGAAGGTCATAACAAATAATACAGTATAATTTCCTAACGCTAAGGTGTGAGATCCGTGGCCGTCAACACCTTTGGAAACTATGCTAGAACACAGATACAGACAGGTCTGAGTGCTATCACGAAGTGTTCGCAACGCCAGACAACCGGCAGTATATATACACAGATACTCTCCAGCACCTCCCTAAGTGCTGGACCAATGAGAAGGAGCAGACTTGTCAGCTGACCAACCAGGTCAGCTGACCTTTTTCTGGCTGCCATATAAACTCTGCCTCTCCGCACGCACGGGCGTCATTCTGAACCTAGAGGGACCGTCCCAGCTACACAAACACCGTCTTGCAACGTTCCTGCTGCCCCATGCGCGGGGTTGGTCGCACCGCTGGCAGCACTGGCGGCGGCCTCCCCGCGCTGGGACAAAGTATCGGTAGCAGGGTCATGCGCGGTTTCTCTGCGTTCCGCCATGCCCTTCCCGGAAACAGCCGCCTCACGCTGTACAGAGGCGGCTGTCTTTCCGCGTTTCCTCACAGTACCCCCCCCTCGAGGAGTGGCCTCCGGACAGCTCCTTCCAGGCTTTTCTGGATATAAAGTGTGGAACTCCCTCTTCAACTTATCAGCATGCATGCGGCCCTCAGGTACCCACATTCTTTCCTCAATACCATACCCCTTCCAGTGCACTAGATATTGTACTGAGTTCTGCACAATACATCCAAAATTTGCTCTACTTCATACTCAGGTTGACTATCCACCATCACAGGAGGAGGAGGAGTAGGACCCACATGGACTGCAGGCTTAAGCAGGGACACATGAAAGGACCTTACCCCACGCATGCTGGCGGGAAGATCAACGGTATAAGTAACATAGTTGATCTTTTTCGCTACCGGGAACGGACCCACAAACCTGGGACCAAGCTTGTCTGAGGGTTGTCTCAGGGTCAAGTGACGTGTGGATACCCACACCAAGTCTCCTGGCTGGAACCTCCACTCCAAAGAACGTCTCTTGTCAGCTTGACCCTTTTGACTTTGAAATGCCTTTTCCAAATTATTCTTCACCGTCCACCAAGTGTCTTTAAATGACCTCTGCCAGGCCTCCAGAGCCTGAAACGGAGTGGAGGCCACTGGCAATGGGGAGAACTTGGGCGATCTCCCTGTCACTATCTGGAACGGGGAAAATCCAGAAGAAGAACTCTTCAAATTATTTTGTGCGAATTCTGCGAAGGGCAGAAATTTTACCCAGTCATTCTGTGCCTCCGCAACGTAACATCTTAAAAACTGTTCCAAAGATTGATTGACCCGTTCAGTCTGCCCATTTGTCTGTGGGTGGCAGCCTGACGAGAAAGACAGCTTCATGCCCATTTGGTGACAAAATGCCCTCCAGAATCTAGAGACAAATTGGACTCCCCGATCTGACAATATGTTTTCCGGAATGCCATGCAGCCGGAAAATGTGGACGATGAATAGGTCGGCCAATTCCTGGGCTGAGGGGAGTCCTTTCAAGGGCACGAAATGGGCCATTTGCTGAAGCGGTCGACTACCACCCAGATGACCGACATGCCTTCAGACTTGGGGAGCTCAACCACAAAATCCATGTGAGTCCACGGTTCACTCGGGGCGGGCAAAGGCTGCAAAGTACCGACAGGTGCCAGCCGGGAGGGTTTACTTTTAGCACATATTGCACATTCCCTAACAAACTCCTTGCAATCTGCTGACAGGGAAGGCCACCAGGCACACCTGGCCACAAGATCTTGTGTTCTGGCTGCTCCGGGATGTCCAGCATTCTTGTGCGCATGGAACATCTCTAAGATCTGGAGACGGAAGGGCAGAGGAATGAACATAACCCCTTCAGGCTTCCCTTCCGGGATGTCCTGCTGAAAGGGACCTAAAGTCTCCTTCCAGTCTTCCCAAGTATCGGTTGCAGCCAGCACTAATTTCCGTGGAACAATAGTCTCAGGGACGGAGGGCTGTGCTGTCTCTGGCTCAAAGCACCTGGACAACGCATCTGCCTTAACATTCTTGCTCCCGGGAGTATACGTAATAATAAACCTGAATCGAGAAAAAAACAAAGACCATCGAGCCTGACGGGGGCTCAACCTCTTAGCCCCCTCGATGTATTCCAGGTTCTTGTGATCAGTGTAAACCGTAATCATGTGTTCTGCTCCCTCTAACCAATGTCGCCATTCTTCAAAAGCCAACTTAATGGCCAGGAGCTCCCTGTTGCCTATATCGTAGTTTCTCTCAGCGGGGGAGAACCTACGAGAGAAATAGGCACAGGGGTGCATATGACCCTGCAAACCTGACCGCTGAGACAGCACAGCCCCCACCCCGACCTCTGAGGCGTCTACCTTCACAATGAAAGGGAATGAGGTGTCCACGTGTCTAAGGATCGGTGCAGAACAAAAGAGATCCTTTAGAGTGGAGAATGCCTGAAAAGCTTCTGGAGACCAATGAGTGGTATCTGCCCCTTTTTTGGTGAGGCTGGTGAGGGGTGCAATAACAGTGGAGTACCCTTTAATGAACCTTCTGTAGTAATTTGCAAAGCCTAAAAATCGCTGAAATGACTTCAACCCAACCGGCTGAGGCCATTCCAGAACTGCGGAAACCTTGGCAAGGTCCATGGACAGGCCTGTGGTGGAGATAATGTATCCCAGAAAGGTGACAGAGGCAACTTCGAAGATACATTTCTCCAGCTTGGCGTACAATGAGTTCCGCCTCAGTTTTTCCAATACCAATTTTACATGACTCCTATGCTCAGAGAGGTTGTTGGAAAATATAAGTATATCATCTAGATATACTAGAACGAACCTCCCCAACACCTCCCTGAAGACCTCATTGATGAGCTCTTGGAAAACGGCTGGGGCATTACATAACCTGAAGGGCATCACCAGGTATTCGTAATGCCCGTCGGGTGTATTAAAGGCCGTCTTCCACTCATCGCCCTTTCTTATCCGTATCAGGTTGTACGCACCCCGTAAGTCTAGTTTCGAAAAGACTTTGGCGTTGGTGACCTGTGTGAATAAGTCGTCTATCAGGGGCAGCGGATAGCGATTCTTCACCGTAATCTTATTTAGGCCCCGGTATTCAATGCATGGCCGTAGGCCTCCATCTTTTTTCTTAACAAAAAAGAAACCTGCCCCAGCAGGCGACCGGGACGGGCGAATGAAACCCTTGGCCAAATTTTCACGGATGTATTCCTGCATGGCCATTTTTTCAGGCCCAGATAAATTGTACAAATGGCCCCAGAGGGGTATACAACCTGAACGGAGATCGATGGGGCAGTCGAAAGGGCAATGTGGGGGTAACTTGTCTGCTGCCTTGGGACAAAATACGTCAGAATACTCTGAATACTGCTCAGGAACCCCCTCCACCTGAATCCTGGTTTGGCCCAAAGTCACCTTCCCTAAACATTGTTGGAAACAATGATCTGACCAGGAAATTAATTGGCCAGTGGCCCAATCAATGTGCGGAGAATGAAGGCGTAGCCATGGCATACCAAGTATAATAGTGGAAGTAGACATATGTAACACAAAAAACTGTAATGTTTCCCAATGCAGAACCCCCACAGTGATTCCTACCTCTGGTGTCTGAGACAGCGGATGATTCCTCTGCAGAGGAGAATCATCCACTGCCGTAACCTGAATGGGTGGTTCCACCGTAGTGAGCGGAATACCCAATTTTCTAGCAAACTCGAAGTTCATAAAATTAGCCGCGGAGCCTGAATCAATAAAGGCTTCCGTGGCCTAGGTCTTATCTTCCCATGTAACAGTACAGGGAAAAAGCAACCGTTTTTCTTCTAGGGGTATGAGTTGGGCGCCTAGGGGAATACCCCCTACAACTCCTAGGCGGTAGCGTTTCCCGGCTTATTAGAACAGTTTCGTACTCTATGCCCCCCTTCAGCACAATACAAACATAGCTGTTCGGTCATTCTCCGTCTCCGCTCCACCTGGGTTAACTTTGACCGACCAATCTGCATCGGTTCGGTTGGAGGCAAAACCAGAGGAGATGAGACAGTAGGAGGTGGGGTCACTGGGGCTGTGGCGTAAGACACCACTCTGACCCGGGAACTACCTCTGGTCTGTTTTTGGTAGCGCAGCCTGCGGTCGATACGGGTGGCCGCTGAGATGGCCTCATCGAATGTTCTGGGCTCGGGCTGACTAAGCATCAGATCAGAGACCTCATCAGACAGCCCTGACAAGAAAGAATCTAACAGGGCATAAGTGTTCCACCTGGCTGTAACTGACCATCTCCTAAATTCAGCTGCGTAATCCTCGACCTGACCTTTGCCTTGACGCAACAGCTTGAGCTTCCGCTCAGAAGTCAAGGCAAGATCCGGGTCATCGTAAACTACTGCCATAGCCTTGAAAAATTCTTCTACGGAGGTAAGGGCTAGGTCTCCAGTGGGCAAACTGTATGCCCATGTCTGAGAGTCGCCCGATAACAAGGTTTTTATAAATGTGACCTTTTGGGCCTCAGTTCCTGAAGATCGAGGTCTCAATTCGAAATAGGATAACACTCTACTCCTAAAATTACGAAAGTCAGATCTGTGACCAGAAAATCGTTCAGGTACGGACATACGTATATCAACGCTAGGAGGGGATCGCACCTCATCCACTGACGTCCGGAGGGCTTGTACAGACCCTGATAGGGCATCAATTAATGCTTGATGACTACCCAGCACTTGATTGATGTTATCCACCGAAGTGGCAAGTACGCCCAGACGGTCAGTGCATGCGTCCATATTGTTTTTTGGTCTGGCGTTCTGTAACAATTGGTGTAACACATAGAGGATCTGATTACCGGTGATCTGCAGTATCACTGGGAATACAGATATATACCAGATTATTGAAGATCTGCAGTATCACCGATAATCAGATATATATGCTAATCTCTGGACACCTGAGTAGAGTAGTAATGTTTGGTGCAACAGTAATACCTAGAGGACTAGGCCTCAGGGCAGTAACGAGTACTGCACAAATTCCTTCCGGAGACCTGAACTCTCTCGGAGGGAGGAGTCAGGCTGAGAGTAGGAAGGACAACCTAGAGTGACAGTCAGGAGGGAGTGTCACTACCAGGACTGGGAACCGCCTCTGACAGTAAGGTCGGTTCTCGAGGTCGGACAAACCAGGTCGTAACCACACAGACAGATACAGTACAGATTCAGAAGGCAGATGCGGGGTCTAATAAACAAGCAGGGTACGGCAACAGGGTATCAGAAATATCGAGGTACAGAATCAGGAGGCAGATGCAGAGTCTTAGGGCGAGCCGGGGTTCGGCAACAGAGTATCAGACTAACAAGGTACAGGATCAGAGTACAGAAGAATAGTCAGGCAAGCAGAAGGTCATAACAAATAATACAGTATAATTTCCTAACGCTAAGGTGTGAGATCCGTGGCCGTCAACACCTTTGGAAACTATGCTAGAACACAGATACAGACAGGTCTGAGTGCTACCACGAAGTGTTCGCAACGCCAGACAACCAGCAACTGAACAGCCAGCAGTATATATACACAGATACTCTCCAGCACCTCCCTAAGTGCTGGACCAATGAGAAGGAGCAGAGTTGTCAGCTGACCGACCAGGTCAGCTGACCTTTTTCTGGCTGCCATATAAACTCTGCCTCTTCGCGCGCACGCGCATCATTCTGAACCTAGAGGGACTATGAGTCCCAGCTACACAAACACCATCTTGCAACGTTCCTGCTGCCCCATGCGCCGGGTTGGTCGCACCGCTGGCAGCACTGGCGGCGGCCTCCCCGCGCTGGGACAAAGTATCGGTAGCAGGGTCATGCGCGCTAACCGCCGCGTCAGACACGGCGGTTTCTCTGCGTTCCACCATGCCCTTCCCGGAAACAGCCGCCTCACGCTGTACAGAGGCGGCTGTCTTTCCGCGTTTCCTCACACTAGGTAATCTTTGTTTTTTTGCCATAAAAAGATTTTTAAAGACTATTATTTCTGCTAAAATACACTATTCAGACCAAACTATTTATACATTAATTACAGTATGATTAAAGCATTGGTTGCCACAGTTAAAAAAAATCCAAGCACCCTGTAACGATCGGTGAAGCACAGAGAGGATCTGATTACCGGTGATCTGCAGTATCACTGGGAATACAGATGTATACCAGATTATAAGTGATCTGCAGTATCACCGATAATCCGATATACTAGCTAACCTCTGTTCACCTGAGTAGAGTGTAGTGTTTGGTGTAACAGTAACACTTTAGAGGACTAGGCCTCAGTGCAGCAAGGAGTACTGCACAGATTCCTTCCGCAGACCTGAGCTCTCCAAGACAGGAGGAGTCAGACTGACAGTAGGAAGGATGGTCTGAAAGTGACACTCAGGAGGAGGTGTCACTGACAGGACGGGGAACCGCCTCCAATAGTAAGGTCGGTTCTCGAGGTCGGACAAGCCAGGTAGTACACACACGGACAGATACAGTACAAGATCAGAAGACAAAGGCGGAGTCTAAGTACAGGCAGGGTTCGGCAACGGGGTATCAGATATATCGAGGTACAGAATCAGGAGGCAGAAGCGGAGTCTAGGAACGAGCCGGGGTTCGGCAACAGAATATCAGAAGTATCGAGATACAAGATCAGAGTTCAAGGGGATAGTCAAGGCAGGCAAAGGTCATAACAGATAATCACAATCAAACTAGTACTTTAGCTATCAACAGAATCTAGCTAAGTGTAGGATTACAGCTCCAGCTGGTCCCGGCACACTTGCGGATCTGACTACGGATCTGGGTGCTCCCACGTATGTGATCGCAACGCCAGACAAAGAGCAAGTGAACAGCCAGCAGTATATATACACAAGGACCTTTCCAGGACCTCCCTAATTGCTGGACCAATGAGAGTTGTGGAAAATGTCAGCTGACCCTCCTGGTCAGCTGACTCACTTCTGGCTGTTATTTAAACTCAGCCTCTGTACGTGCGCGCGTGTTACTCTGAATCTTGGTGGACTATCAGTCCCAGCCACACCAGTACTGTCTTGCAATGTATCTTGTGAACCGCTTGCAGGGGCCGCCTCCAATGCGGATTCCGCCGTTCCCAATGCGGATTCCGCCGCTCTGCCTAAGCGGCATGCGGCGGTTTTTCCGCGTTGTGCCGCCCTGCTGGACAAGGAAACAGCCGCCTTACTTTGAGAGACGGCGGCTTTTCCGCGTTTCCTCACACACCCTTTCATAAACATGTCATTAAAGCTGCAATCAGATTTGAAGAAGTGAAGAGAAAAAAAAAGTTGTGATTTTTTTTTCTCTCTACTTCTTTATAAATCGGCGTGTTTGGCAGAATACTTTATTTATGCTTGAGCATGTTATAAAGCAAAATGAAAAGTTTAAAGTCCAGACAGCTTGAAACAACTCTGATTTGCTGTTCTGGAACTCAAGAGAGGCATATGGATTAGAAACAGGATGACAAAATATAGCCTTCAGTCCTACTGTATATCTATGCATGAATGTGTCTGAGGTTCATATTTAACACTGCTTGCCATTGCC
Source organism: Hyperolius riggenbachi (assembly GCF_040937935.1). Lineage (NCBI taxonomy): Eukaryota > Metazoa > Chordata > Amphibia > Anura > Hyperoliidae > Hyperolius > Hyperolius riggenbachi. Next base: position 196,299,822 of record NC_090649.1, read on the forward strand.
AGTTCTGTAAAACAGTTTCCTTTCGCTTCCTGGATGTATACTAAGCAAAAAGCATTCCGAGGAAGGGTCTCATTTACAGGGTGACTTCATATGATGAGGTAATCATCAAGGTGGTAATCCCAAGTAATTAAGAATCACTTCCTGAGCTGCCAGAATGTTTTATTGCCATTATTTTATAATTATTCTATAATTATTATGAAAGACCATGAAATAAAATTGCTTGGATTAGAAAGACAAAGGGACCGTTATGGATACTCTCTAATTGTCCTTCATGACTTAAATGTAAATATCTCCTTGCGTTGTAGCGTATGCTTGGAGTTAAATATAATTTGTAAATGTCAGCAGCTTTTTGAGGTTGCATAGCACGTCAATTTTTTTTCGCAGTCCAATAAAAAATACCTGTGTTTAGTTGTAAAAGTGAATAGAAAATGTGGAACAGCAAAGAATAAAATACAAATTAGTCTGAAAAGTGTAATACTAAGGTTTAGAGACAAATTAAGATGAAATGGGGCGCTAGGCAAGGTGGTAGCTTTGGCAACCCCTTATAGTCCTTTTGGTAAGCTGAGGTCCAGAGGTGTCAGAGAAGGTAGCAGGGGCCTCTTGACACTAGGCCCCAAGCCCCTGCCTAGGTCTACTTGTGACTGACACTGATTTGCTAAATGTATGCCCATCAAAACATTTATGTTTGATAGGCAGAGTATCTGCAACCAAGCACATGAGGTTATGTGATAACATAAAGCAAACAGCAGCAGCCATTTAGAAATCAACTGTCCTCATTACACTATTGCTGAGTTGCGACAATGTTGGGTCCTACACCGCAATTCTGCTCCTTACTAGAACTTGACTGTACTACACAGGGAGCATATTGGCCAAGGCATCTTTAAAGTGAACCTCCAGACTAAAAATCTACTCAGCAGCACTGAAAAGGCTTGGTGCTTCTTTAACAGTTTTACAGCATCAGAACTTTGTTTTTCTTACCCAAGCCTCATTTTTAGCTGCACAGAAGCTAAGCTCGGCCCCATCAAAGAAATCTGCCCAGGCACTTTTCCTCTGATGCTGTGCAAAGCATGATGGGATTTCTGATGTTGTTGTTCACGTTCTGTTGTTTTGGCACAATTTTACTTAATTTGAAACCTAGCGCGCGCAAAGGGGAGGGGTTATCAGGACACAGGACAGTTGTCACCTCTTTTCAACCAAAAAGATGGCTTCTCCCATTAAATCGCAAACATTTGCCTGTTCTTTTAAAACAGAGTGGGTAACAGATTATATTACCTGTCTATTTAAATTAACATAACTAATGTAACTTAATGACAGTATGTTTGTTTAGGCTGAAGTTCTCCCACCACTAATTGGGCCAATGAGAATCTTCCCTGAGGATAGGACATCTGTATTGAATCTGAGGTCACTGAGAAGGCAAATGATTGGTAGATGACTAAAAAGCCAAATGGAAAAAAAAAATCAATTGATAATTAACTATCCAATTCAGGGAAGTTGCAATACCTCAGAGGATTTGAATCAGGATGATACCATTTATTGGCTAAGTTAAAAGAAAAGCTTTCTGCTATGAACCCTTCATCAGACTGATTCCTGTATCATCACTACTGATTCACAATAGCTCAGGAAATTGTGATTCTTTTTTCATTGTAACACTTTAGGAAATTGTTAGGAGAGGAATTCTACCCCATTTTCCCGAAATATTGGAATGTTGAGTACAATTTGAATAAAAAAAGAATTAAGAAATATATAAATCATAAAACATCTACATGTATTTAAAAATACTACAAAATGAACATATGCATTTTTGCAACTGAGAAATGTTTTTGTTTTAAGAAAGCATATGCTCATTTGAATTTGATGCAAGAAAGATGAAAATGTCTTTGTCTGTTGATAATGCAGATTTTAAAATCTAGGGACCTGTACAGGAAATATTAAATGGTGAATTCACACCGATGCTGTGCTTTTTTTTTTAACCTAAGTGATGATCCCCCCCTGGTTGCAAAAGTGAAGAGAATTGTTGTGCCGGAATGGACACTTGAAATTAATGTCTACAGATAGGGCAACTGTAAAAGCCTTCAATATAATACCAGGAGGTTGGTGACTCCGTCACTATTCATTAAAAAGACTGATTGATGACAAAGAAAAATACTTGTGCTGGTATGCTGGGGTACAAGCCTGAGATTTAGGAAGGTTGGATGAATATTGATACAGCAGGCCAAGGTTCTCCTAGAACAGTGGGTGTCAAACTGTTTCTAATGCCCACTCGCTTCCCTACACAGTTCCTTGGTGTCTAATGCCTCCTCCTTCCCCTATATAGTTCCCTGGTGTTTAGTGGTCCTCCCACCCCTATACACTTCCTCGGTGTGTAGTGGTTCTCTTTCGCAACCCTAAAGAGATCCCAAGGGTATGGTGATCCCCCTTCCCCTATACAGTTCCCTGGTATTTAGTGCTTTCCCTCCTCCTTCCTCCATATGGCTACCCTGATCTAGAGCTGGCCAAACATAATGCAAAGTGGGTAAACCACATGCAGGCCAAATTTGATGGCTCTGTGGGACAGATTTTTCCTGAAGGCCAGAGTTTGACATGTATGTCCTAGAGCCATAGTGCCATGGAGTAGAGTTAAAGTAGTATATATCTTTCTCTATACTTGTACAATCTTGGTGTCCCTCCTGAAGATGCCTTTGACTTCAAAAACGTGTCTAGCATCCAAGTAAACCAACCACTAATGCAGGTTTAAATGTTTGATATTTTCCTATTGAGTTTTCTATCTTATAATTTCATAAACATGCCACATATAAAGTTTTCTGCATGATTTGTTATTTGCTTTGGATAAACTCCCCAAACGTATGTTTTTAAATATTTTGCATACTTATGTCTTCTGTATAAGCTTTTTATGAATGCCCTTGAAATAACGTTGAGTGTTCTGTCTTGTGTTATGTGATTGCATAATTAGGCCCTATATTAAAAATTCATCCCTTAAAAAGTCAGTGGCCTCTTTGTTATATAGTGTGTTGTATACTACTTGGAAATAGACTTATTGATATTCTAATATGTTCTAGTTACGGCACCTGGCACTCTTTTACTTATATATTTAAAAAAAAAAATTAATAGGCAATAAGTTAATTTTAGCCACAAATCATAACTGCTTGCACAAACGATATGCCTAAATATAGTATCATGTAATATAGTTCAGACAGAACCATGAAACTTTATACAAAATGGCTATCATTAAAAATATCTCAAAGAAACTAGAGGGCTGGCAGCCAAACCTAGGTAACATTATTTTAAATATAGTTTGGTTTCGTTCATACTGCTTTGGTCTGGATGGCACTGACAATACATATTCCTTAATACAGACCCTGCCAGATCTTTTAATGCAATGCAGAGGCACAACTAACATTTAAAATATCAGATGTGCATTATTGTTTATGAGAACTTCCTTATGGCTTGGTCTTAAAAGAACTTTTAGACCTTTACTCAAAAATCACAAAAACAAACTTGCTCTGTGACTTATTGTTTTCATCAACCAAAAGTGTTTATTAAAGAATTAGAACAGTACAGAATCTGCAGTACACAAATTTGTTGAAGATTATACTGGCAAAGATACAGCAACAGTTATTTACCACAACAGCAATAAGGTATCTCATAGGACATAGGTAAATGGACAAGAGGAAGTGCAAGCATTACTAGTGATAAGAAATCCCATTCAAGGGGCTTATGTGTGCTATACATTATATAGTTAGTTAGTTAGCAAGCAGTCCCAGACTTTGTAGAAATAGGTTAAAAACTTCCTGTGCGCATATCCAAGTTTTTTGTATGGTGGGTGTTTCTGACCCTTCTAGCTTAGGGAGGATAGGGAATTGCCAAGCAGCAAATAAGGTTTCTAGTATAAAAACTTTGTCTAATTTGGGCAAATCCTCATCTGTAAAGTTCAGAATACAAAGTTTTACATCTAGAGAGACTGGTGAGCCCATTTCATCATGGAGGAAGTCTATGACTTGCTTCAAGAACTGAGATGTCACGAACATCAGATTTTGGGTTCGCGAACGTCGAATCCGATCATGTGAAAAAAGTATGGATTCGTGCGAACTGGGCGAGCCTCCATAGACTTCAGTGGGCAGACGAATTTCACAAACTACAAAGACTGTTTCTGGCCACAAAAGTGATGGAAAACTAGTTTCAAAAGCTCTAACCCCTGGACAGGGGCATGGCGGAGGGGGATCCATGCCAAAAGTCCCACCAAAAATTACGGAGTTTATCGCAGAGTTGGGTTTTAATCCCTATAGGGCAGAAACGACAGTACATTCCCACATTTAAAGAAAAGGGCTTCTTTAAAATGTCCAGAGTGGTAATGTAAGGGTTATGCGCGCTGCTCATAGACCAAACTCTGACAGACCAAACTCGGCATTTAATGCACCGTAAAGAGTTGTCAATAGTTGAGACTCTAAGGACTTAAACGTTAGTCCTCCCGACCGCAATCTTTGTGTAGTGGTCACCATGCTAATGTGCGCACGTTGGCAAGAGTGCAGGCCATGGCAGTTTACCAGCCCCTATGGTCGGGCTGAGGTGGATCAATGACAGTAAAGTGACCCAGAAAACAGTGGTTCTGCAGTGTGGGCCCAGTGTTGGCCTAGTAAGTTTTATTGAATGATCACCTGAGGTGACCAAAGGTTTTGCTAAAACTCTGATCGATCAAATTTGGTCTGTTTACAAAAAAGCAATGACCTTCTCCTCTTGGGTGTGCCCCCAACACACTCATATAGGTCATTGCTTCATTGTGATATGCAAGCCACCTCACAATGACAAGGTAACAATCTCGAAGGGGAATTGACATCATGTACATGTCTTTTTTTTTTTTTTTTTCTTTTACAGCCACAGTTCAGCACCATAGGCCAGAAAAGTTAGGCACGTACACATGCCAGAAAAAAAATAGTTTAGCGGCCACCTTAAAAATTCAGGATCTATCTGTGGAGTGGAGTCCTGGAGTCCTGGTCTGGAAACTGTTGGTGGTGGCGGAGAAGTCAGTCAGACATATTGTTACATACTGTATTGGCTAGAATTTTAGCTAGGATCTTGACGTTCTAGGGTATAAGTGAGATGGGACAGAATGAGTCACATAAGGTGGGGTCCTTGCCTGGTTTAGGTATAAGTATTATCATGGCAGTGCACATGGAAAGAGGGAGATTGCCCACCTCAAAGGCGTGCTGGAGAGTTTGAAGTAGTGGTGGGGCAATAAAGTCCACACACCTTTTATATACCTCTCCTGGGAAGCCTTCAAGACCGGGGTTTTTTTATTTGGAAATAAGTTTATGGCAAGGTCAATATCCTCTAGAGGGATAGGACTATCCAGCATGTCTCTGTCCTCCTTGGCAAAGTCTGGGCAAATTGATGTTAGATAGAACATTTTCCCTTCTGTTTTATTGAATTCTGATTTGGGAGAATATAGAGATTTAAAGTATTCGCTAAATCACTAATAGTGACACCTAGAGACATTCTATGCCTTGCCATTCTAGCTAGAATCCTCTCTGTTCAAAAAGGCCTGTTAATAAAATCAGCATTTCACTTGGGCCCTTTCTGGCAAAAGGTCTTTGAGTTGCACCTAAGCCTGCTTCACCCCGTTTGCCTTGGAGGGATCAGCTATATAAAACTGCTCCAATACTGGAATTTGAGTTTGGAGATCTTGAATCTTAGCATTCGTTTCTCGCTTATAATGGTAGATGGCGTTAATGAGTGCACCTCAGAGATATGCTTTGAAGCTATCACATACTGAAGAGTGATTTTCATAGTCATAGTGATTATAAAGTAAGATTTAAGAAATAGAAAGTCAAGTCCTTTCACTGTGATTATTTTTGTTCTCTCTGCACTTTTTTTAAAGAGCTTTAATTGTACTTTTTAGACCCTATTTGTGACAGGTTGCCTTATTTTCATGATGTTATTATGTTATACACTGTGATATAAACATAAGAGAATCTTATGCTTTTTGCCACTCTCTGTGCAATACCATATGTCATATTTTTTTTCTGTTTTTCTCTCTCTTCTGTATGTTCATATTTGTCTTAAAAAAAAATTAATAGAAATGATTTTATATGAAATAGTATATGAAAAAAAAATCATTTAGGGCCTGTTTCCACTGGAGCGAATCTGCATGCGTTTTCTGCATGCAGATTTGCATAACCAATTATAGTCAATAGGCCTGTTTCTACTAGCCCAAAAATCTGCGTGGTTTGCTGTGCAGAAAAAATAGAAAAAATAAAGAATTTGCTCGACGCACACGCTGCCTGCGATTCGCCGGTAATGTAATTAATAGGAAGATCATAGGCATTTTAGTCTTGCAGTTTTCCCTTCGTTTTCGTGTAAAAACCCATGTTAATGCATACTGGCATTGACATGGTTAAAATCGCTTACCGCAAACCACGAGTGTTTCCGCGTGGAAATCTGCATACAAACGCAAACAAATCCAAAAACCGCATGCGGATTCGTTTACACGTTTTCCGCACTGGAATCGCACCACTGGAGTGGAAACGTAGCGTACTGAATAATAGCTGTTCTGTTCAACTGCCAAATAGTGTGCACACATGTAGGGAGGGCAGCTGTCATCTTTGTATAGATATTTTACAGGGAGTGATTTTGTAAAGTATAAGGGAAATACTGAGAATCCTCATGAGGAAATGGACTAGTCCAAAACCTGTCAGATCTGAAAGATTTTTTCAACCTACTGTAAACGAAAACAACATAGGGGGAAAAGTAACTTATAATGCAATTATCTCTTGAAGAAATATCTTTTTTGTATGTATGTGTGCAGATGGATTTTTAATTTTAATTGTTTTTGTAATAGTGATCCATTAAGAGCTTTGATGGTGGATACTATAAAGAAAGCTAAAGTAATGATTCATGCATTTAGAGAAAAGAATAATAAAGACAGGGTTGTGTAAAACATTATGATTATATAGTTGTTTACTTTGGAGATCTAGACAAAGAGAGAGCCAAGGGTAGAGCCCAGCATCTTGTAACCAAGGAGATGGTACACAATAATAATGACTGCAATGTTTTTATTAAAAACATTATGTTTGTGAATTCTAAAAGAATTATCATATTATTACTTAGTATTTACAGTATATAGTGCAAGTGGCGTACCTAGGGCATTTGACACCCGGTGCTGGGTATTAAAACACCCCCCCCTCCATTATAAAAAAAAAGAAAAAAATGTGACAGTGGCATGCTAAATGCGCCGCGGCGGGTTATGCCAGGTGTAGGTCCCCCCCCCCCCTAAAGTTGGCCTCAGTTTAGGTAGCTACTAAAGTTACCCCCAGTATAGCTAGTATAGTTGCCCCCAGTGTAGGTAATATAGTTGCCCCCAGTGTAGCTGTGTAGCTAGTATAGTTGCCCCAGTATAGCTAGTATAGTTGCCCCCAGTATAACTAGTATAGTTGCCCCCAGAATAGCTAGTATAGTTGCCCCCAGTGTAGGTAATATAGTTGCCCCCAGTATAGCTAGTATAGTATAGCTAGTATAGTTGGCCCCAATATAGCTAGTATAGTTGCCCCCAGTATAGCTAGTATTGTTGCTCCCAGTGTAGGTAATATAGTTGCCCCCAGTGTAGCTGTGTAGCTAGTATAGTTGCCCCAGTATAGCTAGTATAGTTGCCCCCAGTATAACTAGTATAGTTGCCCCCAGAATAGCTAGTATAGTTGCCCCCAGTGTAGGTAATATAGTTGCCCCCAGTATAGCTAGTATAGTATAGCTAGTATAGTTGGCCCCAATATAGCTAGTATAGTTGCCCCCAGTATAGCTAGTATTGTTGCTCCCAGTGTAGGTAATATAGTTGCCCCCAGTATACATAGTATAGTTGCCCCAGCATTAGTATAGTTGCCCCCAGTATAGCTAGTATAGTTGCCCCAGTATTAGTATAGTGGCCCCTAGTATAGTTGCCCCAGCAGTATAGTATAGTTGCCCCCGGTAGGGGGAAGCTTGGAAGGAGGGGTAGCGGTGGGGAGGGGGGCCAGACCCCCCACCTCCCTCACCTGGGTCCCCTCCTTCTGGCGCTTCCCCCTCCTAATTAGCAGCAGCTTAGAGAAGCGGGCAGGAGTGGGCAGAGAGGACTTACTCACCTGCTTCCTGCGTTCCAGGCGATGGTGCACAGCGTCATCATCACGTGACACTGGTCTCCGACTTCTCTGCCGCTCATTGTGCTTCCTGATTAGCAGAAGCACAGTGAGTGGTGGAGAAGGCGGATACCAGTGTCACGGGACGATGTGAGTAAGGTGAGTAAGTCCTCTCCGCCCACTCCTGCCCGCTTCTCTAAGCTGCTGCTAATTAGGAGGGGGGAAGTTCCAGAAGGAGGGGACCCAGGTGAGGGAGGTGGGGGGTCTGGCCTCCCTCCCCGCCGCTGTCCCTGCTACCCCTCCTTTCTGTGTTGCTTTCCCCTCCTGCACAGGCCTCTGTGGGAGGCCTTGGTGACACCCACTGGGACGTCCGACACCCGGAGCGCCCAACCTCTTGCCGCCCTATGGTAGAAACGCCACTGTATAGTGCCAACATTATATGCAGTGCTGTACAGCGCTAGGACTGATCAGTGGCAAAAGGCGACAAGGCCACCAGAGAACACGTTGGCTTGACACCATCAAAGCTGACACAGGATTGAACTTAAGGCAAGTTAGGCAACTGGCAGAAATGGTACAAGATCGGACAACATGGAGAGAGCTAAACCATAGAATCGCCAAGAGTCGGACATGACCGAATGGATAACATCATCATCACAGTGTATATAGTCATGTCAACTAACTGTCTCTCAGAGGGGCTCTCAATCTAATCCCTACCATAGTCATATGTCCGACATAGTCTAGGGCCAATTTAGGGGAAAGCCAAATTCATTTATGTTTTTGGGATGTAGGAGGAAACTGGAGTGCCCGGAGGAAACTCATGCAGACACAGGGAAACCATACAAACTGTGTTCAGATGTGCAGATTTGAACCAAGGACCCAGCACTGCAAGGCGAGAGTGCTATCCACTGTGCCACCGTGCTGCCCATAATTAATATAAGTATAATTACAAGCAATATTTAAAGCCGATATAGACAACATTTCAAATCTCTAGGAATGAAAATACTAGAATTTTTTTTTCTTTTTTTTTTTTTTTTAAAAAGAGCAACAACAGAAAATGTCCAAGCCAGCTATGTATGCTTGGCTGGAGAAGGTTTTTTATGTTTATCAAAAAGGGAACTGTAGGGGGTTCACAAATCAAAGGAAATAATTTAAGTATGTAAACTATTATATTAAATAGGTACTAGGGATGAGCTTCAGAGCTCTCTAGAATTTAGATTTTCACCAAATTTACTATGTATGTCAGAATCAATAGAAGGTACATGTTACAAAAAGTTTTTCAAAAAGATCTTGTTGTTTTTTGAGAAAATCAAAGTTCATTTTAGTGGAAAATTGGTGAAACATTTAAAAACACCTTGAAGTAATGGACAGTGCGAGTTCCCCCAACCCAAGTACTTTTAACCCCTCATGTAGGCTGGAATACCCCAAGGAATTTGAAGCCTACTGCTATGAGGCTCCACCTCCTAAACTGTACCAACACATGTGGGCCCTACGATTGGAGGGTACTCTGCAAAGCAGCAAAGTCCCTAAGCAGCCATTATCCAAGGGATCCAGTAACTCTGCAGTCAGTGACATACATTCAGTGGCCTGAGAACCCCAGCAGAAGTATCATGGCAGGTCCCCCATGCACCTCATGTCATGTCCAGACTTCAGCCACGCCATGGCCAGACAGAGACTATCGTAGTGGTAAACGCACAGGAGGCCAGGGGACCACAGAATGGCAGGGGAACACAGGAGACAAGCAGACAAGAGACAGGAGGGCAGGGGAACACACAGGAGGCCAGGGGAACCCACAGGAGGCCAGGGGAACGCACAGGAGGCCAGGGGACCACAGATGGGCAGGGGAACACAGGAGACAAGCAGACAAGAGACAGGAGGGCAGGGGAACACACAGGAGGCCAGGGGAACACACAGGAGGCCAGGAGAACACACAGGAGGCCAGGGCTACTGGCCTCCTGTGCGTTCCCCTGGCCTCCTGTGTGTTCCCCTGGCCTCCTGTCTCTTGTCTGCTTGTCTCCTGTGTTCCCCTGCCCATCTGTGGTCCCCTGGCCTCCTGTGCGTTCTCCTGGCCACCTGTGCGTTCCCCTGCCCTCCTGTCTCGTGTTCACCTGCCCTCCTGTGTGTTCCCCGTCTCCCTGCCTTCTGTGTGTGTGTGTTCCCCTTCCCTCCTGTGTTCCCTTGTACTCCTATGTGTTCCCGTCTCCCTACTGCCTGTGCGTTCCATTGCCCTCCTGTGTGTTCCCCTGATTACTGTGTGTTCCCCTGATTACTGTGTTTTCCCCTGATCCATGATTACATAGCTGATAAACTATCCTAAGTTTAAGAATGATTTAAAATTTGCACTTGATCTGTTGGGGGCATGTTATCTGTGTATCACATGTGGGGGACATGGTATCTGCGTGTGATGTGTGGGGGACATGGTATCTGCGTTTGATGTGCGGGGGACATGGTATCTGCGTTTGATAAGTGGGGGACATGGTAACTGCGTTTGACCTGCGGGGGACATGGTATCTGGGTTTGATGTGTAGGGGACATGGTATCTGCGTTTGATGTGCGGGGGACACGGTATCTGCGTCTGATGTGCAGGGGACATGGTATCTGGGTTTGATGTGCGGGGGACATGGTATCTGCGTATGACCTGCGGGGGACATGGTATCTGCGTTTGATGTGCGGGGGACATGGTAACTGCGTTTGATGTGTGGGGGACATGGTGTCCGCGTTTGATGTGCGGGGGGCATGGTATCTGCGTATGACCTGCGGGGGACATGGTATCTGCGTTTGATGTGCGGGGGACATGGTATCTGCGTTTGATTTGCGGGGGACATGGTATCTGCGTTTGATGTGCGGGGGACATGGTAACTGCGTTTGATGTGCGGGGGACATGGTAACTGCGTTTGATGTGCGGGGGACATGGTAACTGCGATTGATGTGCGGGGGACATGGTATCTGCGTTTGATGTGCGGGGGACATGGTAACTGCGTTTGATGTGCGGGGGACGTGGTATCTGCGTTTGATGTGCGGGGGACATGGTATCTGCGTTTGATGTGCGGGGGACATGGTGTCTGCGTTTGATGTGCGGGGGACATGGTGTCTGCGTTTGATGTGCAGGGGACATGGTATCTGGGTTTGATGTGCGGGGGACATGGTATCTGCGTATGACCTGCGGGGGACATGGTATCTGTGTTTGATGTGCGGGGGACATGGTAACTGCGTTTGATGTGCGGGGGACATGGTGTCCGCGTTTGATGTGCGGGGGACATGGTATCTGCATATGACCTGCGGGGGACATGGTATCTGCGTATGACCTGCGGGGGACATGGTATCTGCATTTGATGTGCGGGGGACATGGTAACTGCGTTTGATGTGCGGGGGACATGGTATCTGCGTATGACCTGCGGGGGACATGGTATCTGCGTATGACCTGCGGGGGACATGGTATCTGCGTTTGATGTGCGGGGGACATGTTATCTGTGTTTTACCTGTGAGGGACTTGTTATCTGCGTATGATCTGCGGGAGACATGTTATCTGCTTTTGACTTATGGGTGCCACATTATCTGAGTTTTATCAGGCGGGGGGGGGGGGCACCACAGGTTCTCTCGCCTGGAGTGACAAAATGGCTAGAGGCGCCCCTGATTCTAACACATAGATATGTTTTGTTTTAAACCATTCCATTGTTGCCCTGACTTTATGTTTAGGGTCATTGTCCTGCTGGAAGGTGAACCTCCGCCCCGCTCTCTAGTCTTTTGCAGTCTCCAAAAGGTTTTCTTCCAAGTTTGCCCTGTATTTGGCTCCATCCATCTTCCCATCAACTCTGACCAGCTTCCCTGTCCCTGCTGAAGAGATGCACCCCCCCGAGCATGATGCTGCCACCACCATATTTGACAGTGGGGATGGTGTGTTCAGAGTGATGTGCAGTGTTAGTTTTCCGCCACACATAGCGTCTTGCATTTTGGCCAAAAAGGTACACAGCAACCACGTGGAAGAAGGTGCACTGGTCAGATGATCTGACCAGAGCACCTTCTTCCACATGGTTGCTGTGTCCCCCACATGGCTTGTGGCAAACTGCAAACGGGACTTCTTATGCTTTCTGTTAACAATGCCTTTCTTCTTGCCACTCTTCCATAAAGGCCAACTTTGTACAGGGCATGACTAATAGTTGTCCTATGGACAGAGTCTCCCACTTGAGCTGTAGATTTCTGCAGCTCGTCCAGAGTCACCATGGGCCTCTTGACTGCATTTCTGATCAGCGCTCTCCTTGTTCGGCCTGTGAGTTTAGGTCGATGGCCTTGTCTTGGTAGGTGTACAGTTGTGCCATACTCCTTCCATTTCTTAATGATCGCTTGAACAGTGCTCCGTGGGATGTTCAAGGCTTTGGAAATCTTTTTGTAGCCTAAGCCTGTTTTAAATTTCTCAATAACTTGATCCCTGACCTGTCTTGTGTGTTCTTTGGACTTCACGGTGTTGTTGCTCCTAATATTCTCTTAGACAACCTCTGAGGCCCTCACAGAGCAGCTGTATTTGTTCTGACATTAGATTACACACAGGTGCACTCTATTTAGTCATTAGCACTCATCAGGCAATGTCTATAGGCAACTGACTGCACTCAGATCAAAGGGGGCCAAATAATTATGCACACACCACTTTGCGGTTATTTATTTGTAAAAAATTTTTTGGAATCATGTATGATTTTCGTTCCACTTTTCATGTGTACACCACTTTGTGTTGGTCTTTCATGTGGAATTCCAATAAAATTGATTCATGTTTGTGGCAGTAATATGACAAAATGTGGAAAACTTCAAGGGGGCCGAATACTTTTGCAACCCACTGTATAACAGTTCTCAGGCAGGTCATTTGGAAACCGATCTCTACTACTTCTTGTCTTATTATCTGGATGATTCACCATCAGATACGAGTAATTTCCCTTTCTCATCTTTGAATGAAAATTTTTTGACTTTTTCCTTATAATATACTGTGGAGAAAATTGATAATGATTATGAAATCCACAATGTGCCCCATTACCTGGGCTTGGAGCCAGATCTCCTAATGCCAGTCACAGTCTCACATGCAGCCCAAGAGGGAACTCTATTAAGATAAAAGTAAACATAAAACCTCACAGTCATTGTTCCAAATTGGTCTTCTGTGTGTATATGTTAACACACTTTCCCGAAGAACACAAGAAATTATTTTCTGTATCTCTTTCTCGATTATCTAGTGGGAAATGTACACTGAGGAAAATAATGTAGAGATGTGGTGAAAGACTCCAAGCAATGGGAAACCACAGATTTGTCAGCACAAGACTAAATTAGAAATCAGTAATCTGAGCTGCTGCTGAGGCCTGATAAAAGGTTACTACACAATTCTTGTTGCATGTTCTCCCTTGCAGTATTCAGACAACAAAAATGTATAAATATTAGTTGTTTTGCACTTACATTTATTTAAAACCTGAAAGAAACTATGAAAGTTTATATTCCACTTTTTTATTAAAAAAAATATATATATTATTACAATAATGTTACTAAAATGAATGTTAAACAGTGGGGTATAACAGTTCAGTCAAATGGTAACTGTGTTTATTAACCACTTGATGACCCAGCCTTTACCCCTCCCTTAAGGACCAGCGCTGTTTTTGCTGATCTGTGCTGGGTGGGCTCTACAGCCCCCAGCACAGATCAAACACCAGGCAGAGCGACCAGATCGCCCCCCCTTTTTTCCCCACTAGGGGGATGATGTGCTGGGGGGTCTGATCGCTCCTGCCTGCATGTGGCTGGCAGGGGGGGGCACCTCAAAGCCCCCTCTACACCGCAGGATTCCCCCTCTCCCTCTCCTGCCTCCCTTCCCCGGAGATCGGAGGCTGCACAGGAATGGATCTGTCCTGTGTAGCCTCTAACAGGCTCCTGCCTGTCATGTGACAGCGATCCCCGGCCGCTGATTGGCCGGGGATCGCTGATCTAGTACAACGCTGCTACTGTTAGCAGCGTTGTACAAATGTAAACAAAGCGGATTATTTCCGCTTGTGTTTACATTTAGCCTGCGAGCCGCGATCGGCGGCCCGCAGGCTATTCACGGAGCCCCCTGCTGTGAATTGACAGGAAGCAGTCGCTCGCGCGAGTGGCTGCTTCCTGATTAATTAGCCTGCAGCCGGCGACGCAGATCTGCGTCGCTGGTCCTGCAGCTGCCACTTTGCCGACGAACGTTATGAGTGCTCGGTCGGCAAGTGGTTAAACTATCCTTGCTAAGGGCAACAATGCACAAATGGTAGGGCATGTTCACAATTCTTGTTTAAAGTTGTATTCACAAAGAAAGCGCACATAAAGTGTACCGGTCTCTATGCAATCTACTTAACATGCTACTCAAAATATAGTAACTTCTGCTATCCATGCAAAACCTAAATTGCCTATTATACAAGCAATGTAAGCATAGAATGTATAATGTGAGTTGTGTAAAATAGATTTCAAGTTAAAAATGTAGGCAAATCCCCATAAATGTTATATTGCCCGCATATGTAAAGGGTACTGGCAGAGAGTGAATACCAGTAATCCCAGAACTCTTTAAACTTTAAACTTTTTAAATTAAAGTTTAAAGAATCCGCCACCCCATGTGTGTCCCTTCCCCTCTCCACCCTTCCATCACAAGCACAGTAGGTGGCAGTTATAATATAGCACACAGCACTGCATCCACGTCCTGCATATTACAACTTCCTTTTAGATATATAGACACCCCAATGTTTGGTACTACAAAAGGCCATCCAGAAAGTAACAACCATTTGCTTTTATCTGCCCCACAAGGTATCTTTTCTTGTTTAGCAGCATTAACATGAACCTTTCCATTCCTCCCACCTACTGGTGATTACTCTGATTCTATTACAAAAAGGGGATTTAAAACCTTGTAAAAGGGTATGATAAATGCTTAAAGAGAAACTCCAACCTAGAATTGAACTTTATCCCAATCAGTAGCTGATACCCCCTTTTACATGAGAAATATAATGCTTTTCACAAACAGACCATCAGGGGACGCTGTATGACTGATTTTGTGCTGAAACCTCTCCCACAAGAAGCTCTGAGTACCGCGGTACTTTTGGCAGTTTGTTACAATGTAACAAGGTTCACAGACAGGAAATAGCTGTTACAGCTGTCTCTAACAGCCAAAACAGCTAGGAGCAGCTACATAACCTGCCCACAGTAACAATGTCACCATGTAATACATGTCAGAATGTAAATTTGGGAGAGGAAAGATTTTACAATGAGCAAACACTGACTAAATCATTTATACATAATTATGGTAAAAAATTAAGCACTTTTTTTACTACATTATTTTCACTGGAGTTCCTCTTTAAATAAAGGGGGTGATTATGTAGAGAAATAATTGGACAATACAGTGGCCATTATTTCATTCACGTTTTCTCCTAAGTTTTGTCCTAGGAGATAATTTCTATGTATAAAATAACTTTTCAGCACTCTGCAATTGAAAGAGTATCAAAAAGCAGGTGAAAAGTACTGTCAAAATTATTCTGAGCATTTTCTTGCTTGTTTGCTGGCTTTATTTATAAAGTGTGAAAATATTACCTAAGAGAAAAATCTAAATTGAATAAGGGCCTGTTTGTCTAAAATAAAATCCTTAATTGATTAATTGCAAATGGTTGTTACTTTCCGGATGACCTTGGTAATTTCCTGTCGGGGTGAAACTTGACCTGTATTTGTACGCATTCTCTAATTTACCTATTGCATATGCAGTATCTTCTAATGCCTTTTCTTATCACTTGAATCCCTATACAAACTGTCAAAACATGACAAAACCATTCTAACCAGAAACCCAGGACTCTTATGCCTGGAATTTAAAAAAAAAACTGCGCCACTTAAACCTTCATGGCGGTATGATTATTTACTGATTTTAGGGTCTTTTCTGCATGTTTCCGACCCTAAAGTTAGGAAAAAATCATGCTGTCAGGAAGCCAGCAGCAGCCCCTGCACTTACTCACCTCCCTGGGCTCCAGCGCTGCAATTCTTCCTCCATCCTCTGGGTGGCGCTGTAACTCTGTAGTGAGATCACTGATGGCGATCTCACCAGAGTGATTCAGAGCCTTTGAATGCTGTTCTAGTAAAAAAAAAATGCTGGTAGTATATAATACGCTGTAAACAATGTTTTAGAGCAAAGACGAATTGCTGGGTTTCATTCCGCTTCAAGGTTTTTAGGGGTAGCCATTGGCCACAGGAGACACAATAGATTTGCACAAAGATGTATCTTTTTTTCTTGTTAACATAACAGTGCTGAAATTGAGAGCACATGAATTAATTGAACAGGACTAAAATGTTTTCTACTGATTCAAAGAATGCATCAGCTGTGTTAGGCACTGAAAGATAAGGTTGTGCCTCCAGCCAAGACTTTGGCTATAAACACACACCTGTTCAGTACAGGAAGCTCTGTGATGTTCCAAGATTATGAAATGAGACAGGTTACTGTCAGCACTATGTACAGAGAGTAATATAAGGAGGAAGTGCTTACCTATGCCAAATATTTGGAAACTGCATATTGTTACAACCTAGCAAGCCACTGATCAAGAAAAAAAAACATAGAAACATAAATGTTGTTGGCAGGGTTTATTGACGGCTGATCATCAGTAGGTACAAGCGAAACTCAGTCTCATTGGCATCACATGCTGTAACAGCTCAGCACAACACTGAATTGAACAAAGTATCTAACTAATAGGAAGTTCTCATACTTAATATGTTTACTCCCTGTATCTTAATGTGCCTTGACATTTTATTCCAACATGTCAGGACTAAACAGATGGCTGCTCCAGTATAGAATGTATTACCTAAAAAGCAAAAGTAAAAAAAAAAAAAGACTTTCTCTCTTACCTTCTCTTTTGGTCACTCCCAGTTGTCCTCTACTGGTTGCTGATGAAAACATGCAATAGAGGGACTTGAGAACAATAAAACCATGAAAAACATAAGCATAACAACTGCCGTCTGTGAATGGCAATCTTTTATAGGTAAAGCAAAACAAAAGTTTGCCTACTTAAACAGAAGGAATTTGCGATCATTCAGGTTGGAGTGAGCATATGATATCTCCCATGATGCATCACTGCTGAATATGCAAATTATCCCTTGTTGTCCCTGTAAACTAGTCACACCTCCAGATCCACCTGAATGTAATGATGTGTCAGCTTGTTAGTTGTACAGAGCCACAATAATCCAACATGCATATAGACTGTTTCACATTGGCTGATCCTCATCAGTGCATGACATGGATTAATGTAATGTGTACTCTAAGGGTAGTACTTGAAAAACCCAGAGTTACAGACTACCCAGCAAGCTCATGGTGAACCAGAACTCATTGGCGTGTGTAAGGGGCTACAAAGGACCAAAAAGCCCTCTTACTAAAAGGTAAACTAGGGGTTTATTACAGAGACACTCATGTGCCTTCAACAGCCTTGGAGCACTTATACCTGAGCAAGCATGTTTTTCCCACTAAACACGGTTTGCAGCGTTCAATAAACTACATAATTAAGGTGTGTCATTTCCTGGAGCTGTATGCTACTTACACTTTTTTTACAGTATGTTTTTACTAGTGTTTTGTGTGTGTGTGTGTGTGTGTGTGTGTGTCAGTAGTTTAAAGTGAGAGCAGTTGAAGTTGATAGCATTTGGGAGCCAATGACTGGCCAAACAGATTTTAAATACTATGAACAGATTGTGCAGTTAAAGTGAACCTTAAGCCAGAAAAAAATGAGTTTTACTCACCTGGGGCTTCTACCAGCCCCCTGCAGCAGTCCTGTGCCCTCGCAGCCACTCACTAATCCTCTGGTCCCCAGCTTCCAGCTAGTTTCGTTTTGGCCGACAGGCCCGTCAGGACTGGCCACGTGTAGCTTTTTCCGCATTCCCGACTGCAATTAGCGCTATTGCGGGCCGCAACGCATACAAAAATACGCGTTGCCGCATATCTATGCGTTCGTAATGCGGCACGTATTTTTGTACAAATGCAAATGTTAAAAAACAGTAATTGAAAGAATATTACCCTTGGGGGAGCCATGGAAAACAGTCTTTAAGCATAGCAGAGCCCACAAAAAGCCTAAGAAGTAGAGTTGGGCTGAACGGTTCGCCTGCGAACGGTTCCATGCGAACTTCCGTGGTTCGCGTTCGCGTCCCGCAGGCGAACCTTTGCGGAAGTTCGGTTCGCCCTATAATGCACATGGAGGGTCAACTTTGACCCTCTACATCACAGTCAGCAGGCCCAGTGTAGCCAATTAGGCTACACTAGCCCCTGGATCCCCACCCCCCTTATATAAGGCAGGTAGCGGCGGCCATTACGGTCACTCGTGTGCCTGCATTAGTGAGAGTAGGGCGAGCTGCTGCAGACTGTCTCTCATAGGGAAAGATTAGTTAGGCTTAGCTTGTTCCTGGCTGCATACCTGTTCTGTGAACCCACCACTGCATACCTGTACTGTGAACCCACCACTGCATACCTGTTCAGTGAACCCAACACTGCATACCTGTTCTGTGAACCCAACACTGCATACCTGTACTGTGAACCCACCACTGCATACCTGCTCAGTGAACCCACCACTGCATACCTGTTCAGTGAACCCACCACTGCATACCTGTTCAGTGAACCTGCCACTGCATACCTGTTCTGTGAGCCCACCACTGCATACCTGTTCTGTGAACCCACCACTGCATACCTGTTGTGTTCAGTGAACCTGCCACTGCATACCTGTTCTGTTCAGTGGACCCGCCACTGTGTACCTGTTCTGTTCAGTGAACACGCCATTGTATACCTGTTCAGTGAACCCGCCACTGCATACCTGTTCTGTTCAGTGAACCTGCCACTGCATACCTGTTCTGTGAACCCGCCACTGTATACCTGTACTGTTCAGTGAACCCGCCACTGCATACCTGTTCTGTTCAGTGGACCCGCTACTGTATACCTGTTCTGTTCAGTGAACCCGCCACTGTATACCTGTACTGTTCAGTGAACCCGCCACTGCATACCTGTTCTGTTCAGTGGAGCCGCTACTGTATACTGGTTCTGTTCAGTGAACCCGCCACTGCATACCTGTTGTGTTCAGTGAACCCGCCACTGTATACCTGTACTGTTCAGTGAACCCGCCACTGCATACCTGTACTGTTCAGTGAACCTGCCACTGCATACCTGTTGTGTTCAGTGAACCCGCCACTGCATACCTGTTCTGTTCAGTGGACCCGCCACTGTATACCTGTTATGTTCAGTGAACACGCCACTGTATACCTGTTCAGTGAACCCGCCACTGCATACCTGTTCGTTTCAGTGAACCTGCCACTGCATACCTGTTCTGTGAACCCGCCACTGTATACCTGTACTGTTCAGTGAACCCGCCACTGCATACCTGTTCTGTTCAGTGAACCCGCCACTGCATACCTGTTCTGTTCAGTGAACCCACCACTGTATACCTGTACTGTTCAGTGAACCCGCCACTGCATACCTGTTCTGTTCAGTGGAGCCGCTACTGTATACCGGTTCTGTTCAGTGAACCCGCCACTGCATACCTGTTGTGTTCAGTGAACCCGCCACTGTATACCTGTACTGTTCAGTGAACCCGCCACTGCATACCTGTACTGTTCAGTGAACCCGCCACTGCATACCTGTTGTGTTCAGTGAACCCGCCACTGCATACCTGTTCTGTTCAGTGGACCCACCACTGTATACCTGTTCTGATCAGTGAACCCGCCACTGCATACCTGTTCTGTTCAGTGAACCTGCCACTGCATACCTGTTCTGTGAGCCCGCCACTGTATACCTGTACTGTTCAGTGAACCCGCCACTGCATACCTGTTCTGTTCAGTGGACCCGCTACTGTATACCTGTTCTGTTCAGTGAACCCGCCACTGTATACCTGTACTGTTCAGTGAACCCGCCACTGCATACCTGTTCTGTTCAGTGGAGCCGCTACTGTATACCGGTTCTGTTCAGTGAACCCGCCACTGCATACCTGTTGTGTTCAGTGAACCCGCCACTGTATACCTGTACTGTTCAGTGAACCCGCCACTGCATACCTGTACTGTTCAGTGAACCTGCCACTGCATACCTGTTATGTTCAGTGAACCCGCCACTGCATACCTGTTCTGTTCAGTGAACCTGCCACTGCATACCTGTTCTGTGAACCCGCCACTGTATACCTGTACTGTTCAGTGAACCCGCCACTGCATACCTGTTCTGTTCAGTGAACCTGCCACTGCATACCTGTTCTGTGAACCCGCCACTGTATACCTGTTCTGTTCAGTGAACCCACCGCATCAGTGCGCATACCTGTGCAGTTAAGTGAACCCACCTACCTACGTGAGTGCACGCAGTGTGATATACCACTCCGTGCATACCCGATATGGACAAAACAGGTAGAGGAAGAGGTAGTGCCAGAGCCAGAGGAAGGCCACCCGGCAGGTCTGCGCGAGGTCGTGTAAATGTAATTTCGTGTGGACCTGGCCCACAGTACAGTGCTCGGAAGAAGGCACGTCCCATCACCTCCCAAGATTGTCAGGACGTGGTTGAGTATTTAGCGACACAGAACACCTTATCTTGCTCAGCCACCAGCGCTACTACTAGCACCACTTCCGCTGCATTTGACACTTCGCAAGAATTATTTAGTGTTGAAATCACTGATGCACAGCCATTGTTGTTACAGCCAGATGGATTTTCACCAGCTCATATGTCTGAGTTACGCAGCAACACTATGGATGTAACATGTAAGGAGGATGAAGGACCTACTGATGGTGCATGTTTGGATTTGTCTGAGGCAAGCGAAGCTGGGCAGGATGATTACGATGATGACGATGATAGGGATCCTCTGTATGTTCCCAATAGAGGAGATGAAGAGGGGGACAGTTCAGAGGGGGAGTCAGAGAGTAGTAGGAGGAGAGAAGTTGCTGAAAGAAGCTGGGGCAGCTCTTCGTCAGAAACAGCTGGTGGCAGTGTCCGGCACCATGTATCGCCACCTATGTACAGCCAGCCAACTTGCCCTTCAGCATCAGCTGCTGAGGTCCCCATAGTGCCCACATCCCAGGATGGCTCAGCGGTGTGGAAATTTTTTAATGTGTGTGCCTCAGATCGGAGCAAAGCCATCTGTTCGCTCTGCCAACAAAAATTGAGCCGTGGAAAGGCCAACACTCACGTAGGGACAAGTGCCTTACGAAGGCACCTGGAGAAAAGGCACAAACAGCAATGGGATGGCCACCTGAGCAAAAGCAGCAGCAGCACACAAAAGAAAAGTCACCCTCCTTCTCCTCTTCCTCCTTCAGGTGCATCATCTGCTTCTGCCGCTTTATCCCTTCCACCTTCACAGGCACCCTCCTCCACTCCGCCTCTGCCCTTGAGCGGTTCCTGCTCTTTTGCCCACAGCAGCAGTCAGGTGTCCGTGAAGGAAATGTTTGAGCGGAAGAAGCCAATTTCGGCCAGTCACCCCCTTGCCCGGCGTCTGACAGCTGGCGTGGTGGAACTGTTAGCTCGCCAGCTGTTACCATACCGGCTGGTGGACTCTGAGGCCTTCCATAAATTTGTGGCCATCGGAACACCGCAGTGGAAGATGCCAGGTCGCACTTATTTTTCGAGAAAGGCCATACCCCAACTGCACCGTGAAGTTGAGAGGCAAGTGGTGTCATCTCTTGCGAAGAGCGTTGGGTCAAGGGTACACCTGACCACGGATGCCTGGTCTGCCAAGCACGGGCAGGGCCGCTACATTACGTACACAGCCCATTGGGTCAACCTGGTGGTGAACGATGGCAAGCAGGGCGCAGCGGACCAAATTGTGACACCTCCACGGCTTGCAGGCAGGCCTCCTGCCACCTCCTCTCCTCCTGCTACATGCTCTTCGCTGTCCTCCTCCTCCTTGGCTGAGTGGCAGTTCTCCTCTCCAGCTTTACAGCCCCAGCTCCGCAGGGCCTATGCTGCATGCCAGGTACGACGGTGTCACGCCATCTTAGACATGTCTTGTCTCAAAGCGGAGAGTCACACTGGACCAGCTCTCCTGGCTGCTCTTAAGAAACAGGTGGATGAGTGGCTAACCCCGCACCACCTGGAGATAGGCAACGTGGTGTGCGACAACGGCAGCAATCTGCTTGCCGCTTTGCATATGGGGAAGCTGACACACATACCCTGCATGGCACATGTCATGAATCTAGTTGTTCAAAGATTTGTGGCAAAGTACCCTGGCTTAGCGGATGTCCTGAAGCAGGCCAGGAAGGTCTGTGGGCATTTGAGGCGGTCTTACACAGCCATGGCACGCTTTGCGGAAATTCAGCGGAAAAACAACATGCCGGTGAGACGCCTCATTTGCGATAGCCGGACTCGCTGGAATTCGACCCTGCTCATGTTCTCCCGCCTGCTAGAACAGAAGAAAGCCGTCACCCACTACCTCTACAACTACAGTAGAATGAAACAGTCTGGGAAGATGGGGATGTTCTGGCCCGACAACTGGACACTGATGAAAAATGCATGCAGGCTCATGCGGCCGTTTGAGGAGGTGACCAACCTGGTGAGCCGCAGTGAGGGCACCATCAGTGACTTAATTCCCTACGCTTACTTCTTGGAGCGTGCTGTGCGTAGAGTGGCGGATGAAGCTGCAAATGAACGTGACCAGGAACCGTTACGGCAGAAACAGGCATGGGACCAATTTTCATCAGACCCAGCTGTTTCCTCAACACCTGCGGCAGCACAGAAGGGGGAGGAGGAGGAAGAAGAGAAGTCGTGTGCAGAAGATGAGTCAGACTCAGAGGATGATGAGCAAGGTGTTTCTTTGGGGGAGGAGGAGGAGGAGGGGACGGCGGCAGGAGAACAACCGCAGCAGGCGTCGCAGGGGGCTTGTGCTGCTCAACCTTCCCGTGGTATTGTTCGCGGCTGGGGTTAGGAGGTTGACTTACGTGACGTCACTGAGGAAGAGCAAGAGGAGATGGAGGGTACTGGATCCGACTTTGTGCAGATGTCGTCTTTTATGCTGTCCTGCCTGTTGAGGGACCCCCGTATAAAAAACCTCAAGGGAAATGAGCTGTACTGGGTGGCAACACTACTAGACCCTCGGTACAGGCACAAAGTGGCGGAACTGTTACCAACTCACCTGAAGGTGGAAAGGATGCAGCACATGCAGAACCAGCTGTCAACTATGCTTTACAATGCCTTTAAGGGTGATGTGACAGCACAACGCCAGCAAGGTACCACTGCCACTAATCCTCCTCCCGTGTCCACGCAGTCAAAGACAGGACGCTCCAGCGATCTCATGGTGATGTCGGACATGCGGACGTTCTTTAGTCCAACGCCTCGCCGTAGCCCTTCCGGATCCACCCTCCACCAACGCCTGGAACGGCAGGTAGCTGACTACCTGGCCTTAAGTGTGGATGTAGACACTGCTGTGAACAGCGATGAGGAACCCTTGAACTACTGGGTGCGCAGGCTTGACCTGTGGCCAGAGCTGTCCCAATTTGCCATCCAACTTCTCTCCTGCCCTGCCGCAAGCGTCCTGTCAGAAAGGACCTTCAGCGCAGCTGGAGGCATTGTCACTGAGAAGAGAGGTCGCCTAAGTCACAAAAGTGTTAAGTACCTCACCTTTATCAAAATGAATGAGGCATGGATCCCGGAGGGCTGCTGCTCGCCCCAAGACTAAGTCAGTCCCCGCACACACAGCATCTCTACCTACACGCCGTGTGACTGGCTGCCTGGCCTGCCCCAAGAAGACTAAGTCGCTCCCAGTCCCTCCACACAGCATGTCTGCCTGCAGGCCGCTTGACTACCTTCTCCGCCACCACCAACAGGGTCCGGGACTCCAGGCGGATTGCTGAATTTTTTAGGCCGCTGCTAGCAGCGGCCGCTGTAATAATTTTTCTGGTGCGTGTACATGACCGCCTAATTTTTCTGGCTGCACTGCGGGCAGCTGCAACAACAAAAGAAAAGGCATGTACATGCGCCCATTCCCCTTCGTGATCATTACCTTGCCGTGGTGAAGGGGCTTGCGTATCACAATGAAGCAATGACCGGCGCCTAGATGAGTGTCTCGGGGGGGCACACAAAAGATAATAAGGTCATTGCTTCATTGTGGTCAGACCAAATTTGATCAGCTGGACAGTCACTGTTCTGTCATTCAGCTACATCAGCCAGGCGACCATATGGACTGTAAAGCCACCAAAACCTGCACTCTCGCCATGGTGCGCACCAGTCCAGCACGGCCGTCACTACACAAACAGCTGTTTGCGGTGCGTTACACGGTGAGTTTGGTGTGTCAGTGTGAAGCAGTACCTTAATTACACTACCTGATTGATGTATACACATGCAAGATGTTTTAAAGCACTTTAGGCCTGTCATTTAGCATTCAATGTGATTTCTGCCCTTAAAACGCTGCTTTGCGTCAAATCCAGATTTTTCCCGGGGACTTTTGGCGTGTATCCCACTCCGCCATGCCCCCCTCCAGGTGTTAGACCTCTTGAAACATCTTTTCCATCACTTTTGTGGCCAGCATAATTTTTTTTTTTCAAAGTTCGCATCCCCATTGAAGTCTATTGCGGTTCACGAACTTTAACGTGAACCGAACCTTCCGCGGAAGTTCGCGAACCCAGTTCGCGAACCTAAAATCGGAGGTTCGGCCCAACTCTACTAAGAAGTTGGCCTTCAACACTGAGTACTACCAGCAATTTGGGTCAGTATGGTTGAGACTGTTTGCTAGTTGAGTTCCGGATAACTGGGACTTTACTGTAAATGGAAGTGGTAAAATTAGCCAATCTTTGGACAATCAAACTTAGATGTGTGTACACACCATTATATTTCGTAATGCAGTAAACCACTTTGCTAGATCAACTAGACCAGATTCAAATAGACCAGATAATGTATCAAATGTGCAGGTTCAAGAACATTTGGGAAATAGTGATCACAACATGATATAGTTTGATCTAGAGACTGATAGGCCACGGGGCAGCGGGACCACTAAAACTATGAATTTTAAAAAGCAAAATTCAGTCAACTCAGGCAGGCACTAAGTTTGGTGAACTGGGATAATGTACTACAAGGGGAGGACACTGAAGGGAAATGGCAAGCTTTTACACTTATTCTCAATCAATATTGTAGTAAATATATCCCATATGTAAAAAAAAACATCTAGGAATAAAAAGAGTCTCAATCTTCCAATTGTAATATTAAATACTTAAAGGGAAGGTTCAGGGACAGTTGGTAAAAAATAAAAATCCGAATCCACTTACCTGGGGCTTCCTCCAGCCCGTGGCAGGCAGGAGGTGCCTCTTCTGCGCTCCATTGTGCGTTCCACACCGGCGCGCTGACGTCATCGGACGTCCTCCGGGCTGTACTGCGCAGGCTCAGAACTACTGAAGGGAAAAAATCAGATCCAGGAAATTATAGACCTGTAAGCTTAACCACCCTTGCGTTCTATTAAGATCGCCAGGGCGGCTGCGGGAGGGTTTTTTTTAAATAAAAAAAAAACTATTTCATGCAGCCAACTGAAAGTTGGCTGCATGAAAGCCCACTAGATGGCGCTCCGGAGGCGTTCTTCTGATCCGGCAATGAGCGGCCTTCCGTGTTTTGCTTACTTCGTCGCCATGGCGACGAGCGGAGTGACGTCATGGACGTCAGCCGACATCCTGACGTCAGCCGCCTCCGATCCAGCCCTTAGCGCTGGCCGGAACTATTTGTTCCGGCTGCGCAGGGCTCAGGCGGCTGGGGGGACCCTCTTTCGCCGCTGCTCGTGGTGGATCGCTGTAGAGTGGCGGCGATCAGGCAGCACACGCGGCTGGCAAAGTGCCGGCTGCGTGTGCTGCACTTTATTTGATCAAAATCGGCCCAGCAGGGCCTGAGCGGCACCCTCTGGCGGTAATGGACGAACTAAGCTCGTCCATACCTCTAAGGTGGTTAACATCAGTTGTTTGCAAACTGAGGGGTTACTAAGAGATACTATACACGACTTCATAGTAGAAAATGATCTTTTTCTCAGTATCAGCATGGGTTTACTAAAGACAGGTCCTGTTTGACTAACATGCTAAGCTTTTATGAGGTAGTGAATGCTAAAATGGATATTGGAAATGCTGTAGATGTGATATACTTGGACTTTGCTAAGGCCTTCAACACTGTTCCCCACAAAAGTCTGGTGCACAAGTTGAGGATGCAAGGACTGGGGAAGAGCCTGTGTGCATGGATAGGGAACTGGCTAATGGACAGAAAACAAAGAGTTGTTGTCAATGGATCATACTTAAAATGGGTGACTGTTAGCAGTGGGGTCCCACAGGGTATTTTAATGTATTTATTAATGACCTAGTAGATGCAGTAGAAAGCAATGTTGCTATTTTTGCAGGTGATACAAAATTGTGCAGAATCATGAACTCTCAGGAAGATAGTGACACATTGCAACAGGATCTGGATAGGATGGCTATATGAGCACATAAATGGCAGATGAAATTAAATGTTGAAAACTTTAAAGTCATGCATTTAGGTCATACCAATGGTCTAGCACCATACAAAATAAATGGAATACAGTTGGGAACATCAAACTTGGAGAAGGACTTAGGAGTACTCATCGACAACAAGTTAAATAATCGTTTTCAATGCCAAGCCGCTGCAGCTAGAGCTCATACAATTTTGGTATGCATTAAAAGGGAAATAAAAACTTGAGATGCTAGCATAATATTGCCCCTGTTTAACTCTCTAGTAAGGCCACATCTGGAATATGGAATTCCTTTCTGGGCACCACATTACAGGAAAGATATTGCAGTTTTAGAGCAGGTGCAGAGATGAGCAACACAATTTATACGAGGGATGGAAGGTCTCACTTACCAAGAAAGGTTAGATAAACTGGGTTTATTTAGTCTAAAGAAAAGACGCCTTAGAGGGGATCTAATTAACATGTATAACTACATCAGAGGGCATTATGAAAACTTGGTGGATGAGCTTTTTGTCCCTAGGGCCTAGGCCTCACAAAGGACTAGAGGACATGATCTGCACATGGAGGAAAAACGTTTCAGCCATTTATTTAGGAAATGGTTCTTTACAGTAAGAGTGATTAAGATGTGAAATGCATTGCCACAGGAAGTAGTTATGTCAAATTCTATACCTACATTTAAAGGGGGCTTAGATGCTTTCCTTGCATTGACAGACACCCATGGCTACAATTACTAGGTAATGCCCAGTGATGTTGATCCAGGGATTTTATCTGACTGCCATCTGGATTCGGGAAGGACATTTTTTCCTTTTGGGTCTAATTGGACCATGCCTTGTAAGGGTTTTTCGCCTTCCTCAACAGGGATATGTGAGGTAGCAGGCTGGTGTCGTACTTTGTTCTCTGGTTGAACTGGATGGACGTAAGTCTTTTTTCAACCCAAATAACTATGTAACTATGTAACTGTTGCTCCTCTCCCATGCCACTTCACAGAAATTTTCAAACATGCTTGATAACTTTTTTGTTCAAATAGTTTCCTGAATTTGTAAAACAAATTGATAGAACAAGCATGATGCTGTCTCCATTCCTTTCCACAGATAATAGTTTTTGCTTGTGAGAAGTGCAGTTTCATCAGACCAATATTAAGAAAGGGTTCACATTAAGTCAGTGAGGTAAACACTAACTTTGTTGTATGTAATTTTTCAGACACTTGGGCATTTGTTTGCATTGTGAGCACAAATGCAAATTTGACACAGGTGTGAACCCTGCCTAAAACGCTCTCTGTATCCTGCAGCTCTTACTATGAACCTGTTCTTCCAAGTAATGTGTTCACTCTGACTGGTCCAACACCTAGTTTAACTTACTGATTGGCTACACTGGTTTCTGCCACATTTGCCACACTATGTTGAATCTATGTTGAATCTGAGCCTCTTTAAATTTTTTAGTGAATTGGTAAATCTAAGTCTACTGTTTCATACTCTTTTTGTTGTTTCTTCAGCTTTTGATGCTCATTTTAGCCATCCTTTGCTACTCTAGATTTTCCTTTCTTTACGCATCCAGGCTCTCTTATCTTTCCACTTACCTCACTGGAATGTCTTTTAAAAATTAAAAAAAAAAAAACCAAAAAGCACCACCATTTCCATGTATCTTCCCTGTGTTCGTGTCCTGCAAGGCTTGGCCCTGGTATCATTTATCTTCTATATTTCTCGCTTTGGTCTTGGTCAGGATATAAGTGGTCAGGGTATGAGTTTGTTTAGTTTCCATTATCACCTGTATGCCAATCTTACCCAAATATCTCTCACTCTGGTTCAGATCTAACTTCTAATACCTTTCTTAATGCTATCTTTTTACATTTCCTATTGGTTTTAAAGTTCTCCTAAAAGTCATTATAAAAAAGTAAACATTACGGCTAGTGCTGACTAGTTTAGTTGTTAATGGTGTGCCATCATTTCATCTGCTGAGAAGAGGTGTTTCAATCGATCATGATTTTGTTGGAAACCAAGGTAGAAAAGAATGCCTGTAAGTATTTGTTATCATTACATTTGTGCACACATTAAGCTTTAATATTGTATTTGTATGTATGTATTTATATTTTTCATTTTTTTACAACATTATAAAAATATAAATACATCTGATTTAAAAAGTATGCACTTCCTTTAGTAATTAAGCCTATGTATTGTCCTTAAAGGATACCCGAAGTGACAGGTGACATGATGAGATAGACATAGGTATGTACAGTGCCTAGCACACAAATAACTATGCTGTGTTCCTTTTTTTCTTTCTCTGCATGAAAGAGTTAAATTTCAGGTATGTAAGTGGCTGACTCAGTCCTAACTCAGACAGGAAGTGACTACAGTGTGACCCTCACTGATAAGAAATTCCCCTTTTTATCTCTTTCTTGCTTTCAGAAGCCATTTTCTGCTAGGAAAGTGTTTTATAGTTGGAATTTCTTATCAGTGAGGGTCACACTCTAGTCACTTCCTGTCAGGACTGAGTCAGTCACTTACATACCTGATATGTAACTATTTCAGACAGAGAAAGAAAAAAAGGAACACAGCATAGTTATTTTTGTGCCTGGCACTGTACATACACATGTCTATCTCATCATGTCACATGTCACTTCGGGTATCCTTTAAAGACATATTTTACAGATATGTTAAACTTCTATTCTATTTTTCAAAGTAACTACTGGTTATACTTTATATATCGCATTAGTCAATATTTATATACCACTTCCTACATATTCGGTACATATGTTAAACAAAAACTAGCACAAATAAATAATTTATAAGATAGATTTTGTGACTCAGTCCCTAGTGATCTTTAAATAAATCCTATATCAGGTCTATGCCTTTTTCTAATTTAGGCAAAGTTTTAAATGTTACTGTTGTGTAATTATATTTATTAAGGCAAATAATTCCCTGCCCAGCATTAATCCTATTTTTCTTGAAAAAGTCAGCACAAATTCTTTGAAACAAGTGTGATCTGAGAAAAATATAAGTTGCAGACTTATGAAAGAGCAATTGGTACCTACTCCTTGCCTAAAATCCAAACTAGTATTTAGTCTTTTAAGAGTGCCAGGAACAAAAAGTAAAAATAGTTATTAGGGGCTTTATGGTAACTATAACAATGAACGGAAAGCCAAATAAAGAAGACAATTTAGGGTTGGATAGTGGCCTGATATCTTGAAATAATAAAACATGACTAAAAAATGTAATTTCTGATCAACGAAAGCTGTTAGAAAGGCACTGTTCATTTATGTGTCAACTATAAACTGGTTTTAGTTTCAAAAGTTTTTATTAACGTTTTAGTAGAAACATGCAAGTGAGAAAACATCCCAGTGGGACAAAATATAGATATCTGTATACAGATAAAAAACACAAATGTCATGTCAAAGATCAAGAGAAACAATAACAACATGCAAAACATAAACATAAGTGACTTAGATAGTAGAAGGTCACACGGAGAGAGCACGGGTTCTAAGGCCAATAAAGATCACTAGCCGACAACCAAGGCTGCCAAGTTTTAATGAAAACCTCAAAGGTATTGTTACAGATGGCCAGAAGTCGTTCAGAAATCAGTATATCTGCTATGATATTATTGGTGAGATCAACAAAAAGGTTAGACTTTTGCCATTGTCTGGCTATGTGGATCCTGGCAGCCTTAACTATGAATTGAGCCAATCTAGCCAGAAACTTCCATCCTTGAGGCTTGTCCCCTTAGAGGAGAAGAAAAGGGTTGGAAGATATGGAAGTACCTAATGCACAATTAAGAAGAGTAGTGTGATGTGCCCAATAGTTCTTGACCACCGGGCAAAACCACCATATGTGGGAAAAGGAGCCTACATGGCCACAACCTCGGAAACTTAGGTTAGGCTTAGTTGAGTCAATGGAATTAAGTCCGCCTGGAGTAAGGTACGCCCTGTGGAGGATCTTACAGTTCATTTCAATATGGGAAAAGTAACTGCTTCCTTTAGTTAAAGTGGTACAGCATTAAGACCAACATGCAGGCGTAAGTTTAAGGCTAAGATCAGTCTCCCACGCTAGTATAGACTGGAGTTTGGTAGATTCCAAAGGCTGAGTGACGACCGAGTGAAGATAAGAAATCAATCCACTCTCCAGAAGTCGCAAGTCACACCATGCTTCATAGTACATTCTATGAGGAATTGGAGTGGAGGTAGGGTGTAGAGATTTTAAGAATAGGGATGGCAATGCTTAGAAGAACTCAGAGAAACATGTGATCAGTTTGATCAGCTGATAGATTTGTAAGGCTCTGATTTGCTGTGATGACTTCCTGATATTACACATGATCATGATGACCAGCAAATAAGAACCTTACACATCTATCAGCTGGTCAAACTGATCAAATGCTTTTCCATAAGTTCTTCTAAGCACTGCTATCCTTATTTACGAAGTGGAACATTTGCAAGGCTGAAAAATATTCTGTGGGAGGAAAGGAAACATGATTCCAGAATTGCTCCCAGGTTGGCATTTTATGATTAACAACATGGGGCTTGATTCACTAACCGCCACTAAGTGTGAGTAAAAAAGAGTTTTCCGGCGCTAAGCCGGTTAGTGTGCCTTATCTGAGGTTAGTGTGCCTTATCTGAGTTAGTGTGCCTTAAGTAGCTTTGTGCACACTAAATTGCTTTGTGCACACTAAAAGATGGACAAAGCTACATCGCAAACTGCAGATAAGGCACACTAACCTCAGATAAGGCACACTAACCTCAGATAAGGCACACTAACCTCAGATAAGGTTAGCGCTGTTGTTTGTGCCCACTAAGTGATAAGGCACACTAACCGGCTTAGCTATGGTTAGTGAATCAAGCCCATAGTGTTTAAAGAGAGTCTGAAGCCTTATAAATGAGCTCTTTTTATTTAACAGTCACCTTCTACAGTATCACACCAGCTAAAGCACTGCATCCCCGCTAAGTGTTAGCGCCGGAGTAAAAAAGAGTTTTCTGGCGCTAAGCCGGTTAGTGTGACTTATCTGAGGTTAGTGTGCCTTATCTGAGTTAGTGTGCCTTAACCACTTGAGGACCGTGGGCTTTACCCCCCTTAAGGACCAGGCACTTTTTTTCCATTCAGACCACTGCAGCTTTCACGCTTTATTGCTCGCTCATACAACCTACCACCTAAATGAATTTTGGCTCCTTTTCTTGTCACTAATAAAGCTTTCTTTTGGTGCTATTTGATTGCTGCTGCAATTTTTACTTTTTATTATATTCATCAAAAAAGACATGAATTTTATCAAAAAAATGATTTTTTTTTAACTTTCTGTGCTGACATTTTTCAAATAAAGTAAAATTTCTGTATACATGCAGCACGAAAAATGTGGACAAACATGTTTTTGATTAAAAAAAACCCATTCAGCCTATATATATTGGTTTGGGTAAAAGTTATAGCGTTTACAAACTATGGTGCAAAAAGCGAATTTTCCCATTTTCAAGCATCTCTGACTTTTCTGACCCCCTGTCATGTTTCATGAGGGGCTAAAATTACAGGATAGTATAAATACCCCCAAAATGACCACATTTTGGAAAGAAGACATCCCAAAGTATTCACTGAGAGGCATAGTGAGTTCATAGAAGATATTATTTTTTGTCACAAGTTAGCGGAAAATGAGACTTTGTGACAACAACAAAAAAAGTTTCCATTTCTTCTAACTTGCGACAAAAAAAAATTAATTCTGCAACTGACTCACCATGCCCCTCTCTGAATACCTTGAAGTGTCTACTTTCCAAAATGGGGTCATTTGTGGGGTGCGTTTACTGTCCTGGCATTTTGGGGGTGCTAAATTGTAAGCACCCCTGTAAAGCCTAAAGGTGCTCTTCGGACTTTGGACCCCTTAGCGCAGTTAGGCTGCAAAAAAGTGCCACACATGTGGTATCGCCGTACTCGGGAGAAGTAGTACAATGTGTTTTGGGGTGTATTTTTACACATACCCATGCTGGGTGGGAGAAATATCTCTGTAAATGACAATTGTTTAATTTTTTTTACACACAATTGTCCATTTACAGTGATCTTTCTCCCACTCAGCATGGGTATGTGTAAAAATACACCCCAAAACACATTATACTACTTCTCCCGAGTACGGCGATACCACATGTGTGGCACTTTTTTGCACCCTAAGTGCGCTAAGGGGCCCAAAGTCCAATGAGTACCTTTAGGATTTCACAGGTCAAGACTACTCCTCACGGTTTAGGGCCCCTAAAATGCCAGGGCAGTATAGGAACCCCACAAATGACCCCATTTTAGAAAGAAGACACCACAAGGTATTCCGTTAGGAGTATGGAGAGTTCATAGAAGATTTTATTTTTTGTCCCAAGTTAGCGGGAATTGATTAATATTGTTTTTTTTTTACAAAGTGTTCACTTTCCGCTAATTTTTGACAAAAAATAAAATCTTCTATGAACTCACCATACTCCTAACAGAATACCTTGGGATGTCTTCTTTCTAAAATGGGGTCATTTGTGGGGTTCCTATACTGCCCTGGCATTGTAGGGGCCCTAAACCGTGAGGAGTAGTCTGGAAATCAAATGCCGCAAAATGACCTGTGAAATCCTAAAGGTACTCATTGGACTCTGGGCCCCTTAGCACAGTTAGGGTGCAAAAAAATGCCACACATGTGGTATCTCTGTACTCAGGAGAAGTAGTATAATGTGTTTTGGGGTGTATTTTTACACATACCCATGCTGGGTGGGAGAAATACCTCTGTAAATGACAATATTTTGATTTTTTTACACACAATTGTCCATTTACAGAGATATTTCTCCCACCCAGCATGGGTATGTGTAAAAATACACCCCAAAACACATTGTAATACTTCTCCTGAGTACGGCGATACCACATGTGTGGCACTTTTTTGCACCCTAACTGTGCTAAGGGGCCCAAAGTCCAATGAGTACCTTTAGGATTTCAAGGGTCATTTTGCGGCATTTGGTTTCCAGACTACTCCTCACGGTTTAGGGCCCCTAAAATGCCAGGGCAGTATAGGAACCCCATAAATGACCCCATTTTAGAAAGAAGACACCCCAAGGTATTCTGTTAGGACTATGTTGAGTTCATAGAAGATTTTATTTTTTGTCACAAGTTAAACAAATCAATTTCCGCTAACTTCCGCTAACAAGTTAAACAAATCAATTTCCGGCTAAATTGTGACAAAAAATAAAATCTTCTATGAACTCGTCATACTCCGTTACATCTAAAATGGGGTCATTTGTGGGGTTCCTATACTGCCCTGGCATTTTAGGGGCCCTAAACCGTAAGGAGTAGTCTGGAAACCAAATGCCGCAAAATGACCCTTGAAATCCTAAAGGTACTCATTGGACTCTGGGCCCCTTAGCGCAGTTAGGGTGCAAAAAAGTGCCACACATGTGGTATCGCCGTACTCGGGAGAATAGTACAATATAGTACAATGTGTTTTGGGGTGTATTTTTACACATACCCATGCATGGTGGGAGAAATATCTCTGTAAATGGACAATTGTGTGTAAAAAAAATCAAAAGATTGTCATTTACAGAGGTATTTCTCCCACCCAGCATGGGTATATGTAAAAATCACCTCAAAATACATTATACCACTTCTCCTGAGTACGGCGATACCACATGTGTGGCACGTTTTTGCACCCTAACTGCGCTAAGGGGCCCAGAGTCCAATGAGTACCTTTAGGCTTTACAGGGGTGCTCAAAATTTAGCACCCTGCTCACTTGCCAGGACAGTTAACAAACCCCACAAATGACCCCATTTTGGAAAGAATACACAACAAGGTATTCCATGAGGGGAATGGTGAGGTCATTGAAAATTTTATTTTTTTGTCACAAGTTAACGGAAAATGACACTTTGTAAAAAAAAACAAAAAAACAATTCTGCTAACTTGTGACAAAAACTAAAATCTTCTATGAACTCACCATGCACCTCACAGAATACTTTAGGGTGTCCTCTTTCCAAAATGGGGTCATTTGTGGAGTCTGTCCTGGCATTTTAGGGTCTCTGCAATCATTACATGTATGGCCAGTATTAGGAGTTTCTGCTATACTCCTTATATTGGGTATACGGGTAATGCACTCTGGGCTGAAAGGAAAAATGAACGGCAAACATACCTTGCTCCTCATCAGTAGCAGATCTTCCTCCACATCAATGGCAGTGATAACCTCAGGAGAGAGACACCCCGTGCCACCCTGCACTCAGGGTGAGCCACCAACTTATGTGACTGGGCCTCAGAACTTTAGTATACAGCATTATGCCTGTAGTATACAGCAATATGCCTGCCAATAGAGATGACTCTGTGTGGCATTAAAGTATCATCATAGGCCCAAAGTAAATCACATATAAACCGGGGGTGTCCACACTCAAGGGAAATTCAATCATGCCGTCTTATATCGCCAACTCAGGACAGATCAGCAATATCAAGCATGGAAACAGATCCTTCTTCCGACTTTTATGCTTACCTGGTGTTTGGTTTTCAAGCTTACTGTAACGATTGTGGAATCGTCTCCGTGGTCAGCGCACCAGATGTGCGCTGACGCGGCGGATTTCCTCCACAAGCGTATTATTGCGGACACCCAGGCTAGGTGCTATGCACCCGCAGAGGGCAATTCCCACCGGCAGATGGCGCTGCGGAGTGCAGGCGAACACAGCCGCTGCACAGCCACAGATGCCAAATGGGAATTGTACAGATCCGGGACAAGGTACAATCAGGCAGGGCTGGATAGCCCACAGGGAACAGAGCAAAAGGACAGAACCAATGTGTGCCCACCAAATTAGTCGCCACCCAGCGACGGCGAACACACAACGGCGGAAACGAAGTAGGGAACGCAATCGCAAGAATGGCGATTGCCAATAGCGACACAAGACTGAGCAGGACAGAGCACAAGGGTAGCAAAGGCACAGCAAATCATACAAAGAGAAAGATAAAGAAAATAACAAATGCTAGCTGAACGCGAACACCGCACTCATTTGCAACAGTGCACGCGTTTGTGCGCGGTCTCCGCGTGTTACGCACAACAGAGACAAGCACCCCTAACTAACCATTAACAGACAAACATGAAACAGAGGACGCGAGCGCTTGCTTAACGGTTACCTCACCGAGCCTCCAGCAAGCGTAGCAGACAGACACACGAAAACAGGGACAAGCGAGAGATAGGATCCACAGCACTAGCGAAAAGCGGCTAGCGCGATCCAAGTACAGAGTAGCAGAACAGAAGGATCCCCAGCGCCAGCGAAAAGTGGCCAGCGCGAACCCAGAAGACAGAACAGAAGGATCCCCAGCGCTAGCGAAAAGTAGCTAGCGTGATCCCAGGAGACAGAACAGAAGGATCCCCGGCGCTAGCAAAAAGTAGCTAGCGCGATCCCAGGAGACAGAACAGAAGGATCCCCAGCGCTAGCGAAAAGTGGCTAGCGCGATCCCAGGAGACAGAACAGAAGGATCCAAACACACGGCAGACAGAACAGATGAGGTAGACAGAAACAACCGCTGTTCCAACCTACACTCCAGACTCAATCAGAAGGATCCACAGCCGCTAACGCTAGGGCTTGTGCGATCCAAACACAAGACAGACGGAACAGGCAAAACAGATAATGCAATCCTAACTGCACTAGGGAACTGCCTAGTGCATCCCCACGAATTACACTAAGATAACTTCAACAAACGAGAATGGCTGACACTCCAGCAGTGTCCATCAGGAACAGACCATGGAAGGGAAATGTCCAGCAAAGCATTCTGGGAGCAGAATGCTTTTATAGTGCCAGTCATCACAGGAGGCAGGTAAGGGATTTGCATGACTAATGTATGCAAATCTCTCAGCAACACAAGCTGCAAAACTGACAGAAGGTCTCCTTTCCAGAGTCCTGCAGCAAGCAAACCTAAACAATGGTCAAAAGGCTGCCTGCCTGCGCAGGCAGCTGAGCGGATTCTCACACTTACCTCTCCTCTCCCTGGGACAATGTGCGAAAGACCACTGAGTGTGTGCCTACTCCTGTGTCTGGAGATCCCTAGGTTCTAATAGTGTACCTGCTCGTGGTACCTCTCAAAACACTTCCCTACGCATAGGCCAGGCTGGTCAGGACATTTGGGACAATAAAAACTGCTGTCAGTCCTTCTTCTAGTACTGCTGCAGACACGACAACGTTTTCTTCTGATGCGTTGACTTGGGGTACTCGGAAGCTGATAGGCTTAATGCCTTCCATGCAGTCGGCTAGTTGCATCTGGGGGGGGGGGGGGGGGGGGGGGGCTGGCACCTCCTGGATACAGAATGTCCAGAATGATCTGTTCCTGAAATTGAAGGAAAGACCCAGTTCTCCCAGCCTTACTGTAGAAAACAAAGCTGTTGTAAACTGCCAATTGAATCAGATAAAAAGACACTTTCTTATACCAGCGTCTTGTTTTCCGGGAAATTAAATAGGGCGCTAACCTCTGGTCATTGAAGTCCACCCCTCCCATGTTGACATTATATTCGTGGACGACAAGGGGCTTTTCAATTACCTCAGTTGCCCGTTGAATTTGGACTGTCGTGTCTGTCTGTGTGAATGGTGGACAGAAAGTAAATGTCCCTCTTGTCCCTCCATTTCACCGCGAGCAGGTCTTCAGTACGCAAGGCGGCCCTCTGCCCCCGTTCAAGTCTGGTGGTAACGAGCCATTGGGGGAAGCCCTGGTGACTAGGCCGCGCAGTGCCACAGCATCGGATTCCTTCTAACTTTAAGTGCTGATAGAGGGCCACACTTGTGTAATAGTTGTCCACATAAAGATGGTACCCCTTCTGGAACAAGGGTGACACCAAGTCCCACACAACCTTTCCACTGCTCCCCAGGTAGTCAGGGCATCCGACCGGCTCCAATTTTGAGTCTTTTCCCTCATAGACCCTCATAAACGACATGTATAGCCTGTGGCCCTTTCACAGAGCTTATACAGTTTCACCCCATACCGGGCGCGCTTGCTTGGGATGTACTGTTTGATGCCAAGGCGCCCGGTAAAGCGTAAGAGGGACTCGTCTACGCAGATGTTCTGTTCAGGGATATAAGCATCTGCAAATGTTGATCACAGGTGGTCTATGAGGGGCCGTATTTTTGTGAAGCCGGTCATAAGCAGGGTGGCCCTTTTCATGACAGGTTTTGTCGTCGTTGAAGTGCAAAAAGCGCAGGATGGACTCAAATCGTGTCCTGGACATGGCAGCAGGGTACAAGGGAACATGCTGTACTGGGTTCGTAGACCAATACGACCGCAATACATTCTGTTTCATTAGTCCCAAGTGAAGGACAAGAGCCAAAAAGATTTTAATGTCGGAAACTTGGACTGGTTTCCGCCGGAAAGGCTGGGCATAGCTGCTCTCCGGGTGCTCGGTGATGAATTGTGTGGCTTTACGGTTGGTCTCAACCACAATTAAGTCCAAGAGAACCTGGGTGATGAACAGCTGCAAAAAGTCTAGGGCCATTCCTAGATGAGCTGTCGCCACCTGGACTCCAGACTGGGCGGTGAAAGGGGGCACTACGAGTGCGGCGGAATCAGGGGATGAGCCAATCTGGATGTGCCAGCACCTCTGGGAGTCTATGGGTACTACGGGCCGTCTTCTTCTTGGTGGCTGCGACGGGGGTACTACTGCACGTGCCACCTTACCAGTTTCAACTTCCATGCTAGCGCTCACCACTTCACCAGGGTCTACGGAAGTACTGGTACTAAGTCCAGGAGATGCTGCGCTGCTGGTGCCTGCCTCACCAAGAAAACTCTCATCAGCGCTAGCACCACCCTGCTGCCCTTGAGGCGGATCCTGTGCCACCTGCGGTCTAACGACATGGGGTCTGGTACTCCTGGCTCTAGCTGGGACCAAAGCCTCGTCATCACTTTCGGTCAGAGAACCACTGCTTTCCACAGGTTCACAGGTCCACAGGTGGTGGTTGGAGGTGGTGGGAGGGAGGGTGGGGTTGGGTGTGGCGGGAAGTGGGGTCTCAGAGGCATTTAAACAATCACGGGACAATCAAATACAATTACAGCACAATCGAATCCAATCACAGCACAAGCAAATCTGATGCACTCGGAAGGTGGTGGTTGGAGGTGGTGGGGGGGAGGGTGGGGTTGCGTGTGGTGGGAAGTGGGGTCTCAGAGGCAATCAAACAATCACGGGACAATCGAAGCCGATCACGGGACAATCAAATACAATTATAGCACAATCGAATCCAATCACAGCACAAGCAAATCTGATGCACTCGGAAGGTGGTGGTTGGAGGTGGTTTTGGGTGTGGTGGGAAGTGGGGTCTCAGAGGCAATCAAACAATCACGGGACAATCAAATACAATTACAGCACAATCGAATCCAATCACAGCACAAGCAAATGTGATGCACTCGGAAGGTGGTGGTTGGAGGTGGTGGGGGGGAGGGTGGGGTTGCGTGTGGTGGGAAGTGGGGTCTCAGAGGCAATCAAACAATCACGGGACAATCGAGCCGATCACGGGACAATCAAATACAATTATAGCACAATCGAATCCAATCACAGCACAAGCAAATCTGATGCACTCGGAAGGTGGTGGTTGGAGGTGGTTTTGGGTGTGGCGGGAAGTGGGGTCTCAGAGGCAATCAAACAATCACGGGACAATCGAAGCCGATCACGGGACAATCAAATACAATTATAGCACAATCGAATCCAATCACAGCACAAGCAAATCTGATGCACTCGGAAGGTGGTGGCTGGAGGTGGTTTTGGGTGTGGCTGGAAGTGGGGTCTCAGAGGCAATCAAACAATCACGGGACAATCGAAGCCAATCACGGAACAATCAAATACAATTACAGCACAATCGAATACAATCACAGCACAAGCAAATGTGATGCACTCGGAAGGTGGTGGTTGGAGGTGGTGGGGGGGAGGGTGGGGTTGGGTGTGGTGGGGGGGAGGGTGGGGTTGGGTGTGGCGGGAAGTGGGGTCTCAGAGGCAATCAAACAATCACGGGACAATCAAATACAATTACAGTACAATCGAATCCAATCACAGCACAAGCAAATCTGATGCACTCGGAAGGTGGTGGTTGGAGGTGGTGGGGGGGAGGGTGGGGTTGCGTGTGGTGGGAAGTGGGGTCTCAGAGGCAATCAAACAATCACGGGACAATCGAAGCCGATCACGGGACAATCAAATACAATTATAGCACAATCGAATCCAATCACAGCACAAGCAAATCTGATGCACTCGGAAGGTGGTGGTTGGAGGTGGTTTTGGGTGTGGTGGGAAGTGGGGTCTCAGAGGCAATCAAACAATCACGGGACAATCAAATACAATTACAGCACAATCGAATCCAATCACAGCACAAGCAAATCTGATGCACTCGGAAGGTGGTGGTTGGAGGTGGTTTTGGGTGTGGCGGGAAGTGGGGTCTCAGAGGCAATCAAACAATCACGGGACAATCGAAGCCGATCACGGGACAATCAAATACAATTATAGCACAATCGAATCCAATCACAGCACAAGCAAATCTGATGCACTCGGAAGGTGGTGGCTGGAGGTGGTTTTGGGTGTGGCGGGAAGTGGGGTCTCAGAGGCAATCAAACAATCACGGGACAATCGAAGCCAATCACGGAACAATCAAATACAATTACAGCACAATCGAATACAATCACAGCACAAGCAAATGTGATGCACTCGGAAGGTGGTGGTTGGAGGTGGTGGGGGGGGAGGGTGGGGTTGGGTGTGGTGGGGGGGAGGGTGGGGTTGGGTGTGGCGGGAAGTGGGGTCTCAGAGGCAATCAAACAATCACGGGACAATCGAAGCCGATCACGGGACAATTAAATACAATTACAGCACAATTGAATCCAATCACAGCACAAGCAAATCTGATGCACTCGGAAGGTGGTGGTTGGAGGTGGTGGGGGGGAGGGTGGGGTTGCGTGTGGTGGGAAGTGGGGTCTCAGAGGCAATCAAACAATCACGGGACAATCGAAGCCGATCACGGGACAATAAAATACAATTATAGCACAATCGAATCCAATCACAGCACAAGCAAATCTGATGCACTCGGAAGGTGGTGGTTGGAGGTGGTGGGGGGGAGGGTGGGGTTGCGTGTGGTGGGAAGTGGGGTCTCAGAGGGAATCAAACAATCACGGGACAATCAAATACAATTACAGCACAATCGAATCCAATCACAGCACAAGCAAATCTGATGCACTCGGAAGGTGGTGGTTGGAGGTGGTGGGGGGGAGGGTGGGGTTGCGTGTGGTGGGAAGTGGGGTCTCAGAGGCAATCAAACAATCACGGGACAATCGAGCCGATCACGGGACAATCAAATACAATTATAGCACAATCGAATCCAATCACAGCACAAGCAAATCTGATGCACTCGGAAGGTGGTGGTTGGAGGTGGTTTTGGGTGTGGCGGGAAGTGGGGTCTCAGGGGCAATCAAACAATCACGGGACAATCGAAGCCGATCACGGGACAATGAAATACAATTATAGCACAATCGAATCCAATCACAGCACAAGCAAATCTGATGCACTCGGAAGGTGGTGGCTGGAGGTGGTTTTGGGTGTGGCGGGAAGTGGGGTCTCAGAGGCAATCAAACAATCACGGGACAATCGAAGCCGATCACGGAACAATCAAATACAATTACAGCACAATCGAATACAATCACAGCACAAGCAAATGTGATGCACTCGGAAGGTGGTGGTTGGAGGTGGTGGGGGGGAGGGTGTGGTTGGGTGTGGTGGGGGGGAGGGTGGGGTTGGGTGTGGCGGGAAGTGGGGTCTCAGAGGCAATCAAACAATCACGGGACAATCGAAGCCGATCACGGGACAATCAAATACAATTACAGCACAATTGAATCCAATCACAGCACAAGCAAATCTGATGCACTCGGAAGGTGGTGGTTGGAGGTGGTGGTGGTGGGGGGGGGGGGGGGGGTGAGGTTGGGTGTGGCGGGAAGTGGGGTCTCAGAGGCAATCAAACAATCATGGGACAATCGAAGCCGATCACGGGACAATCAAATACAATTACAGCACAATCGAATCCAATCACAGCACAAGCAAATCTGATGCACTCGGAAGGTGGTGGTTGGAGGTGGTGGGGGGGAGGGTGGGGTTGGGTGTGGTGGGAAGTGGGGTCTCAGAGGCAATCAAACAATCACGGGACAATCGAAGCCGTTCACGGGACAATCAAATACAATTATAGCACAATCGAATCCAATCACAGCACAAGCAAATCTGATGCACTCGGAAGGTGGTGGTTGGAGGTGGTGGGGGGGAGGGTGGGGTTGCGTGTGGTGGGAAGTGGGGTCTCAGAGGGAATCAAACAATCACGGGACAATCAAATACAATTACAGCACAATCGAATCCAATCACAGCACAAGCAAATCTGATGCACTCGGAAGGTGGTGGTTGGAGGTGGTGGGGGGGAGGGTGGGGTTGCGTGTGGTGGGAAGTGGGGTCTCAGAGGCAATCAAACAATCACGGGACAATCGAGCCGATCACGGGACAATCAAATACAATTATAGCACAATCGAATCCAATCACAGCACAAGCAAATCTGATGCACTCGGAAGGTGGTGGTTGGAGGTGGTTTTGGGTGTGGCGGGAAGTGGGGTCTCAGGGGCAATCAAACAATCACGGGACAATCGAAGCCGATCACGGGACAATGAAATACAATTATAGCACAATCGAATCCAATCACAGCACAAGCAAATCTGATGCACTCGGAAGGTGGTGGCTGGAGGTGGTTTTGGGTGTGGCGGGAAGTGGGGTCTCAGAGGCAATCAAACAATCACGGGACAATCGAAGCCGATCACGGAACAATCAAATACAATTACAGCACAATCGAATACAATCACAGCACAAGCAAATGTGATGCACTCGGAAGGTGGTGGTTGGAGGTGGTGGGGGGGAGGGTGTGGTTGGGTGTGGTGGGGGGGAGGGTGGGGTTGGGTGTGGCGGGAAGTGGGGTCTCAGAGGCAATCAAACAATCACGGGACAATCGAAGCCGATCACGGGACAATCAAATACAATTACAGCACAATTGAATCCAATCACAGCACAAGCAAATCTGATGCACTCGGAAGGTGGTGGTTGGAGGTGGTGGTGGTGGGGGGGGGAGGGGGTGAGGTTGGGTGTGGCGGGAAGTGGGGTCTCAGAGGCAATCAAACAATCATGGGACAATCGAAGCCGATCACGGGACAATCAAATACAATTACAGCACAATCGAATCCAATCACAGCACAAGCAAATCTGATGCACTCGGAAGGTGGTGGTTGGAGGTGGTGGGGGGGAGGGTGGGGTTGGGTGTGGTGGGAAGTGGGGTCTCAGAGGCAATCAAACAATCACGGGACAATCGAAGCCGTTCACGGGACAATCAAATACAATTACAGCAGATATGAATCCAATCACAGCACAAGCAAATCTGATGCACTCGGAAGGTGGTGGCTGGAGGTGGTTTTGGGTGTGGCAGGAAGTGGGGTCTCAGAGGCAATCAAACAATCACGGGACAATCGAAGCCGATCACGGAACAATCAAATACAATTACAGCACAATCGAATACAATCACAGCACAAGCAAATGTGATGCACTCGGAAGGTGGTGGTTGGAGGTGGTGGGGGGGAGGGTGGGGTTGGGTGTGGTGGGGGGGAGGGTGGGGTTGGGTGTGGCGGGAAGTGGGGTCTCAGAGGCAATCAAACAATCACGGGACAATCGAAGCCGATCACGGGACAATCAAATACAATTACAGCACAATTGAATCCAATCACAGCACAAGCAAATCTGATGCACTCGGAAGGTGGTGGTTGGAGGTGGTGGGGGGGAGGGTGGGGTTGGGTGTGGCGGGAAGTGGGGTCTCAGAGGCAATCAAACAATCACGGGACAATCGAAGCCGATCACGGGACAATCAAATACAATTACAGCAGAATCGAATCCAATCACAGCACAAGCAAATCTGATGCACTTGGAAGGTGGTGGTTGGAGGTGGTGGGGGGGAGGGTGGGGTTGGGTGTGGCGGGAAGTGGGGTCTCAGAGGCAATCAAACAATCACGGGACAATCGAAGCCGATCACGGGACAATCAAATACAATTACAGCACAATCGAATCCAATCACAGCACAAGCAAATCTGATGCACTCGGAAGGTGGTGGTTGGAGGTGGTGGTTGGAGGTGGTGGGGGGGAGGGTGGAGTTGCGTGTGGTGGGGGGAGGGTGGGGTTGGGTGTGGCGGGAAGTGGGGTCTCAGAGGCAATCAAACAATCACGGGACAATCGAAGCCGATCACGGGACAATCAAATACAATTACAGCACAATCGAATCCAATCACAGCACAAGCAAATCTGATGCACTCGGAAGGTGGTGGTTGGAGGTGGTGGGGGAGAGGGTGGGGTTGGGTGTGGCGGGAAGTGGGGTCTCAGAGGAAATCAAACAATCACGGAACAATCGAAGCCGATCACGGGACAATCAAATACAATTACAGCACAATCGAATCCAATCACAGCACAAGCAAATCTGATGCACTCGGAAGGTGGTGGTTGGAGGTGGTGGGGGGGGGAGGGTGAGGTTGGGTGTGGCGGGAAGTGGGGTCTCAGAGGCAATCAAACAATCACGGGACAATCGAAGCCGATCACGGGACAATCAAATACAATTACAGCACAATTGAATCCAATCACAGCACAAGCAAATGTGATGCACTCGGAAGGTGGTGGTTGGAGGTGGTGGGGGGGAGGGTGGGGTTGGGTGTGGCGGGAAGTGGGGTCTCAGAGGCAATCAAACAATCACGAGACAATCGAAGCCGATCACGGAACAATCAAATACAATTACAGCACAATCGAATGCAATCACAGCACAAGCAAATCTGATGCACTCGGAAGGTGGTGGTTGGAGGTGGTGGGGGGGAGAGTGGGGTTGGGTGTGGTGGGAAGTGGGGTCTCAGAGGCAATCAAACAATCACGGGACAATCGAAGCCGATCACGGGACAATCAAATACAATTACAGCACAATCGAATCCAATCACAGCACATGCAAATCTGATGCACTCGGAAGGTGATGGGGGGTGGGGGTGGGGGTGGGGGTTGTTGGGAAGTGGGGTCTCAGAGGCAATCAAACAATCATGGGACAATCAAAGCAGATCACGGGACAATCGAATACAATCGCAGCACAATCGAATACAATCGCAGCACAATCGAATACAATCACAGCACAGTCAAATACAATGCACTCGGACGGTGATTAGGGGGGGGGGGGTCTGAGGGTGATTTGAGGGGGTGGGGGGTTAAACAGGAGCCCGCACGGGGCAGACTGAGTCCTGATCTGATGAGAGGCAGACACAGGGGATTACTGATCGCAGATCAGTTAGTGATTGCTGGGGAGGACAGATGTAAACAATGCGCAGGGGATGTAATCAGGAGGGGGGTATGAGGGCAATCGAGGGTCTGGGCAGGTGATCGGTTGCCCTCGTGGGGCAGTTAA
Organism: Hyperolius riggenbachi; assembly: GCF_040937935.1. Classification (NCBI taxonomy): domain Eukaryota; kingdom Metazoa; phylum Chordata; class Amphibia; order Anura; family Hyperoliidae; genus Hyperolius; species Hyperolius riggenbachi. The sequence goes on from NC_090649.1 coordinate 196,344,711, forward strand.
GGTCTGCTCCGATGGGTGGGGGTGCTGAGAGGTGATGGACAGGTGATAGACAGGTGATCAGAGGGGGATCAGAGGGGGATCAGGGGGTAAGGTAGCTGTATACAGATGTATACAGTATACAGGGGGGTAGTCTGGGATGGGGTGTGGGGGTGATCTAAAGGTAGCGGGGGATCAGGGGTGATTAGGAGGCAGTTAGGGACCTAATGCAGGGGATAGCGTCGCTAGTTAGTGATAGGTGGGGGGGGGGGGTTTATAGGGGTGCAAGGGTGCTGGGCAGGGGTCTGCTGGGGTGATCAGGGGGGGTCTGAAGGCTGGGGTGGGAGATCAGGGGGGCTGTGGGCAAAAAAAAACTGTGTGCAATGTCACTTACAAATGCTTCCTCCTCGCTGGTGGTCTCTGGAACAATGAGACCACGAGGCGAGGAGGAAGCATGTATAAGACACTTTGTTTACCTAACAAAGTGCCTTATACGCATTTGATTGGCGGATTTAGTATATTCCTCCGCTCGCCGGCGCTGCTAAGTGGCCGGCGAGCGGAGACTAAATGGCAGGCTATCGATCCCCGGCGGAGGATCGCGTCACGGATGACGCGATCGCTCCGCCCATGCCCCTACAAGGACCGCCGCCTCTGGGCATGAGCTGGTCCTTGCGGGATCCACTTTCCGGCCGCCCCTGTGCAGTGGGTGGTCCTTAAGTGGTTAAGTAGCTTTGTGCACACTAAATTGCTTTGGGCACACTAAAAGATGGACAAAGCTACATCGCAAACTGCAGATAAAGCACACTAACCTCAGATAAGGCACACTAACCTCAGATAAGGCACACTAACCTCAGATAAGGTTAGCGCTGTAGTTTGTGCCCACTAAGTGATAAGGCACACTAACCGGCTTAGCTACGGTTAGTGAATCAAGCCCATAGTGTTTAAAGAGAGTCTGAAGCCTTATAAATGTGCTCTTTTTATTTAACAGTCACCTTCTACAGTATCACACAAGTTAAAGCACTGCATCCCCGCGGCAGAATGCTGCAGTTAAACACCCCAATTCCCCTGTGCAAACTGTGGGGAGTGCTTCCTTCCTGATAAAGGCAGAGCTTAGGGCTGTAGCTCTGTCCCCAGGCGCGTCAATCTCCACTGATCGCCACCTCGACCCGCCCCTCTCAGTCTTCCTTCACTGAGAGGGGTGGGGAGAGGCGGAGATACACTCGGATTGACATGCATGGAGGCACAGCTACAGCCCTAAGCTCTGCCTCCCCAGGCAGCAAAATCTACGACTAGTAAAGTAGTAGATGTTTCCCCCGGGATTTAAACTGCAGCATTCTGCCGCGGGGATGCAGCATTTTAGCTTGTGTGATACTGTTGAAGGTAACTGTTAAATAAAAAGAGCAAAATATTAAGGCTTCAGAGTCTCTTTAACTGCTTGCCGACCGCATCACGCCAACGGGCGTGGCCGCGGCGGCAGCCCCAGGGCCGCCTAACGCCGATCGGCGTAAAGTCCTGGGGCAGCAGTTTGCAGGAGATTGCGTGCAGGCTGCGCACGCATCTCCTGCTTGGTGGGCGAAGCTGAGCTCTGCCTTCAGTCTCTGAGCGGCGATCGCCGCTCGGAAGACTGTTACACGGCGAAACCGCCATGTATTTACATGTACAGTGCTGCGATCAGCAGCAGCGCTGTACTGGGGACAGCCGTGTCACACGGCTGTCCCCCTGGGGGACAAGAGAGTGATCGGCCATTTATTTTAACTTTTGCGGAAAATTTGCATTTGTGTTCCAAAAATGTGATGTTCGCTACATCACTACCGTCCACTGCAAAACCACTGATGCCATTGACATTTGAATTTTTTCTCCTACTTTTTTTAATTGGATTTGTTAATTGTATATTGTAAATCATTAGTTGACACTGAGGGAAATAGTTGTCACTTGCTGGTTTAATTGGTAGGTCTACAGGCATCTGAAAGTTAACTGTTGAAATGTGTACACAGTATAAAATGAAACATTACAAGTAGAAAAGCAAAGTGATTATAAATAAAACTTGGTTTAGAAAGGACTTCTTCAGTTTAGAAAGGACTTCTGTTCTGTACAATAATAATGAAAAAGTGTACCTGGTGAAGATGATTGATGAAATAAACCTTCCTAATTCCTAACTGATGAAGACAAGACAAGACACAGAACGTTTATATCATGCTTTTCTCCTGGCGGACTGCCAGAGCTGCAGCCACTAGGGCATGTTCTATAGGCAGTAGCAGTGTTAGGGAGTCTTGCCCAATGCCTCCTTTCTGAATAGGTGCTGACTTAGTGAACAGAAAGAGCCGAGATTTGAACCCTTGTCTACTTTGTCCTATTTTAGAGTCCTTAAAGAGAATCTTTACTGTAAAATTCTTACAATAAAAAGCATACCATTCTATCCATTATGTTCTCCTGCCCCCCTCTGTGCTGTTTCTGCCTCTCCCTGCTGCAATCCTGGCTTGTTATTGCCATTTGTATGCAGTGTTTACAAACAAAAACATAGCAAGTGATATGCTGAGAGTAGCTCAGTGTGTGAGTCACACAGAGTGTGCAGTGGGCCTGGAGAGGGTGTGTATAGCTTCTATCCAATCACAAGCAGCACAGCACATTCCAGCCTGACTGCCTCAGCCCAACAGAGCCAAGAGAGGAAAGAAGATTAGAATATATAACAGAGATAATACAGCCACTGTGCAAATAGGAAAGGCTGCAGTAAGACAGAGCACATTAGAACAGCTATAGGAACATATAGGATAGAAGAAAGAAGGCTCAAAATTTTGTTACAGAGTCTCTTTAAACAGTACACTATCCAGCCATTACAAGAATGAGAAAGATAACAATGTTAGGCAAGTTTAGACTGCTATTGTATGCTGGGACCAATAATAAAAAAAAGACTTGCTTGGCTATGTTATTGCTGTAACCACCATTTTATTTTTCCCCTGACATTACAAAATATAATGAAAGCAATGTAAATCCTAATGGCATGTACCTTTAATACAAATAATGTTAAGTGTTTGTTTAAGAGAAGATATGTTTAAAGGCTGACGGAAAATTTCAGATGTTACAAAATATTATGCTAAACTTATCCTGGTTTATAAATGGAAAAAAGGTTAAAGTTACAGTTACTATGAGATTTGGATTGTTTTCCCTTAATATGTCAATTACCAAGCATGCCTTATCCAAGTCTAATTGTTTCTGGTTAGATAAAAGCAGAGATCCTACTGGCTTTTACACTGATGGTAAGCCACAAATTACAGCCTTTGTGAACAACTTCGAGGCAGTTTCTGAGATGACCATCAACTGCAGGACAAGTAAGAGGCCCACGAGCACCATAAGTACTAAACGCGACACTTCTGAATTTGTATAAATGTATTACATAGATTCATTCCCAATTTATAGATTTATCTCTAGTTTATTAACTATTAACTATGCAAGATGTATTTTAGAATACATGAATATTGTATCTTGTTAACCAGTTCACCCCCAAGGGTTTTTACTCTAACAGACCAGAGCATTTTTCACTTGTCAGTGCTCCTCCCTTTTATTCCCTAATAACTTTGTTACTACTTATCACAAGAAAATGATCTATACCTCGTTTTTTTCACCACCAATTAGGCTTTCTGTGGGTAGTACATTTTGCTAAGAATTTTTTTTATTATAAATGCGTTTTAATGGGAAAAAACAAAAAAAAATGAAAAAAAAATCATTATTTCTCAGCTTTCAGCCATTATACTTTTAAAATTAAACATTCTCGTGTGGGTAAAACAAACATATTTCATTTGCCCAGTTGTCCCGATTATTAAACCGTTTAAATTATGTCCCTATCACAATGTATGGCGACAATATATTATTCTGAAATATAGGTGTTATTTTTCTGTTCTGTTTTTTTTCTTCTTCTGGCCATAATTACAAGCCCCTATATAATAAATTAAAATACATTTTCCCCCATACAGTATAGATTAAAAAAGCTGAGTCCCTGAGGCAACTATTTATTTATTTATTTGAAACTGATTTTTTTTTTACAAGTTTTTTTTTTGGGGGGGGGGGGGTTGGAAGTGTAATTTCATCCATTTTATTAATAGTGTGTAGGTACTTGTATATGTATGTACTTTGTATCTGTAATATACTTTTTGGCCACAAGATGGCGCTAGTGAACACTCTCCCGTATAGGAAGTGATCACTTTTTTTTTTACACTTTAACAAACTGTTACAGTTTCTTGTTTTTGGGAATGGAGGTGGCTGCTGTTCGCGGCCGCGTCCATTCACTCCAGGCAGTGCGATTGGGTAGAGGACAGCTCGGTCCTCTTCCCCAATCACCCAGCACGGGAACACAACGGAAACGGCGGTGGTAGCGGTTCGAACACGTGCGGAGCGGCGGCGGGAATGCGCGACGTGTTAAAACGTCATGTTGCCATTAACAGGCAAAAGCATGATGTTTTAATACGTTAGTTTGCCGTTAAATGATTAAAGAGATCTGAAGTGAAAATAAACTTATGACATAATGAATTGCATGTGTAGTACAGCTGAAAAATACAATAGCAGCAGAGATAGGAGTTTAATATTGTTTCCAATACAGGAAGAGTTAAGAAACTTCAGTTGGGGAGGTCAAAGGGGAGGTCAAATGGTAATTAGCTCTGCTCTGTTTTATAGTTTAAAATGCAGAGTGTAGTGTAAACTGCAAATATTAGAGCATGATGCAATATTATAAAAAAAAGCTATATAACTGAAAAAAAAATAATAATAATATGAGACTATTTTCTTTGCCACTAAGGTTTTATTAATTATCCGTACTACACATATAATTCATTATATCATACTTTTTTTGCGCTTCAGTGTCACTTTAAAGCATAGGATTCAAATATACACATTCTACTAAAACTAAGCTTGAGTATTAACTGTTGCAAGGGCTATGGTTCATGATAACACCCGATGGACATGATGCAACTTGGGATAATTTGGTCAAAGAGATGCAAATAATGTTGAGTTGATTCAGCATTATGCAAATGATGTATGCAAATGTATGCAGATTTAATTTGTACCAATCGAAACCCACCAAGGTGGATTTCTATTGGTTTATTTGCATAATTATGCATCAACTCTGGATCATTTGCATCTCATTGACCATCCCCACATGCAATTACAATAGTCATATGTTTGCATCGTGTAATGTTAAAGCTAATCCTCTCAGTACATTAATCCGTAATGTCCCTATTTATCAAATAACAAAGGGAGATGCATTTTCCGCCTAAAATATAAGTTTGTGTTATTGAAGGTTAGGCATGCTTTTTGAATTCTTCTGAGCATAATTACCCTTGATAAATAATGCAAATTGAGTGCATTGTCACATTTGCCACCTCCTACGGTTTTACAGAATCATGGTAGAGGCATTGTTAATTTATAAACAATGCCTCTACCATGATTCTGTAAATAAATTATGAAATTGCAGTCACATGTTGTTTCTCTTGGGTAAGTGTCATGTGAAGAGGAATGTGGCATACCTGAAAGAGAAAATATTTTCATATTCAGATATTAGTCTTAACACGTCCATTTTGTCCCAGTCTTAAATGCAAAATACCACTGAGAACTAGGACTTACACATTACTCCTTTTTTATGAATAGAGTGGGATGGGACAGTATGCTTTCAGGTTAGTACGTAGTCCTATCTATGTCTCTGTTTGAGAGAAGTTCCCTTACTCTCACTTCCTGAATCCATAACCACTTGAGTGCTCTCTCTCATGTTATGCAACTAACAAAAGTTCTTTTTAATACTGGAAAAAAAATAATATAAATTTTTGCTATCAGTATCTACGTTGGTATGCTTTGCTAATCTTCTCGTATCACCTCTTCTTTTCAGGACATAAAGTAAAGAAAATTCTGCCAAACAGATACAGAAACAATAATAACATTCCTCTCTACAAAAAAAAAAAAAAACCCACACAAAAACACACAAATACAAAACCCTTTTCCTTATTATCCAATACTAAAACAAACATTTTGGCTGATATACTGTGATATACTATGATATATAATAGTCTTCACTTTGTTTGATTAATATCTCAGTACTTGCTGGAAATTGTTGCATACATTCATTTCTTTAAGGAAAGTGCGAGTCTTGTTTCTCTATATGAAAGCACAGCTAAATATTCCTTTTTTCTCACCAACAGCTGAGCTTTTGTGAGGTAACAAGAAGTGCATGTGAAATGTGTCTATATTTTCAGACAGACAGAGTGGGGATAGCTTAATGACGTGGGTTAAGCCAGTGTTTACTTTAGCTGTACAATCTAATATTTCAAAAGATGTTTAAAGAGGAAATTTAAAGCAGCAGTTTATGATCTGAGAACTCGGGAAAATGAACATGCTGTGACATTTGGCTGCAGTAACTAAAAGTTTACTTGTTTAATGCTTTCAGGCTTTAGCCTTTCTAAGTATCTTAGAGGTTCACACAAATCAATCATTCCAAGATCACTGCTCCACGATACTGGAGGTCTATGGAAAAAGTCAATATTCAATGCAGATGGCACTTTCCCTTCATTAAGTTTTGAGACGAAACACAGGTCTTTTTAATATTTCAGTAAATACTTACATAAAAAAAGTTACTTTTGTAAAAAAAAAAAATTACTTCAAAAAGCTTATTGTTTGACTACCTCACCACCTGAGTGGAGCTTCCTGAGCTTTCTACATAAAGATTTCATGGATCATTCTTGCGTTTTCACATTGTTCATTGTAGAATTAATGTGAGGCATGCACGCATGAGGCCTTTTTTCCACCGGCGGCTGCCAGCCACAAGCAACATTCGGCTGCAATTACATGCAAGTTTGACACACGGCAGCCACGTCTGAGCACGACAACTTTCGCTCAGATGCAACTCCATGGGGGGCCGCCTGTCCACTGCTTGTACCGAGCTCTAGCAAGCACCTGGGCAATGGACAGTAGTAGCTGACAGATGGTGAATTCATTGCCTTTAGCTGCTTGTGAAAAATAGACCTAAAGATATATTTGTGTGGTCCAGGTAGGCCGCTGACCAGACCAGGCAAGCTAGCCACACTTAAAGTGAACCTAAAGTGAAAATAAACGTATCAGATAATGAATTGTATGTGTTGTATGGATGATAAATAGAGCATTAGTAGTATAGATTTTAATTTCAGTTTTAAAGCTTAATTTTTAAGGTTGCATAAAAAATTTGCAGTTTACAATCTACACTCTGCCTTTTAGGCTTAAAAAAGAAGCAGAAGTAATGACCCTTTGAAATTTCATGCAGCAAAATCTTATTATGTCACCTCACCGCTGTAGCAAACAGCGTGATCATTTATCTCTCCCCTCCGTGGTCGGATCTGCTAAAAAAAAAGGATTAGAAAGCAGCCTGACTCACCTATTCCTGTTCCAGCGATCAGCCTGCAGCCCAAGCCTCCAATCGCCGCTCTACACGCAGCCCTGTGATGCTGAATAGCCAAGTCCCGGCTTGATGACGTCATCAAGCCGGGACCCGGTAACCGGCATCACAGGGCTGCGTGCAGAGCGGTGATCGGAGGCTTGGGCTGCAGGCTGATCGCTGGAACAGGAAAAGGTGAGTCAGGCTGCTTTCTAATCCTTTTTTTTAACAGATCTGGCCACCGAGGGGGCTGCCTGGGTAGGGGGGTGGGGGGGGGGGTGGGACATCTGGCTGGCCCTTATGGGGGTTGTTAAACCCCTGGTGGGGGGTGGGGGGTAAAATGTGCAGCTGGAGGAGGAGGATAAAGTAAGAGGGGATACAATTTTATTTAATGTGCATAATTTTATACTGGGGCAGATCTGGCTATAATGGTGGGGGGGCCCTAATCCAGTGTGCACCCGCTAATCCTGAGGGCGCATCTGGCTATAATGGGGGACCACTATTCCTGGGGACACATTTAGTTATAATAAGGGGCAGTATTCCTGGGGATACATCTGCCTATCTATACTGGGAGGTGCCAAACAGAGGACACATCGGGCTATACTGGGGGTGACTGATATTGGGGACACATCTGGCTATGGGGGGGGGGGGAGGGTCTGATACTCGGGACACATTTTGCTATCTATACTGGGGGACAGAATACTGGTGACATGTTTTTATCTTCTGTGGCACTTTTTATTTTTAAACTGGAATTGATAAAAACTGAGCAAAAATGCATTTTTTTCATTTTCCCCCTCTTTTTCCCATTAAAATGCATAGAAAACTTTTTTGGTCTAGGGACAAAATACCGCCAATGAAAGTCTAGTTTGTCCTGAAAAAAACGATACCTAGATCATTTAGGTGTCATGAGTAGGGATAAAGTTATGGCTAATTAAAAAGGGACATAGCTAAAACGTCAGAATTGCTCTGGTCAATAAGGGGAAAACAAGGTCTGAATGAGAAGTGGTTAAAGAGACTCTGTAACAAAATTTTCAGCCTTATTTCTTCTATCCTATAAGTTCCTATACCTGTACTAATGTGGTCTGGATTACTGCAGCCTTTTCTAGTTACACTGTCTCTGTAATAGATCTAATCTTCTTTTCTTGTCAAGGCTTGTCGAGGCAAAGAGGAATGCAATCTCTCTGCTGTGATAGGGAGAAATTATGCACGCCCCCTGCAGGCTCTCCTGTGTGTGTACGAGTCACAGGCAATGTCTCTGCTCACAGCCAGCATCTCTGCAAGGCTCGTGGAGCTGAGACATTTCAAACAGCTGTGAGTGCAGAGAGATCAGTGCACAGCTCAGACAAGCTGCTAAGGCAACACATGAGAGTAACATTCCAGCAATCAAGTCACATTTGAGAGGAGCTTCTGTAAACGGGCACCTGCTCTGATGATATATTTCCTGTTTGGCAGCCATCTTCATTGTTTACAAAAACAATGAATAAAACAGTTATTTTATCGCCAGGAAAGCAGCGGGAGCGGTAAAAATGTCACAGAGGGGACTAGGAGAAGACAGCTAACAGGCTGGTACATTTATTTATGTAAGATTTTCACAGTACAGATTCTCTTTAAAGTAGTTCCCCGATTTAAAATCCATACCATACACGGGAGGTGTACTAGGTATACATGTACAGTGGGTTGCAAAAGTATTCGGCCCCCTTGAAGTTTTCCCCATTTTGTCATATTACTGTCACAAACATGAATCAATTTTATTGGAATTCCACACGAAAGACCAACACAAAGTGGTGTACGCATGAGAAGTGGAACGAAAATCATACATGATTCCAAACATTTTTTACAAATAAATAACTGCAAAATGGTGTGTGCATAATTATTCGGCCCCCTTTGATCTGAGTGCAGTCAGTTGCCTATTGACATTGCCTGATGAGTGCTAATGACTAAAAAGAGTGCACATGTGTATAATCTAATGTCAGTACAAATGCAGCTGCTCTGTGAGGGCCTCAGAGGTTGTCTAAGAGAATATTGGGAGCAACAACACCGTGAAGTCCAAAGAACACACAAGACAGGTCAGGAATCAACTTATTGAGAAATTTAAAGCAGGCTTAGGCTACAAAAAGATTTCCAAAGCCTTGAACATCCCAAGGAGCACTGTTCAAGCGATCATTCAGAAATGGAAGGAGTATGGCACAACTGTAAACCTACCAAGACAAGGCCATCGACCTAAACTCACAGGCCGAACAAGGAGAGCACTGATCAGAAATGCAGTCAAGAGGCCCATGGTGACTCTGGACGAGCTGCAGAGATCTACAGCTCAGGTGGAAGACTCTGTCCATAGGACAACTATTAGTCATGCACTGTACAAAGTTGGCCTTTATGGAAGAGTGGCAAGAAGAAAGGCATTGTTAACAGAAAGCATAAGAAGTCCCGTTTGCAGTTTGCCACAAGCCATGCGGGGGACACAGCAACCATGTGGAAGAAGGTGCTCTGGTCAGATGAGACCAAAATGGAACTTTTTGGCCAAAATGCAAAACGCTATGTGTGGCAGAAAACGAATACTGCACATCACTCTGAACACACCATCCTCACTGTCAAATATGGTGGCGGCAGCATTACTTTCGGGGGGTACATCTCTTCAGCAGGGACAGGGAAGCTGGTCAGAGTTGATGGGAAGATGGATGGAGCCAAATACAGGGCAAACTTGGAAGAAAACCTCTTGGAGACTGCAAAAGACTTGAGACTGGGGCGGAGGTTCACCTTCCAGCAGGACAATGACCCTAAACATAAAGCCAGGGCAACAATGGAATGGTTTAAAAAAAAAACATATCTATGTGTTGGAATGGCCCAGTCAAAGTCCAGATCTAAATCCAATCGAGAATCTGTGGCAAGATCTGAAAACTGCTGTTCACAATCGCTGTCCATCTAATCTGACTGAGCTGGAGCTGTTTGGTGGCTGGATGGTGTAATGGTTAAGGGCTCTGCCTCTAACACAGGAGACCAGGGTTCGAATATCGTCTCTGCCTGTTCAGTAAGCCAGCACCTATTCAGTAGGAGACCTTTGGCAAGTCTCCCTAACACTGCTACTGCCTATAGAGCGCGCCCTAGTGGCTGCTGCTCTGGCGCTTTGAGTCCGCCAGGAGAAAAGCGCAATATTAATGTTATTTGTCTTGTCTTGTCTTGTTTTGCAAAGAAGAATGGGCAAGGATTTCAGTCTCTAGATGTGCAAAGCTGGTAGAGACATACCCTAAAAGACTGGCAGCTGTAATTGCAGCAAAAGGTGGTTCTACAAAGTATTGCCTCAGGGGGCCGAATAATTATGCACACCCCACTTTGCAGTTATTTATTTGTAAAAAATGTTTGGAATGATGTATGATTTTCAATCCACTTCTCACATGTACACCACTTTGTATTGGTCTTTCACGTGGAATTCCAATAAAATTGATGCATGTTTGTGGCAGTAATGAAAACTTCAAGGGGCCGAATACTTTTGCAACCCACTGTACATAGTGTATAATAATCTGCTGCCTTATTTGCACAGTTTTCCTACTTTTTTAGTTTATTAATAAATGTATTTATTTCAACAACTTTGTATTCTAGTGTTTTATTTATATGCAGAATGTCTGCCAGGCCTTTATTCTGCTATATTTTGGTGAGTTACAGTGGTTTGCAAAAGTATTCGGCCCCCTTGAAGTTTTCCACATTTTGTCACATTACTGCCACAAACATGCATCAATTTTATTGGAATTCCACGTGAAAGACCAATACAAAGTGGTGAACATGTGAGAAGTGGATCGAAAATCATACATCATTCCAAACATTAATAAATAACTGCAAAGTGGGGTGTGCGTAATTATTCGACCCCCTGAGTCAATACTTTGTAGAACCACCTTTTGCTGCAATTACAGCTGCCAGTCTTTTAGGGTATGTCTCTACCAGCTTTGCACATCTAAAGACTGAAATCCTTGCCCATTCTTCTTTGCAAAACAGCTCCAGCTCAGTCAGATTAGATGGACCGCGTTTGTGAACAGCAGTTTTCAGATGTTGCCACAGATTCTCGATTGGATTTAGATCTGGACTTTGACTTGGCCATTCTAACACATAGATATGTTTTGTTTTAAACCATTCCATTGTTGCCCTGGCTTTATGTTTAAGGTCATTGTCCTGCTGGAAGGTGAACCTCCGCCCCAGTCTCAAGTCTTTTGCAGTCTCCAAGAGGTTTTCTTCCAAGTTTGCCCTGTATTTGGCTCCATCCATCTTCCCATCAACTCTGACCAGCTTCCCTGTCCCTGCTAAAGAGATGCACCCCCCGAGCATGATGCTGCCACCACCATATTTGACAGTGGGGATGGTGTGTTCAGAGTGATGTGCAGTATTAGTTTTCTGCCACACATAGCTATTTGCATTTTGGCCAAAAAGTTCCATTTTGGTCTCATCTGACCAGAGCACCTTCTTCCACATGGTTGCTGTGACCCCCACATGGCTTGTGGCAAACTGCAAATGGGACTTCTTATGCTTTCTGTTAACAATGCCTTTCTTCTTGCCACTCTTTCATAAAGGCCAACTTTGTGCAGTGCATGACTAATAGTTGTCCTATAGACAGAGTCTCCCACCTGAGCTGTAGATCTCTGCAGCTCGTCCAGAGTCACCATAGGCCTCTTGACTGCATTTCTGATCAGCGTTTGCCTTGTTCAGCCTGTGAGTTTAGTGGATGGCCTTGTCTTGGTAGGTTTACAGTTGTGCCATACTCCTTCCATTTCTGAATGATTGCTTGAACAGTGCTCCTTGGTATGTTCAAGGCTTTGGAAATCTTTTTGTAGCCTAAGCCTGCTTCACATTTCTCAATAACTTGATCCCTGACCTGTCTTGTGTGTTCTTTGGACTTCACAGTGTTGTTGCTCCCAATATTCTCTTAGACAACCTCTGAGGCCCTCACAGAGTTGCTGTATTTGTACTGACATTAGATTACACACAGGCGCACTCTATTTAGTCATTAGCACTCATCAGGCAATGTCTATAGGCAACAGACTGCACTCAGATCAAAGGGGGCCGAATAATTATGCACATACCACTTTGCAGTTATTTATTTGTAAAAAAATGTTTGGAATCATGTATGATTTTCATTCCACTTCTCATGTGTACACCACTTTGTGTTGGTCTTTCATGTGGAATTCCAATAAAATTGATTCATGTTTGTGGCAGTAATATGACAAAATGTGGAAAACTTCAAGGGGGCTGAATACTTTTGCAACCCACTGTATGACTTAAGAATTGGAGGTTTAAAATTCTTGAAAAAAATGTACAGTTTTGACTCATAATTCCAGACAGAAATGCACCGCCAGGGAGGCTAAAGTTAAATGAAGTAAGTATATATATATATATATATATATATATATATATATATATATATATATATATATATATATATATATATAGAAGACAGACCACTGACAAGTAGAAAATGTTTACATAAAAGTGCATAAATTGCCTTCTGTTCTAAGCTCCTTCCACCTTTCTCAAGTATGCCATAGTGTAGACTGCAGAGGACTGAGTGTCTAATCTATTTGTGATTTCCTTGTGCTGCTTCTGACCATGTCTTTGTGAATGTACATATTGAGGACATGCTGGGACATGGGAGTGATATGCTGTCATATTGAGACCAGTTGGTACAGGGAAGTTAAGGGGTCACTGTGTCACTAACATTAAAAATGAAAGATCATAGGCCAAGTAATTAGTAAGTACATTCAATTTTTAATTATGTTAATACATATTTGTAGAGATGTTGGGAGAAGATACAGTATCTTTATTTGACCTGAGTTAGATTGTACAAGCTATTTTTAGGGAGATCATCACACCAACTTGCGCATTTGCACAAACCTCTTAAAAGCCTGTGGAAGGCTGGGACTGTGATCTTATAAGGTGTTCTGATACTTTTGGTAGGTAAGTTACATGCCATCTTAAATAGCACATTAGAAAAGATCCATAGTCATATTTTTTTGCGTGCGTGCACCGTCAGTACACATTGCTTCACTATAGCCAAATTGCATGTCTGTACAGCATTCATCACCCTAATAGGTAATTATTTGCTAAGAGGGAAATACTAGTTGCTAGGCAGTTGAAATTAGCCGTTATTCCCCACATTGCAATAAGGCTTCCACAGTGTGATGTCAGGACCTAGGTGCTGACATCACACTGTGGGAGGGGTTTCACCACAATATCAGCCATACAGACACCCCCCCCTCCCCCCGATGAGCTATTTGAGAAAAGATAAAGACTTCCCATCGGAAAAGGGGTATCAGCCAATAATTGGGATGAAGTTGAATCCTTGGTTACAGTTCCTCATTAAGGACCAGAGACATCTTTGTAAAAAAACTCAGGGCTCACTAACATCATGCTGCATGGACCCATCTCTCTCGCTGTTCACGTCATTCTCCCGTTGCTGGAGGTCACTCACTCGGCTGTCGGTATGACAGCAGAGCTCCATGCGCCATTTAGGAACAGATTTCATTTGCTCCTAAACCCTGTGGTAACTGTGAGCCAATAACAGTGATCACAGGATCAGGAGCCAATGAAATCGGCTCTTGACCAGCTTACGGAGCTCTGCTGTCATACCGACAGCAGAGAGAGTGGGCTCTGCTGCGACAGGGAGAGCGGGGCGATTGGCGGGAGTGTGTGGCACTGTAATTGAAATCTACACCCTGGCATGGATTACAGGTCCCAAACACAGCGTAGATTTCAATAACCAAGGTCTGGAAGCGGTTCAGTCATTTTTTTTTCTTTTTTTGCAGTGTTTAAAGTTATTAGAGCCAAAAAATAGATTTTTTTTACGTTCATACCACTATAGGTAAATAACAAAAACTGGTGCTTTTTAATATATATATATATATATATATATATATATATATATATATATATATATATATATATATATATATATATATATATATATATATATATATATATATATATACATACATACACACACACACGCACACACACACACAAACACGAATGGGGACCAAGATTTTAAAGGGGAGAGCAGGTGGTGAGGGGAATGGTCAATTTACATAAAATCATTAACCCTCTGTACTCAAAAACCCTCATAGCAAGCTGAAACACTAGTTGTAAAAGAAACAATTAGGTTTGCAAATTGTATTTGGTTGCAGAAATAGAGGGCATTAGCATCCAAAATGGATTGCAAGCAATTCCATTCTGTACTAGACTCTTTCACCAGCATTGAGGTTTTATTTGTTGAAAGGGTCTCCTAAATTTGTCTCCTGGAGTTGGAATTTAATAACTGGCAAGGCTAGAGTTAATGATACCCTATTATACTCTACGTGGATGTTTAAACAAGTTTGTAAATAAGTCCAAATTTTATATTGTGGCAAAGGCATGTGCCTAGTATGTGGCATAAACCTAGTTGCCCCCACCCCCCTCACCTTTAGCTCTCCCCTCTGCGCTCCTCTCCAGCTTAAATCAGAGTCTGTGCAGCAGCGGGCAGCGGGCATATACACATACCTTCCTTGCATTCCACCGCAGATGTTCCTCGCTCTAGTGTCTGACGCTACTTCCTGTTTATGCAGGAAGTAGCATCAGATGCTAGAAAAAGGAACATCCACGGGTGCAGTGGCTGCTTCCCCTATTGTTATGCCCATGTTGGGGGTGTTTATTTAGGACATGGATGACATCAGTGTGTGCCTGCAGTGTGGTCTTTAGTTGTCCTGGAATACATCTAGCCAGAAGTCAACATTTTCAGATTTTGTTCAGTTTGGCATTGTCAATCTGTGTGGCCAGTAATTTACTTTTACACCCACCCACCACTGTGAAATACATGGACATGAAAAGCTCAATGAAGTGTATAATAACCCTTGACTTGTGACCTTTTCCTTTTATGTGGTCATGTAATTCCTTTCAAACGTCTGATATCCTAATACTTCCCAGTAGGGTGTATTTTCACATGTATAAATATTCTACAAAGTATAATCAGAATACTGAAGCAAGTACAATGGACCTATACAAAGAGCTCAGATGCTAGAAATGAAGGTTCTAATTGAGCAGAACAGTTCACAGCTATGTTATGGCTGTCAGAAGGAACAAGTGTGAATGAACTGTGAGGTCAGGATATTATTTTTCCATAAAGTGGGTAATAAAACATATGGAACACATTTATACTCTGCAGAATATTATCCTAACTTTATGTATCTACACTTCTTCACATTGTGTAAAACGTAGTACTGTAACACGTAACCACAGACCTTTTCCTGGTGAAAAAATAAAAATCTATTTAGATTCTGACAACTTGTTTCTAGGCATACATGACATAAACAGTGTGGTGTTATTCACTTAAAGGGAACTTATCAAGATAGAAATACAGAGTCTGACATAGATGACTTGTTTTCAAAGTGAATCTAAAGTGAAAATAAACAGCACAAACACTTTAATCACTGAAGTACCAATAGTCTCTGACCGGAGACAGGCTGGTACAATAACAGGGCTCACCAACGTCACAAACCTGTTGCTCTTGCCATTCGCACCACCCACTTGTCACTAAAGCCCACTCGCTCTGCTGTGCTATGACAGAAGAGCTCCATGAGCTGACCCTGTGATCACTGTGAGCCAATGTGATTGTCTCACAGTGATCACAGGGTCCAGAGCCAATGAAATCGGCTCTTGACCGGCTCTTCTCGGTGATCTGCTGTCATAGCGGTGTGATCAGTAGGGATCTTCGGAAATGCCAATTTCCGTTTCCGCTGAAAATCCGCATTCCGCCATTGCCAATTACCGCTACCGATTTCTCTTTCAGCTAACGATTTCTGCATTCCGATGCAGCTTTTTGTGGTCATTTCCGGCGACTTTAACATTGATTTTCTCAAAAACTAGAAGGTCTTTTTGAAATATTTTTTTCCTATTGTTCCCACTTGTCTGCTTAACATTCCCTGAAAATTTGGTGTTTCTAGAATCTATGGGGGTTTTGCTATTAACCTCTAAAGTCTGTGTCAAACCGCGTAGTGGTTCCAATGCGGATTTTTGCAATAATTTCTGCCGACTTTAACATCGATTTCCTCAAAAACTACAAAGTCTTTTTGAAATATTTTTTTCCTCTTGTTTTCATTTGTCTGCTTAACATTTCCTGAAAATGTGGTGTTTCTAGCTCCTATGGGGGCTTTGCTATTAACCTCGGCATAATACCGCATATCGGTAATGCGAATTTTCTGCATTTTACATTACAGTCAACACCGGCCAACTTTGCCAGTTAATAGCAAAGCCCCCTTAGGTTCTACAAACACCAAATTTTCAGGGTATGTTAAGCAGAAAAGTGGAAACAAGAGGAAAAAAATATTTCAAAAATACCTTGTAGCTTTTGAGAAAATCGATGTTAAAATCGGCAGAAATTACTGTGAAAATCCGCATTGGAACCGCTATGCGGTATGATACCGACTTTAGAGGTTAATAGCAAAGCCCCCATAGGTGATAACACCAAATTTTCAGGGAATGTTAAGCAGAATAGTAGGAACAAAAAGAAAAAAAATCTTCCAAAAAGATTTTGACGTTTTTGAGAAAATTTATGTTAAAATCGGCGAAAATTTCAGCGAAAATCAGCCTACCGCACATGCATTACCGATTTCCGATTTTCAATGCGGAAATGCAATTTCCGATCGGAAATTCAGAAATTGCATTTTTGCGGAATCCCCATGAGCATCCCTAGTGATTAGCGATAGTGGCGGGAGTGTGTGGTGCGGAAATTGAAACCTGGCAGGGATAACAAATCCCAAACAAGGCATAGATTTCAATTAGTCCTGTCCGGAAGCAGTTTATGTATACAACTAAACCAGAATAGGATTTTACGAAGATCCCATATTCTTATTTGGGTTTTAAGAGTTGAAAGTAAAAAAAATAAACTGTCTCACTGGAAACTATTGCTGGTTTTATGTTTACTCAACTCCTACTCAGAGTATAAGGATGACCTATTAAACTTCTCATCTATACCTTACTGTCAAAAGTGTTTTGTTATACACACACACCTACATATAAACACATATACTGCATGTAAGTGCACAAAAGGTGAGTGCACAAAAAAAAAAAAAAGACACGTTCTAAGTCAGATTGGTGCCATATCAAGTTTATACCATCATGGTACATGTCATGAACACTGTAATACGGTGGATGTAAGCACTGCATTAAAGGACCTCTGTTGTGAAAATCTTAAAATGTAAAATACATGTAAACATATACAAATAAGAAGTACCTTTCTTCCATAGTAAAATGAGCCATAAATTACTTTTTTCCTATGTTGCTGTCAATTACAGTAAGTAGTAGAAATCTGTCATTACCGACAGATTTTGGCCTAGCCCATCTTCTCATAAGGGGTTCTCAGAGTTTTCTTTAGTTTTAAAAGCACTTAGTAAATGGCAGTTGCTCCGTTCAACTGCCCAAAAAAATGTACAGTGAGCAGGAAGGCTGGCCAGCATCAGTGTATAAATCTTTTTCAGGGAATGTCTTTATAAAGAATAAAGGCCATGCTGAGAATCCCCTGAAGAGATGGACTAACCCAAAACCTGTAAGTAATGTCAGATTTCTACTACCTGCTGTAAGTGACAGTAACATAGGAGAAAAGTAACGTATGGCTCATACTCTGGAAGAAATGTACTTCTTATTTGTATGTGTTTTAAATTCTCAGATTCTCAGCAAGGAATTTATTCTTTATAAAGACATTCCCTGGAAAGCATTTATACAATGATGCTGGCCAGCCTCCCTGCTCGCTGCACATTTTTTTGGCAGTTGGACAGAGCAACTGCCATTTACTAAGTGCTTTTAAAAATAAACAAAACCCTTAGCATCCCCTATGAGGACATGGGCTAGTCGAAAACCTGTTGGTTCTGTCAGATTTCTACTACCTACTGTAAGTGACAGCAACATAGGAGAAACTTAATTTATGGCTCATTTTACTCTGAAAGAAACATACTTCTTATTTCTATGTGTCTGTGGGCAGCGCTAGGTTCCCGGTTCGAATCCCAGCTAGATCAGCATGTGCAAGGAGTTTGTATGTTCTCCCCATGTTTGTATGGGTTTCCTCTGGGTACTCTGCTTTCCTCCCACATCCCCAAAACATACAGATAAGTTAATTTGTTCCCCCCTAAAATTGCCCCTAGACTATGATACATACACTACATGATACATACATAGACATATGACTATGGTAGGAATTAGATTGTGAGCCCCTCTGAAGGACAGTTCATGACAAGACAATATATACTATGTACAGCGCTGCATAATATGTCAGCTCTATATAAATAAATAAATGTATGTTAAATTTTATGATTTTCATGATAGTGGTCCTTTAAAGGAATGGACCCTAATGTGACAGGTTTAAACTGGTGACAGGTATACAGAAAAAGTAGCAGTATTTTATCCCTAGATGCTTTCATAACGTTTGACTTTAATTTTGAAATTGTCTACATTGTTTCTGGATTATATTTTTTACATTTATTTCTAAATATTGGTAAGAAAATATTTTCTCAAAAGATTATTTTTACTCCATCAAGATAAATACATTCTTATCATAACATCTCAGCATTTTTGTTACATAGAAAGATCAGGTACTTTTTAGCTCGTTCAGAAGAGCTCTGGGCTCAGAAGTATTCATCTCTTCTACAATGCCAAAAGATTAATGACAGATGAGTATTTCAAGGTCAACATTTTATGGGAAAAGGAAATACAGATTAACAATTTACCGTATTTCGCGCCGTATAAGACGCTCCGGAATATAAGACGCACCCAGGTTTAGAGGGCAAAAACCAGGGAAAAAAAAAATACTAAACCTGGTGCGTCCATATTCCAGGAGCGTCTTGTACATGTCCTTCTGTGTGTCCTCATGTGTGCTCCTGTGCCCCCAATATCCCTATGTGTCCTTCTGTGCCCCCATGTGTCCTCCTGTGCCCCCATGTGTCCTTCTGTGCCTCCCGTGTGTCCTCCTGTGCCCCCCATGTGTTCTCCTGTGTGTCCTTCTGTGCCCCCCATGTGTCCTCCTGTGCCCCCCATGTGTTCTCCTGTGTGTCCTTCTGTGCCCCCCATGTGTCCTCCTGTGCCCCCCATGTGTCCTCCTGTGCCCCCCATGTGTTCTGTGTGTCCTCCTGTGCCCCCATGTGTCCTCCTGTGCCCCCCATGTGTTCTCCTGTGTCCTCATGTGCCCTTATGTGCCCCCCATGGGTTCTCCTGTGTGTCCTCATCTGCCCCCATGTGTCCTGTGCCCCCCATGTGACCTGTGCCCCCATGTGTCCTCCTGTGCCCCCCATGTGTGCTCCTGTGCCCCCCCATGTGTCCTCCTGTGCCCCCATGTGTTTTTCTGGTGCCTCCTCATGTGTGCTCCGGTGCCCCCATGTGCCCTCATTTGCCCCCCCTGCCTTCCTCCCTCCCACCTGCCCGAGTCTCCTGGCCCCCAGATTGAGTGTTAATAGCGGCAACAACTTACCTTTGCCAGGCTCCCGCGCTGATCCTAGATCATTGCGCTGCCCCCCGCTAGCTTCCTCTGCCTCCCCCCTCTGTATCTGGCCCCCCCGGGTGAAGGAATAAGTATCGGCAGCTTACCTCCGCAGTGCGCCCGCGATGACTGCAGACGTCCGTCTTCCAGGCACTTCTCGCTCTAGTGGCCGGCTTGAACTGATGACGCGCAGTTCAAAGCCGGCCACTAGAGCGAGAAGTGCCTGGAAGACGGACGTCTGCAGTCATCGCGGGCGCACTGCGGAGGTAAGCTGCCGATACTTATTCCTTCACCCGGGGGGGCCAGATACAGAGGGGGGAGGCAGAGGAAGCTAGCGGGGGGCAGCGCAATGATCTAGGATCAGCGCGGGAGCCTGGCAAAGGTAAGTTGCCGCCACTATTAACACTCAATCTGGGGGCCAGGAGACGCAGGCGGGCACAGAAAGGCAGGCACAGAAAGGCAGGGAATCCCCAACGTGGCGGCGGGTCGGCGGTTCGGATCGGCGGGCGTTATTAAGTTGGGGATTCCCTGCCTTTGCCGTATAAGACGCAGGGACTTTTTCTCCCCATTTTTGGGGGAGAAAAAGTGCGTCTTATACGGCGACAAATACGGTATGTGGTTTCCCATTCATTAATCTAAGTCACCGTGTCAATGATCGCCGGCATCAATGAGATGCCTGCATCATTGTATCTTCCGTAGTAACACATCCAAGCAATTCATGTTTAGCAAACTTGTAGTATGCTAATAGGAAATAATTTGTCAGGACATCTTGTGACCAAATAGTAAAATTATACCTACATTCATTTTTTTTTTATGAAAAGACACACCATTACATTTAAAATTAACCCCTTACCTCCCACACTCTCCCATAGTTACCTAAATAAATGATATGCATATAAAAAAAAAAGACAAATAAAAAAAAATAAAGAAATAGTTACCTTAGGGACTAAACTTGTTTAATATGTATGTCAAAGGGGTATATTCATGTTATTTATGAACTGATGGGCTTGTAATTAGCGATGGATGCAAAATTGAAAAAAATGCACTTTTGTTTCCAAATAAAATATTAGTGCCATACATTGTACTAGGGAAATATTTTAAACATTTAAATAACCAGGACAAATGGGCAAAGAAAATGTGTGGATTTTTATTATGGTAGTGTGAGAATCCGCTCAGCTGCCTGCGCAGGCAGGCAGCCTTTTGACCATTGTTTAGGGTTGCTTGCTGCAGGACTCTGGAAAGGAGACCTTCTGTCAGTTGTGCAGCTTGTGTTGCTGAGGGATTTGCATACATTAGTCATGCAAATCCCTTACCTGCCTTCTTTTGATGACTGGCACTATAAAAGCATTCTGCTTCCAGAATGCTTTGCTGGACATTTCCCTTTCATGGTCTGTTCCTGATGGACACGCCTGGAGTGTCAGCCATTCCCGTTTGTTAAAGTTATTTTAGTGTAATTCGTGGGAATGCACTAGGCAGGTTCCCTAGTGCAGTTAGGATTGCATTATTTGTTTTGCCTGTTCCGTCTGTCTTGTGTTTGGATCGCACAAGCCCTAGCGTTAGCAGCTGTGGATCCTTCTGATTGAGTCTGGAGATCAGATAATAGATGATGAGACACAAAGAAGCGGTACATAAACACCTTCCGCAGCTCCATCCAGATGGATGTCTCCTGGGATCGCGCTAGCCACTTTTCGCTAGCGCTGTGGATCCTTCTGTTCTGTCTCCTGAGATCGCGCTAGCCACTTTTCGCTAGCGCTGTGGATCCTTCTGTTCTGTCTCCTGGGATCGCGCTAGCCACTTTTCGCTAGCGCTGTGGATCCTTCTGTTCTGTCTCCTGGGATCGTGCTAGCCACTTTTCGCTAGTGCTGTGGATCCTATCTCTCGCTTGTCCCTGTTTTCGTGTGTCTGTCTTGTCTGCTACGGACGCTTGCTGGAGGCTCGGTGAGGTAACCGTTAAGCAAGCGTTTGCGTCCTCTGTTTCATGTTTGTCTGTCGATGGTTAGCTAGGCGTACTTGTCTCTATTGTGCTTATCACGTGGAGACCGCGCATAACCGCGTGCACTGTTGCGAATGAGTGCGGTGTTCGCGGTTAGCTAGCGTTTGTTATTTTCCGTATCTCCTCATTGTATGATTTGCTGTGCCTTTGCTACCCTTGTGCGCTGTCCTGCTCTGTCTTGTGTCTCTATCGGCAATCGCCAATCTTGTGATTGCGTTCCCACTTTGTTTCCCCTGTTGTGTGTTCACTGTCGCTGGGTGGCGGCTAGTTTGGTGCACACACATACATCCTGTCCCTGTGCTCTTTTTCTCTTTAAGGGCTCTTCAGCCCCGTTTATCGGGTTCTGTACAATTCCCATCTGGCATCTGTGGCTGTGCAGCGGCGGTGTTCGCCTGCACTCCACAGCGCCATCTGCCGGTGGGAATTGCCCTCTGCGGGTGCATAGCACCTAGCCTGGGTTTCCCAAAATCATACGCTGGTGGAGGGTTTTCGTTGTGTCAGTGCGCATCTTGTGCGCTGACCACGAAAACGACCCCGCCACCGTTACAGAATGTCCAGCCCAACCAAAATTCCCAGGGCAGAGGGATCCTTCGATTTGTTTCAGATGTCATTGCCTGAGGCAAAGGCATATGTGGATCCTATTATAGGTAGGATCGCACACTACATTAAAGCAGTTAGAAAGTCTATCCTCGTTCCTGACCCCAACCCATATGGAGATTACCTAGATACTGGGTTGTTTGAACCGCCATTTGCCTCATGGGAGATTGGGGCCTTGTTGGAAGAGTTTGATTTCGATTGGAAAGCCTTTTGCGATTTTTATATCGCAAAGAGCGCGGATGACCTGAATGATTGTCTCGACTCTATGTACCTTTTGATCGATTCTGATGAATGTGATGAGTGTGATGTGGATCTGGTGATTTATGTGTGGCAGACTATTTTGGACGAATTGCACACACACCAACCAATTATTTCCAATAAAGAGACACCATTGTCACATGATTATTCCTGTCTTTCTGGGGTAAAGCAAGTGAGTTTGGACACTGTGCGACCTGAAATGAATGGGTGTGCCTCAACTGTGGACACCTGCGTGAATTCTGATGGAGTTTCTCCCGTTTGTTTAGAGGTTAAATCTGTGCGATCTGATGCCTGTTTCTCAGATGTTCCTGTCGATTGTGATCGGCGTGAGTGTGTCAGTTTTGTCAATGAATTGTGGGATCCCTTGTCATGTAAAAACAGATCTTCTTCTCTCAGTACTACTTTAAGATCCTCCATCTATGATCTTGCTATGGGGAAAATTCCCAAACTATGCAGTTTCAAGAGTAAAATTAATATGATTCCTCATGTTGTTGTCACAACTTCCCCTAACATTGTTCAGTATGAATGCTCAGACCTAGTCAGGTGTGAATGGGAGCCCCCGTTCCAGAAAAAGCAGCTCGAAGCGTTGTCGTATGAATTGGAGAACGATTCAGAGTCGTTTTGTGAGTACTACATTGCCAGAAGTGAATCTGTCTTGAGAGCATGTATAAGTTATGCTTCCGCCTTAAGAGAAAAAAAGGGGTGTGAATTTGACTTTGTGAGTCCGCTGATTTGTATGTGGAAAATGATTCTGAATGAATTACGTGTACGTCATTCAGGTGACGTTTGTAAAGGTACATTGTCAGCTGGCGTTTCTGAGATCCAGCAATCCAGCCTGGAGACCTCAGAATCCCTGTCTTTGGAGTGTTCGGTTTCGCAACCTAAAGCGATTGTGGATTCGCAAATTTTGCGTTCTGTCTCCTCGGATTCGACATCGTTAGCCGAGTCTAAGAGTGAGACAGCACTTTGGTTTTGTGAACCTGATACTGAAGCACCTTTGCTCTGTCCAGAGAAGATGTCTCTGAGCCTGCCCTGTATCATGAATAAAGACATTATGTCCACTCGCATTGACATTTGCGAGTCTGATTCTGAAGTAAGTACTGACTCTCCACCCAGTAATCTGGATGAGTCAATATTACCTTGTTTAAAATCTCTTGCAGTGTCCCTAGAGGCTCGTCTAGGTATTGCAACCATTGTTACCTGTTTCTCTGCTATTTTGGAATTGCAGTCTGGTTTGACTGCTATGGAGGAATTTCCCTGCAGTGAAACGAAACTCAGAAGGCCAGAGTTAGTTTCACTAGATATTTCTGTGTATCCCTGTCCTGATAATGAAATTCAGTTTCAGTTTATGGTGGAACCTTCCCTGGGACATCTGCCCGGTTCACAAAATAAAGTTCAAGCTTTGCCCTGTAACATGGATAGTTCAGAATCCTTCTTAGGAAACTTGAAAAAGGATGTTCCTGAGGTCCTGTCTGACCTCCTGGAGATCTCTGAGTTCCTCCCAAACGGTGCAGAACTTGTAGGAGACGTCTCCTGCCCCCCAAGTCCTTCTGAGGTGTTGCCCACTTCAGTAGGCATTGCTGCCTTGCTGGCTACCTTTTCAGCTTTGGTGGAGCTTCAGTCATGTGTAGTCAATGATGAATTTCTGTCAGATATCATTACAGTCATTGAGATTTTTAAGCCTGAGACCGAGTCTTCTTTTGAAAGACCAGTACCAGTGACCTCTACTCGTGACGATTTTCTGCCCGGTCCTGGTTTTGGTCTTGTCATGCCGGACTCTGAGGTTGGCAGTTCCCCGACATGTCCTGAGGTTTCTCCTGTGCTGGTGTACCCCAGTGTGCTCTGTGACCCAGAAAGCCCAAGTGTGCCTCAGTTACCAGCGTACTCAGATGCTTCCTTCAGTGGAGACATGTTCTGATTTAGCCTGCCTGCTTGCATGCCCAGAAGTGGTCCCTGAAAGTCCTGATCTTGATGGGTGTCCTGCTAATCCTGAATCTGGAACTGTCATAGGTTCCATGGGGGTGCTTGGTAGCTCTCCATGTGAGCCTGGTGAGCGTTCTGGCTTCTTGGAATCTCTGCGGAGCTTCAAGGCGTTCTGGGAGATTCCGAGAGAAGTTTTGCTTGGTACCCTGAATACGATCAACAGCGGCTTTTGTTTTGAAAGAGACACTTCGAACAGGTTTTGTGGCAGATTTGGTATTTTCGGACGCTCCTTGGAAGGTGGTGGGTATTGTCTGGAGGGTGTCGATGGCTTCTTCTCTGGTATCCACAGTCCTGATGGGTGTTACGCTGAGACTTGTAGTGCTGACGGGCATGTTTCGGTGGCTTCTGTTTCCGATGAGGTCGGTTTCGGGTGGACTGACTCTGGAATTGGACCTTGTCGGGCTGGCCCACCTTCATGAGTCTTCTGTTAAAGTGGTTTGGAGATATCAGTTTTGAGGGTCGTCTGGAATTCGACCCTAGGAGGGGGGGTACTGTGAGAATCCGCTCAGCTGCCTTTTGACCATTGTTTAGGTTTGCTTGCTGCAGGACTCTGGAAAGGAGACCTTCTGTCAGTTGTGCAGCTTGTGTTGCTGAGGGATTTGCATACATTAGTCATGCAAATCCCTTACCTGCCTTCTTTTGATGACTGGCACTATAAAAGCATTCTGCTCCCAGAATGCTTTGCTGGACATTTCCCTTTCATGGTCTGTTCCTGATGGACACGCCTAGAGTGTCAGCCATTCCCGTTTGTTAAAGTTATTTTAGTGTAATTCGTGGGAATGCACTAGGCAGGTTCCCTAGTGCAGTTAGGATTGCATTATTTGTTTTGCCTGTTCCGTCTGTCTTGTGTTTGGATCGCACAAGCCCTAGCGTTAGCGGCTGTGGATCCTTCTGATTGAGTCTGGAGTGTAGGTTGGAACAGCGGTTGTTTCTGCCTACCTCATCTGTTCTGTCTCCTGGGATCGCGCTAGCCACTTTTCGCTAGCGCTGTGGATCCTTCTGTTCTGTCTCCTGGGATCGCGCTAGCCACTTTTTGCTAGCGCTGTGGATCCTTCTGTTCTGTCTCTTGGGATCGCGCTAGCCACTTTTTGCTAGCGCTGTGGATCCTTCTGTTCTGTCTCCTGGGATCGTGCTAGCCACTTTTTGCTAGTGCTGTGGATCCTATCTCTCGCTTGTCCCTGTTTTCGTGTGTCTGTCTTGTCTGCTACGGATGCTTGCTGGAGGCTCGGTGAGGTAACCGTTAAGCAAGTGTTCGCGTCCTCTGTTTCATGTTTGACTGTCGATGGTTAGTTAGGCGTGCTTGTCTCTATTGTGCTTATCACGTGGAGACCGCGCATAACCGCGTGCACTGTTGCGAATGAGTGCGGTGTTCGCGGTTAGCTAGCGTTTGTTATTTTCCGTATCTCCTCATTGTATGATTTGCTGTGCCTTTGCTACCCTTGTGCACTGTCCTGCTCTGTCTTGTGTCTCTATCGGCAATCGCCAATCTTGTGATTACGTTCCCACTTTGTTTCCCCTGTTGTGTGTTCACTGTTGCTGGGGGGCGGCTAGTTTGGTGCACACACATACATCCTGTCCCTGTGCTCTTTTTCTCTTTAAGGGCTCTTCAGCCCCGTTTATCGGGTTCTGTACAATTCCCATCTGGCATCTGTGGCTGTGCAGCGGCGGTGTTCGCCTGCACTCCACAGCGCCATCTGCCGGTGGGAATTGCCCTCTGCGGGTGCATAGCACCTAGCCTGGGTTTCCCAAAATCATACGCTGGTGGAGGGTTTTCGTTGTGTCAGTGCGCGTCTTGTGCGCTGACCACGAAAACGACCCCGCCACCGTTACAGGTAGCATGTATTATTTTAAAATTATACTGGCCAAAAACTGAAGAATAATACGTTTTCTCATATTTTTTTCATACTTTTTCCATTAAAATGTATTTTGAATAAAACAATTCTTAGCAAAATGTATCACCAAAGAAAGCCTGATTGGTGGCAAAAAACCCCACCAAGATATAGATTTTAGGTTTCATTGTGATAGTAATAAATGTATAGGCAAATTAATGGAAGGAGCACTGAAAGATGAAAAGTAGAACATGTCTCCATTTCTCAATCCATCCTAAACACAGACATGGAGATGACCCCTGAGAACTGAAGTTGGACAGCCCTGACCTAGATGATTTATTGACAGTACATACTTTGAGTGAGAGAACTTACTGTATCAGGATTACTGCTATATAACTGTCTGGGTAATTTATCTACAGTACTACCAAAGAGGTATGAAAGAATACTTTCTTGAACACATAATTTAGTCAAACTATCCTATTTTTGACTTTGGACATTTTATATCAGATGTATCTTTATGAAATTACGTTAAAGACTTGATGGCAATGGATAATACTCCTCTCAGCTCTTTCCAGTTAAGGTCTCTAAACACAGAACCTATCCGAGCATGCATGTACATATGCAGGACTTCTGAGAGCAAGATCATTAGGTAATCAGGTAATGCATGTACTTCAACTATCACCTAAATCTGCTATTAGGTTTTGCAGAGAAACAGAATCAATAATGATACTGGTAGCAATTAAATATATTTTCTTCTTCTGAGTTTCAATCTTTATAAACTTGATTTGAGCTTCTAACACGCTGCTGATTTACAAGGCTAACGCAATGCTTACGGATGACTGTACTGCAAACTAAGACTAGGCTCATCTCTAGATAAATCCCTGTTTACTTTGATGATTGATATTCCTTGTTGTGTTGTCAAGAATTACTTTTCACCAGTTTTCCAAGTTTTAGTCCTGAAATGACCCTAAAATATAGAAAATATGTCTATAATAAAAGCATGTTGCAAACGCAATAACAGATGATGAGACACAAAGAAGCGGTACATAAACACCTTCCGCAGCTCCATCCAGGCAGCTAAAAATAAATGGAAAGAGGCTTAAAGTACAAGAAGAAAAGATTAAGTGGAATACCACAAAGAAAGACTTGATTTTATGCATACACTGGACATGTGCTCATTAATAAGTCTTGTTTCTCCAAGTCACCATGGTACTTGGAAACAACACAATGGAAAAAAAAGGCTTCTTCTGTATTACCATTAATGATGAATGGTTATATCTTTTGTAACATTGAAAGATATATTATTTACAGAAGCTATACTAGAAGTTTTTGTAGGCAAGCATTTTCTGAATCTATTGTTTAAAAAACGCATGCCTCTAAATTCCTAAAAATCATTGTGGATAACAGTTATTACAAGTGGCACAAAGGTAAAATATATTGTTACCAATAGGAATTTAAGTAAGATTTTTTTCTTTCTTTTTCTGAACTGAACAGTGCTATTATAATAGCTACAATTAGATATAATGAATACCCCAGTATGATTTGTCAAATGGGCAAAAGCACGTGGGAGGTTATCAAACTTTTCAGCAAACTTGATCTGAAAATAAATTGAACAGTTGTTAATCAATTTTATGTGTAGTAGCAATGGTACTGTATATAAAACTTTCCTGGGTCCATATACAATTAACTTTTTCTCCTGAGTTTTCTCCTAGGTTGGATATCATACTTTGTCAATAAAACACCATTTTAACCATCAGCATATAATAAAATACTCTAAATAATTTTGATAGTACTCTTTCACCTACCATACTTCTGGGCATATAAGATGCTGTGGAATATAAGACACACCTAGGTTTAGAGGGCAAAAACCAGGGGAAAAAATATACTTAACCTGGTGCGTCCGTGTTCCAGGTGCGTCTTGTAGATGTACTTCCCCAATTATTGTGTCCCCTTTTGTCCCCATGTGTCCCTGTGTGTCTCGAGCATCCCCTGTGTCTCCACTCCCCCCATGTCTCCTGCTCCCCATGTATAATTAGCAATGTCGGAATGTGTCTTGCCTAATCCATGGCTCTCTCAGTAATCGCAGACCTCTTCTCTCCTGCTCGGCTCTCCTAGTGTTGGATTCTGCTGCTGATGATTGAATCAGCAGAAGCGAAAACTAGGGGAGCCATGCAGGAGAGAAGAGGCCTGTGGTCGCAGAACGACCCATAGATTAGGTGAGACACGCTCCCGATACTGCTAATTATACACAGAGGAGTAGGAGACACATGGGGGGAGTGGGGCCAGGGTGGGAGCTGAAACACACAGGGGGCCATATGCAATTCACTTTTTCACCTGTGTTTTCTCCTAGGTGGTATTTTTAAACTTGTCAATAAAATGCCTTTTAAGCTCCCAGAAGGCAAGAAAATGATTAAAATAAGTTTGATAGTAGTTTTTCACCAACTTTTTGGTACATTTTTAGTTGAAAAGTATTGGAAAGTTATTTAAAATCAAAGATGAAAAATTATCTCCTAGGTGAAAACTCAAGTGAAAAAGAGAATTGCATTTGGCCAAGGGAGTGAGAGGGAGACAGAGACACACAGCGGTCCAATACAGGGAGTCCCCAAAGTCACTGCGGGTCAGCGGTTCACATCAGCGAACATTTGTAAGTCAGGGACTCCCTGTATGCCGCATGTAAGACACAAGGGCCCATATGCAATTCCCCCTTTCTCCTGTGTTTTTTCCTAGGTGATATTTTCACAGCTTGTAATAAAATGCCCTTTAAGCCACCAGTAAGCAAGAAAATACTCAAAATAAATTTGATAGTACTTTTTCACCAACTTTTATGTATTTTTTCAATTGCAAAATGCTTAAAAGTTATTTTAAAGATAATATGAAAATTATCTCCTAGGAGATAACTCAGGTGAAAAAGTTAACTGCATATGGGCCAAGGACTTTTCTCCCCATTTTTTGGGGAGAAAAAGTGTCTTATATGCCAAAGTGCAGAAAAGTTCTTTTAAAGAGAAGATCGTATATTATCTCCTAGAAGAAAAATCAGGAGAAAAAGTTAATTGAATAAGGGCACTATTGTCTCATTCTTATTTTCAATTTCAGGGGTTAAATCTAATCTCTGAAGTGTGCAAAGCCGCTATGTCAGCATGGCAGAAAATGTGCTCAACTCGAAAAAACAAAACAAAAATTAGCTTGTGAGCTGTTTTGTACTCACCTCAGGATTGTTTATTCAGCAACATGGAAGTGTTTTATTTTTATTTACTTTTCAGGAGAGCCAGGGCCACATTCAACTACAGTTTGACTGCTTCATTTTCATACATAAAGCACCAGTCTATTATCTCTGTTATAGCTCTTGCAACAAAAAAAATATATACATAGTGAATACACATAGGTTCTACATCGGCCTAGTACTATATGTACCTACATTTATCTCATTATTTCACTTGTCAGTTCAAGAAGGATTCAGCTTTGTTTTCAGAAGAATTCTCTAGACATACAGATAAACAATGTAAATAAACTTTCTCTTAAAAGGAAGAACCGTGAGGCGACAGAAAAGAGGTTTGATCGCAAGATGGAATCAAATCATAATGTAAAATTGGTAAGTCTTAGCTTACCTTGAAAGATACACTTGTTATTATAAGATTCAGACCTCTATTCAGCATGAAAATTGACAACGCGTTTCACAGCCAACAGCCACTTCATCAGGTCAGTAAACAGTGCAGAATTTGTAGTAGCATAAAGCTTTGAGTGCCTAGAAACTTCCCCACAGTAAGAAGATTGGAAGAAATTAAATTTTACTCTTGCTAGTTTCTTATTTATCCAGATCTGAGAGATTCCCTATTTAGTTATTAACTTATTTATCTTGTGCCTCGAGAGAAAATGATTAAGTAACTATGTGCCTTTAGATACAACAGCTAAGTAGCCATATGCCCTCAGATACAACAGCTAAGTAGCCATGTCCCTTCAGATACAACAGCTAAGTAATCAAGTGCCTCAAGATAAAAGAACGAAGTAGCCACATGCCTCCAAATAAAGGAATTAAGTACCCATGTGTCCCAGAGTATCAGCATTAAGTAGCCAGATGTGCCTCCCAGATCGAATTAGGTAACCAGTGGTGCTCTCCAGTATCATGTAGCCAAATGTTACCAATAGTATTGGGTAGCATGATTTAACTCCCAGCATGAGGTAGTCACAAATGCCACCCAAAAAGTATAAGGTAACTGTGATGATTTGCTCAGCTGCCTGTGCAGGCAGGCAGCTTTTTGACCATTGTTTTGATTTGCATGCTGCAGGACTCTGGAAAGAAGAGCTTCTGTCAGTTTTGAAGCTTGTGCTTGCAGAGGAATTTGCATACGTTGTCATGCAAATTGCCTGGCCACATTCATTGGAGGCGTGTACTATAAGTACTATGTCTTTCCCACAATGCTTCGCTGTTTATAAGGATTTCGTCCTATGTAACACTCCTGGTGGGGTGTCAGCCTTGCTCTCTGTTTGAACATCAGCTTAGAGTAATTCCTGAATCTGCGCTAGGCAGATTTCCCTAGTGCAGTTAGGATTGTATTATCTGTATTGCCTGTTCTGTCTTGTCTTGCCTGTTGCCATTGTCTTGTCCCTATGGTGGTCGACAGGAAATGGTTCTGATCTCTGTTCTTGGAGTATAGCTGGTGCAGCGGTTGCTACCAGCTATCTCTTCTGTTCTGTCTCCTGGGATCGCGCTAGCTACTTTTCGCTAGCGCTGGGGATCCTTCTGTTCTGTCTCCTGGGATCGCGCTAGCTACTTTTCGCTAGCGCTGGGGATCCTTCTGTTCTGTCTTCTGGGATCGCGCTAGCCACTTTTCGCTAGCGCTGGGGATCCTTCTGTTCTGCTACTCTGTACTTGGATCACGCTAGCCACTTTTCGCTAGTGCTGTGGATCCTATCTCTCGCTTGTCCCTGTTTTCGTGTGTCTGTCTTGTCTGCTACGCTTGCTGGAGGCTCGGTGAGGTAACCGTTAAGCAAGCGCTCGCGTCCTCTGTTTCATGTTTGTCTGTTAATGGTTAGTTAGACGTGCTTGTCTCTATTGTGCTTATCACGTGGAGACCGCGCATAACCGCGTGCACTGTTGCGAATGAGTGCGGTGTTCGCGGTTAGCTAGCGTTTGTTATTTTCCGTATCTCCTCATTGTATTATTTGCTGTGCCTTTGCTAACCTCGTATTCTGTCCTGATCTGCCTTGTGTCTCTATCGGCGATCGCACCTCTCGCGATCGCGTTCCTATTTCATATCTGTTGTTGTGTGTGTGCGGTCGCGGGGTGGCGACTGGATTGGCGCACACACATACAACCTGTCCCTTTGCTCGTTCTCATTCGCAATCGCCTCTCTTGCGATTGCGTTCTGCGCTTCGTACAATTCCTGTCTGGCATTTGTGGAGGTATAGAGGATTGGTTCCTCTGCACTCCCCAGCGCCATCTGCCAACAGGAATTTCCCTCTACGGGTGCGTAGCACCTTTTGCTGGGTGCCTGCATATATATGCTTGTGGAGGATTTCCGCCGTGTCAGCGCACGCGTTGTGCGCTGATCACGGAGAAAGTTCCACAATCGTTACAGTAACCAGATGCAGTCCCAAATAGTATTCAGAGGTAGTCAGAGGTGCCACACAGCATTTGGTAGTCAGATGCACCTCTCATGCAGAGTGGCAAGCATGGCATGTCTGTCCGCACTTTTCCATTTTCTCGTCCAACATCCCCATCTCCAGAGTCTTCTACTCAGCCATGTTTCCTGGCCTATAAGCATTTACATGCCAATGAATCATGTACAGAGAATTGCCACTGGATCCATAGAGATAGGGATGTTGGAGGAGGAAAAATGATTGCATAGATTGAGCAAAGGCAGGTGAGCTACCCCTTTGCTCTGCTTGCCCTTGTGTAGTTCAAGGGGCATGCCACGGATCTCAATATCACCAGACAGTCCCCCAAGGCCTGCAGAAGCTGCCTTGTTCATAAGTCTTCAGGGTGCTACTGATGTTCTTGTGTCCAAATTATGGTATTTAAAGAAATGATTACATATACAGGAAAGTCTATATTGCCAATGTACGGTGTTGCTGTACCCCTTTAAGCAGGTGTGAAAAAATGTGGTAAACAAAGAATAGAACTTTCTTACATATAAATGTAAATTCTTGATTCTTATTAATTAACAATGCAAAGTGACTGAACAGGAGAGAAATCTAAATCAAAGCAATTTTGGTGTGATCAAGTTTCCCTTCAAAATGTCATCAATTCTCCAAGGTACACTTGTACACAGTTTTGAAGAATTTTTTTTAGAACTAATCACAGATCTTCTGTGGAAGTAGACAGACTCCGATTCTTCTGCCTCTTTTTGTAATGCTGGATACACTTGATGATGTTGTGAGCAGGGCTTTGTGCAGGGCAGGCCATACCATCACATTGTTCTGCAACAGGACAACACCTCTTAAGTCCTCACTCTTTGTTTTTATTTATGCTTATGATAGTTCTTAAACAAATAGCTGCGTGTTTGGTGGAATTGTCCTGCTGCAGGGTAAATCTGGGGCCAATCAGATGTCTCCCTGATGGTACTGCATGATGAATATGTATGTGTGTGAATGTATTTCTAAGCACTGAGAACACCATTAATCCTGACCAAATCCCCAACTCTATGTGCAGAAGTGCAGCCCCAGACTTGTAAAGAACCTTCACCATGCTTCACTTTTGCCTGCAGACCCTAATTATTGTGATGTGCTACTCCTGTTCTCTGATGAACAAACTTCCTTATGCTGCAGGCAAGTAATTTTGACTAATCAGTTCAAAGTACCTGCTGCCACTTTTCTGCACCCTAGTTCTAATGTTTTTGTGCTTAAAACAGTTGCCTAGCCTTGTTTCCATGTTGAGGTATTATTTTAATTTTTTGGGCTGGAAGATCTCTTCTGGATAGATGTCTCCAGACAGTAGGTGTGTGCAACTGGGCTCTGCAGATTTCTGCTAGTTCTGAGCTAATGGTTGTGCTTGACATCTTGAAGGAAAGAAGCAATGATGTGTATTTTATTTGCCAC
This sequence comes from Hyperolius riggenbachi, assembly GCF_040937935.1. Classification (NCBI taxonomy): domain Eukaryota; kingdom Metazoa; phylum Chordata; class Amphibia; order Anura; family Hyperoliidae; genus Hyperolius; species Hyperolius riggenbachi. Next base: position 196,378,238 of record NC_090649.1, read on the forward strand.
ACTAAGTTTCCTTGGCTTACCACTGCATCTTTATTGCCCGTTTCTTTGTGCTTCTTCACAAGAGTTTGAACGGTATACTTTGAGGGAGCAGGAAAAAATGGCGCACAGCTCCGGCTGAACAGTTTGGCGCCGCCATTCAATTTAATCTAAAACGCTATTTAGCATTCTGTAATTACATTATTGCGCGTGGCCATTGTCGGATTGGACTTTGGAAGAGAAAATGTACTGTTGGGAAATTTACTTAGTAGTGTACTATTGATATAGCTTTGAAAACAAGAATTTGAAACCGAGATCCCAATCTAGTGTAGTAATTTTTAGTGGGTCTGAATGTATTCAAATAAATGAGATTATACTCACAAGTGTGGGTCACCACACAGGCAACCACTGGAAAGGCAGGTGGGGATAATTATCACCTGACCCCACTCAGGTCTAAAAAGTCACTCTCTGTAGAAAGGAAGAAACGGGGATACACCCCTCCACCAAGGGTGGACTAGATCAGTGGTAAACAAGGATAACAGAAGCGCCAACACAGGATAAAATTGGTTAAAACCAGTTTAAAAGGAAGGTAATGGGTATATTCAACTCCCTCAGGTATATAAATGACCAGGCAAATTAAGCCGTTGAAAATACAACTATACCATTTATTTAAAACAATTCTCCAGATATGATGCAACGCGTTTCACGGGCCAACATCCTGCTCTGGCGCCTCTAGTGCTTTGGCAAATCGATTGACCTGTAGTTGTGTTCTCCATAATCCAATTGCCTGGTCATTTATATACCTGAGGGAGGTGAATCCACCCATTTCCTTCCTTTTAAACTGGTTTTAACCAATTTTATCCTGTGTTGGCGCCTCTGTTATCCTTGTTTACTACTATTGATATAGCACAGTGGTAAAGTACTGGACTTTGGTGATTATTTTTGTGCAGGTGGAGGTTCATATCCAGTCAATGCTCCTTTCTTCTTCTTATTATTTATTTATAGATGCGCTGCTATCTGTAAATTAATAAAAGATTAGTTTAAAAATACTTTTTTCATGAAATAAAAGTTTTTCATATCCCAGCTGCATAACGTATACAAGGTTCAAAAGGAAGTGGGGACACAGAATAAAGATGAGAGACAAGGAATTATTGGCTGCAAACTGACAAAAAATAGCTGTACTGATTAGTCAAAGAGAATCACTACAGCTATTTTTCGTCAGTTTGCAGCCAGTAATTCCTTGTCTCTCATCTTTATTCTGTGTTCCCACTTCCTTTTGAACCTTGTATACGTTATGCAGCTGGGGTATTAAAAACTTTTACTTCATGAAAAAGTATTTTTAAACTAAAATTTTATTAACTTACAGATAGCAGCAGTATCTCCATCTATTAAAGTACAAAAAAAAAAAAAAAAGTAACATTGAGGAGATTTAAACCTGCAAAATTTACATGAAAGACCAGCACTTCATCCCTGTGCTACACTTCCTTTCCTCAAATCCATTTGAACAGCACCATCTACCATTCTAATATTTGACTGCAAACACCACAGGCCAGCCCGAGTCTCAATCGCGCCCTGTAAACAATGCCAGCAGCAGCAAAGACTGGAAGAGCTTTAGACTACGGATGAATGAAGACGTGGTCAGGTAAAGCAAAGGAAGTAAGAAGCGGCAGTAATTTAATTTTAAAACGCTATTTACCGTTTTTACAATAACGGTAAATAGCGTTCTATTACATTATCATGCACCATTTTTTCCCTGCGCCTCTTTTGGGTGTATGCATATTTTGAAGCATATTTTGCAGACTGCTTTGAAGCCATTGTCTGGGAGAGACCTTGTTCATACATTGTAACTACCTTTCAACCTACATATGAAAATGATCACTAGCACCTGAGATTGTTGGTACAGTGGCACCAATGAGAATAAATCAAATTAAATATAAAAAGGAGGTAGTGGTGGAGTTAACCCCGGGTAGTCGGACACAGGTTGTCAATTTTCTAAAGCAGTTCTTTAAAATAAAGATAAACAACAGCAATACTAACTACACTTAGCACCTGTTTGGCATAATTGGTTAATCATAGACCTGTCTATACTTCTACAAAATCCCTAATTTTGTTTGAGGGTACCAATAAGAATTGATCCTGTTTTGAAGACAAAGGTTAGTCCCACCAAATATTGATATAGGCCCAGTGCACACCAAAACCGCTAGCAGATCCACAAAACGCTAGCGGTTTTGGGAGCTGATTTCAGAGAGATTCTAGGCATGTTTAGAGACAATTGCTAAACATAGCTAGCGTTTTTGGGTGCGTTTTTGGGTAGCAGATTACACATATTGTTACAGTAAAAGCTGTTACTGAACAGCTTCTGTAACAAAAACGCCTGGCAAACCGCTCTGTTTGCGTTTTTCCTCTACTTTACATTGAGGATGAAACGCTTCAGAAAACCGCAAATGTGCAGCAGGAGGCACGTTTGCGGTTTGGGAAAAACCTCAACACGCTGGTGTGCACCATCCCATTGAAATACATTAGCCAAGCGTTTTTACAGGCGGATGCGTCCGGCGGATCGCACCTAAAAGTGCTCAGTGTGCACTGGGCCTTAATTTAGATGTATCGTCTGTTATTGTAAATAAACCATAACAATTCATATTTGTGATACCATTCTTACTTTACGGCATTTTTTCACACTTGCCTAAAACTTTTGCCCAGCTCTGTATATTCATCATATGATTATGATGATATTCATCATTCATAATACATTTCTTTGTAAATTAACAGTTTTGTGCAGTGCGCAGTTTTGTTTAAGAGGAAGACAATAAATAAAGCAGTTTTGTTTAAGAAGAAGACAAGACATAATGAACGAGCAACTCTGGTTAGTTCTGGGGAAAAAAAATGTTATTCCTTATGCAACAGAGACAGTTGGATCTATTCTCTGGATCAAAACGTTACCATGAAACTGAAATCAGTAATTACCATAATCTATGTGCAACGACAATTATAGTTCATTAATTTTGTGTAGAAAATATCGTAGTTAATATTTACTAAGATTCCTTATTTTTTTACTACCAACATTTTTTTTATCTACCATTTATATTACTAATTAGCTCTGTGCTCTCCCTATTAATATCTGCAAATACCCCCAGTATCCTTTCCTTATTTTTCATTTCTCCATGCTATCCACACCTTCCAATCTCCCATGTGAGGATTACTTCACACATCAAAGCATTATTTCTCTCAGTATATGTCTGTATGGACGATGAAAGTACATCTAACGGAGAGGGATATGGTGGCTGCCATATGCATTTTCTTTTAAACAGTACCTTACCTGACATCCTGCTTATCTCTTTGGCTGCAGTAATGTCTGAAACAAGCACACACCTGAAACAAGCATGCAGATAATAGGGTCAGACCTAAGTCAGAAACACCTGTCCAGCATACTTGTTCAGAGTTTATGTCTAAGTGTATTACAGACAGAGCCTCAGCAGGACAGCCAGGCAATCTGCATTGTTTAAAATGAAATAAATACAGTGGGTTGCAAAAGTATTCAGCCCCCTTGAAGTTTTCCACATTTTGTCACATTACTGCCACAAACATGCATCAATTTTATTGGAATTCCACGTGAAAGACCAATACAAAGTGGTGTACACGTGAGAAGTGGAACGAAAATCATACATGATTCCAAACATTTTTTTTTACAAATAAATAACTGCAAAGTGGGGTGTGCATAATTATTCAGCCCCCTGAGTCAATACTTTGTAGAACCACCTTTTGCTGCAATTACAGCTGCCAGTCTTTTAGGGTATGTCTCTACCAGCTTTGCACATCTAGAGACTGAACTCCTTGCCCATTCTTCTTTGCAAAACAGCTCCAGCTCAGTCAGATTAGATGGACAGTGTTTGTGAACAGCAGTTTTCAGATCTTGCCACAGATTCTCAATTGGATTTAGATCTGGACTTTGACTGTGCCATTCTAACACATGGATATGTTTTGTTTAAACCATTCCATTGTTGCCCTGGCTTTATGTTTAGGGTCATTGTCCTGCTGGAAGGTGAACATCCGCCGCAGTCTCAAGTCTTTTGCAGTCTCCAAGAAGTTTTCTTCCAAGATTGCCCTGTATTTGGCTCCATCCATCTTCCCATCAACTCTGACCAGCTTCCCTGTCCCTGCTGAAGAGATGCACCCCCCGAGCATGATGCTGCCACCACCATATTTGACAGTGAGGATGGTGTGTTCAGAGTGATGTGCAGTGTTAGTTTTCCACCACACATAGGCCTTAATTCACTAAGATCATGCTAGAGATAATAAGGCAAGAGAAAACTTACCTCCACACGTGAGAGAGTTATCTTACCTCTTCATTCCTTAAGTTACCTCTCCTGTAGTTAATTTACCTCCTCTGTAGTTAATTTACCTCCTCTGTAGTTAATTTACCTCCTCTGTAGTTATTTTCACATGCAGCTAATTAACAGCCTGTCTTTAACTCTGGAGTTATTTTAAGGATTGGAGAGTTAATTTAAAGACAGAAGAGTTAACTTTAGGCTTGCCTGAGGTAAAATGTTTCCTGAATACTACATGCCTTATCACCATGGTAACAACTCTAGAAGAGTTATTAAAGACAGGAGATAAGTTTAGTGAATTGAGGCCATAGCGTTTTGCATTTTGGCCAAAAAATTCCATTTTGATCTCATCTGACCAGAGCACCTTCTTCCACATGGTTGCTGTGTCCCCCACATGGCTTGTGGCAATCTGCAAACGGGACTTCTTATGCTTTCTGTTAACAATGCCTTTCTTCTTGCCACTCTTCCATAAAGGCCAACTTTGTGCAGTGCATGACTAATAGTTGTCCTGTGGACAGAGTCTCCCACCTGAGCTGTAGATCTCTGCAGTTCGTCCAGAGTCACCATGGGCCTCTTGACTGCATTTCTGATCAGCGTTCTCCTTGTTCGGCCTGTGAGTTTAGGTGGATGGCCTTGTCTTGGTAGGTTTACAGTTGTGCCATACTCCTTCCATTTCTGAATTATCGCTTGAACAGTGCTCCGTGGGATGTTCAAGGCTTTGGAAATATTTTTGTAGCCTAAGCCTGCTTTAAATTTCTCAATAAGTTGATCTCTGACCTGTCTTGTGTGTTCTTTGGACTTCACGGCGTAGTTGCTCCCAATATTCTCTTAGACAACCTCTGAGGCCCTCACAGAGCAGCTGTATTTGTACTGACATTAGATTACACACAAGTGCACTCTATTTAGTCATTAGCACTCATCAGGCAATGTCTATAGGCAACTGACTGCACTCAGATCAAAGGGGGCCGAATAATTATGCACACACCACTTTGCAGTTATTTATTTGTAAAAAATGTTTGGAATCATGTATGATTTTCGTTTCACTTCTCATGTGTACACCACTTTGTGTTGGTCTTTCATGTCGAATTCCAATAAAATTGATTCATGTTTGTGGCAGTAATATGACAAAATGTGGAAAACTTCAAGGGGGCCGAATACTTTTGCAACCCACTGTATGTCAGCATCCATATTCCTCTCAGTTCAGATGTGCTTTCACATGCCAGTAGGGTTGATTTACTAAGATGAAGGACAGCACGTTGCGATCTATCAACTGAGCACTACCACAATCGCCCGAAAAAGCAGTAGGTGAGCATCGGCAACTTGTATTGCATAAAGGAGTCATCAATCAGATACTGCTACCCCCAGTACTACTTACCCGGGGCTTCCTCCAGCCCCTGGCAGCCGCTATGTCCTTTGCCACAGCTCCGCTCTCCACTGATAGCTCCCATTCCCCAACGGTGCGCAGGACAACCTCCAGGTCATCCTTTTCTGTGCCTGCGCGAGCACCACTGTCAGTATTTCTGCACCTGCACAGTACGCTCCGGACCACATGGAGGTCATTGACAGTGGTGCTAACGCGGGCGCAGTAGAGGATGCCTGGTGAGGTACCATCAAGGACCAGGAGCCAGCGGTGGAGAACAGAGCTGCGGCGAGGGACATTGCGGCTGCCAGGGGCTGAAGGAAGCTCCAGGTAAGTAGTACTGGGGGTAGCAGTATCTGATTGATGATTGAGGAAATAAATATGGCATCCTCCCTATCCCTCTAGCTTCAGTTGTCCTTTAAATTGTAATACGTGCCCACTGCCCAGCTGCTACTGCTTCCGAACATGGCTCCATTGAGCATGGCAGGCCAATAGCAAATTTATCAGCTACATCTATGGTGACTGTGCAGTGTGATGATCAATGACACCATTTTTGATAGTACTATGCGCTTACTAAGCACAATGTTTTAAAAACATTCTATTATATTTTTTGAGAGAATTAAACCTAAAAAAAACCCAAAAACATAAACGCCTTTCCAAGCCTCATTAAATATGTGGACTAGTATTGCTCAGGTAGAGACACCAGGCTCCTTGTATCTAAATTCTTTGAAAAATACTAGCCTCCAAGGGGGACAGAAGATTACAGAAGGACAAAGGGGTGCAATGCTCTTAGTCTTTTTAAAAATATATTTTTAGCTTAAAAAAAAATACACTTTTGAACAAACACACCTGTGTGCATGTATATATGTGTATATATGACACAAAGTTTATGTCAGCAAAACATTTTTAAAGACATCTTTCCACACTTTTATATCCCTCAAATAGAAATATGTAGTAGCTTCTAGAATAAAATAAAATCAATGGAGCAGCAAGGATCGTATACAATTCCATTATACAGGAGAAGGGGAAAAAGTCTTACCGCCCAGAGGAAGACATGGTGAGAGTGTATTAGTAACTCTGGATCATAGTCCCAGAACTGTGAAATGAGTCCTCAAAAGAGGTTCCCTAAAAGTAAGCATGTTTGGAGGTGGTATAAAACCAAACAAATATTAAAGAACAAAGTTAACACAGCCTCTCATGAGGTAACAGAAACCAGTGTGCATAGTGAGAAGAATACCTATAAAATATAACCACCTCAACTATTATGAACTAAACTCTCTTTCATACAATTCTAAAACACTTGTGCTGATACCTTTTGCAAATAAAATCTTAAATCAGTTTATATGGTTAGTTATAATTACGAACCATTCACCCAATTAGTACACTGTTTTAATAAGCAGATTGACAACCTTCTCTCTAGGGAAGAAGAAATGTAATGAACTTCTTCAGGAATTTGATTGTCCACAGGTTAAATAACAAGGGCCAACATTTTAAAATGCCTGAACTAGTGTTGGGCGAACACCTGGATGTTCGGGTTTGGGAAAGTTCGCCGAACATGGCCGCAATGTTCGGCATGTTCGGGCCGAACCCCGAACTCCCCGAACATCCCGCTTTTGGGGGCCCTATGGGGTCGCAGGCATAAGGGGGGAGCATGCCCCGATCGCGGGGGGGGGGTCGGAAATTCCCCCCACCCCCTCCGCTAGCGCTCCCCCCTCTGCCCGCTTCCCCATACAAAAGTTTCAGGAAGTACTGGTCCGGTGGTAGTGGGTGGCTGGCAGTGGGCGGCACTGTGAAGTGAGTGACTGAGGAGGAGGAGTCCGGAGAGTGACGCGTTGAGGGAGGCCGGGCAGCGGGCGGTTCAGCAGTAGTACCGTACTACTGCTGAACCGCCCGCTGCCCGGCCTCCCTCAACGCGTCACTCTCCGGACTCCTCCTCCTCAGTCACTCACTTCACAGTGCCGCCCACTGCCAGCCACCCACTACCACCGGACCAGTACTTCCTGAAACTTTTGTATGGGGAAGCGGGCAGAGGGGGGAGCGCTAGCGGAGGGGGTGGGGGGAATTTCCGACCCCCCCGCGATCAGGGCATGCTCCCCCCTTATGCCTGCGACCCCATAGGGGGGCAGTATTCGGCCGAACAGGGCCCTGTTCGGCCAAACAGGGCCCTGTTCGGCCAAACAGGGGCCCTGTTCGGCCCTGTTCGGCGGCCAATTAGTAGTTCGGGGCGAACCCGAACTTAAAAGGCCGAACACCATCAGGTGTTCGGCCGAACTCGAACATCACCCAAACAGGGTGATGTTCTGCAGAACCCGAACAGTGGCGAACACTGTTCGCCCAACACTAGCCTGAACATGAAAAAATGGGTAGTCACCGTCTTGCTATGCAGTAGAGCCCAATAGACAAAGTGGTCCGCTGTGTCTTAGTCAACAACCTTCCAGTATCTGAAAGCATGTACTAGTAGAGAAACTGGGATCCATTAGATGCAAGTAACAATCAATACCTGCAAAGCATGTAATCCCCAGCTCACAGTTGGTCCACCTTGTCCTCCCAGTTCCAGCCCACTCCATTCAGCCTCAATGAGGAATGCCGTCTCCTAGCCTTCTGGGTTCTCCAGCTGGCTGCTGGATAGCTACCACGTGGCAGTCCGTACTTTGGATTTCAGCAATAGCCTTCAGATTCCCTTTAATAGATTAGATGTTTGCCATACTAAAAATTTCAAATTGAAAAAGTCAATGAAAAACTTGGACACACCGATCAATTTTTATTGAAATATGAATCAATCATTCATCAGGAATGATCTTTCTTTATTTCAGCCAAGCACAGGTGGGAGAACAGAGAAATCACAGTATGCATATCTTTGTACCGCATTGAACTCTATAAACTGGTGGCAATACTTTGAGCCATTTTCAAACTGATTTTTCCCCCAAAAAATTAGCTTGATATCAAATTGCACAAGGTAAAAACCATGAACCTTGTTCAGATTAGAGACCACAAGCATTTCACAGTAGGTGACAGTACAAGAGTGGTTCTGCAGGGAATCAGGTAAGTATATCATCAGCAACGCAGTGTGGGTAGAGTTTCTGACAGTGGTCACTTTATAGTGATATTTTGTGGCTACACCTTGTCAGTGGGCACTGCAGGATCAGGGAACAAGGAAATGGACACTATTTTGGGGGTCATAAAGGTCATATCAAGTAAGAGTGAGGTTAATTTGGGGTTCCATGATGGGTCCCATCCATTTAGGAGCTATGATCTGGGTTAGCAGCAGCTGCAGCCACTGTATTCCACCCCCCCCCCCCCCCCACCACAACTTTCTGTGTGTAAACGTGTACACGGCCGCATGGAGGCATGAAATATCTGTTGAATACACTTTACATACTGTAATAGTATATTTTTTCCCCTGTCATTTTCCCAAATGGCCCCAGCCGCCAGCCACCGTGCCACCTATATGCCCCGCCTCTTCCCCGAAAATGTGAAGATGAACCTGCCACTGCTCTTAGCCATTACATATGTAAAATATCTGAAAAGATTACCAAATGTGAGTTTTACTAGCGACTCATGTGTATGGTTTTTGAAATTTTTGAATCTGTGATTTATGTTTGTTGTTATGCAGTTTACTACATATTATTGCACACAAGTTATTTTTATTTATCTGATGATAAGCATGTTTACTTATTTATTTCTGTAAAATATTTTTTGTTGACTAAAAACCCAAAATCAAAAGTTCAAGTATTCTTTTATCACTAGATAATAGCTGTTATAGACGTAAGATAGTTATGGGCATGATGTCTCTGACGTCTATGCATTTACCCTGATTTACGAAATGAAGAGTATTTTGGTGCCTCATATGAGCTTTTGGAAAAACGTAAACAGATGCCTAAACTAATTTGATAGGACAGATACGTCCAGGCTCATCTGTTTGCCACATTGCGGGCAAACGATGCACATGGAAAATGTACAAACATATTTAACATGATGTATTAAGGATTACTACAGTCTAGGAACACGTAACTGTGAATATCTTTTCCTGATGAACTTCAGATTTTGTCATCTTAGAAGTGCTGACTGATGGAAAGACATTGTCTTTGAGTCCATTTTCCTGGAGTCCATACTGAAAACAAGCCTCATACAATACTGGCAGGTGTATTAATATTTGTGGTTTTGTTTGATTCGGTGCATGGAAACAGATATGTCTTAATTTGTAGATACTGCTACACATTGTTTTTATTATTGTGTAAGACATGGAATAGTTATTACCCTAATGTGAGCGGAGACAGAATGACAAAGTACAAATCCCTTCTGTCTGTGTTACTATCCAAAAAAGGAAAAAAACATTTCCTACTTTTTTATTAGTCATTTCCGAGGAGTCCCATAGGTACTTCTTAGAACTTGTGAAGTGACTTTTCGTGCGTAGTTTAGTAAAGGGCTTTTTATGGGGAATCAGAATGAGAAACAGGAAAAGAAAACACTAAAGAACAGTAGGAAAATAAACCTGACGATATAGCTATTAGATTTCATTTTTCCTAGACAGCTCCAACAGGATCAACAAATATAAAATTAGATTGTATCACAGGTTCTGAGAGTTTTCCACGATACCATTAAACCTCTACAGTGAACTAACAGATTATAATTGCTGTAGCAGAATGGGGTATGAGCATTAGAGCAAAGCGTATTAAACATCTGTGTGGAGGTCTCACTTCAGCAATGAATTCATGTTACCACCATGAGAACGAAAAAGCAAAATTGCAGGTGTTAACTAAAGGCCATATAATACAAGTCCTGTTAATATACTTGGTTCACGGGGCATGTCTGTAACCTACATGGGAAAATGGCTGATGATTCCAGATGACAAGAGCCATCTATTATACATGCAGCTGAATGATTTGTGAGGTGTTCATTTGTTGATTTATTACAGTATATACAGGACATCTTCATTTTCCTAGATTCTTTGTATTTATGTTCTTTGTAAGTTATTGTAATCTTAAACATTTTTCCCAATTTTTATTACAATGAAAAAGATGCTGTTGGTAGAACCTTGTAATGACTAACTGCCACTAGAGGTTTATTTCAAGCTTTTGAGAAAGTCAGATGTCACTATGCCTGACATTGGACATTATCCAGTCTGACAAAGAGCCTGCAACTTCCTAAGGTAATCATAACGTCTGGTGGGTCACCTTGTCTTGTTTTCAGTCCTTATATACCACAAGCTCTAATGCAGTCTTTGCCCTATGTGGTGCATCCCTGCTCAGCTTTGAGAGACTTTATATGTCATTCCAGCACTTGGTTACACCCAAGATCTTAAAAGCGTAAAGTATAGGGACCAAAGGCGTAAAGGAAAATGTATTACCAGAACCCCACAAGGCAAGATAAAGGCAAGATTGGTAGAAAGATGGTCTGTGTCAGCAACAGAAAATCTTGGAAGTCAGGGCTGGATTTAGGCCATGGCCTAGGACACCACAGGAGCAAGGGCACCAAAGCAGCAGGCTAAACTGGTGCAGCATTTGCAAGCTTGCAAATGCTGCCATGCAGGGATATCAGGCGAGCACCTGACCGCGGTACTCTGCTGCTAGCCGCCTGTGCAGCAGGCACCTTGCTCTCTGCGCACATTTGCATTGTGGCCAGCAGCTATGGACTGGGGCAGCATTAAAGGCGGAAAGGAAGAGGAAGCTTCTGTGCTGGAGACGAGTGAAGAAATGAGTGACACTAATGACTGTTGTGGTGTGAATGTGAGCTAGCTACCTATACTGAAATGTGAGTGGGAAAAGGAGGGATTAAAAGAGACATCTGACTACCTATACTGGAGGGAAGGGGGGATGCATCATCTTTCTACCTATACTGCACTGGAGGGAAGGGGGAGGGGTCATCTCGCTACCTATACTGAAGGGGGGCGGCTGGTGACAGTGGCCTTGGGAGGTAAAGAGTACAAATCCGGGCCTGTTGGAAGTACCAAACCATTAAGCAAGAGTAGTCCAACAAGCCTAGGTCATGTATGGAAGGTCAGGTATTCACAGTATCCAAAGGGCTAAACAAGAAAAAGTTGAGGTACACAATCAAAGTACACAATGGTTTCAAACATGAGATCAATGGTAAGACCAGGTTTAAAACAAGAGCAGTCCGACGATCACACCAAGCAGAGTAGCACGCTAGTAACTAACTGCTACATGGGAGGGAATGCAGTGGAATTTATTGGGATGATTAAGTTTATTGGCTGCACAAATAACAGGGTGGTTGATCATCGAGCCACTAATTAGCAATTCCCCTCTGGCTGCTAGCAGGGCCACAATGGGCATGTTGCCACTGGGGATGCAGCGCGATCAGGAAGTCACTTGACCTCACAGGTCAGAAGAGGATGTCAGCTGTTTGAGTTGGCTCTCGAAAGAGGAATGCTAAGTGAGTTTATTCCAGTGACGTTATGCCTGATAAACTGTCTAGAAATGTCGGGCTTACATTAAACTTATACAGTAGTTTATCAGTGAAAAGCATTTCCAATAGCGACATTTGTGATTTTGAAATTACAGAAAAAAACAAAAAGCCCTACAATTTTGCATCAGTTGTGTGACTGATGCTGAACCAAAGCTTACACTTTAAAATTTAAAAATATAAACCTCAAGTAGAAGAACTGCCATGAAAATAAAGTAAGATGCATGGACAGGGACACCATCAGAAACTATACAAATATTATGAGCTGCATAAAAGTAAACTTTAGTGCCTCTATTTAGTCCCCCGCAAGGTGGTCTCTAGGATTACCTCTATTGGGCTTAGTACTGGAGTACTAACAATAGCCCATGTGGATAATAAGACTTTTTGATAAGCTGTCCCATGCTGTACTTTGCCATCTCAGTGACTGTAGTAAAAGCGGAAGATGCTGTAATACAGAGACTCATCATAAAAAAAGCAATAAACTCCCAAAAATAAGGCTAAAAGACAGCACCACTGCATAAATAAATATAGATAATCTATATTAACAATTACAAAAATTAAATGTATATACAATCACAATTTATAATTTAAAAAAACTTAAAATCATAATCAACATCACATTATTCATCAGTAACAACAGTCATGATTATGAAGGTATTGCACAGTGCAAAATAAACAGGCCCGTTTCTAGGAGTGGGTGAGGCGGGCTACCACCCGGAGTGCAGTGCTAGATGGGGGAGCAGGGGGCGCCGAAGACAGGGCCAACCAAAAAGTTGCAGAAGATTGGGGGTGCGGGGAGGGATGCCCCACTTCTGTCCTCCTTCCCACTCCTTGGGCACCCCTCCTGTCATTGTGCTCCCCCCATGCGAGTTACGTACGCAGTGAAAGATTAAACACACTCTCTTTCCCAGGCTCCGGCCCCCTCCATGTAGCATTTTTTGGAGCCTGGGAAAGAGAGTGTGTTACTTAAACTTCCACTGTGCCAATCGCTCTGCATATGGGGGGAGTACAGACAAGAGGGGAGCCCAAGGAGAGGGAGGGAGGAGTCCCACTTCCCCTTTCTCATGGCTGTATCACAGTTTGCCTGCTTCTCCCACCTCCTGCACTGGAAGCCCAGCCTGGGGGCACTTATATCTGGCTACCTATACTGGGGACACTAATACCTGGATACATATACTAGGGAACTTATACCTGGCTACCTATACTGTGGGCACCTATACCTGGCTACCTATACTGGGGGCACTTATACCTTGCTACCTATACTGGGGGCAACTATGTCTGGCTAACTATACTGGGGGCACTTACATCTGGCTACCTATACTGGGAGCACCTATGCCTGGCTATCTATACTGATGGGCACTAATATCTGGCTACCTATACTGGGGGCCCTAATACCTGGCTACCTACACTTGGGGCACAAATAACTGGCTACCTATACTGGGGGACTTATACCTGGCTACCTATACTGGGGACACCTATGCCTGGCTACTTATACTGGGGGCACTTATACCTGGCTACCTATACTTGGGGCACGTACACCTGGCTACCTATATTGGAGGCACTTATACCTGGCTACCTATACTGGTGGCCCTTATACCGGGCTACCTATACTGGAGTACCTATGCCTGGCCACATATACTGGGGGCTAATCAATAAATATCCATATTCCCCTACTTTGGTGAATATTTTCATGTCTATCTTTGAGCTCAGCTTTATTTTGAATGAGATTTTAAAAAAAAATATGGGAAGGGCTTCTGCCATCCTATAGAGTCCGAGGAGGTGTTGAATATGACTGCTGTCATGAGCAGACATGCTCTATGATTCTCTGTTTTTTATTTTAATGTAATTGCACCTTAGCACTTAGCACTATGCACTATAGCATTTCACTTTGTTCCCCTGAAAAAGCTTCCGCTAGGAAGTGAAACATATATACTAAGCACATTAAAATGCACATGTACTGAGCACATTAAAAAGCAAAGGTACAGAGCTCAACATCCCATACTATAAGTCTTGCACATGGATCTGCTCAGTAGCTAATCAATTAACAGATTTATAATAACATTCCAGGACTCTCAGGATGTAACAATTGTCCCAATGTTCCAAAATCACAGTTTGTGCAGCTACAAGGAAAAGTTCACAGAGTCCAATCAGATTTCTTCATACACACTAAAAGGCTGGAGCACTCTTACCAACACGAATGGCTAATTGAATGACAGATCAGCATAAAGGTTCAGGCACTATGTTACTCCGCCTAGATAGTTCCCCTTCTTCCTAGATGTCACTCAAAGAGGACAGAAAAAACATAGCGTAATACTGTTTTAGATCCCCAAACAGTCACGACTCGTGCTCAGTGTATAGCCCCCACACGTGTTCACAACGCAGTGGCAAGATGGCCAAAATGCACGCTCACCAGCTTCAATGGCTGATCCACTGTTGACCAGCTAAAAACACTTGTTGGGGCTCAGAGCCTTCAAATCATTGCAGTACCTTTAAAAACTCAGAGAACAGGCTAACATAGCGTAACTCCGTTTAGCCGGTTCAGCACCGCAGTCCGAAAATCTCATGCATCCGAGCAACGTTCACCTCCCATTCATTCGCCTATAACTTTATTGATACTTATAATTATCACAATGAATTGATCTATATCTTGTTTTTTCCGCCACTAATTAGGCTTTCTTTGGGTAGTACATTTTGCTAAGAATTATTTTTTTCTAAATCTATTTTAACAGGAAGATTAAGAAAGAAATGAAAAAAATTCATTATTTCTCAGTTTTTGGCCGTTATAGTTTGAAATTAATATATGCTACCGTAATTCAAACTCATGTATTTTATTTGCCCATCTGTCCCGGTTATTACACCATTTAAACGATGTCCCTATCACAATTTATGGTGCTGATATTTCATTGAGAAATAAAGGTGCATTTTTTCAATTTGCGTCCATCACTATTTATAAGCTTATAATTTTAAATAATATAATAACATATTCTCTTGACATGCATATTTAAAAAGTTCAAACCCTTGGGTAACTATTTATGCTGTTTTTGTTTTTTTTTAATTGTATTTTTTATTTATTTTTTTTAATAAAAAAAAAGTGTATGTGGGTAATTTTTGGTGTGGGAGGGAAACTGCTAATTTTAAATGTAAAATAATATATTTTTTTTATTAAAAATGTATGTGGGTGCAGTTTACTATTTGGCCACAAGATGGCCACAGTGAAATAAGTCCTGTATGCGAACGATCTCGCATCCAGGAACTAAAATGCTGGGGAGAAGTTTCCTGGGGGCAGAAATACCGCGCGCTCTGGAGAGAAAGCGTCTGTATTTCTGCGGGGAAGTTAGATAGGTGAATGGGAATTATATTCCCATTCACTGATCGGGGGGCTAGCGGCGGGCAGCAGGAGCGCACGCGGGGGCGCGCCCGATCGCGCGCACCAGCCGGCGGCAGCAGCAGTGCCTATCTGGTTAATGTAAAAAAAGAAGAAGTAAAACGTATTGCACTCTCATGAAGTATAAAATCAGTGCGCATATAAAATCAGAGGATGTCCACACTGCCGCCGTTCACTTCCAGTGTCTCCGCACACCGTGCCTGAGACCCCACCCTACCGGTTTCGTCATCAATGACTCATCAGGGGCATGTCCTCAGGCCGAGCGCAGGGACGCCATAAGCATGCCTGTATGCAAATCGCCAGGTTAGGAACGGCCATACTCTCACGGCTTCTTATTTGTCTGATCAGACTTCGGCATCATGGCGTCTTGTTGCAGACGTCTTTGAACTCCACATATTGGTGTTCGACTCTGTCCGCCCTATCAGGTCGGAACACATCACCGCACCACATGTATTAGCTCCATGGAAACCAGACGTCCCTCATCTGGCCGCCATAGACATTGCCATAATCATTTGTCGATTCATGTATACAGTAAATCAGTCATATTAGAATCAATACAATACAATAAGCAAATTAGCATCACTAACGGAACCCTCCTCGAAACAGTACTTTGACATTTAGTATCCTTTGCAGTCCTACATCTACATAACCTATATATACCTAATAAGCACAATAATAGGCATATCTACACACTAAGACGATTATGGACCAAGGTATGTATTATCAACCCACTTTATAACTCGCACTGTGCTTTACTCTTGTATATCCCACATGTCAATATCATAGTACACAGGTATATATTATCAATAATAATACACGTGTGGGGGCTATACACTGAGCACGAGTGGGGATCTAAAACAGTATTACGCTATGTTTTTTCTGTCCTCTTTGAGTGACATCTAGGAAGAAGGGGAACTATAGTAACATAGTACCTGAACCTTTATGCTGATCTGTCATTCAATCAGCCATTCTTGTTGGTAAGAGTGCTCCAGCCTTTTAGTGTGTATGAAGAAATCTGATTGGACTCTGTGAACTTTTCCTTGTAGCTGCACAAACTGTGATTTTGGAACATTGGGACAATTGTTACATCCTGAGAGTTCTGGAATGTTATTATAAATCTGTTAATTGATTAGCTACTGAGCAGATCCCTGTGCAAGACTTATAGTATGCGATGTTGAGCGCTGTACCTTTGCATTTTAATGTGCTCAGTACCTGTGCATTTTAATGTGCTTAGTATATATGTTTAACAGGGAGGTGATACCCCCATGGTATAGCGATCCGTCTGGTTATTATAATAATATATATTTCTAGCGGATATTTCTAGATAGGTTAAGCCCGGCAAGGCACAACTGAGGTTGTGGGAGTGAGGAGCGCACTAGCCACTTTATTACAATTTAAGGAAGTGAAACATGTCGGGTTATTGTTTTGGTGGGGGGTATATGTAATTACCTTAATGTATCATTGAACTCAGGGGTGGAGATACACTCCATAATAGCTCACTGAAGACCCCGAGTTTATGAGTAAAAAGGAGACATATAAGTAATTGACAGACAGTCTATCTGTACATTGTTCTATTTTATAGATGTAATTTATTAAAAGTTATATTTTAATATGACCTAATAACATGGACAAATTGTTTAATTAGGTGTTGAATATGTTTATTGCAGGCCTAAACCTCAGACATGAAACTATCAAGTTCACCCTTGAATTTCACCCTCAAAATCATTTTCTTGATGTTGATATCACCCTTACTGAATGTACTGTACAGATGAATATGTTTTGCAAATCAACGGATAGGAACAATACTTTGTTGGCGAGTAGTTGCCAGCCACCCAAAACCATTGATTCAGGGGCTACCAAAAAGCCAATTCATACGAGCGAGGCGAGTTACAGTATGTCCAGCGACGAGACATATTGGGGTCAGGCTGAAAGACTTATTGGAGGTTTTGGGACTAGAGGTTATAACAGGGATGATGTTACAGTTACTGCTGAATTAGTAGCCACTATGGACAGAAGGCACCTAAGGAAATGCAGAATTAGAGATGATCGAGCAGGAGAGGTGCAGTTGATTTCCACCTTCGATGATGATGCTGGGCTGGTCATGGTCAGAAAAAGTATGCTCGAAGCTTGGAAATTAGTAGAAGAGAACCCCTTACTGTCTAAGATTTTTACCTCCTGGCCCTCCTTTGTATACCGAAAGGGAACATTTCTGAAATACATCTTGGTAAGGGCAGATCTGAGAAGTTAATCAACTGCATTTACGTTTGCTCCCAAAAAAATGGGTACATTCCCTTGTTTAAATTGTCAGAACTGCTCATGCATCCTGAGAGGCGACCATGTAGTCCATCCAATGAAGAGTAA